>NC_052342.1:9286107-9886107 GCF_016432855.1 Salvelinus namaycush | reverse complement strand
CACACATTGTATCGGTACCCCCCTGTATATAGTGTCGCTATTGTTATTTTACTGCTGCTCTTTAATTACAGTCGTATGAAAAAGTTTGGGCACCCCTCTGAGGCTGCATAATAATTTACTCTGTCGTCACAGAAAATGATCACAGTGGCATGCCATTCATTTTCTAATAAAAGCTGAGTACTGGGGTATTGTCCAGACAAAGATGTTTAGTGTAGCAATATTAAGTTGTATGAAATTAAATCAGATGTGAAAAATAGGATATGCAAAAATGTGGGCACCCTTGTCATTCTGTTGATTTGAATACCTGTAACTACTTAGCACTGATTAATTGGAACACACAATTGGTTTGGTGAGCTCATTAAGCCTTGAACTTCATAGACAAGTGCATCCAATCATGAGAAAAGGTATTTAAGGTGGCCAATTGCAAGTTGTTGTTCTCTTTGACTCTCCTCTGAAGAGTGGCAACATGGGGGCCTCAAAACAACTCTCAAATGACCTGAAAACAAAGATTGTTCAACATTATGGTTTAGAGGAAGGCTACAAAAAGCTATCGCAGAGATTTAAGCTGTCAGTGACCACTGTGAGGAACATAGTGAGGAAATGGAAGACCACAGGCACAGTTCTTGTTAAGGCCAGAAGTGGCAGGCCAAGTAAAATATCGGAGAGGCAAAGGATGGTGAGAACGGTCAAAAACAGCCCACAGACCACCTCCAAAGACCTACAACATCATCTTGCTGCAGATGGTGTCACTGTGCATCGTTCAACAATTCAGCGCACTTTGCACAAGGAGAAGCTGTATGGGAGAGTGATGCGGAAGAAGCTTTTTCTGCACACACGCCACAAACGGAGTCGCTTGAGGTATGCAAACGCACATTTGGACAAGCCAGCTTCATTTTGGAATAAGGTGCTGTGGACTGATGAAACAAAGATTGAGTTATTTGGTCATAACAAGGGACGTTATGCATGGCGGCAAAAGAACACAGCGTTCCAAGAAAAACACTTGCTACCCACAGTAAAATTTGGTGGGGGTTCCATCATGCTGTGTGGCCAGTGCCGGTACTGGGAATCTTGTTAAAGTTGAGGGTCGCATGGATTCCACTCAATATCAGCAGATTCTTGGGAATAATGTTGAAGAATCAGTCACAAAGTTGAAGTTACGCCGGCGTTGGATATTTCAACAAGACAACGACCCAAAACACTGCTCAAAATCTACCCGGGCATTTATGCAGAGGAACAAGTACAATGTTCTGGAATGGCCATCCCAGTCCCCAGACCTGAATATCATTGAGAATCTGTGGGATGATTTGAAGCGGGCTGTCCATGCTCGGCAACCATCAAACCTAACTGAACTGGAGATGTTTTGTAAGGAGGAATGGTCCGAAATACCTTCATCCAGAATCCAGACACTCATTAGAGGCTATGGGAAGCATCTAGAGGCTGTTATTTTAGCAAAAGGAGGCTATAACAAATATTGATGTGAATTTTTCTATTGGGGTGCCCAAATTTATGCACCTGTCTAATTTTGTTTTGATGCATATTGCACATTTTCTGTTAATCCAATAAACCTAATTTCACTACTGAAATATTACTGTGTCCATCAGTTATTTGATAGATCAAAATGAAATTGCTGATCCAAACACCCAATTATTTATAAATGGAAATCATGGAAATTGTCAGGGGTGCCCAAACTTTTTCATACGACTGTACTTGTTACTTTTATCTCTTATTCTTATCCGTATCTTTTTGAAACTGCATCATTGGTTAGGGGCTCGTAAGTAAGCATTTCACTGTAAGGTCTACTACACCTGTTGTATTCGGCGCATGTGACTAATACAATTTGATTTGTTCCCAAATGGCACCCTATTCTCTGGTGAAAAGAAGTGCACTAAACAGGGTGCCATTTGGGAAGAAGCCTAATTAAACTAGAAAAAGGGTTTTTGAAGGTTGACAGCAGAAGTGAACATTATTGATTACTTGGGACCTCGCACCTGGATAGACTATAAAGGCTCTGCAAGGAAGGTTGTGGGAGAATAGACAATCTAATTACAAACCGGAGAGTGACGTGTAAGGGGGACAGAGAAATGGCTACAGCATAAGCTAAGGAGGGACACCCCCAACTACAAGACAAGCCGTCACTACTTTAAGAGGAAAATGACTAAGAGCTCAAGCAGGACACAACAGAAAGCAATGGACAGACCACTCTCCAAGGCACACATATGCTCTTGCACCGCTACCTCCTGTCACCATAGTGAGTAACGGCTGAGTAGCATAAACTTGAACACTGGCTAACATATAGGCTAGAGAGAGTGACAATGACTTAAAGGTCCAATGCAGCTGTTTTGTATCTCAATATCAAATCATTTCTGGGTGACTGACCGTTAAATACCTTACTGTGATTGTTTTCAATGAAATGGTCAAACACAAAAATTGCTTCTTAACAATGAGAAATTTCTCAAGCAAGAATTTTGCTAGGACTGGGAGTGGTCTGAGTGGGGAGGGGGAAACGGAAAACTAGCTGTTATTAGCAGAGAGGTTTGGAACTCTTTCTTGTTGGTCTATATCAATAAGACTCCACAACAAGGTGCAGAATGGTTCAATTTGCATGCTGGGGGGCAAGAGGATCCTCAGCTCCACTAAAACCATTGACAACTGTGTGCCGTTTTAAAGCGATGTTAAATAAATGTTAACTATTTGGTTCTAATATCATCACCAATTGAAGAACATAGTCAGAACTACACATGTCCGATTATTCCATGCAAAACAGTTCACGGTCTTGTTCAGGGGCAGAACGACAGCTTTTTACCTTGTCAGCTCAGGGATTCGATCTAGCAACCTTTCGGTTACTGGCCCAACACCACTAGGCTACCTGCCGCCCCAAGGGTAGCTACACAATAACTCTAAATATTGGCCACCATTAATTGGATATTTCAGTGATATAAAATAAAACTAGAGGTGACAAGTATGAGTGGTTTAGGTAAATTTCCCATGCTTTGTGGGCTGTCTGTCAGTCAAAGAGCAGAGAGGCGCATTTGCCGATTTACTGTCATCTAATGATGTTTATTTTGCAAGCTACCTAGCGAAGTTAGTTAACACGATCCCCTTTTCAACATTGTTTTTAAGAGTGTTTAATCACGATTGCTGCTGACAGACATGATAGAATACATTGATTGATGGACCACGTCAAATTGGCTAGCTAGCTAATAACAGATCATGTCAATATGGCTAGTTAACGAGCTAACTTTCAGGGGATAAACTAGATTGCTATATCCAAATAGTTTGATTTGCCATCTATAGTGGTGATGACAGTAGTCTGACTAATAACTTGACCAGTACGAGGACTGGCCGATATCAAGCTCTTTCCAAAAGCCTAATCTCTGATGAGGCAATTTAAATGACACATTGTTTGCTTAGCTAGCTAGCTACATGCCAAATGGATAGGTTACGCTCACAAAATCGGAAAATACATGATCAACTGATGTTTACTGATCATAAAAAGCATGCAGTTACTTGCTGTACATCTCTGATGATAGAGCAAAAAATGTGCACAATTGTTTAGCATGAAATAATCGGAAATTTGTAGTTCTGACTATGCTCTTCAAGAGGTGATGAGATTACAAACAAATAGTTAACATTTAAAACGGCACATAGTGGTCAATGGTTTTAGTGGAGCTGGGAGTCTCCTTGCCCCTCAGGAGCCAAATCGAACGCTCTGCACCATATTGTAATGTTTTATTGATAATGACCTATTAACTAATTTACCGCCTGGTAATGTCACCGGGCAGGCCAAAACTCCAACCCACCAAAACAGCTGTTACACTAAAAGGGCATTAGCATAATTTTCCCTATTTGCCAGTACTATTCCAACCTCATAGTGTGGAAATGTATTTAAAAACACAGCAAAATATCATTTTTGACTGGGCCTTTAAGAACTGACTGGGCCTTTAAGAACTGACTTTGAAAGACAGTTCACTTCAAAATCAAAATTCGTCAGACATTTTCAGACCTCAATAGCAGTCGATATGAATCCATGCCCCCATGCCATCTAATGAGAAGATCCAGTTATATGAAAATATAGGCACAGTCTAATAGTTTGAAATTAGACTGTGCCCATGTTACCAACTGATTTGGATTTGAGGCATATAGCTGAATCAACCCAACAGATGGCGTGGGACGTGGACTCATCTCGCCAATAGACTACATAAATGTCTGAATTTTTTAAATAAAATCACACAAACGTTCATATTAAAGTGAACTATCACTTTAAGACTGGATAAAAGGTGTCAACATAACGTCTAGAACAGTCACCGACACTGCCAAAGTAGATCCATTCTTAAAAACCTTTACTCTGTTAAGTTTGGTTAATGTAGTTTACCCAGGGGGAGTTGGTCATTACCATTATCATTGCTATAGTTCATCAGCATGCCACAAAAGACAGTCAAGAGCTTCCCATTGTCCGGGTCAGTATTTTGGGACAGTGACTTTATGTGTCCAGCTACTATCTGAGCCCCTCCCGCCAGGTCAACTGCACTCCTGCCCTCATCTGCAAAACAAAGAGGTCAGGGGGAAATCAAAAAAGAAGAAAAATCACACAATCACAACAACCAACCTGGGGGAAAAAAACTATTAAAAAAAGGGAGAGAAAGTTAAGCAAGCAGTAAAAATAAATAAAAAAATACACAAAACCACATAAGTAAATAATACATGCTATAGAAATACAGCCATAAATAATAATTATAATAATGAATCATAACGTGAAAAAGGAGAGGAAAAACAAAAAATTACTTGAGGCAGCTAACTAGAAATTAAATCGCACATAACCCAAGCTAATACCTGTTGCACATAGCTCGGAGACATGAAATTACATATTGTGCGTTTTGCAGTTTGTTTTGGTTAACCCCACCCCAAAACCCCAAAATGTATTGGTGCGCTTGTGGCTATCAGTCTGAAGTGCAGACAAATTTAGTGACAGTGCTGATGAAGCCAATTAGTTAAAAATAAATCCAAATGACCTTGAATGCTAATTGATTTACATCACAGGTAGATGCTTCCAGATTCATGGTCAAATTCTAATACAGTGTGGTTATGAGTGGAAGAGACAACCGTACTACAGAAGTAATGGAGACAGGTTATGCATATGAGCATGACTGTGAACAGCAAACGTATGGTGGTTGAGTGACTGAATCCCAGCTGGATTGAATAGAGAATAAGTCTGTTCGCTTTGTGCAATAAAAAAATCCTGCATCTTGGGAACTGAAGACCAGACAGCCTAGGGACCATGGGAATTGAAGTTGTCACACTCAGTGACTCCAGTCTGTTTTTATGAAATCGTTTTTAGCAGACGCCTCATTGAGTGGCCTTAATTAGCACCATATTACTACAGACCACAGTACCTTTTTAGGACACTGCTCTGCTCAACATAGCAATCTACTACAGCCATGCAAATATATGCTAAACCAAATTAAAAATTCAACAATTTCAAAGATTTTACTGAGTTATAGTTCATATAAGGAAATCAGTCAATTGAAATAAATTCATTAGGCCCTAATCTATGGATTTTACATGACTGGGCAGGGGTGCAGCCATGGGTAGGCCTGGGAGGACATATACCTACCCACTTGGCAGCCAGGTCTATCCACTTGGCAGCCTGGCCTACCCAATCAGAATGAGTTTTCCCCACAAAAGGGTTTTATTACAGACAGAAATACTCCTCAGCACTGCCCCCCCCCCCATCCCCCCTCAGACGATCCCGCAGGTGAAGAAGCTGGATGTGGAGGTCTTGGGCTGGTGTGATTTCACGTGGCCTGCGGTTGTGAGGCCGGTTGGACGTACTGTCAAATCCTCTAAAACGAAACATGGGACCAACACTTTACATGTTGGGTTTGGATTTTTGTTCAGTATATGATTATTTTTTACATGATTTTGGATACAATTAGCCTGTGTCATATTTATAGAACATCAAATGAACCTCACTAAAGGGTTAAAAATGTCTTCAACAATGTTAGTTGGGTCAACAACAAAAAAAGAGGGGATTAGTTGGTGCTCCTGAGGATAGGGTTTAAACTTTAAGGACATCACCTTTGCCTGCAGACACCACACGTACTGTAGACCAGGACTGCTTGATGTGCCAAGAGATAATGTAGCAAGATAGACCATAGACATAGGGAGGCCATGTGCTCTCATGGTAGCACCATCATGTGACAGTACGCTAATGTTAGACATAAAAGGCCAAAAAAAGTATATCTGAATTGTGTTAGCCGACACGGGAACATATCGACACATAATAAAGAGTGTGCTTGATGATGGCAGAAGAAATGGGGATGTCTGGGACGTAGCTAGCAGAGGAAGTGTTACAGTATGGGCCTTGTCAGTATATTATTGTCTGCATTAGTTGTTTTAACACAGGAACATATTGACACATTATACAGTGTGTGCTTAATGATGGCGGACAAAATAAGAATGTCTGGAGCGTGCAGCTGCATAGCTTGCAGAGGAAGTGGTAGATGAGTCAAGAAAATAAAAGAGGTGAGAGAGCGAAAGAGAGATAGGCAGGGAGGGGGAGAGAGAGAGTTGTAGGAGAAACGAAGCAGAGAAAGCAAGGGAGGGACTAAACAAATTGCATGGAATCTGGTTGCCATTGATGGACAAAGTGCTGGTACTGTTTTTCTGCTGCTAGGTCTGGAAGTTGTTTGAATGCACAACGATTGGCAGTTGAAGCAGTCAGTTTGTCTTGTGGTAATTACATTTTGAAAAAGGGCCAGTACCGAACAACTACAGACTCCTTCTAAACTGATTTCTTCAGTGGTGCCCCCGTTAAGAGTTGAAAACAGCTGCAGCTCCGACTGAAACACACGTTTCTGCCACTATGCTCTTACACTCTTTATGATCCTATCAAACTATAGACGTCTCACCTTTCAGTGATGGGAGAAACAATGCAACAGAAACAATAGCTGCCATTAAGGCCTCAACGCAACACATTTTCCCCTTAAATGTATTCACGACAAGGCTTGATTAATTAACCTAAATCTTTATTCTAGTTACTTTTTTGATGCGATGGCCGCATTTGGTCTCCAACGAGGTCTGGAGGGTCCAACTGAAATTTGGTTATATTTCCTCGCCGTCAAGATAAAAAAAAAAAATTGTCCTCTATCCATAGTTGTTTGAATTTGATGCTCCCTGACTGTCTAGCTTTCATGTTGGTGATTATTTAACGAGCTGGACACAGTCAAAAAAACTATATGAATGTAGGTCCATTCTAATTTCTACACTTCCCGTAACCCAAAAATGTGTTTTACTCAAACCAGAAAGAACACCCTTATGGGCCGGATCTGTATGTTTGACACCCGTTCTAGAGGCATTGGGGGAAGTGGTTGTAAGCAGTTTTATCTTTGTGTGACGGACACCCTCACCTTCAAAGTCTGTCTGGGGAAAGAAGTGCTGCTCTCAGCAGGAACTCAGGGCTGACTAGTTCCCCAGACTGACAGGGGATGGGCAGTCACCCTGGCGCCTATTAAAATGGACAGAACAGAATACCTGAATAGTGTTATATTGGAGCTGCTTAGCGAAGCTTTTGCTACTCAGATGAAAAATGATGGATTTCACATTGACTTTCGGGTAGAACCATGGAATACTATAGTCATCTCACAGTAGAGAGCCAGTATTTTCAGATACTTTTGGCCCTTTATGGCCAGAGTATTCCAAATTATCACCAGAGTATTTCCCACTTGTGAAACAGGCTAGTCTATATCCCATTATGATGACCTAAGACTAAACCGATTTTCAACATATCAATGCCATACAAAAGAGCAGATATTGGGCCTCCCGGGTGGCGCAGTGGTCTAGGGCACTGCATCGCAGTGCTAACTGCGCCACCAGAGTCTCTGGGTTCGCGCCCAGGCTCTGTCGCAGCCGGCCGCGACCGGGAGGTCCGTGGGGCGACGCACAATTGGCATAGCGTCGTCCGGGTTAGGGAGGGTTTGGCCGGTAGGGATATCCTTGTCTCATCGCGCTCCAGCGACTCCTGTGGCGGGCCGGGCGCAGTGCGCGCTAACCAAGGGGGCCAGGTACACGGTGTTTCCTCCGACACATTGGTGCGGCTGGCTTCCGGGTTGGAGGCGCGCTGTGTTAAGAAGCAGTGCGGCTTGGTTGGGTTGTGCTTCGGAGGACGCATGGCTTTCGACCTTCGTCTCTCCCGAGCCCGTACGGGAGTTGTAGCGATGAGACAAGATAGTAATTACTAGCGATTGGATACCACGAAAATTGGGGAGAAAATGGGATAAAATTTATAAAAAATAAAAATAATTATTTTTAAAAAAAAGAGCAGATATTGTTAATAGCCGGTTCGGATTCTGCTGACACCAGTATTCCCCAAGATGTAAGGCACCTCCTCAGGGAGAGCAGAGGGGGGGACAGTTGTCAAGTAAAGGCACTTCAATACTTCCTCTACAATTACACCTAGGCAAGATAACCCCCCTCCTAATAAAGTGACCTCCCCATGTAAAAAAATGTATATAATTATTTATTTATTTTTGTGTGAAAATGTTGATGGTGGAACCCATTGACACCGATCCCGGGTCCTTTTCCACCCGGTGAGAAAAGTGTAAGGGAAACCTATGACAGGGTGTACTTACGGCTGTCGTAGCAGATGTTGCCTAGGGCACGGCCTGTCTGCAGCAGCACCTCGTGGTCCTTGGAGTGGAGCAGCTGCACAAGGGGGGGGATGAGGCCCGCCTCCACACAGGGGCTACGCATGAACTCTGGAGGGGAGACGAAGCACAGGCAGGAATAGCAGTTAAGCTTGAGAGTGAAGTTTCCCCTAGGTACAGATCTAGGATCTGCTTCCCTTCCCCACAATCCTAACCACAATCCTAATCTTAAAGGGATACTTCAGGATTTTGGCAATGAGGCCCTTTATCTACTTTCCCAGAGTCAGATGAACTTGTGGATAGCACTTTTATGGCTCTGTGTGCAGTTTGAAGGAAGCTGCTAACTAGCGCTAGTGCAATTGGTAATGTGACGACCCTCCCACTCTGTCTGCCGAATTCTTTCTCATTGCTCTTGTTTTCCTTATTAGGATGTTGGTGGGCGGAGCCGGGAGGATCGTCAGCGAAATGGGACACACCTGGGTTCGGGTATGTCCTGGCGATAAATACACCTTCCCATTCATTAATGAGGCTCTCGCCATGCAGACACACTGTTGGATTTTGGCTGTGGCATTTTGTGTCTGTTTTGGCCCCTCATTATCACATCAATGTATGCAACCACTCACTTACACCATTGTTACTTGTTTATAGGTTACTTTAGTTAATAAATATATTTTGTTATTCCTTGAGCTCCACGTTGTCTCCTTTTTTAGGAGCCTGTTCGTGACAAGTGGGGGCTCATCTGGGATTATAAGGTTGGTTCCTAGACATTTTGGTGGATATTATTTTGTTGCATTATGATGGGTTAATGCTATTTGGGATGCACTTTGGTTGGTATTCACTGCAAAGTCATAGGTGTGCGGTATAGTGCCTTGTTTATATTTTGTGAGTTTTTTTTTTTTTTTGCGCTGCTCAGTAGGCCCAGTGTTGGTTGCCTTTGTTTTTTTTGTAAACTTACCACTGCGGTGGATAGAGTAACATTGGTTAGTTTCCAGGTCCCTGCCCAGATTGGAAACTCTTGCTCTACTTGCAGTTGGGACATCGGTCTGAGGAGAGTACAATCTGCTGTGTACCTCAGTGGGAGATTTGGGCAGGGTAGTGCCATTTGCTACCCGGAGCTATAGCCTGTCTTTTCCCCTGTTAGGCTTAGCGACGTGTTCCACTTTGGAATACGTTGGGCATGGTTATTTTGTTTATTTTTGTGTGGTGTCTGTGGACTGAGCAGTGGTCTCGTGGGCACATCCGTGGCTTGGGGGGAAACAGCCAGTGAGCTGGGGTGTTTTTCCATGCCAGTGGGATTTTCCATGACAACGGGCTACAGTGCATAATTACCCACTGTGAATCTGCACGAAGACTAGGGTGGAGTTATTGTAGGATTTGGGGGAAGTTCCTTATATCTGATCTCTCTCCTGTGGGGCCCAGTGTGATTGGTGCTTCTCTTGTTGTGGTCTAGTGTGTTCAGCAGAGGGGAAGAGTGAGATTATTTTTAGTAGTGACTGATGTGTAATGTACACTAGTTCATACGTGTTCCATCAGAGGAACTGTTAGCATGATGTACTAAAGAACAGCTGTTGAAGATCGCTGATCACGACCAGGTTGAAATGAGTGATAAACGTCTTTAATTCTGTTAGGTTGATCTTGAATGCCAACCTGATGGAGTGTGGTATACTAGAAGTTAATGGCCGCTCCGATCTCACTAGGGCTAATGGCCGCTCTGTTAGCCCTAGTAGTCCGTCTTTTGAACAACAGAAAGAACTGCTTCTGTTACAACTAGCGCATGAGCAAGCTAAACTAGAGCATGAGTGGATTTGGGAGTGGGTGTTAAAACAAGTTAAACTCGAGCATGATCGTGTTAAGTATGAAAAGCAATTGGAATTTAAACAGAATTTGGAGAGTGCAAAAATCAAGCTGCAACAAGGGTGGCTAGAGTTGGTTAGGGAAGGAAAGCTCTCTGGAGTTTGCTCTGGGAAAGTGACCCAGATTTACTTACTGTAGAGGTCGCTCCTCTCTCGGTCAAGTCCCAGACACATCTGTTGCCAAAATGTAATGAGAAGGACCCTGAGATGTTCTTTTCATTGCTTGAGCGTGTTGCTGACGCTAGGAGTTGGCCTGATTCTGATAGCACTTTAATGTTAGTGTTGACTGGTAAAGCGCAGGAAGCATATTTAGCTCTTAGTGTAGCCGACAGTGTCAGCTCTACTAAGGTTAAAATGGCTGTTACAGATTTACGAATTGGTTCCTGATGCTTACCGCCAACGATTTAGAACTTTAAAAAAGGCTGATACAGACTTATGTTGAGTTTGCGTGAGTTATCTTCAGTTTAATTGCTGGTGTACCGCTTCTGCGGTTATGACTTTCCATGAGCTGTGTGATCTGATTATGCTAGAGCAATTTAAGGATACAACCCCTGATCCTATAGCCACGTACATGAACGAAAAGTGAAGACCGTCTCTGAAGCTGCGGTTTTGGCGGATGAGTATGTTTTGACTCAGAAAAGTGTCTTTGCAGAGCCCCATATTCGGAGTGAGTAGGGACGTTTGGCGAGATTTGGTGCTCGCCCACTGGTTTATGGGCAGAGTTTCATCGAATGTTGAGCCTGGCTCCCGTGGTAAAGTTGACTTTAGTCAAGAGTAACTACTGTCATGGTTCAGGTCATTGGAAAAACGAATGTCCTGTTCTCGGGGCTAAGGGTAAATTCAGTACTCGCGCTAATGTTAAACCTAAGCCTACGGCGTTAGCAGTGCCTGTCCCACATTTGTTCAGTCCTGTCACACTGTTTCATGCCCAGGGGCATGTGAAAGTCCCAACTGACCCAGATTGTTTACCTTTCGTTACGGAGGGTTTTGTGTCTCTTAAGAAGTAACGACCCAGTGCCAGTGAAGATCCTGAGTGAAACAGGTGCCTCTGAGTCTGTGTCTGAGTCAGTTACCCTTCTCTGCTGAGACTGATTCGGAATAGTGTCTTAATTAGAGGAATCGGTTTGAACACTGTCAGTTCTGTTGAATTCTGAACTGGTAAAAGGCGAGGATGTTGTAGGGATGCGTCCTTCGTTGCCTATTGAGGGTATCGATGTTATCCTTGTGAATAACTTGGCTGGTGAGCGTGTATGGCCTGTCGTGTCCATCTCTAGTGGGTTCCTCTAAACCGTCACTTGTAGGGATTCCCGATGAGAGCTCACAGTTTCCCAGAGGTGTTCTGAGCGTTGCATTCCGTGAGCTGTGGTGACCTGGTCACTGCACCGGCTAATGACGATGTTACAAAGAAATCTGTCAATACTTACCCTGTTATTCTGGTTTCTGTGCCCTGCTCTGATCTAATCAAGGAGCCACGGGCTGACCCCACATTAGAAGAGTCACGTGACGGGCCTCTGTTTATTTTGCTGTCCTGTCACTCCTGTCTGTTCCCTTCTGTTCTCGTTATCATCGTTCCTCTTAAAGGTTGCTTTGCGCAAAGGTTGTACGCAACCACTCACTTACAATACACCATTGTTACTTGTTTATAGTTTACTTTAGTTAATAAATATATTTGTTATTCCTTGATCTTCACGTTCTCTTTTTTTTGACGGGCTACGAGCTGGTTCGGGACACTAACTAGCGTTACCCAGAGACTTCCAGTCATTGCGCTCTCTTCTGCATGCTAGCCGATACAATAGACTTCCAGTCATTACCCTAACGCTAATTAGAATTGGCTTGTGCAACTGCCTCCAACTTCCTTACATTCTGGACACAGATATAAATGGTTTCCATTTTGGCCAAAATCCACAAAATGACCCATGATCAGTGTCTAGGTGAAACTTCCCCCTCCTACCACTCCGAATGGACCATAAAGAAAGGTGGTGCCGTGCGGTCTCGATTAAAGACGCAGTCCAGGATCCTAAGTATTTAAATATTGTACATATAAACTGCCAAAATAAATATTTTAAAAAAACTCCAGGGACTCGTTTTGCCTTGAGCACTACTTTCAAAACTACTGACTGAAATGATACAACCTTTGAAGCAACAATATGAAGCTGTAATCAGAAGTTTAAACCAAGCATTTCCATGCCCTTGTTTCGGTGGGAAGGGGCTTCAGAAATGTAACCACTAATTCATAGCTATGGATGCAATGACTGACCATCCATCATAACACTACCAACACAGTATGGTAACCTAACACCATCACACTATCCAGGGATTTTCTTGGGATGCCTTTGACACATTTTCAGGATTGAAAATCGCTTTCAATGTGAACTTAAACTAGATACAAAGTACGTAGAAAAGAGGTCCATCTTTTATTTGAAAACAATCAAATAAAAAGCTAGACAGTAAGGTAGATTTTTTTGATCCAAACACAGCATTAGCCATGGCAAAATGCATAGAATTGCAGGAAATTTGCTATAAAACAGCAACATTTTCTCAGCTCCATGGAGAAAATTGGCATGAAGGTAGCCAATGCTAACTAGTGTTTGCACAATATACCCATAGACTTCGTCACTGCACGCAGAGACCTAAAAATGTTATCCAAAAGTTGACCCGACTCTGCGGAAGTAGATAAAGGACCTCATTGCAAAAATGTCTTTACGCCGCCAAGATGTGGGCCTCTAATATTCTCTCTACAATCCAGCCACGCCCACCACCTAAACCCCCTTTTGATCTGGAAAAAAACCTTGATCAAAAGCAACAGAGACAAAGGATGTGACGGGCTCGTAATGCTGAAAGGATAGCGACCGTAATACTAGTGCACGTCATATAGGACTGGGCACTTTTTGTAAAACACACAGGCTGATAAAGACCGTCACACACAGCATGAGGATGAAGAATGAGCAACCCATTCACTCTGACATAAGCCCTAATCATAAGAATACATTTTTTTAAAACAGGCTATGCATTTCCCAATCGAAATGTACAGCTATTACTTCCCCTTGCAAACATCTTGATCATTTTTAGCACACAAAGTAACTAGTGATCTAAAGTTTAAATACAACAATGTTGCACATGCATAACGGATCATTTTCAGAGATATCGCTAACAGCAATAAAACACCCAGTTCCACTCACCTGATGATTGATTTGATTTTATTAGGATCTCTTTGATGACTTAAACATTAAAATACAATCACATAAGACATATTGACCAGATAAATAGTCTAAAAATATAGATTAATTTAACAGTCCAGCACAACTTTCCTATGCATTGTTTGAATTTATATATTGAAAGGTTTCTGGTTTGCTCAGATAAATTATTACATTTCTTTATTGCTCTAAATCAAATTGTTATTTAGCCTATTTCTCTTTTCTGTCTGGATAACACAGATGGTGGAAAATCTATTCCTATTATTTACTGAATGTTTCTTACCAACTGAATACTGTTGCGTAGAGAGTTTGGCCGTTTCAAACGGTGTATATTATGAAATAAAATGAGCATGTTTTTTAATATCTTGTTGATTGATAACAAACCAAGAGCACTGAGCATGACTACAACAAAAATAAATCATATCTCCACCTCCACACTCCTTGCTGCTTTGTTCTGTGCATTCTGCAGCCTCCTAATTTCACTTGCTGATGCATTTCCCCAGAACAGTAGTTCACCTGACTTTCAAGTAATGCTTGGGTTATTTGCTTCATCTTTCCTGGTAAATATTTAGCTATCTTTCTGATCATGCATGCAGTTACATTTTTATATATATAATTAGTTATTAGAGACGACCATGATAAGCAGGTGTCTAGCTGCACTCCTAGTAGTTTGGTTTCTGCCACTTCCTCAATTTGTACTCCTCCCATACTTAATTGTATCCCATGCTATGTTGACCTTTTCCTGGTGGAACAGACCAACTTAACATTGGTTTTCTTGGCGTTTAAAACAAATTTGTTCCGGCAAACCCACTCCCTGATATTTTCCAAATCTACTTGAGGTTGCTGTACCTGTTGAATCAATTGATCAGTTGAAACGTAACTTCTCTTTGAAAGTTAACCACTCCTATTTGCCATTGTTTCAATCTAAACCTACAGGAAAGTGTGTGCCCTCAGGCCTGGAAGGAAGCTAAATTAATTATGCTACCAAAGAACAGCAAAGCACACTTTAATGTTTCAAACAGCTGACCAATCAGCTGGCTACCATGCTTTAGTAAACCTTTGAACAAAACTGTGTTTGACCAGATACAATGCTATTTCACATTAAACAGATTAACTACTGAATTTCAGCATGCTTGTAGGGAAGGGGACTCAACATGTATGGCACTTTCAGCCAATCATTGCTTTTGTGTAAGAAATTGCTAAGAAGATTGTGGGAGCTGTTTTGTTCGACTTCAATACAGCTTTTGATATTATCAAAACCAATCTTTTTTCTACTGTTGAAAAAAAACGTGTGTTATGGCTTACATCCTCTGCCATATCATGGATCAAGAGTTACCTGTCTAAGAGAACACAGAGGGTGTTCTTTAATAGAAGTCTCTCCAACATAATCCAAGATGGCTGCCAATCAGTCTTTCCGTTTGTATGTCTGATCCTTGAGATCTGAGTTAAGAGATGTTTTAATGACCCGATCATGTCTACAAAAGTAGACACTTGATGTGAAGGTGGATGCTGTATATAACTATTATTTTTAGATCTGTCTCTATTTTACAAAATGTGTTTGTACAAATGTCTGATTGAGAAAGACTTTTTTCCTCCTCGAGCTGCTCGTAACTGTAGCCTACACCTTTTTGGAGTTGGAGCGAACAGAGTCATGAGAGTCTGTCTGAGCACAAGGCCTGCTACTCGAGTGCAGGTGCGCACTGAAGGCTAGGAGCGTAGAAGCAGTTGACAGATTGGAAAACCTGATGCACCGTGTGAAAATCTATGTCGTTGTACACAACGTCTACTGGTCGTCACCTGTGCTGAAAGACCTCTAAACCAGCATTATGTATCTATTACTGTGCTTGCCCTTTACTCAATGCCTTCCTGGATTAAATAGGCTGAGTGATCAATGGGTGTGAGTTATCGTCGCCTTATGCCCTACAATTTGCAAACACTCCAACGAGACCATGTTAATACCACCAGGAACTTGGTCTCGCTCTGTAACTGCATTTGTACCACTCTCAAACGCAAGTGGGGCTACACATGATAACACACTTCCAAAATCGCAAACTCTTGAATTACTTTTTTTCTGTGTCGAAAGACTCAGCTCGTTTCATTGACAATGGTGCTGGCTCTGCTAAGTCCTCACGCATTGGGCAACTGAGATGTATTGTTAGGTTTTTATTGTTGATCTCTGGTAATGTGCGACCAAAACCTGGGCAGGTTAGATACCATGCAATCGACCGACTCCCTATGATTTTAAAAACAGCAGGTTTTGGCCTCTTGCATGTTAATGTCAGTCTATTTCCAAAAATAGACATGATTAGAATATGGGCCAATACGACATATTGGTTTTTTATCAGAAACTTGGCTAAAGAAATCTGTTTCAAATTTCTATTGATGGGTACAGGGTTTTTAGAACTGACCAAATGAGTAGAGGGGTTGTCACGTCACATATTTGTCACATGCGCGGAATACAACAGGTGTACACCTTACAGTGAAATGCTTACTTACAAGCCCTTAACCAACAATGCAGTTTAGAAAAATACGTGTTAAGTAAAAAATAGATGTGACAAATAATTAAAGAGCAGCAGTAAATAACAATTGCGAGGCTGTATACAGGGGTACCGGTACAGAGTCAATGTGCGGGGGCACCGTTTAGTCGAGGTAATTTGTACATTTAGGTAGAGTTAAAGTGACTATGCATAGATAATAAACAGAATAGCAGCAGCTAGAGGGGGGGGGGGGGGGCGATACAAGTAGTCTGGGTAGGCATTTGTTGATTAGCTGTTCAGGAGCCTTATGGCTTGGGGGTAGAAACCTTTTGGACCTAGACTTGGAAGACATTTAGAATCAGTGTAAGGGACAATCCCTGGTTTTCAGATAACTTGGCAGGATTAATTAGAAAAAAACATATCTTGGGCTCAAGCTAGACATACAAATGCTCCTGTTTACTGGGCCTCCTTCAGAGTGCTAAGAAACAAAATTACAGGATTGATCAGGAAGTCCAAATCAGATTTCTACAGTACCAGTCAAAAGTTTGGATACACCTACTCATTCCAGGGTTTTTCTTACTTTTACTATTTGACATTGTAGAATAATAGTGAAGACAAACTATGAAATAACACATATGTAGTAACCAAATAGGTGTTAAACAAATCAAAATATATTTGACATTCTTCAAAGTAGCCACCCTTTGCCTTGATGACAGCTTTGAACACTTGGCATTCTCTCAACCAGCTTCATGAGGTAGTTACCTGGAATGCATTTCAATTAACAGGTGTGCCTTGTTAAAAGTTAATTTGTGGAATGTCTTACCTTAATGTGTTTGAGCCAATCAATGTGTTGTGACAAGGTAGGAGTGGTATACAGAAGATAGCCCTATTTGGTAAAAGACCAAGTCCATATTATTTCAAGAACAGCTCAAGTAAGCAAAGAGAAACAACAGTCCATTACTTTAAGACATGAAGGTCAGTCAATACGGAACATTGAAAGTTTCTTCAAGTTCAGTCGCAAAAACCATCAAGCGCTATAATGAAACTGGCTCTCATGAGGACCGCCACAGGAAAATAAGACCCAGATTTACCTCTGCTGCCGAGGATAAGTTCATTAGAGTTAACTGCACCTCAGATTGCATCCCAAATAAATGCTTCAGAGTTCAAGTAACAGACACATCTCAACATCAACTGTTCAGAAGAGACTGCGTGAATCAGGCCTGCATGGTTGAATTGCTGCAAAGAAACCACTACTAAAGAACACCAATAAGAAGAGACTTGCTTGCGCCAAGAAACATGAGACCGGTGGAAACCTGTCCTTTGGTCCAAATTTGAGGTTTTTGGTTCCAACCAGCATGTCTTTGTGAAACACAGAGTAGGTGAACGGATGATCTCCGCATGTGTGGTTCCCACAGTGAAGCATGGAAGAGGAGTTGTGACAGTGTGGGGGTGCTGGTGGCACTGTCAGTGATTTCATTTAGAAATCAAGGCACACTTAACCAGCATGGCTATCACAGCATTCTGCAGCGATATGCCATCCCATCTGGTTTGCGCTTAGTGGGACTATCATATTACTCAGTATATGTGGGAAATCTGGAAAAGCATTCCTCATGCTGGAAAAGCATTCCTCATGAAGCTGGTTGCGAGAATGCCAGCGTGTGCAAAGCTGTCATCAAGGCAAAGGGTGGCTACTTTGAACATTTTTAAATATATTTTACACTTTGTTTGGTTACTACATGATTCCATGTGTTATTTCATAGTTTTGACATCTTCACTAATATTCTACAATGTAGAAAATAGTCCAAATAAAGAAAAACCCTTGAATGAGTAGTAGGTGTCCAAACTTTTGACTGGTACTGTATCTAAATGCAGTCACAGAGAACCTAAAACAACCCTAAGAGGTTCTGGAAGCTAATCAAATCAGTGTCAGGTTCTAATGTATCCTCTGGCCTTCCTGACCATTTAATGATGGATTCTAATGAAGTGAAGGATAAAGCCCATATTGTAGGGGTTTTTAACAAGCACTTCATATCTGATGGTTCAGTTTTTTTTTTATAATGGTGGGGCCCATGTCTCTAACATAAGCTCTGTTACAGTAAACTATGATACAGGCTCTCATGTGAACCATTTTAACGTTGAGCCTATTTCTTATACTGAGGTCTATAAAGCACTAAAGGCAATAGACACTAAAAAGTCTGCAGGTCCAGACAACCTGGATCCCTGTCTCTTAAAGATAGCAGATGATATTATTACTGAACATGTGGCTCACATTTTCAACTTTAGTCCCTTGACCAATTCTATAGGGGCTCCCAAGTGGTGCAGTGGTCAAAGACACTGCATCTCAATGCTAGAGGCGTCACTACAAACAACCGATTCCAGACTGTATCACAACCGGCCGTGATTGGAAGTCCCATAGGGCGGCGCACAATTGGCCCAGCGTATTCCGAGTTTGGCCGGTGTAGGCCATCATTGTAAATAAGAATTTGTTCTTAAAACTTCTTATGGCTGCAGGGGCAGTATTGAGTAGCTTGGATGAAAAGGTGCCTAGAGGTGCCCAGAGTAAACTGCCTGCTCCTCAGTCCTAGTTGCTAATATATGCATATTATTATTAGTATTGGATAGAAAACACTCTGAAGTTTCTAAAACTGTTTGAATGATGTCTGTGAGTATAACAGAACTCATATGACAGGCAAAAGCCTGAGAAAAAAATCCAACCAGGAAGTGGGAAATCTGAGGTTTGTAGGTTTTCAACTCATCGCCTATCGAATACACAGTGGGATATGGGTCAGTTTGCACTTCCTACGGCGTCCACTAGATGTCAACAGTCTTTAGAACCTTGTCTGATGCTTCTACTGTAAAGTGGGGCCGAAGGAGAGGGGATTGAGTAAGGTCTATCATGAGCTGAACATGCGCTGACCATGCGCGTTCATGTGAGAGCGAGTTCTGTTCTATCGCATTTCTGAAGACAAAGGAATTCTCCGGTTGAAACATTATTGAAGATTTATGTTAAAAACATCCTAAAGATTGATTCAATACATTGTTTGACATGTTTCTACTGACTGTTACGGAACTTTTTGACATTTCGTCTGCTTTTAGTGAACGTGCATCTATCTCCAAACTCCCTATCCTGGCCAAAGTCTGAATCCTTAGAACTCACAGTTAAAAGAAACTTCTTAATTGAAAAGAACATGCAGGGTTCAGTCTGGCTTTAGATCGGGGCACAGCACCACAACTGCAGCTATGGTAGTGGCAAATTACATCATGCACTTGATAAAAAGCCACATTGTGCTGCTCTGTTTGTTGATTTATCAAAGGCATTTGATTCAGTTGACAATGAATTGTTGCTAGCTAGACTCAGTAACATTGGTCTCAGTGAAGGGGCAGTAAATTGGTTTAGGAACTATCATTCTGACGGAACACAATGTGTACATGCTGACAATCACAAGTCTAGCTTTCTTAAGATTAATAGAGGTGTGCCCCAGGGTTAAATTTTAGCTCCTGTGTTGTCCTCAATTTTATTAATGATTTGGGAAATGGGAAGCAACCAGCAAAGTTGCAGATGATACAGTCATATATTCATGTGCTCCTTCTCTGGTTCATGCTGTTGAAGAGCTCCAGACTGCTTTTCAGTCACTGCAGGTCTCCCTTTATGGTCTAAAACTCATCATGAATGTAAAAAAAACAACATGACCTTTACCAGAGCTCAGGTTACCAGAGAAGGTTAGCATTGTCACATATGGTGGCTTATCCATTGAGAAAGTGTAATCCTACATATACCTAGATATATGGTTGGATGACAAGTTGTCCTTTAAAAGTTAATTTGGATAATTTTGTGAGGAAGCTTAAATTGAAATTGGGGTTTTATTTTCGCAATAAGGCTTGCTTCCCACTTATGGCTAGAAAGAAGCTTCTTTTCTCTCTCTCTCTAATTGATGATATACTTGTTGTATATGCATGCAGCCTCCTCTGTCTTACAGAGACTGGACTTTGTTTATCATGCATCCTTGGGCTTTATTACAAATGCCAAGTCACTCACCCACCATTACACAAAATGATAGGTTGGACCTCACTTTATATGTGCAGAAAGTTACATTTGTAGGTGTTCATCTACAAAGCAATTTTGGGTAAACTCCCTCTTTAGCTACAGTCTGGTCTCCTTCACCACCAGCAGTTACCATACACCATCTTCTAGGTGGTTGCTACTTAAAGTCCCCAGGACATTTACAGTATTAGGCAGGACTGCCTTCTCATCTTGTGCACCAGAGGCATGGAAAAGTCTACAACCCATGCTGTATCTAGATATGTTAGTGCCATTGAATTAATTAAATATTTTGATGGAAGACTGTTACAGAGGAGTGTAAATGCTTTTTTAGGCTGGATCATGTTGTTGAATTGTATGTTTTAATTGTGTAATGTATTGATTGTTGCGGCCTTCTTGGCCAAGTCTCCCTTGAAAAAGAGACTCGGTCTCAATGGTCTTTTCCTGGTTAAATAAAGGTTAAATAAAATAAAGTGGTCATACCCCAGGGTAGCTGTCTAGGCCTCTTACTATTAAAAATGTTTACTAATGACCTGGCACTGAGTAAAGCCTGTGTGTATATGTATGCTGATGACTCAACATCAGCTACCACAGCAAGTGAAATCACTGCAACACTTAACAAAGAGCCACAGTCAGTTTAAGAATGGGTGACAAGTAATAAGATAGTCCTAAATATTTATAAAACACAAAACATTGCATTTGGGACAAATCATTCACTAAATCTCAACTAAATCTGGTAATGAATAATGTGGAATTTGAGCAAGTTGCTTGGTGTAACCCTGGATTGTAAATTGTCATGCTCAAAACATATTTATGCAACGGTAGCTAAGATGGGGAGAGGTCTGTCCGTAATAAAGAGCTACTCTGCTTTCTTGACATCACTATCAACAAAACAAGTCCTACAGGCCCTAGTTTTGTCGCACCTGTACTACTGTCCAGTCATATAGTCAAGTGCCAAAAAGAGGGACATTACAGGTGGCCCAGAGCAGCACGACTGGCCCTTAAATGTACACGGAGAGGTAACATCAATAACATGTCAATCTCTCCTGGCTCAAAATAGAGGAGAGATTGAATGCATCACTACATGTCTTTGTGAGAGCTATTGACATGTTGAAAGCACAGAGCTGTCTGTTCAAACAACTAGCACCCAGCTCAGACACACATGCATACCCTGCAAAACATGGCACCAGGGGTCTCTTCACAGTCCCCAAGACCAGAACTGACTCTGGGAAACGCACAGTACTACATAGAGCCATGACTACATGGAACTCTATTCCACATCAAGTAACTCAAACGAGCAGTAAAATCAAACTTAACTTAAAACTACGCCTTATGAAACGTGGACTGTGAAGAGACACAAACAGGCGCATAGTAAAAACTTCCAAATACATTTTACTCAGGAATGCAACAAAAAAAGGTTATTTTAGTCCAGTAGGTTTGACACAGTGAGCCTTCAACAGTGAACTGGGCATAGATATTTCCAGGGCCACTGACAGATAAAATGCCAGCGGGTTGGTGTAAATGCTCAGGCTGGCACATCAGCAGGCAGCGATCATTAGATGCTGCTAAAAGTACATTCATTATCTCAACCGTTTCCTCCCCCAACTCGGTCACTTCCGTTGAACTCGGAGCCTGCCTCTCTGAAACCCACTCATAAATTACCCTACAAGCATCTTCTGACACGGCAGCATCTGGGTTAAGGGGCCATGCATATTATAATTTGTCACATGGCAAACGGAAGACTACTCGAGTCCAATATGTGGCCAAGAAAAATGTGACTTCTTTACAATTGGAGAAGTCAAGAAGCCATCAACTTATTTTAAATGACCAAATCTCATCCGTGCTATCGTAACGCTTTAACACGCGCACTATTTAGCTGTTATGGGTAATAAGAGTGTTATTAATGTCTTATGTTGATAGAATGAATAAATCTATCCCCTAATCTCACCTTTTATGTTATGGTCTCTAACAAACAGTTCCTGAACCTCAACAACCAGCCACTCACTGCTGTGCATGTTCCTTTGGTCAAGCCACAGTATGGCATGGAGTAAATAAATGACTCACTGTGCCAATGTGTGAAAATTACTACTGTCTAGGAAAGCAAGATAGATGGCAACACCAACAAACAGGTCTCCTATGGTGCCTGCTGTTAGGAGTCTGAAGCCATCTGTTGCCGTTCGAACGGGAAAAGGCAGAATTTCCAAATGGGGAGCGGGGTGGACAAACAACAAACAAGGACACGTCCACAATCTAGGCTACACAGCAAAAATATATAGACTATCACCCATACGTGATTATCTAAGATTGAAAACACGCAACATTTTCATCCATAGTCTTGAGCATCAGCCCACAAATAGATAAATCACCATCCCATTCAATAAACCCTTTTGAACCCAAAGTGGCCGTCGACTGCCTTTCTTTAAATTACTATAGCGGCCGCGAACAGGCTTGTTTTTATAACAATACCTGTGTCAATATCGCAATATTATCTTGCTAACGACCTGCTGTCGTATTCGCGTGGTTGTTGTCATCAACCAGAAGCAGGGTATGCCGTCATTTGACGAACATTTTTTTCTTCAATTCATTACTCAAAATGACAGCGCCAAAGCAGACACGACTTTTCACTGTGAAAAAGACTTTATCTATGTTGGTTGGTGATACGGATTCGCACAGGTGCTTGCACTTTAAAAAGAGATGATGTCGAGGTGAGTGAAATAAGGAAACAGCATATATATGTTTTGTGTTGTGGATGTTTGAGGCTGTGTTTATCTGTTGGGCTTAGTTTATGGTTTGTCATGTTTGCTTGGGGCAGATATTCATAGGCTATACATTGCCTCGTATTCCTGTCGTATACATTGCCTTGTATTCCTGTCGTATACATTGCCTCGTATTCCTGTCGCGTTAGGGTATTAGATGCCAGCGCAGTGGAGCTCATATGATAAGTTGGATATTTTTCTTCTCATAGCCAGCTAACAAGTTGCTTGTTTTGTACTGTTTCTACCGATGCAATTAATTTGAAAGCTGTCCGAGCTTCATTAGTTATGAAGCTCGGACAGTTAACACTGGCGAACTCTGCAGTTAGTCTGTCAGGCAAGAAAGCAAGAGTTGATTGGAGGAGAGAGACAGTGTGTGTGTGTGTGGGTGGAACGGGAGGCGTGTAACTGTATCACCCATTATGGAAACCCCTTATTAGGAAGAGAGTATGTGTATGTTGAGAAAAAGAAAGAGGAAGGAAGAGTGTGTGTGAGACATTATGTTCCTGACTACAATTGTATCCTATTTGTTGCTCTTCTCACTCTGTTCCTGTAGGTCAGTGAAAGAGAATGAATTGACGTGGAGAGTCAAGGCTCAGCAGCAAAAGGCAGGGAGGAAGAGGAGTTAGAGATGACTGGAGAGTGGAGGGAGAGAGGAAGAGGAGAGTAGAAGGAGGTAGAGGAACATGAGGGAGGACAAAGAAGAGCACAAAGTCCCACTATTCACCCTTGTACCACACAGCCTGGGGCTAAAGTGACAGTGGCAGGGGTTTTGGAGTTGTTTATAAAGGTGGTAGGAACGTATCTGTTCCAGAGCTTGTAATGTATTACAACAAGAAAATGTGAGGGGTTGACCATCTTGACCAACTGAGGAGCTATTACAATGTTGGATGCACAGGCAGAAAATGGTGGAAGTACTGTATGTGTTTTGGGGGATACTCAACATTGCCATCATAAATGTGTACATTGTGTGGGGGACCCTGCAAAAGCCCCTTCACAGAAACCGCAGGCGCTGGTCCCAGAAGGCATTCAAAATGCAGCTTGTGCATTCACTTTGTGATATGGCTACAGTGCCAGGAAGAGGAGATCCAAGAGTGTGACACCAGGGAGTGTAGATTGAGTTTTAACTCATAATTTGAAAGCAGGTGAAGTTTGAAGGGCGCGAGAGAGGGTGTGTGGTGTGCATCCTGAGTAGATGCAGGGCAAAGAGTGGGAGATGTGTGGAAACCTCCTTTGAGTGCTCTACGTGTTCGGCAACACCTTGCATGATGAGGCCGTGCTTCCAGCAGTTCCATGACAAGTTGTAAGCTAAATGCAAACACTAACGTGACAGTGTGAAATATGAATTTGTCCTACAAATCTTTTACTGTCTCTGAACAGTTTTTTTTAATCTTCTCTCTCTAATACTGGTTGCAGTTAGTGAGTTTTCAAAGTAGGCTACTATTTCTACATTTTGTGTCAGGCCTGGTCTGTACTAAACCTTATTGAGAGAGGTTATCTACATGTTGAAATAGTCTCTGAAGAGTCGTTTGCATTTTTACAAGAATAAGAATCGCTGTCAAATCAAAGCCTACTTTGTGTGGGTTGTGAAATACTTTCTGAATATTGTCCTATGGTCACATTTTGGATAAATGTTTTATTTATATGTAAATAATATTTAAGTATAATATATTATAATTGGTACATTTTGAGTGAGTAATTTAGTCAAATTTACTACAATTGAAATACTCTAGGGTTTGTTGTTGTGTAAAGTGCTAATATTTTTTGATAGTGAGTGTCTATACACAATGGAAGACAAAATTAGTGTTATTCCTACTGACATGAATGTGGTGTCATTAAAGAGGTTGTGCTCTTTAAAACTAAGTTAACTTGTAATTGTCATTTGTTCTTTGTTTTTGAGCCATGTCTGTGTGTTTGAAATGTGTGAGAAAAATGTGCTTTATCTTAAATTCTCAGTAAGCTACAGCAGCATTCTAGTAATTCTATTGGGGTTTAAAGGGTTAACACGGAAAATGAAGATAATGCTAACTAAATGAGAAATACATACAAATGCAGGCTAAATCGCCTGAGAATAAACAAAGTGTAAAAATTGGATACTGACAAGATGGCGGAACCAAAAGTGAGAAGAATGATGCTTCCTGGGGAGGATGAGATGAGGTGTGGAGAAACCAAGCGAAGGGTGCCTCACCATTTTTGGCCACCTCGGCTATGATGTTGGCTACTTTGGGGGTGCAAGAGGACTGTGGGGCCAGCAGGGTGGGAAGCAGGGGGAGAACGCCCATCTCCTGGATCTTCTCACTGGCGTCAGCATCTAGGAGGGGAAAGGAGAAGGGGAGAGAGGAGGTGAACAGTTGGGGAAAAAAGGGCTCTCAATTTGTCTTTCTATGAATCCTTGCATTCTATCCCCTTGCCCCATCTGAGTCAGCAGGTAGCCTAGCGATTAGGAACGTTGGGCCGGCAAGGTGGAAAAAACTAGCGTTCTGCCCTTGAGCAAGGCAGTTAACCAACAACGACTGCTGCCTAGGCGCAAATGATGCGGACGCTGATTAAGGCAGCCCTCCACACCTGTCTGATTCAGAGGGTTTGGGTTAAATGCGGAAGACACATTTCGGTTGGATGTATTCAGTTGTACAACTGACTAGGATTCACCTTTCCCTTTCTCTATTGAAGGAGAAGATCCAAGACCCTGCCCTCTGTCCTTCTCTAAAGCTTTTGAAAACGAGGCAAGTAGAGAGGACGTATGGATGAGCTGGGCAATGTGAAGCGGATAATGCTTTTCCATTCCATCCAGGTCGCTCAACTTGTTGGGTTATTTATGATCATCCCAAGCCAGGCTCCATGAATAAAATGACTAGCAGTTGGAAACTAGCGTAGACATTAAATTATTATTGTAACCAAATAAATTACCATCACTGATTTTTATTATTAGGCTAAAGGTGGTATCACAAAAAGTGTGCGAGCATTTATTTAATTTTTTCTTGGTCAGCACCTCACCCAAACAGACTACTGTACGTTCAGAACCATCTCTTGCCAATGCCAAGAGACAGGAAGTGGATGGGTTGTGCTGCCAAGTGCAGTAAAACATTAAAGCTACAACAGTAAACACAAAGCTAAAAGACAGCTGAGGATGCAGATAGCCAGCTAACTCAATTAACTTAAAAAAACACAAATAAGGCCAATAAAATGCTCAAACAACGAGATACTGACCTAGGCCGAGCCAAAACAGGCAGATGGTTATGTTACCCAAACTAAGGAGGACGGACAGATGTGAATAAGGCTGGCTGACATGGGCCTTGCACGAAAACAAATGTGAGTCTGGTGACTAGAAAGTTAGATACTATATGTTCTCCGTCATTTTCTTTGGAGATTTTCTATGGTTTTGATAGTCACACATAAGCCCCTTACCTATCAGAACTGGTACAGAATCCAGAAGCATCCACTAAATATAACCCATTAGGGGGCTAATGTGTCAATGATGTTTTGAGCGTGGCGTTAATCTACTGGAAGTGTCAGAATTCTGACTTCAATGCGTTCAAAACAACTGGGAACTTGGGGGGGGGTTGCTTTGAGCGATCATCCAGGTCGGAATTCCAAATCGGAAACTCAGGCATCTTTCTAGAGCTCTGACATTTCGACCTTAACATCACTGACGTCATGATTTGATTTTGTTTTAACCTGTTTGGGCTGCAGGGGCAGTATTGAGTAGCCGGATAAAAGGTGCCCATTTCAAACGGCCTCGTACTCAATTCTTGCTCGTACAATATGCATATTATTATTACTATTGGATAGAAAACACTCTCTAGTTTCTAAAACCGTTTGAATTATATCTGTGAGTAAAACAGAACTCATTTTGCAGCAAACTTCCTGACAGGAAGTGGAAAATCTGAAATCGATGCTCTGTTCTAGGCCCTGCCTATAAAGGTCCTTGATATTTATTAGAATACATGCACTTCATACGTCTTCCACTAGATGTCGACAGGCAGTGAGAGAAGAAATGAAGTGTATAACTTGATCTGGGGTCGAATAAAAGCTCTTTGCATGACGTGTCACCAGTTTCCTGTTTTCTGGAGAGCGCGCGAAGGGACCTGGATTTGCCTTCTGATAAGCTGTCGTTATAGACGACTAATATCTCCGGCTTTGATTTTATTTGATACATGTGACAATATCATCGTAAAGTATGTTTTTTCAATATAGTTTTATTAGATTATTGAAATTTTTTCGGGACGTTAGGCGTGTTGCTTTGTCTGCGTATGTTCAGGAAGGAGAGCTTCGCGCCACTTTGCTAGCTTTCCGTGCTAATTGACTGGAGAAGAGGACATTCTAAATCCAAACAACGATTGTTCTGGACAAAGGACCCCTTGTACAACATTCTGATGGAAGATCAGCAAAAGTAGGACCCATTTTATGATGTTATTTCATATATCTGTCGTACATGTGAACTAGTAGTTTGCGGCCAGGTTTTGGGCACGCTCTCGCCATAACGTAAACTGCATATCGTAATGAAGTTATTTTTAGAATTCTAACACGGCGATTGCATTAAGAACTAGTGTATCTATCATTTCCTATACAACATGTATTTTTTTGTTATGTTTATGAACAGTTATTTGGTCAGAATATGTGTGTCAGAAAAATATCCGGACGTTGTGGGAAAAAGATGCTACGTTAGCACAATGTATAACCACTGATTTCAGCTCTAAATATGCACATTTTCGAACAAAACATAAGTGTATGTATAACCTGATGTTATAGGACTGTCATCTGATGAAGCTTATCAAGGTTAGTCAAAAATTATATATCTTTTGCTGGTTTGTTACGATCGCTAACTTTTGCTGCTGGGGAATGGCTTGTGTTTCTGGCTATTGTGGTAAGCTAATATAATGCTATATTGTGTTTTCGCTGTAAAACACTTAAAAAATCGGAAATATTGGCTGGAATCACAAGATGCCTGTCTTTCATTTGCTGTACACCATGTATTTTTCAGAAATGTTTTATGATGAGTATTTAGGTATTTGACGTTGGTGTCTAATTACTCTGGCTGCTTCGGTCCTATTTGTGACGGTAGCTGTGATGGTAGCTGCAATGTAAAACTGATTTATACCTCAAATATGCACATTTTTCGAACAAAACATAGATTTATTGTATAACATGTTATAAGACTGTCATCTGATGAAGTTGTTTCTTGGTTAGTTAGGTTGGCTTTGTGCATGCTACCTGTGCTGTGAAAAATGTCTGTCCTTTTTTGTATTTGGTGGTGAGCTAACATAAATATATGTGGTGTTTTCGCTGTAAAACATTTTAAAAATCAGACATGTTGGCTGGATTCACAAGATGTTTATCTTTCATATGCTGTATTGGACTTGTTATTGTGTGAAAGTTAAATATTTCTAAAAAATATATTTTGAATTTCGCGCCCTGCACTTGAAGTGGCTGTTGTCATATTGTGCCTGGCTTCGGGCTTGCAGCCCGAAGAAGTTAGTCAGAGTTCCCAGTGGTCTTGAAAGCACCATAAACTTGCATCCATCCTGTACTGTGCATAAGGTCCAGAAGGGTACCCTCCAGCAATGTCACAGTCTGAGGAGTGTGGGTCAAACTTACTGTTGTGGGCCAGTGCTTTGAGCAGGCAGTCCAGGCAGCTCTCCACACTGTCTGTGCTGCTGTCAGCTGAGGCTAGCTTCAGCTTCTTCAACGCATCACTCAGGTTATCTGCTGTGAGGGGGAAAGTGAAAAGATGAATGGGCAGTGGTCCTGACCTCAGTTTACTCCTAGGTCTTAGGTAGCCTACACTGTTTTTATCAATGGCTGGATGGCAGATTTGACCACAGTTGCTACCTTCAGCCATACAGTATAGAGCAACCCACAAGTAATATCACACAGTTTAAAGGCATATGAGAAGACATACAGGCTACACTAAATCCACCATCCATAATTTTGTCAATGTCTGAATCTGACTGTTAAACAGTCGCCGTCCTCTGCCTAGTATCCTGCCCCGAACCTTAGTCACTGTTACTAGCCGGCTATCACCCGGTACGCTACCCTGCACCTTAGAGAATGCTTTGCCCTCTGTACATCGAGCCATTGAACACTGGTCACTTTAAGAATGTTTACATACTGTTTCACCCACTTTATATGTACAGGACATTCGGAAAGTATTCAGACCCCTTGACTTTTTCCAGTTTTGTTACAGCCTTATTCGAGAATGGATTACATTTGGGGTTTTTTCGCTGATCAATCTACACACAATACCCCGTAACGACGAAGCAAAAACAGGTTTATAATTTTTTGCAAATATATCACATTTACGTAAGTATTCAGCGATGTTGCCAGGTTTCCTCTAGATGTGACGCTTGGCATTCAGGCTAAAGAGTTCAATCTTGGTTTCATCAGACCAGAGAATCTTGTTTCTCATGGTCTAAGAGTCCTTTAGGTGCCTTTTGGCAAACTCCAAGCGGGCTGTCATGTGCCTTTTACTGACGAGTGGCTTCCGTCTGGCAACTCTACCATAAAGGCCAGATTGGTGGAATGCTGCAGAGATGGTTGTACTTCTGGAAGGTTCTCCCATCTTCACATAGTCACTCTGACAGAGCTCCAGAGTTCCTATCAGGTTCTTGGTCACCTCCCTGACCAAGGCCCTTCTCCCCCGATTGCTCAGTTTGTCCGGGCGGCCAGATCTAGGAAGAGTCTTGGTGGTTCCAAATTTCTTCCATTTAAGAAAGATGGAGGCCACGGTGTTCTTGGGGATCTTCAATGCTGCAGAAATGTTTTGGTACCCTTCCCCAGATCTGTGCCTTGACACAATCCTGTCTCGGAGCTCTACGGACAATTCCTTCGACCTCATGGCTTGGTTTTTGCTCTGACATGCGCTGTCAACTGTGGGACCTTATATACCAGGTGTGTGTTCCTTCCCAAATCATGTCTAATCAGAAACATCAAGGATGATCAATGGAAACAGGATGTACCTGAGCTCAATTTCGAGTCTCATAGCAAAGGGTCTGAATACTTATGTAAATAAAGTATGTTTATTATTTGTAAAAAATTTGCTAACATTTCTAAAAACCTGTTTTCATTTAGTCATTATGGGGTATTGTGTAGATTTGAGAGAAATTGTTTTAATCTATTTTAGAATAAGGCTGTAATAACAAAATGTGGAAAAAGGAAAAGGGTCTGAATACTTTTCGAATGCACTATATTCTAGTCATGGCTAATCCTATATAACTACTGCTGTACACCTTTAATATTCATATACTGTCTATACGCACCATTATATATATTCCGGACACTGACATTGCTCATTCTGATATTTCTTCATTTTAACTTTTTGGATTATGTGCGTATTGTTTTGTATTGCTATGTATTATTACTGCACTGTTGGAGCTAAAAACAAGCATCTTGCTGCACCTGCAATATCTGCAAATCTGTGTACGCAACCAATAGAATTTGACTTGATTTGAATAGAAATGTGTCTCAAAACAAGAGGCCGAAAAACACTTTTGTAACGTTATTACACAATAAGAGACTGAAAGGTCGAGAGACAGACAAACTGACTTAAACCAACGCCTTCTGGCTCCTCCTGCATAAGGATGCACACAGCTGTGCCCCGCATCATCACTTCCACTGTTCCATCGCCCTCCATTCTCCTTCTCAAATGGTGGCTCTAGACAACACTGTGACAGATTGGTCATACAGCAGTGGGCCCCAGTATAATCAGGACATGAGCAGTTGTAGAGCTCATCCCTGAGGAGCTCTACAACCGTAGGCATAGCTGACATGTGGCAGTGGGTATCAGACCATTAGGACTGCACCAACACACATTGGGTAAACAGGAGCATGTCAATACAATAATATTGTATGGATAGGAGTTCAAGTCATGATGGGAACTGCCTCGGTCACAGGCTGTACTTTGATGGGTCCTTATAATGGACATTCTCTGTCGAAACAGTACACCTGGTATGCTAGGCCAACTCTAATAATTATTTAGAGATTTTGACATCCAGAGCTGTTACAGAGCTCAGCTAATGGGCTGCCCCAGGGGAAGAGGAGCTGAGGTGACAGCCACACACTCACAGAGAGAGAGCGAGCGAGCGAGCGAGAAAGAGCAAAGACCATGACATTCCCCCTCCCGCAGATGGTCTCAAATGTGTGCAGTGAGGATTTGGATTAAACCGTGTGACAATTTTAAAACCAGTCAAACGAGTTGTTTTTTCCAGCCTGGCCTCCATTATATAATGGATTTTTATTGCCATTCAGATTATGGTATCTGTCAGGGTCCCTCCCTATGGCTAATGAGGCCCGAGTGATGCATTACCGTAACACAAGACATGTTAGAAAAATGTTAGAAACACATAACAGGCAATGTTTGCATAAAGACTGCGCCAGTCAATTATCCATAACTAATAAGTCTAGCTTTCTGTGCCTATTGATGATTCTACCCACCAGTCTTCAATCAAAGCATTGATAAATGCAATGAATTAAGTGTGTTACTGCTTGGTTGGAGCAAAAGCCTGCACCCACACTGCTCTTCAGGGTAAGATGCCCAACCCTGTCCTATAAAGATATGGGTCGGTGGATGGATCGGTTCATCTGACCTCCTTTCTGCAGAATCACATCATGGAAAATTCTGGAGGCTAGTACCATGTGCTTGCACATTGTATTGCAATGGAGATACAAAATATACCCCAGAATTCTGGAACAATCAAAAACCCTGATGAGACAAGAGTACAACCTACTCAACAATCCAACGCAAGTCACTGGGAATAAATTATTCGAGTTAAAATGGGAGTAGATGCATTACTCCCAAAAGAGAGCATCCTCAGTCAATGCATTTTTCTTACTAAGTGTCAGGCACACAATTACTATAAAAGGCGCCATGAACAGCTCGATTCGTCAGTGTGTGAGTGTAGGACTATTGCATAACGGTGTGATATGGATGGCAAACATGTCTGCGCTGACTAACAGTGCAATACACTGATGATAGTAAACAAGTAGTACGGCTGTCAACATGTATGCATGTGGTAATGTGGTAGTAGCTAGAATTTGTGTTTAACTAAATAGTTGATGATTCAATGCAATAAATTCCATACGAGGCTCGAGTTGAAAAAAAATACAACGTTAGCAATATGGCTGTCAAGAATGCAGGTTCTGTCTAGCAATGCTCGTGTTACATAATGCCATTGCATGGGCAAGCGAACAGACAGCTTCCCGTTTCCTCTATCCACCCCACCTACTCGAATGAATCAAGAACTCAAGACACAAAGTGCGGTCTTCTAGTTGGCTGCAAACATGGGACATATTTAGTTAGTTAGGCTAATTACGATACGCACCCACCTACCCTTACATGTGTGGGCTACTATGTCCACGTCTGTCTGTGTAATCTTTACAATAATTGACAACTGGATGACGTATGATTCAGAAAGTGTTGCTACTCACCCATTTGGCTACTGTAGTGCGCGTGATAGTCCCAATCAGTTTCGAATTAGGATGCGCCCAGAAGGCTGTCAAATGTGTATTCACAGCAAAAAATATATATAAGTTATATGTGTTGGTCAACACTTGATTTTATATTATTTGAAGTCGCTAGATTGCTAGCTGGCTGGTCAATCAGATACCAAGGCCCACCTTAGCAAGCCCACGCCGTGTCGTACCCGGCAATACTAGCAAACTACACAACCTCTCCCTCCCAGATGGCGCCGGGGATGCTTGCAGCCTAGCCTATCGTACGACCCCGACCTCACAACTACGATGGTATGGTTGTGTAATTTATCCGCTGGTAATATTCATCCACGCCAAAATTCGCTACTTCAACTACAGAGTTTTGCTTCAACCCTACTAGAAACGCACTTCCTATACTCGCTTGCTTGCAGTTGCGGCACAGAATCCATGCACAGGGAATAGCAGCCTATTGCTTGCAGTTGATTGGTTATTGGCCTGTACATAAGATCTCGTTTTCCACGATTATTGGCCAAAGTCTGTGTCGTTGGCTCGTGCCACGCCCTAAAGTGTTAAAAAATGCCCACCTTTCAAGTGACATCCACAATCCATAGCAATTAAGTCATACAAACATAATTGTAATAGGCAAACAAGCAAAATTGTAGCTACAAAGTTTGGTCTGGTTGCGACTTCACTGGAAGACTAAGGCACTCTGTTAATTTGACTATCTGGGTTAGGAGGGATTGGACCATAGAAATAAAATTGATAGAAATTAGAATGTGCTGCTGTTTTTTGGATTACCAAAATCCATGACCGGGAACTGCCTGAAAATCAATTATCATGAGAAGGGCGGAGATGTATCCATATGTAATTTTACTGGGCAGAGATTTTGTATCCATATGTATTTTTACAGCTGTAGATTGGTACTTTCAACATTTCCCCCTATGTAAATAAATTGAATTAAAGCTTACTCTCAGTGGTCGTTTGAGCATGTTGTTCCGGCTAAAATAGCCAACCTGGCCCATCCCTCACTACTGTATTTATACAGTAAATCTAATAATTATAAAATTACTGTTTTGCAGATTTAAACATGTACATTCACAGAAATACTACATTATACATGTAATTCACCGCTCACACAGATGATACCAGTTTCCAACTTCCCACCCACACATGGGAGATGGGTTGCGTGACGTTCAGTACAACAGAACGGTGTGCAACGTTGAAATCAACAGAAACGGTACGGTACTGAATGACCAATTGAAACATTTGTGGTTATGGTGTCCCAGGGGCCTATTATAATATGGTGTCAGTACAAAAAAGTATGAATGTATGTACTTGTAAGTCGCTCTGGATAAGAGCGTCTGCTAAATGACTTAAATGTAAATGTAAATGTGTCCCAGGGTCCTATTATAATATGGTGTAATGCACGAGTTTTGTTATTTCAAATGATAACACCCATATTGATCAAGCCACACCCACCAGACGGAAGCAAACGTACCTGTTGAAGAACGGTGCGCACCGTTTTGGTGAAAACGTGCCTTTCAGTAAAAACCGTTACGCAACGTTGCAAACGTTGAATGCACCCCTGATGTAAACTACCCTATGTGTTACTGCCATCTAGCGGTGTGTTTATTAACACGCAGACCAATGTTTGCCATCTAGGCAGGTTCAGTGTAGACTGGCTGACCGCAGAGGGGTATCCTAGGAAGCAAGCTAGATCTACTCAGGGTTTTCTAAAGCTAAACAGCTTGTTAGCGTCACATTCCAGCTCAGGCTTCATCCGTACAATGACGGTGGATATTGCTCGTCCGCCTGTTGAACTCTAGCAGGTACGGCGAGTGCATGTTGTATATGGATAGTCGAACTCAGAACTCTTCATTCCCTTTACCAAAAAATATAGCAGTTTTGAATTTGCCTTACAAATGCTGTAACTGCAGTCGACTGTGGCATTTTGGACGCAATAATTGCAGAATAACTGCAGTGTACTGCATTTGAACTTCAGTTAAACTGCAAAATTACTTAACAAGAAAAATGGTGTTTTGGGCGCAGTATTTGCAGCATGCATTGTTTTTGTACTGGTTGAGACAATGCTGAAACATCAATCCATGAGAAACTCAGTGCAACGTTTTCATTTGTGCCGAAAATAAAATAAAAGTTGTCTTAAATTCAGCAGGCAATGGTGTGAAATAGGCTTTTAGAAGTACCGTCTTTATTTTATTACTTAACTTTAATGCCGTCTTTGTGCTTTTGTAACCGGTGTGAAATGGCTAGCTAGTTAGCGGGGTGCGCGCTAATAGCGTTTCAATCGGTGACGTCACTCGCTCTCAGACCTTTAAGTAGTTGTTTCCGAAGCAACACGGTTACACTTTGCGGTGCTTATCAATGCACAAGCATCACTCCTATCAATATACACTATATATATAAAAGTATGTGGACACCCCTTCAAATGAGTGAATTCGGTTATTTCAGCCACACCCATTGCTAACAGGTGTATAAAATCGAACATAATCCAGCAAGTTGGTTTGTCAAATTTCTGCCCTGCTAGAGCTGCCCCGGTCAACTGTAAGTGCTGTTATTGTGAAGCAACATACCTCAGTCGCAAAGTGGGTGGCCACACAAGGTCACAGAACTGGACCGCCAAGTGCTGAAGTGCGTAGCATGTAAAAATGGTCTGTCCTCGGTTGCAACACTCACTACCGAGTTCCAAACTGCCTCTGGAAGCAATGTCAGCACAATAACTGTTCATCCGGAGCTTCATGAAATGGGTTTCCATGGCCGAGCAGCCGCACACAAGCCTAAAATCACCAACGCTCAATGCCAAGTGTTGGCTGGAGTGGTATAAAGCTCGCCGGCATTGGACTCTGGAGCAGTTGAAACGCGTTCTCTGGAGTGATGAATTGCGCTTCACCATCTGGCAGTCTGACGGACTAATCTGGGTTTGGTGCCTGAATTCATAGTGCCAACTGTAAAGTTTGGGGTGGAGGAGGAATAATGGTCTGGGGCTGTTTTTCAAGGATCGGGCTAGACCCCTTAGTTCCAGTGAAGTGAAATTTTCATGCTACAGCATACAATGACATTCTGGACGATTCTGTGCTTCCAACTTTGTGGCATCAGTTTGGGGAAGGCCCTTTCCTGTTTCTGCATGACAAGGTCTCATCTCCCAACATAAGTGCCCGACCTCACTAATGCTCTTGTGGCTGAATGGAAGCTAGTCCCCACAGCAATGTTCCAACATCTAGTGGAAAGCTTTCCCAGAAGAGTGGAGGCCATTTATAGCATCAAAGGGGGATCAACTCCATGTTAATGGCCATGATTTTGGAATGAGATGTTTGCGGAGCAGGTGTCCATATACTTTTGGTCATGTAGTGTATATATTTTTATTGATTCATACAAAAGTGTTATTGTGTGAAGTTTAGCCCAAAACACATTCTGTCATTGCTAAATGTGTTTCGTGCTATATTTGAACATGACCATTTATTTTATTTTTTTACCCCTTTTTTTTCCCACCCCAATTTTGTGGTATCCAATTGGTAGTTACAGTCTTGTCCCATCGCTGCAACTCCCGTACGGACTCGGGAGAGGTTGACCGTCGAGAGCCGTGCGTCCCCCGAAACACAACCCCGCCAAGCCACACTGCTTCTTGACACAATGCCCGCTTAACCCGGAAGCCAGCCACACCAATGTGTCGGAGGAAGCACCATACACCTGGCGACCGTATCAGCGTGTATGCGCCTGGACCGCCACAAGAGTTGCAAGAGCGCGATGGGACAAGGACATTGCGGCCAGCCAAACCCTCCCCTAACCCGGACTGCGCTGGGCCAATTGTCTTCCGGTCGCGGCCAGCTGCGATACAGCCTGGAATCGAACCAGGATCTGTAGTGACACAGCTAGCACTGCGATGCAGTGCCTTAGACTGCTGCGCCACTCGGAAGGCCCAACATTACTATTTTTTAACACAAAAAAACCTACATTTGATTAATACAAGATCAGTCATCTTCCTCACATGTAGGGTGATGATGAAGCAATCTTTGCAAGAAGGGAATCTGATTTCATTGGTCCTCAACTCGCAGATCAGTAATTTCTTTCAAGGTAGCCTAAGTGGAGTTAAATGTGAGTTAATCTGCCCTGGAGTAGGTTAGTTCTAAAGGATTCGTTACCATAGAAATGTACCTTATTAAAAGGTGAGCCACTTTCGTATGACCGATTTTATCCTGAGTTGAACTCAGTTGACCAAAGTTACCTCTGTAACTCCTCAAACCGGCTCTCAAAGTTCTGACTTAAACCAGGGAGAAAGAGGAAGAGAAGAAAATATGCCTCCCTCCACAGGTGGCGTTGTTTCATTGTTTATCCCTCCAAGCAAGGAGTTTTTTTATGGAGGTCAATGAGTGTCGAATTTGGTCAACAAAAAAAATGAATGGCTTATTTGCTACGTGAGGTTTATTTGATCGAATCAAAGTTTTGTAATGCTAAAATTGTTACGAGTGTACTGATTATAGGTAAGACACATAACATCCCGGCAACTTTGAGAAAAAACACTTTATATCGAAGTTGTCTCGAGATGGCTATGCAAATTTATGGCATGAGGCTAGTATCATAGCATCTCTCTCCATTGAATACAAGTGATTGACGTCAACCACCCTCATCGAATATTAAAAATGGATTGCAAAAAGGAGATTTATCTGTCGTGTAGTAGGCTCCGTAACATGCGGACGCGATGGGCATAATTAAGGGTAAGTTTACTCGGCAAGCTTAGCATTCCATCACAGCATACATCATCAGCACATGCATACTCAAAATCGAATCAAAATGTATTTGTCACATGCGCCGAATACAACAAATGTAGACCTTACCGTGAAATGCTTAAAGTAAAAAAGATCTAATCACAAGAAATGTAAGTAACAATAACAAGGCTATATACAGGGGGTACCGAGTCAATATGTGGGGGTACAGGTTAATTGAGGTAATTTGTAAAGTGATAATGTATAGATAATAAACAGAGTAGTAGCAGTGTAAAAACAAATGTAAACAGTCCGGTGGCCATTTGATTAGTTTAGTTGTTCAGCAGTCTTATGGCTTGGGGGTAGAAGCTGTTAAGGTGCCTTTTGGTCCTAGATTTGACGCCCCGGTACCGCTTGCCGTGCGGTATCAGAGAGAACAGTCTATGACTTGGGTGACTGGAGTCTTTGACAATTTGGGGGGGGCCTTACTCTGACACTGCCTAGTATATAGGTTCTGGATGTCAGGAAGCTTGGCCCCAGTGATGTACTGGGCGGTACACACTACCCTCTGTAGCACCTTCCTGTCAGATGCTGAGCAGTTGCCATACCAGGCAGTGATGCAAACAGTCAGGATGCTCTCGATGGTGCAGCTGTAGAACTTTTTAATGATCTGGGGACCCATGCCAAATCTTTTCAGTCTCCTGAGGGGGAAAAGGTGTTGTCGTGCCCTCTTCACAACTGTCTTGGTGTGTTTGGACAATGATAGTTTGTTGGTGATGTGGACACCAAGGAACTTGAAACTCTCGACCCGCTCTCCAAGATCTCGCGATACATGGCCCCATCCTCCCCTCAATACGGTGCAGTCGTCCTGTCCCCTTTGCAGAAAAGCATCCCCAAAGAATGATGTTTCCACCTCCATGCTTCACGGTTGGGATGGTGTTCTTGGGGTTGTACTCATCCTTCTTCTTCCTCCAAACACGGCGAGTGGAGTTTAGACCAAAAAGCTCTATTTTTGTCTCATCAGACCACATGACCTTCTCCCATTCCTCCTCTGGATCATCCAGATGGTCATTGGCAAACTTCAGACGGGCCTGGACATGCGCTGGCTTGAGCAGGGGGACCTTGCGTGCGCTGCAGGATTTTAATCCATGACGCCGTAGTGTGTTACTAATGTTTTTTTTTGAGACTGTGGTCCCAGCTCTCTTCAGGTCATTGACCAGTTCCTGCTGTGTAGTTCTGGGCTGATCCCTCACCTTCCTCATGATCATTGATGCCCCACGAGGTGAGCTCTTGCATGGAGCCCCAGACCGAGGGTGATTGACCATCATCTTGAACTTCTTCCATTTTCTAATAATTGCGCCAACAGTTGTTGCCTTCTCACCAAGCTGCTTGCCTATTGTCCTGTAGCCCATCCCAGCCTTGTGCAGGTCTACAATTTTATCCCTGATGTCCTTACACAGCTCTCTGGTCTTGGCCATTGTGGAGAGATTGGAGTCTGTTTGATTGAGTGTGTGGACAGGTGTCTTTTATACAGGTAACGAGTTCAAACAGGTGCAGTTAATACAGGTAATGAGTGGAGAACATGAGGGCTTAAAGAAAAACTAACAGGTCTGTGAGCCGGAATTCTTACTGGTTGGTAGGTGATCAAATACTTATGTCATGCAATAAAATGCAAATTAATTACTTAAAAATCATACAATGTGCTTTTCTGGATTTTTGTTTTAGATTCCGTCTCTCACAGTTGAAGTGTACCTATGATCAAAATTACAGATCTCTACATGCTTTGTAAGTAGGAAAACCTGCAAAATCGGCAGTGTATCAAATACTTGTTCTCCCCGCTGTACGTATAATCACTGTGGGGACAATGTCGTCGATGCACTTATTGATGAAAAAGACATCCTGTTCTCATTGTACTTCCGTACTGTGTCAGAATACGTAGAATAAAATACCTGTATGTCCCTAGTGGTAAACTTGAGTAGTGCAGCAGAACACAACATATTAACCTCTTGTGAAAGTAAAACTCTAAGCATAACCCAATTCAAGCATTCCACAATTCTTGAATTGAAGAGTTATTCTTATACAAAGCACAGAATAATAACAGTTAAAAAGCACAACATAGTAACCATAACGACAGTAACATCAGAATATCACATTGACACTTTAGCAGTCAATTACAGTACTCACAATCTTTCCGATTTTACTGAATATAAGTCCTTTAGCCAAGCCGGGCTTCGTCTGACTCTCGCCTGATTGAATCTCTGTTTGAATAGTCTGTTGTGATTGCAAGGGAACTTGGGGGTGGGTGAGCAGCACTGTTTAATAGTGTGGCATGCTCAGGACACGTCTTTCCGTTATCAAGGATCTGTTGATTTTTGGTCTTTTTGTTTGGATAACTGCATGGCGCACTGTAATTTGGTGCACCCTTTTTGACATGAAAGGGAAGATTTACCCACACATGATCTCCCTCTGATGATTGATCGTTTCACCCTCCTTTTGGCGTTCGTGTAGGATTTAACTTTTTCTTGTGGCACGCACGGCATCGTCGGACACGGAGGGACTGTGTAGCGGGAGAATGTTCAGTTTTGTGTGCAGCATTCTGTTCAACAGCACATAGGGTTAAACTCCTTTAGTGGCATGAGCTGTCGTCCTGTAGTACATAAGGAATTGTTTCCTTCTCGGATCGTCGTTTGGAGACAGTCATTCCACCGCGCCATTTGCTCGTGGGTAGTACAGACACTTTGGAGTGTTTAATGTCTCTGTCATAGAAGGAATGGACTTCGTTCCTCTAAGTGAATTAAGCACCACTATCGCTTACACTTTCGTAGCAATTTCCATTGCGACTGAACATATCTGTTCAGAATTTAATGACAGTCTGGATAGTTACATTACTGGTAAACGCAACCTCAGGCCATTTACTGTAGTAATCCGCTAGGGTGATCGCGTAACTACAATCTGCTGGGGCAGTTTCAAACAGACCAACAATGTCAATTCCAAGTTTTTGCATGGGCCTTCAGCAATGTCTGACAGAGTTGACATGTTGATTGTAGTTATTATTATTTTTTGTCTAGAGTTGGATCAGTTTTAATATTGCGAATAGATTGTCGCTTCCATCAATGTAATTGTATATATATATATATATTCCCCAAAAATATATGGGGGTTTGGAAATGATGCAGACAATTACATTGATGGAAGCGACAATCTATTCGCTTCCATCAATAGACAATCTATTTAATATATATATATATATATATATATATATATATACACACACACACACACAGTTGAAGTCGGAAGATTACATGCACCTTAGTCAAATACATTTAAACTCAGTTTTTCACAATTCCTGACATTTAATCCTAGTAAAAATTCCATGTCTTAGGTCAGTTAGGATCACCACTTTATTTTAAGAATGTGAAATGTCAGAATAATAGTAGACAATGATTTATTTCAGCTTTTATTTCTTTCATCACATTCCCAGTGGGTCAGAAGTTTATATACACTCAATTAGTATTTGGTAGCATTGCCTTTAAATTGTTTAACTTGGGTCAAACATTTCAGGTCGCCTTCCACAAACTTCCCACAATAAGTTGGGTGAATTTTGGCCCATTCCTCCTGACAGAGCTGGTGTAACTGAGTCAGGTTTGTAGGCCTCCTTGCTCGCACACTTTTTCAGTTCTGCCCACAAAGTTTCTATAGGATTGAGGCCTTGGCTTTGTGATGGCCACTCCAATACCTTGACTTTGTTGTCCTTAAGCCATTTTGCCACAACTTTGGAAGTATGCTTGGGGTCATTGTCCATTTGGAAGACCCATTTGCGACCAAGCTTTAACTTCCTGACTGATCTCTTGAGATATCGCTTCAATATATCCACAGAATTTTCCTGTCTCATGATGCTATCTATTTTGTGAAGTGCACCAGTCCCTCCTGCAGCAAAGCACCCCACAATATGATGCTGCCACCCCCGTGCTTCACGGTTGGGATGGTGTCTTCGGCTTGCAAGCTTCCCCCTTTTTCCTCCAAACACAATGATGGTCATTATGGCCAAACAGTTCTATTTTTGTTTCATCAGACCAGAGGACATTTCTCCAAAAAGTACGATCTTTGTCCCCATGTGCAGTTGCAAACCGAAACCGTTTTTATGGCGGTTTTGGAGCAGTGGCTTCCTCCTTGCTGAGCGGCCTTTCGGGTTATGTCAATATAGGACTCGTTTTACTGTGGATATAGATACTTTCCTACCTGTTTCCTCCAGCATCTTCACAAGGGCCTTTTGCTGTTGTTCTGGGATTGATTTGCACTTTTCGCACTAAAGTGCGTTCATCTCTAGGAGACAGAACGCGTCTCCTTCCTGAGCGGTATGATGGCTGCGTGGTCCCATGGTTTCTACTTGCGTACTATTGTTTGTACAGATGGTCTTACAAGGTGGTACCTTCAGGCGTTTGGAAATTGCTCCCAAGGATGAACCAGACTTGTGGGAGGTCTACAAAAAAATGTCTGAAGGTCTTGGCTGATTTCGTCTGATTTTCCCATGTCAAGCAAAGAGGCAGTGAGTTTGATGGTAGGCCTTGAAATACATCCACAGGTACACCTCCAATGGACTGAAATGATGTCAGTTAGCCTATCAGAAGCTTCTAAAGTCATGACATCATTTAATGGAATTTTCCAAGCTGTTTAAAGGCACAGTCAACTTAGTGTATGTAACTTCTGACCCACTGGAATTGGGATATAGTGAATTATAAGTGAAATAATCTGTCTGTAAACAATCATTAGAAAAATTACTTGTCATGCACAAAGTAGATGTCCTAACTGACTTGCCACAACTATAGTTTGTTAACAAGACATTTGTGGAGTGGTTGGAAAAACGAGTTTTAATGACTCCAACCTAAGTGTATGTAAACTTCCGACTTCAACTTACCGGTCAAAATAACATCAAATTGATCAGAAATAGTGTAGACATTGTTAATGTTGTAAATGACTATTGTAGCTGGAAACGGCAGACTAAGGGAATATCTACATAGGCGTACAGAGGCCCATTCAGCAACCATCACTCCTGTGTTCCAATGGCATGTTGTGTTAGCTAATCCAAGTTTATCATTTTAAAAGGCTAACTTATCATTAGAAAACCCTTTTGCAATTGTTTGCACAGCTGAAAATGGTTGTGCTGATTAAAGAAGCATAAAAACTGTCCGCCTTTAGACTAGTTGAGTATCTGGAGCATCAGCATTTGTGGGTTCGATTACAGGCTCAAAATGGCCAGAAACAAAGACCTTTCTTCTGAAACTCGTCAGTCTATTCTTGTTCTGAGAAATGAAGGCTATTCCATGCGAGAAATCTCGTACAACGCTGTGTACTACTCCCTTCACAGAACAGCACAAACTGTCTCTAACCAGAATAGAAAGAGGAGTGGGAGGCCCCGGTGCACAACTGAGCAAGAGGACAAGTACATTAGAGTGTCTAGTTTGAGAAACAGATGCATCACCAGTCCTAAACTGGCAGCTTCATTAAATAGTACCCGCAAAACACCAGTCTCAACGTCAACAGTAAAGAGGCGACTCCGGGTTGCTGGCCTTCTAGGCAGAGTTGCAAAGAAAATGCCATATCTCAGACTGGCCAATAAAAAGAAAAGATTAAGATGGGTTAAAGAACACACACTGGACAGAGGAACTCTGCCTTGAAGGCCAGCATCCCGGAGTCGACTCTTCACTGTTGACGTTGAGACTGGTGTTTTGCAGGTAGTATTTAATGAAGCTGCCAGAAGAATCTCAAATATAACACCTTTTGGGTTACATGATTCAATATGTGTTATTTCATAGTTTTGATGTCTTCACTATTATTCTACATTGTAGAAAATAGTAAAAATAAACAAAAACCCTTGATTGAGTAGATGCTCTAAAACCTTTGACCGGTAGTGTACATATACAGTGGGGAGAACAAGTATTTGATACACTGCCGATTTTGCAGGTTTTCCTACTTACAAAGCATGTAGAGGTCTGTAATTTTTCTCATAGGTACACTTCAACTGTGAGAGACGGAAATCCAGAAAATCACATTGTATGATTTTTAAGTAATTAATTTGCATTTTATTGCATGACATAAGTATTTGATCACCTACCAACCAGTAAGAATTCCGGCTCTCACAGACCTGTTAGTTTTTCTTTAAGAAGCCCTCCTGTTCTCCACTCATTACCTGTATTAACTGCACCTGTTTGAACTCATTACCTGTATAAAAGACACCTGTCCACACACTCAATCAAACAGACTCCAACCTCTCCACAATGGCCAAGACCAGAGAGCTGTGTAAGGACATCAGGGGTAAAATTGTAGACCTGCACAAGGCTGGGATGGGCTACAGGACAATAGGCAAGCAGCTTGGTGAGAAGGCAACAACTGTTGGCGCAATTATTAGAAAATGGAAGAAGTTCAAGATGACGGTCAATCACCCTCAGTCTGGGGCTCCATGCAAGATCTCACCTCGTGGGGCATCAATGATCATGAGGAAGGTGAGGGATCAGCCCAGAACTACACGGCAGGACCTGGTCAATGACCTGAAGAGAGCTGGGACCACAATCTCAAAGAAAACCATTAGTAACACACTACGCCGTCATGGATTAAAATCCTGCAGCGCACGCAAGGTCCCCCTGTTCAAGCCAGCGCATGTCCAGGCCCATCTGAAGTTTGCCAATGACCATCTGGATGATCCAGAGGAGGAATGGGAGAAGGTCATGTGGTCTGATGAGAGAAAAATAGAGCTTTTTGGTCTAAACTCCACTCGCCGTGTTTGGAGGAAGAAGAAGGATGAGTACAACCCCAAGAACACCATCCCAACCGTGAAGCATGGAGGTGTAAATATCATTCTTTGGGGATGCTTTTCTGCAAAGGGGACAGGACGACTGCACCGTATTGAGGGGAGGATGGATGGGGCCATGTATCGCGAGATCTTGGCCAACAACCTCCTTCCCTCAGTAAGAGCATTGAAGATGGGTCGTGGCTGGGTCTTCCAGCATGACAACGACCCGAAACACACAGCCAGGGCAACTAAGGAGTGGCTCCGTAAGAAGCATCTCAAGGTCCTGGAGTGGCCTAGCCAGTCTCCAGACCTGAACCCAATAGAAAATCTTTGGAGGGAGCTGAAAGTCCGTATTGCCCAGCGACAACCCCGGAACCTGAAGGATCTGGAGAAGGTCTGTATGGAGGAGTGGGCCAAAATCCCTGCTGCAGTGTGTGCAAACCTGGTCAAGAACTACAGGAAACGTATGATCTCTGTAATTGCAAACAAAGGTTTCTGTACCAAATATTAAGTTCTGCTTTTCTGATGTATCAAATACTTATGTCATGCAATAAAATGCTAATTAATTACTTAAATCATACAATGTGATTTTATGGATTTTTGTTTTAGATTCCGTCTCTCACAGTTGAAGTGTACCTATGATACAAATTACAGACCTCTACATGCTTTGTAAGTAGGAAAACCTGCAAAATCGGCAGTGTATCCAATACTTGTTCTCCCCACTGTACACATCTTTTTAGAATATACCTTCCATTATTATTCCCCGCAAACCCTACCACCCCTCCCCCAATTGGAGTAAACGAATAAACAATAACACTTAGGCTATTACTTCCAGCTTATACGTACTAAACACATTTTTACACGGTCTATTTTACAGTAGTTATATTTTGTTTGTTTTTAGTCCTTCCTCTATTTCTGATGTCCATCCAGTTCTATTTGCCACATATTTGTAACTCTGCTATTTCACAAAAGTTCTGAACCTTATACATTTTCCAGATATTGATATTGTATTTTGTATGGATGTGTCCATTCCAGGCCACCAGTATAGCGGTTTCGACCACGGTACACTAAACAGTCTTGTACAGAGAGTTCATCCCGAATGGAAAAAATAAGGTACCAGGTCTGGGTTGAAAAGTTCTCGTTTAGGGTAGTAAGGGCCTGATGATCAGTTCGTAGTGTAAAACGTGTACCCCACAGGAACGTTTGCCACCAGGCAAGCGCTTCCTTTTCTACTATGGAGTATTTGCGCCTGGCTGAGGAGAGGGAACGGGATGCAAAAGCCACTGTGCGTTCTGTTCCACCTGGATGGATTTGCGTAAGCACACCAAAGCCATAGTCCTGTGGTCGAATATAGCCAGTGCAGAGCTATTGACAATCAGCTGATTGACTTTCTCGAAGCTCTCCTGGACAGCATCCATCCACGAGAAAGGGTCGTCTGTCCTTAGGGAGGCGTGCATATGCTCGACCTCTGTAGTTGTAGTGGCTTCCTTTCCTCTTTACCATAGCCACTGCCCAAGCCTGAAGCGGGTTTGTTTCGTACGCATACAGTCCACACTCAAGGTTTCCAAACTGCCAAACATTCAATGAGATCCAGGGATATGGTGCAACAAAAATGTTTATTCTTCTTATATCTAACAAAAAATGATTCTCCAATCAACTTAAAGCATAGATTACTTGATATGGAAAATACATAATATGACCTGTCTGTATGTATGTCTGTATGGTCAAAAAACTATACCGCTCCCGCGTCCAGCAAGGACTCCATTCCCCCGAAGGCCCAACTTCCTGCCTTTATACTAACACACTTAACACAGTACAATGAATGGGCAAGAGGGGGGGCCAAAAACTGAATTACACTAACAACAAATTAATATATCTCAATCAGGTAAATATAAATCATAAAGGTACGTACCTAATATTTCATCATATACATTAATATTTAATATATTTACACAAATGTATATGGAGCTCAGTATGTTCAGTCTTTTATACAAATATGTCCAAATCGTCTCTAACAGTAGTTGTAGACAAATTTGGAGTACCACCCAGGCAAGCCACTGAAGGAGCGCAGGGTGGTAGCATCGGAAGAAGCAGGGGCCTTGAGAATGGCACTGACATGTCCATCATCAGGTTGTAGTCCTTGTGCAGTGATGGTATGACCTAGAAGGGTGAGGCTCATTTTGTTGAAGTGGCAGTTTAATTTGTTTAGCAGCAGACCGGCGCTCTCCAAGGTGCTGAGAACGGCTTGCAAGTTGCGGTCATGTTTCTCTTTAGTTTTTCCATGTATTATGTCATCCAGGTAGGCTTTTCCACCTAGTATGTTCTGCAGTAGGGAGGACATAATCTTTTGAAGAACAGCAGGGACTGAGGCCAATCCGAAGGGGACCCGACGGAATCTGAAAAGGTCTTTGTGCGTAATGAACGCTGTCAAAACCCAGCTCTCATCGTGAAGGAGGACATGATGGTAGGCACTAGCCAAATCAATGGTTGAGAACACAATAGTGCCTTGTAGCCCAGCGAAGAGATCTTCCATGTGAGGAAGTGGATAACTGTCAATGATCACTGCATTGTTTGGCAAATTCTCACACAAGCAGATATCCCCATTTTTCATTTTGGTAACCACTATGGGTGAAACCCATGGGGAGGCATCGATTTTCTTAATGACATCAGAGGATTAGTATGCGAACCAGGTCAGCAGAGACCCTTTTTTTAGTAGACAGTGGATCTGGAAAATGTGAGAGCAGTGGTGGATTGGCCAGAACCCATGTCCAGGGTGCAACAACGGTTTCTGGGGTTTGCAAATTTCTACCGCCCTTTCATTCGGGGCTACAGCACCCTGGCGGCTCCCCTCTCTGCACTCACCTCTCCCAAGGTACCGTTCACATGGTCCCCAGCAGCGGACAGGGCTTTTGTGGATCCGACGCAGCAATTCACTACTGCCCCCATCCTCATCCATCCGGACCCGACCCGTCAGTTTGTGGTTGAGGTTGACGCTTCCGACGTGGGAGTAGGGCCGTCCTTTCCCAGCGATCCGTCCAGGACCAAAAGCTTCATTCCGGTGCCTCCATGTCCCATCGTCTCAACTCTGCGGAAAGGAACTATGACGTTGGGAACCGGGAACTCCTGAAGGTTAAGATGGCTCTGGAGGAGTGGAGACACTGGCTGGAAGGGGCGGAACGTCCATTTTTGGTGTGGACTGACCATAAGAATTTAGAATACCTCCGCACTAACAAGCGCCCTAACTCAAGGCAAGCCCGTTGGGCCCTGTTATTCACCAGGTTCAATTTCACCATCTTCTACCACCCAGGGTCCAAAAATGTGAAGCCGGACACCCTCTCTCGCCTGTACAGTTCTGCTGCCACACCCTCTGAATCTGAGACCATCCTCCCTGCCTAATGTCTGGTGGCTTTGGTTGTCTGGGGTATTGAGGCCCTGGTTCGCAAGGCACAACGTTGAGGGGGGGCCCGGTTATCCGGGCCTTTGTTCCTGATTCGGCCCGGCCTCAGGTCCTGGAATGGGCTCACTCCTCTAGGCTTACCTGTCATCCTGGTGCCCGTCGTACCCTGGCTTTCCTCCGACAATGCTTCTGGTGGCCCAACATGGCTCCTGATGTCTCGGCCTTCGTCGCCGCATGCATGGTGTGTGCTCAAAATAAGACTTCGCGGCAAGCTCCGTCTGGCCTCCTTCAGCCACTCCCTGTTCGTCATCGCCCTTGGTCCCATATTTCCCTGGATTTTGTCACTGGCAACACCACTATCCTGACGGTGGTGGAAAGGTTCTCCAAAGCCGCCCATTTCATACCTCTCCCCAAGTTACCGTCAGCCAAGGAAACGGCCCAGCTCATGGTGCAGCACGTCTTCCGACTCCATGTACTCCCGGTCGACATTGTCTCTGATCGGGGTCCTCAGTTCTCGTCCCGATTCTGGAAGGCGTTCTGCACCCTTATCGGGTCGTCGGCCAGCCTGTCGTCCGGGTTTCATCCCCAATCCAACGGCCAGTCGGAGCAAGCCAATCAAGACATGGAAACGACACTTTGGCGTCTCGTCTCTAGTAACCCCACCACCTGGAGCCAGCAACCAGTCTGGGTGGAGTATGCTAGGAACACTACCCTGCTCGGTCACTGGACTCTTCCCTCTTCGAGTGCTCCATGCTCTTCCCGGAGCAAGAAGTAGAGGTCAACATACCCTCAGCCCAGATGTTCGTCCGTCGCTGTCGGTGTACCTGGAAAAGGGCTCGGTTGTCTCTTCTCAAGATCACCTCCAGGTACCGTCAACAAGCGGACCGCCACCGGACTCCGGCTCTCCGCTATCGTCTCGGGCAGAGGGTATGGTTGTCTACACGGGATCTGCCCCTCTGGGTGGAATCCCGCAAACTTTCCCCCCGTTTCATTGGTCCTTTCCCCATCTCGAGTCCTTAGTCCTACTGTTGTTTGCCTGCTGTTACCCCGTACCCTCCGTATACACCCTACTTTTCATGTGTCCAGGATTAAGTCCTTGTCTCACAGCCTTTTGTCTTCTGTTTCCAGGCCCATCCCCCCCCCCCCCCCCCCCCCCCCCTGCGTCATCGATGGCCAGCCAGCGTACAAGGTGAGACGCCTCCTGAGGGTTCGACCATGGGGCAGGGGTTTCCAGTACGTGATTGACTGGGAGGGTTATGGCCCGGAGGAGAGGTGCTGGGTTCCCGCTAAAGAAATCCTGGACCTGGCCCTCATCGCCGACTTTCACTTCCAGCACCCCGGTCAACCAGGTATGCGCCCAGGTAGGACACCAGGTGGCGCCTCTAGAGGGGGGAGGTACTGTCACGCCCTGATCTGTTTCACCTGTCTTTGTGATTGTCTCCACCCACCTCCAAGTGTCACCCGTTTTCCACATTATTCCCAGGGTATTTATTCCTGTGTTCTCCGTCTGTCTGTTGCCAGTTTGTCTTGTCAAGTCAACCAGTGTGTTTTTCCATGCTCCTGCTTTTTCCTAGTCTCTGTTTTTCTAGTCCTCCCGGTTCTGTCCTTTGCCTTCCCTGACACTGAGCCTGCCTGCCTGACCATTCAGCCTGCCCTGACCTCGAGCCTGCCTGCCACTCTGTACCTCCTGGACTCTGACCTGGTTTATGATCTTTTGCCTGTGCACGACCTTTCTCTTGCCTGCCCCTTGTTTTATAATAAATATCAGAGACTCTAACCATCTGCCTCCCGTGTCTGCATCTGGGTCTCGCCCTGTATCGTTATAAGTAAAGGTTGTCTAGTTTTTTTCCCTCTGGTTGCACATGTGACATGCTGGTAGAAATTAGGTTAAACGGATTTAAGTTTGCCTGCATTAATGTCCCCGGCCACTTGGAGCGCCGCTTCTGGATGAGCATTTTCTTGTTTGCTTATGGCCTTATACAGCTCGTTGAGTGCGGGCTTAGTGCCAGCATCAGTTTATGGTGGTAAATAGACGGCTATGAATAATATAGATAGTGTGGTCTACAGCTTATCATGAAGTATTCTACCTCAGGCGAGCAATACCTCGAGACTTATATTAGACATCGCGCACCAGTAGTTCTTGACAAATAGACGTAGCTGCTGTGTCCTGCCGATGCACGGAGAGTCCAGCCTGCTCTATATTATGTGTCATCGTTTAGCCACGTCTCGGTGAAACATAAGATATTACAGCTTTTAATGTCCCATTGGTAGGATGGTCTTGATCGTTTTCCAATGATTGCACGTTGGCCAATAATACAGAGGATATTGGTGATTTACCTACTCATCGGAAAATTCTTACAAGGCACCCCACCCCCTTTTTCTCCGTCTTTTCGTTGCGTCGGACTCATTAAAGAAAAAATCTTCGTCCAGTTCGAGGTGAGTAATCGCTGTTCTAATGTCCAGCAGCTATTTTCGGTCATAAGAGACGGTAGCAGCAACATTATGTACAAAATGAGTTGCAAACAATGCAAAAAATAAATAAAAAATACCACAGTTGGATAGGAGCCCGTAAAACAGCAGCCATCCCCTCTGGCGCCATTATAATATTTGTGTTAGTGCAAGAAAGACAAGTCTTCGTACATACGTCCCTATATTATCCAGCATTTAGTTTTGTGGAGAAATGGAGCATACGATTAGCAGCGTGCATTCGCCATACATTTAAGGAGTCAGGTTACACTGAGATTGTGCCCTTGAATCAAATGGTGCACTTTAACGGTTGTTTCTTTACCAGCTTTTCCCGCTAATCTGGTTTAACTTCTCTGCGCTACGGATCCCTTTTACGGGATCATTTTCCTAAACAACTGCTGAATTGCAGGGTGCAAAATATTACTAAAAATATTTATAATCATGCAATCACAAGTGAAATATACCAAAACACAGCTTAGCTTGTTGTTAATCCACCTATCGTGTCAGATTTTGAAAATATGCTTTACAGAGAAAGAAATACAAGCTTTTGTGAGTGTATCAATCAATGCTAGAACAGCTAGCCCCAAATTAGCATGGTAACGAAAGTCAGAAAAGCAATAAAATGAATCGCTTACCTTTGATAATCTTCGGATGTTTGCACTCACGAGACTCCCAGTTACACAATAAATGTTATTTTTGTTCGATAAATATTACTTTTATAACAAAAAAACGCCATTTGGTTTGCGCGTTATGTTCAGAAAACTACAGCCGGTCCTGAAAGGCAGAAGAAAATTCCCAAACGTATCAGATTCAAAAATATTACTAAAAATATTTATAATCATGCAATCAGGTTTCGCGTTATGTTCAGAAAACCAAAGCCTCGTTCCGTTCGACGAAAATTCAAAAAAGTATCCGTAATGGTCGTAGAAACATGTCAAATGTTTTTTATAATCAATCCTCAGGTTGTTTTTAACAAACATAATCGATAATATTTCAACCGGACCGTAACCTATTCAATAAGAGAGAAAAAGAAAATGGAGAGCTACCCTCTCGCGCGCAGGAACTAATCAGAGGACACCTGACTAGTTTTGAAAACTCTCGCTCATTTTTCAAAATAAAAGCCTGAAACTATGTCTAAAGCCTGGTCACAGCCTGAGGAAGCCATTGGAAAATGAATCTGGTTGATACCCCTTTAAATGGAAGAAAGACAGGCCAGGAAACACAGATTTTTAAATAAAAAAATCACTTCCGGGTTAGATTTTCTCAGGTTTTCGCCTGCAGAATCAGTTTTGTTATACTCACAGAATATTTTGACAGTTCTGGAAACTTTGGAGTGTTTTCTATCCTAATCTGTAAATTATATGCATATTCTACGATCTGGACCTGAGAAATAGTCCGTTTACCTTGGGAACGTTATTTCAAAAAAAAAAAAGCTTCGAGAAAAAAGCTTTCTAAAGCTTCGAGAAAATATGGTGTGAATTTGAAGCTCTATCACAAGCCTTTTTGTTATGGTGTTTTTCCCCTAAAATATCTCTGCTAATATTTCCATTAACGACATTTTACAAATGTTCTGCTTTCTACTGTGTGTTTTCCTCTTGCTGGATCGTTGCAACATGACCATCAACATAATTGGAGATCGCTTCTGTACTATCCCCACACCAATGCTGTCTAAGAAGGAACTGCAGAGGATGGATCAGTTGGCGACGGGGGAGGAATTGGAGATGATGTGAACACCGTAGCCAGAGCCCTCAAGGTGATGTAGTTCATTAGGCATGGATTCATTAGGTTCCAAATGGAAGACAACAGATATAAATATTAATTGACTACCTGGACATATTTTTTGTTGTTGCATGCTTTATTGAATACAAACCTGGGGTGACATTGTTTGTCCTCAAAACAGTATTTGCGTGCAAAGAGATTGACAGAGGCAATCACCACATTCTTATCGGCAGACTCAGCAGCCTTGGTTTCTCAAATGACTGCCTCGCCTGGTTCACCAACTACTTCTCAGACAGAGTTCAGTGTGTCAAATCAGAGGGCCTGTTGTCCGGACCTCTGGCAGTCTCTATGGGGGTGTCACAGGGTTAAATTCTCGGACCGGCTCTTTTCTCTGTATACATCAATGATGTCACTCTTGCTGCTGGTGATTCTCTGATCCACCTCTACGCAGACGACACGATTTTGTATACTTCTGGCCCTTCTTTGGACACTGTGTTAACTAACCTCCAGACGAGCTTCAATGCCATACAACTCTCCTTCCGTGGCCTCCAACTGCTCTTAAATGCAAGTAAAACTAAATGCATGCTCTTCAACCGATCGCTGCCCGCACCTGCCCGCCCGTCCAGCATCACTACTCTGGATGGTTCTGACTTACAATATGTGAACAACTACAAATAACTAGGTGTCTGATAAGACTGCAAACTCTCCTTCCAGACTCACATTAAGCATCTCCAATCCAAAATTAAATCTAGAATTGGCTTCCTATTTCGTAACAAAGCATCCTTCACTCATGCTGCCAAACATACCCTAGTAAAACTGACTATCCTACCGATCGTTGGCTTCTGCCATGTCATTTACAAAATAGCCTCCAACACTCTACTCAGACTGCATCCAATTTGCTATCACAGTGCCATCCATTTTGTCACCAAAGCCCCATATACTACTCACTACTGCGACCTGTATGCTCTCGTTGGCTGGCCCTCGCTTCACATTCGTCGCCAAACCTACTGGCTCCAGGTCATCTATAAGTCTTTGCTAGGTAAAGCCCGCCTTATCTCAGCTCACTGGTGACCATAGCAGCACCCACCCATAGCACGCACTCCAGAAGGTATGTTTCACTGGTCACCCCAAAAGCCAATTCCTGCTTTGGCCGCCTTTCCTTACAGTTCTCTGCTGCCAATGACTGGAACGAATTGCAAAAATCACTGAAGCTGGAGACCCATATCTCCCTCAATAACTTTAAGCACCAGCTGTCAGAGCAGCTCACATATCACTGCACCTGAACATAGCCCATCTGTAAATAGCCCATCCAACTACCTCATCCCCATACTGTTATCTCTACTTGCACATTCATCTTTTGCACATCTATCACTCCAGTGTTTAATTGCTAAATTGTAATTATTTCGCCACTATGGCCTATTTATTGCCTACCTCCCTCATCTTACCTCATTTGCACACTCTGTATATAGACTTTCTCTATTGGGTTATTGACTGTATGTTTGTTTATTCCATGTGTAACTCTGTTGTTTGTGTTGCACTGCTTTGCTTTATCTTGACCAGGTCACAGTTGTAAATGAGAACTTGTTCTCAACTAGCCTACCTGGTTAAATAAAGGTGAAATAAAATAAAAATAATAAAATAAAAAGTTGGAGCTAGTTATATAATCTGAGAACTAGAGATCCTAATTCTGCATATTCGGACTGTAATAATGTAATGGATATTTTCAATTACCAATAATGAGGAGAGACAAGGTCAATCACCAATCAGGATATTCACTTTATTAAAAACATATTGATAAGGGAGCTGGTCACACCACCCACAAAGTGAATAGAGTGAGAGCCCACTGAGTGGAGTGAGCCTCTGGGTTATATACTATATAGGTGCAACATTAGAGATGACGTACAATGGTTCCAGACACCAACCCCACACATCCTGTGCCAAATCTTGGCCCCAAATACAAAGATATTGTTTTGATCAGTACTAAGAACTTAAAAGGACATTTGTTATTACTTAGTCTCCACCTTGCTAAAAAGGGAACTAGGGAAGAGAATAATCTCCCCCAAGGTGCAAGGAGGGGGTGACTGATGCACAGACATTGTGATTGGTGATTGGTTCCCCATTACTCACGCCATCCCTTCACATGGTTTGCAATTGGTAAAGACACATATTCACATATGGAAACAATGGTCCCTTCTGACCTCCTTTGCCCTATTCACTTTCTGATATTTTGTACAGCAACAGGGACATGTGATAGACAAGCCTGACTTCTCCCCTCTCTGGGCCCCAGGTGACTGAGGCCATATGAGGTGCAGCTGCCAACACCAGAGTCCGAAGGGAAACATTCTAATAATAAGAGTTCAAAAGTTCAATCATGTAAGCATATTCTGCAGATAAGACATCTTAATTATCTATGTTACTTAGCTAATTCTGATTCTCCTACCACAATATCTCATGATAAAAAAAGATATCTGAGTTCACCCCCAGTCGCCTAACGCCTCCTAAGAAAGTGACCGGATCCTCCCATAGCACCACAGGGAGCGAGCGCAATAGACTCCACAACAGCCACACTGTCTGACACCCAGGTTTAAGCATTTTAGCAGACCCTTTTATCCAGAGTGAGAGCATACATTTTCCCCCGTGGGAATAGAACCCACAACCCTGGCATTGCAAGCCCCATGCTCTACCAACTGAGCCACAGGCTGCTAAGTAGCCCTGTTGGAACACTTCGTTATGGGCGGGATATTAATATATGCATATGCCATGTTTTTTAAAATCTATTTTGTGTACAGATTTAACAGCTTATCACTGCCTATCCTCTTCCAGACCTATTAACTGTCATATATATATATATTGTATTTCTCTGAATTCTGTATAAACTCCGCTAGGGATGGGGGGGAAATAGATAAAGTTGAGTATTGCAATATTATTTAAGACGATATATTGATTCTATGACTCCAAGTACCGATTCTTTACAATTATTCAGTTGATTATTTTACGATGATAATAAACATTCTGAATCGAACAAATATTCAGACCCCTTGACTTTTTCCACATTTTGTTACGTTACAGCCTTATTCTAAAATTGATAATATTGTTTTTTTCCCTCATCAATCTACACATAATACCCCATAATGACAAAGCAAAAATAGGTTTTTAGATTTTTTTGCAAATGTATTCATAATAAAAAATTGAAATATTACATTTACATAAGTATTCAGACCCTTTACTCAGTACTTTGTTGAAGCACCTTTGGCAGCGATTACAGCCTAGAGTCTTCTTGGGTATGACGCTACAAGCTTGGCACACCTGTAATTGGGGAGTTTTTCCCATTATTCTTTGCAGATCCTCTCATGCTCTGTCAGGTTGGATGGGGGGAGTGTCGCTGCACAGCTATTTTCAGGTCTCTCAAGTGATGTTAGATCAGGTTCAAGTCCAGGCTCTGGCTGGGCCACCCAAGGACATTCAGAGACTTGCCACTCCTGTGTTGTTTTGGCTGTGTGCTTAGGGTCATTGTCCTGTTGGAAGGTGAACCTTTGCCCCAATCTGAGCTCCTGAGCGCTCTGGAGCAGGTTTTCATCAAGGATCTCTCTATACTTTGCTCCATTCATCTATCCCTCTATCCTGACTAGTCTCCCAGTCCCTGCCGCTAAAAAACGTCACCACAGCATAATGCTGCCACCACCATGCTTCACCGTAGGGATGGTGCAAGGTTTCCTCTAGACGTGACGCTTGGCATTCAGGCCAAATAGTTCAATCTTGGTTTCATCAGACCAGAGAATCTTGTTTCTCATGGTCTGAGAGTCTGTTGGTGGCTTTTGGAAAACTCCAAGCAAGCTGTCACGTGCCTTTTACTGAAGAGTGGCTTCCGCCTCGCCACTCTACCATAAAGGCCTGATTGGTGGAGTGCTGCAGAGATGGTTGTCCTTCTGGAAGGTTCTCCCATCTCCACAGAGGAACTCTGGAGCTCTGTCAGAGTGACCATCGGGTTCTTGATCACCTCCCTGACCAAGGCCCTTCTCCCCTGATTGCTCAGTTTGGCCGGGCGGACAGCTCTAGGAAGAGTCTTGGTGGTTCCAAACTTCTTCCATGTAATAATGATGGAGGCCATTTTGTTCTTGGGGACCTTCAATGCTGCGGACATATTTTGGTGCCTCCACACAATCCTGTCTTGGAGCTCCACAGACAATTCCTTCGACCTCATGGCTTGATTTTTGCTCTGACATGGACTGTCAACTGTGGGACCTTATATAGACAGGTGTGTGCCTTTTTAAAATCTTGTCCAATCAATGGAATGTACCACAGGTAGACTCCAAGTTGTAGAAACATCTCAAGGTTGATCAATGGATGCACATGAGCTCAATTTTGAGTCTCATAGCAAAGTGTCTGAATACTTATCTAAATAAGGTTTATTTTTAATAAATGTGCAAAAATGTATAACCTGTTTTCGCTTTGTCATTATGGGGTATTGTGTGTAGATTGATAAGGAATAAGGCTGTAATGTAACAAAATGTGGAAAAAGTCAAGGGGTCTGAATACCTTCCAAATGCGCTGCATACTGAACAATGTTATGAAGAAATAAGGACAGCAGAATGTATGTTTAGAAATGAGATATCTTCTCAATGTTCAATTAGAATGGTATTTCTATCAATGGGCATTTTTATTAAAGGATCTTGTGTTATATATTCTTATACAATGCATTTTGTGTGTTAGTTAGTGTAAAGATTAGGTGCAGGTGTCTAAGGCACAGTAGGTGGCAGTATAGTTAAGGAATGGACACTGTGCGGGGCTGTTGTTGCCAGGCCAAATAGGCGATACGATAAAATCTCAGCTAAGATTTGGTGCCTCCACACAATCCTGTCTTGGAGGGCAGTTTGTAGTCCAAAACAGTTAATTACATTCATCCACAAATTTGACATTTGAAAAATTAATGCACACAAACAAAACTGAATGGAAAGGCATTCCCATGAATCATACGACTCCTATGAACATTGAGTTAATCATTTGATAGTTGTCGCGAGAATTTTCAATCCCAATGATAATAACTGACAATCAATAGCTCTGACCAATCCCCTAGATCTGTAAGACCATGGGTTTAATAATAATTAGTCAGAGACTCAGCTTATGCAAAAAGATAGTACAGTTTATTCAGAGAACGTTCTAAAGTCCATTATACAAAGACATCCATTTTATAGCTGCACACATACTTCCACACAAACTGTAGATATCCTACGCACATACATACATACGAACAGTAGGTGAGTTGTATCTACTATTTATCACTACCAAGCCAGCAGTTCCATTCCCCCGAGATTAGAGAAACCTTGAGAAGTACTCCCTATGCTATTATAAGTTCCTTAGAGGCCTAGCCAGGTCGGTTCAAACACAGTTTTAATTGTTCTTCGGGTATTTTCCTAGGCACCCACATCCAAGTTCAAATCCTAACCTACGCCTTGCTCAGACAGTCTGTGTTTTTCCACTATACAGATACATTGTTTAACCTAATTCCGACTAAAACTATACACATCATCAGATTATAATTTTATGATTCTAATCAATTTCATACAGTCATAAGGTTTCAGTGGAATTATTTTATCATTATCTTTCAACATATACATTATTTTATCAATAGTACATGTCAGAAAAGACCCATAATTATCCATACATGTTTTACATGGTTCTTTATGCTTTTAATGATCCATACATGTTTTACAGTTGTGAAACCAAGGATGCCCTTTGAAAAAGGTTTTTCATAGGCCATCTGTAACATCACTGCAAAATCTTTCCAATCCCTCCCAGAAATGGTTAACTGTCTGTGCACATATGATACAGCAGTCAGCAGCCAGCCAAACAATATTGTGCCATTTCTCCATAACATACTAACTCTGTTAGGATACTACCCATGCAAAGTAGGCTATTGCATTCAGTGACTGTCTCTGGAGAATATATTTTTAATCTCCTAGATGTAATGAAGGAGAAAGACCCCAGACTGAGCAGCTCTCGGGGGTGTGTAGGTGGGTGGGTGTGTGCGTGTAATGGTGGGGGGTTGGAGGTGACCCTATGGATAAAAACCTGGTGATGTATCTCCCCCTCTCATTCTCTCCGTCACACACACTTTCTGCCTCACACAAACACAGAGACACACACAAGAGGCGGTTCTCTCCAGTCTCTCTCCATCAGAAACAACTGACAGCCAGGCAGGCTAGCCGCATCCTCTGGTAGCTATAGCAGCAGCGCAGACAGCTACTAGCCGCCTCTACTGTCTGCTGCATCTGTCAGCTGGCCGCCCGATACGTGGAGCCTTTTGTGTCTCCGGAGAGTCCCGAATCCCATTGTGCTCTCTATTGCGGGGGCTAAAGGAAACAACCAACAGCCACACCAATGGACATGATGGGGAAGAAAGAACGCAGGGGCTGGGACTTCAAAGGCTTGCTGAAGAGGAACTGGCTGCTTATTGCGACCATTGTGTCGGTGCTGTTAGGTAAGTGAAAGCGAAGCCCCCATAATGTCTGCGCTCTGCTTAACGTGAATAAGTCTTGCTTGATGTCACACTTCCGCGAGGCTGCCCGTCTGTCTCCACTCTCCTTGCTCTGTCAATGGTGGTGCATCCTACCCATTTCCCCTTCCCTCTGTCCTTTTTTTCAGCAATTTATTTTCTCCTGTTTTGCCACATTTGTCATTGCTTTCTCTCCTGATGTATTCCCCTGCTGCAGTCCAGGCTTGGAGTCATCCAGCAGCCTCTCTTGGTCATATAAGGATGCGTAGGGCTGAGGGCTGGTTGATTAGAATAGCAATGTGCACGCATGTGTGTGTTGTGTGCATAATGTCGGCTTTGTGCATGCTGCATACCAACCTGGTCTCAGAGCATTTCGTATGATTCTGTACGTAAATCCGAGACACTACATTTAGTATATGTTGCGTTTTGTATGTATTAATTTGTGGATGTCCATCACCAATTTCGTATGATATATTCCAAATTACAATTTGTGTTATATGTTAAGAATTTACTAAACGTACAATATGTTACACATTTCCAAAACGTACAATATGTTAACATTTTTCAAAATGTATGATATGTTTATGAGTTAGGTTAAAGGGTTAAGGTTAGGGCAAGAGTTAGATAAAAGGGTTAGGGGAAAGGTTAGCTAACATGCTAAGTAGCTGCAAAGTAGCTAAAAAGTAGTAAGTAGTTGAAAAGGTGGAAATTAGCTAAAATGCTAAAGTTGTCCATGATGAGATTCGAACTCACAACCTTTGGGTTGCTAGACGTTTGCGTTTTACGACCAATCACCCTACTTTCGTTTTTGCCTTAAGTAACCATCTGTCTTATGTAAGCAAACCAAACGTAACATACTAATTTGGGTGTTCTGGATTTACGTTTACTATGTTACATCTAGTGTATGAGACCAGGCTGTGCATGCATCTGTGTGTGTGCTTATGCTGTGAGGATGTTCGAAGATGGATGCAAACAGTGTGTGACTGTGGCTGTTCATAATGAGTATCTGTGTGTGTTTCTGTGTGTGACTTATCATTATAGTGTGTGACTGTTCATAATTGTGCACGTGTGTGACTGATCATTATGCGTTCGCAGTTTCTGCTACACCATTCGTTGCCCACTCTCCGACAGAGACAGGGTTCCCTGTGCTGAGCTTTGCTGCCTCCCAGAGCCTGTCTCACAGCCCCAGTCGAACGTGACTAGACTGAAGCGGCACACTCCACTGGCTCCTTCAGTCCAGTCAGTCGGTACAGCTGTTCTGCATGCAAGGTCCTGTCAATGTGATTCGCAAATAGTGTGATTCAGGGGCCATATATGGCCCAGCCCACCACAGCATTTCTGGCTTATGACATTTATTTAATAGATATAAAATACATAAGGGATAATCAACCAGGGGCTGTGGAGTCCTGTGGAAATAACCTACGACACAGTCTCGCCGTGGTATAAACTATAATATGCTCCTTTGTTGTCATTCACAGTGCTAAAATGCAAAGATGAGCTCACAGCAAAAGGCTAATGGTGGGGGTGGACAATTAATCAAAAAATGCATTGTTAATTATGGAACGTATTACTTTATTATGCAGAGAAGGCTATTATTTATTTAGATTTATTCACAATCCTCCTCTGAAGCTGCCTGCGACCCCTTGTTTGTAGAAAGAATTACACACTGATTTGTATGGCCCCTGTCACCGAATTGTCCTACCCGTGAACAATTTTTGGTGCTTGCTTGGCTTCTTAATGGTTGGACATTTATCATTTTATGAACTAAATGGACTTTGGCTCAGTGGCAGTATTGTGTCTAATGCGTTTTAAAGGCTTTCGACCAATTAAATGATAAATGCTGACTTTGAAGTGTCCTCCACAAGGATTACACCATCTCTGCTTAAGCAGAGTTTTAGAATGTCAACATAAACCTGTGTTGGTCCAAATGCACATGGCAAAATAGATAATCCATTCCTCTTTCTTACGTTCTAAGAGCTACAGTGGAGAGGAGTGGGGGTTAAAAGCCAATTGGAAGCCGGGGACATGGTATATGAGGGTGCAGTGAGATACCTGATGGGTTGGACGATGCTTTTCTCATCAATCATCTTGGGAGAAAAAACATAAACTTAACTGGAAATCAACCAATCGTCCATCGTTAACACAATGGAAAGGTCAAATGCTTTATTATCTGAATGTTGAAAGTGCGTGGGCGACTGAGAGAAACAAAATGGTGCAATTTGAGGCCATATGGCGGAGTGATGCGGGCGCTAGAGATGAGGGTGGGAGCAGGTGGGTCTGGGCAGGGGTGATGTTGTGGATGTTTGTGTGCATCTGTATGTTGTTTGTATCATATATGTTTTGTGTAGTTCAATAAAATCTTTCAAAAATCTAAATAAGGAAGCTGGGGACTTTTAGGTGGCCATAGTAGTGTCCCATTTGAATTCTGGCCTAAGTTTGAGTGTTCTGATTGAGCCTTCATTTTTCGTGAATTTCATCAGAGAAATGGCAGCATACGCCTTTAATTAACACCCCTAATTGAGTGACATGGAATCTTGAGTGACAACAGAGAAGTCAGGACCTCGTTTGGATTACATGCTGAGATGAGCACTCTTGTCAGTCTGTAATTTGGTTGGATGCCATGGAACGCCTTAAACAGAAAAGTAGTTCTGCCATTGGATGACAAAAGTTCACTACTCCACCATGTGGCCCATGTTGCTGACCACTACTCTTTAATAGCAAGGCAGCCCCTTTCATGCCAGTTCTGTACTTAAGTAATTACATGGGCGGTATTGTTGGCCGTCATCATGTATGTTTCATTCATAAGTAAGTAATTTAGCTTTGCCAATAACTGTCCTGTTGTGGCAGTACGAAAATGTATGCACTCACTACTTACTGTAAGTCGCTCTGGATAAGAGTGTCTGCTAAGTGTCTGCTGCAAGATTTCCATCTCCACATGCTGATCTAGGATCAGGTCCCCCCTCTCCATATAATCATATTTATTAGCATCTAAAAGACAAAACTGATCCTAGCACACATACTCTAAGACGCTTTGTGAATTCCGACCCAGATCTCAAGAGATGTGCCGACTCATCTTTTTAATTAAACCATGAAAACTGATCAGAAAACGTCATGGAGAGTGCGATTCGTCAATTTTTGGAAGCACATTATTTTACAGAAATTACCTGATATTTACATAGAAATTGCATGGCAAAATGCGAATTATAACATAACTTATGAATCACTTGTTTGCTTCAGGAGTATTCGTCTAGGCTTGTGCAATGTCTATTTGGGCGTATTTGGTTCTCAGCATGTCAACATGACCCATCCAGTAGCCCCCACAACAGTTTCTAACCTTACCACCACCACCATTAACACTAAACCACTACTATACAGTGTATTCATTATGAGAGGTTTTATTTTTCATTAGGAATGATGTAACTTGTTCAGTTACGATTTGCTGTGTCATCACCTTGCACAAGGTTATTTTATGGTGGCCTGTAATGGTTGATAACACACTCAGGGTGGTGGGGCGGGGGGGGTTTGAGAAACTCACTGTATGTGGCATTTATGGGCGAAAACCCCCATAGCGATGCGCAATGAGCCTTATAAAAACGCCAAGACAGGCAGCCCGCTTGGCCAATAAACTAATGCTCTCCAAGGCCGTTGTTGCTGCGCAGGTCAGCAATAGCAATGCTACATAGCTTATGGCTAAAGGAAGTGTTTTCCTCAATGTCACAACCTTGAGCCAGCGTCATGAAACCCAGAGCAAGGCGAAACTTATGCAACACCTTGGCCCGTAAAACTAAAAACAAGAAAATCACATGGGCATAATATTGTGGTAGCTTACATGGCAGCTCTGAAATGATAATGATGTTTCCGTTTTAATTTGACGTGGCAGGCAGGTCAAACATTAATATTGTTCCTTTTTGTCATCATTATCTCTCCCTCTCTCTGTTCTCCCACTTTAAATTTCCACTGTGAAAATGCATCATACTCAGTGTATGGCTAGTGTGGGACACGGTCTGCAATAATACAGTGTGATGTATTGAACTAGCCACGCATTGAACTAACCCGTGTGAACCAACCTCTTGAATTGGCTGTCTTATTTATCGCTTTCTTTCGCTCGCTCGCTCTCCCTCCTTTCTCTTCCTCCTTCCTTCTGTCCCTCAGGGATAGGTCTTGGGGTGGTGGTCAGGGAATATGCCTCCCTCTCCCACCTTCATAAGCAGTATTTTGGCTTCCCGGGAGAGATCCTGATGCGGATGCTCAAGCTGGTCATCCTGCCCCTCATCATCTCCAGCATGATAACAGGTAACTTGGGATGAATTGCATTTCAGTCACTCAGCACTATGTTTAATGAAGAGGGCCATCAGAGAAGGTTAAGATATCTTACTTAAGTATTAATCCTCTTAGTTCCTAGAAGAACTTGGGCTGCTTTCTTTGCCTCAGGCCATGGCAAGCGGATCTTCTTGAGTTCTGCGTCTAGACATCTGCGACAGGTCATTGTTGCGCCAGATATCTTAGTCAAGGACAAATGAAATAGCCATTGTCATTGAGAGGACTTGTTGACAGATATGCCTCCTTTGGGTGAACAACAGGTTACTTGTCTTTCTGTCTTGTTTGTGGTCACAGGAGTCGCCGCCCTGGATTCGGAAGTTTCTGGAAAGATAGGTTTGAGGGCTGTGGTGTATTACTTCTCCACCACCATCATCGCAGTCATTCTGGGTGAGTTAACAGGATGACTGGCTTGGTCCCATTCTCTTTCAGCTGCCATCTGTTATGAAGCATGAAGCACTGAACAAAATGTGGAAGGTTTCAGTGCCTCATGCTTCAGATTAAGTGAGTGACATACTAACTATGTAACATGTTGTTATTTACACGTCACCATTGAAAGCTGAATATTGACTGACGGTTAACATGTGTTCCAGGTATTGTATTGGTGATGACCATCAAACCTGGTGTCTCTCAGGAGGCCGAACATATCGACAGGACAGGGATCACACCAAACGTCACCACTGTCGACACTCTACTGGATCTTGTCAGGTGACAGCTACGCTTCATACCATCATATAGAAGAATAGTTTTATAGAATTTCTACAAAAGGTCCATTCTCCATCAGTCAGAGGTGCAGTGTGTATAACATTTCCACATTTGTCTCACATTGTTGCAATCTCAACATGTTTTATTCCATCCACAGAAACATGTTTCCTGAAAACCTACTGCAGGCTTGTTTCCAACAGGTAAACGTCATTGTCTGATTTGTACATTAAAGCTTTCAGTTACTAGCCTGGTACCAGGTGTGTTTGCGCTGTCTTGCCAATTCTCATAAGAGTTGACAAGACAGCACAAACAGATCTGGGGCCAGGCTATACAATCACTGCACTTTGAGGAGAAAACATGATCCTACATTAAAATGTAACCATGTCAAATGTAACTATTTCAATTCAACCTATTCAATCATTCCAGTACAAGACAAAGCGCAAAGAGCTGGAACCACCTAAAGTGAAGGGGAACACTACAATTACAATGTTCCCTCCTCTCTCTACCGCTGTCATGGCAACCATTTTCCCCCCAGAGGTAGGTGTCACTGTTTCCATGTGTTTATCCACCTGCGTGTCAAAAGCTGTGATTTGATAGGATCGAAGCTGCTAAGCCTGGTTTACTTTTAATCAGATGTGGTTTACTTTCTATACCTGATTAGAGTTAATCAGATTTGGTTTACTTTTTATACCTGATTAGAGTTAATCAGATGTGGTTTACTTTCTATACCTGATTTAGTTAATCAGATTTGGTTTACTTTTTATACCTGATTAGAGTTAATCAGATGACTATCTGTCCAATCACAATCTTTGTCTTTGTGGGTTGAAAATGTGGGTCTTCAACTTAGCCTTTGTTAATTGACACCTGACCACCCACATCTAATGTAATGGATATGACCACAAATCAACTTACATTATCATGCCACTGTGTAGACGGGTCAATATGTTGTGATCTGAGGAAAAAGCTCAAGACATGGATGTCAGCCCACTGTAACACAATACTTCACAAGTGGATCTTTAAAAAAAAATGTATACAATTTTTAACCCCTTTTTCTCCCCAATTTCGTGATATCCAATTGGTAGTTACATTCTTGTCCCATCGCTGTAACTCCCGTACGAACTCGAGAGAGTCGAAGTTCGAGAGCCATGCGTCCTCCCAAACACGACCCTACCAAGCCGCACTGCTTCTTGACACACTGCTCGCTTAACCCGGAAGCCAGCCGCACCAATGTGTTGGAGGAATCACCGTCCAACTGGCGACCGTTTCAGCATGCACTGGAGTTGCTATAGAGCGTGACTCCTGCGGACATCCCGGCCGGCCAAACCCTCCTCTAACCCGGACAATGCTGGGCCAATTGTGCGCCGCCTCATGGGTCTCCCGGTCGCAGCTGGCTGCGACAAAGCCCTGGATCGAACCCGGATTTGTAGTGACGCCTCTAGCACTGAGATGCAGTGCCTTAGACTGCTGCACCACTTGGGAGGCCCCACAAGTGGATCTTTTGACCAAAATCTATTTTGTACTTAAACTACTTTCTTCCTTATTTTTCCCCTCTGCAGAACATCACCAAGGACTATAAGATAGTCGGGTCATATTCTGATGGGATCAACGTGCTGGGCCTCATCGTGTTTTGTGTGGCGTTCGGCCTTGTCATCGGCAAGATGGGCGAAAGGGGACGCATTCTGCTGGAATTCTTTGACGCTTTAAACGAGGCCACCATGAGGCTAGTCCAGATTATCATGTGGTACGTAACAGCCTGTTAGACGACATACATCTCTCACTTACAGTACATAACAGCTGTTTAGGTGAATTCATCCGGTAGCTGTTTTCTATGCTATTATAGATGTAATGCTGCCATTTCTGTGGTGGTGATGATGATGATGATGATGATGATGATGATGATGATGATGATGATAACAATGGCATTAACACTACATTCTTAGAAAAAAAGTGGTCATCTAGAACCTAAAAGGGTCTTTGGCTGTCCCCATAGGAGAACCCTTTGAATAACCCTTTTAGGTTCCAGGTAGAACCCTTTTGGTTCCAGGTAGAACCGTGTTGGGTTCCGTATAGAACCCTTTACACAGAGGGTTCTACCTGGAACCCAAAATGGTTCTACCTGGAACTAAAACGGGTTCTCCTATGGGGACAGTCAAAGAACCCTTTCAGAAACTTTTTTCTAAGAGTGTATTGTTGCAATTACAGCTACATGCCAGTGGGGATACTCTTCCTCATAGCTGCCAAGATCATCGAGGTAGAAGACTGGGAGATCTTCAGAAAGATGGGCCTGTACATGGTGACAGTGCTGAGTGGGTGAGTCTGAGCCAGCCATCTTAGTCCCTCTTTCTCTTTCTGATACTTCGCCACAACAATGCTAGATTTATAGCTGGCATTAGGGTCCAGGTTTCCTGCAAAGATACTATAAAAGCCCAGCTCTGTCCCGGCACAGATAAGAACCAAGGACATTTAAAACTGCTCAACCTGCAGTTGCGGTAATGAGGCCTTTGGCGAACGCCTGTCCAACCCGTAAATTTACCGGACAGAATGATGCTTCTGGGTGACCAGCAAAAGGAAACTGAGTTTAGTGAGGGGGAACGCAGTCATGTGTGTCCCAAATGGCTATATAGTGCACTACTTTTGACCAGAGGCCTATGGGCCCTGGTCATAAAGTAGTAGACTATAAAGGGAATAGGATGCCATTTGGGACGCAACCCTGGACATTGTGTTATTATAAGCTGGAGGAGGAGAGTTTTAGTCCCCAGTTAACGCCAGGGGTTAGTCAGCTATTTCTTACGAGTCAAAACTTGTTTGATCATCACAATTTTTTTTTCATGGGAATGTAATGTTTTATTTCTCTCCTTAGCCTAGCTATCCACTCCACCATTTGTCTGCCGCTGATCTACTTTGCCATTGTGAGGAAGAACCCATATACCTTTACCTTAGGGATGGCCCAGGCACTGGTCACTGCTCTTATGATCTCTTCCAGGTAAGCCTCAGTCACTATTCAGGATCATACAGTCGTGGCTAAAAGTTTTGAGAATGACACAAATATTACATTTTCACAAAGTCTGCTGCCTCAGTTTGTATGATGGCAATTTGCATATACTCCAGAATGTTATGAAGAGTGATCAGATGAATTGTAATTAATTGCAAAGTCCCTCTTTTCCATGCAAATGAACTGAATCCAAAAAATTAATTTCCACTACATTTCAGCCCTACCACAAAAGGACCATCTGACATCATGTCAGTGATTCTCTCGTTAACACAGGTGTGAGTGTTGACGAGGACAAGGCTGGAGATCACTCTGTCATGCTGATTGAGTTCGAATATCAGACTGGAAGCTTCAAAAGGAGGGTGGTGCTTGGAATCATTGTTCTTCCTCTGTCAATCATGGTTACCTGCAAGGAAACACATGCCGTCATCATTGCTTTGCACAAAAAGGGCTTCACAGGCAAGGATATTGCCTTGATAGGTAAGATTGCACCTAAATCAACCATTTATCGGATCATCAAGAACTTCAAGGAGAGCGGTTCAATTGTTGTGAAGAATGCTTCAGGGCGCCCAAGAAAGTCCAGCAAGCGCCAGGACCGTCTCCTAAAGTTGATTCAGATGCGGGATCGGGGCACCACCAGTACAGAGCTTGCTCAAGAATGGCAGCAGGCAGGTGTGAGTGCATCTGCACACACAGTGAGGCGAAGACTTTTGGAGGATGGCCTGGTGTCAAGAAGGACAGCAAAGAAGCCACTTCTCTCCAGGAAAAACATCAGGGACAGACTGATATTCTGCAAAAGGTACAGGGATTGGACTGCTGAGGACTGGGGTAAAGTCATTTTCTCTGATGAATCCCCTTTCCGATTGTTTGGGGCATCCGGGGAAAAAAGCTTGTCCGGAGAAAACAAGGTGAGCGCTACCATCAGTCCTGTGTCATGCCAACAGTAAAGCATCCTGAGACCATTCATGTGTGGGGTTGCTTCTCAGCCAAGGGAGTGGGCTCACTCACAATTTTGCCTAAGAACCCAGCCATGAATAAAGAATGGTACCAACAAATCCTCCGAGAGCAACTTCTCCCAACCATCCAGGAACAGTTTGGTGACGAACAATGCCTTTTCCAGCATGATGGAGCACCTTGCCGTAAGGCAAAAGTGATAACTAAGTGGCTCGGGGAACAAAACATCGATATTTTGGGTCCATGGCCAGGAAACTCCCCAGACCTTAATCCCATTGAGAACTTGTGGTCAATCCTCAAGAGGCGGGTAGACAAACAAAAACCCACAAATTCTGACAAACTCCAAGCATTGATTATGCAAGAATGGGCTGCCATCAGTCAGGATGTGGCCCAGAAGTTAATTGACAGCATGCCAGGGCGGATTGCAGAGGTCTTGAAAAAGAAGGGTCAACACTGCAAATAGTGACTCTTTGCATCAACTTCATGTAATTGTCAATAAAAGCCTTTGACACTTATGAAATGCTTGTAATTATACTTCAGTATTCCATAGTAATTTCTAAAGACACTGAAGCAGCAAACTTTGTGAAAATGTATATTTGTGTCATTCTCAAAACTTTTGGCCATGACTGTACAATCTGTTGTGTATAGCAAAGCATAGATGTAATGGCTGACTTATCTATGTATCCATCCATCTAATCCATCTATCTATACAATCCACCCATCCATCTATCCGTGCATCCATCCTTCATTAAACTTAAAAACGACCTCCAGCTCTGCCACCCTGCCGGTCACCTTCCGCTGTGCCGAAGAGAACCTCCGGATCGACAAGAGGATCACCCGCTTCGTGCTGCCTGTGGGTGCCACTATCAACATGGATGGCACGGCTCTCTACGAGGCGGTTGCTGCAATCTTCATTGCCCAGCTCAACGACTACTCTCTGGATGTGGGTCAGATTGTCACCATCAGGTAAATCACCAACAGCCTACGTCGAAATTAGATTTTATATTCAATGTACATAATTTGAGCAAGTTAACGTGTCTTAGTATACTTGTGATCAGAACCCATAGCCTTTGGTGGCATTGGACTTCAGCTGCTCTGAATGAGTATGCCACTCAGTGATGTAAGAACAAAACATATTTGATCTTGACAAAACTGAAAAAACTCAATTGTAATCAGGTGAAATCTGCTGTCACATCAATTTATAACATCTGTCGTGTCATTATTTTAGTATCATGTGTCAAGCATCTGACCTAATAATATGTCAGGGTAAGGGAATTGTAAAGATGTTAACTTACTCCAATTTCAGTATAACAGCAACAGTAGCCAGCATCGGAGCTGCCGGTGTGCCTAACGCTGGACTTGTCACCATGGTGATTGTGCTGACTGCCGTTGGACTACCTGCAAATGATGTCACTTTAATTGTTGCTGTGGATTGGCTACTGTGAGTAATACCTTGTTGAGCGTAATATTGTCAAGATAAATAATTATTTTAGTGATGAATACAACAGTGCGACGTGTTAAAGGTAGACTCAGCAATATAACATCACCATACGCAGTGGTGCGACTTCTTAAGAGAAAACAACAGAATTTCAATTTGTCAAGACTGCCACTACTTTCTCTTCCCGATTTGTGCCATCCCTTGAGCAATGCCCAAGAGGGCCAGTCTTGGCAGAATACATTTTTTTGTTGTTGATGTCTGTAAGCAGGGAGTTGCCCAGCAATGTATGATGATCTGATATTGCAAAGTCTACAGTATCTTTAACTAACTCATAATCAACAGACAATAGTCACTCACCATACCCCCTCCGGCTGTTTTAGAGACCGCTTCCGCACCATGATCAACGTGCTGGGGGATGCCTACGGAGCTGGCATCGTCCAGAAGCTGTCCAGGCGGGAGCTGGAGAGGATGGACGTCACCTCGGACGTGGACGTGACCAACCCCTTCGTCCTGGAGACCACGCTGGACGACGAGGAGTGTGAGAAAAAGTCTTATGTCAACGGCGGCTTCACCATCGACAAGACCGACGCCATCTCCTTCACCGAGACTTCACAGTTTTAGGAAGGAGGGCGGGGAGCAAAGAAGTGCCATTGCTGCTAGATGTTAGCCTGGTGGTCCCATCCTGTTTGCAGCCTGGTTCTAGATCTGTTTGTGCTGTCTTGTCAACTCCTATGGTCATTGGCGTGACAACGACTATTGGAGTTGGCGAGACAACACAAACAGACCTGGTACCAGGCTAGTCTGTTTGTGATTTAGCCAACTCCTCTCTATGTTCGTTCATTGCCATGTATACAGTGTAGTACGGCTTGACAAGGATAGAAGAGTTGGCTATAGCCAGGGGTGAAAGTCAATTTAATTTCTTCCCAGTACGGGACCGCCTATGTGTGTACGCACTTCATCATAGAATTGCATATAGAATCCCTATTCATTCATAAGGATCTCTGTGGGCTTAGTCGTAAAGATTTGTAATTAAGGCCTCCCGAGTGGCGCAGCGGTCTAAGACACTGCGGTGCTTGAGGTGTCACTACAGATCTGGGTTCAATCCCGGGCTGTGTCCCAGCCGGCTGCGACCCGGGAGACCCGTGAGGCGACGCACAATTGGACCAGCGTCGTCCAGGCTAGGGGACGGTTAGGCCGGCCGGGATGTCCTTGTCCCATCGCACTCTAGCGACTCCTGTGGCGGGCCAGGCGCATGCACGCTGACACGGTCGCCAGTTGGACGGTGTTTCCTCCGACACATTGGTGCGGCTGGCTTCAGGGTTAAGCGAACAGTGTGTCAAGAAGCAGTGCGGCTTGGCAGGGTCATGTTTCGGAAGAACCACGGCTCTCGACCTTCGCCTCTCCCAAGTCTGTACGGGAGTTGCAGCGATGGGACAAGACTGTAACTACCAATTGGATATCACCAGAAAAAGGGGTATAAAGTTTTAATAAAAGGAAAAAAAAGATTTGTCTTAAACACATGGCATAAACACAACCAATCATGATGTTTAAATCTGATTGTCCAACAATCACGTCAAAAGGGCTTCTTTAGCCTATTAGTCTACTCGTGCACAATCATTCACTCAAAATATATTTCCAGCCTCCAAACAGTGGTGAATGGAAAGAGACACAAAACACCACAAAGTGTAATGACATTTTGACAATTGTCATTAGGCCAGAATTTATGCGCCCACTGCTGTTCGTTAGCGTCTTGGTGTCGGCCATTCATCTCTGCCTTGGCAAAATTTCAGTGTTCTTGTCGAACCACATCGCATTTTTGGAGCGTAGGCTATCCCACCCGTTCGAGTCCATTTGCTCATTTTTCATGCCTCTGACATGCGGTAGCCTATTGATAAATAATGGTGTAATGGTTCTTGACATTTTGTTATAAATATTGTGACAGGCTCATGTTGTTTTACCAGTACGGCGTAACCCCACTATTTATTTTGCTGGGACGCCATACTGGACCGTACCGTCTTACTTTCATCCCTGGCTATAGCACATACAGTATACGACCAGACTTGGTAGAAATGTGAGGGGGGTTCGAAGCTATTCATAAAACCAGCGCTTGTAAAAGGGAGAAAAAAACATGACATGAGACATTTTCAAGCTCGAACGTTAGCAACATTAGCCACCATGTGTTTTCTCTCAATGCTCTTCCCAGCACTGTCCCTGATGATCATCCTGCTTTTTAACCATGAGTGGAAATCCACAGCAGCCCTTAAAATGAGCTGGAAAGTGTCTGAATTGGCACCCTATTCCCTAAATAAGCCCTGGTCAAAAGTAGTGCACTATGTAGGGAATAATGTGCCCTTTCAGACAGACCCATGCTCTCCTTTACTAAAAGCGCTTCCATCGTTATGTTGACATAATGAACACAGTCACTTTTGAACGAATCAATACTTTTGTTATTGTTTTTACATAAATGGAACTAGGATATGGGGACTACAAGAGGAGTCAGAGCTTTTGAAATGAATACCTCCAGGTATGTGTTCTGGTGGTCGTTTGTCTGTTTGTATTTGTGTCTTTGAGAAAACGTAAATAATATATCGCCGGGCTGAGCTGTGTAAATGTATTGCAAAAAAGAGCATGGAAGAAGAAATACAACTATATTCCAGACGTTCAATATACTGTGTATTGCAAAGATTCAAACAGACTTTCATAAACTACAGTGTTCCGCTTTGTTTGCCCTTCAGAAGACAACTACTCTTTACAAATGTCTTTTCATTTTTGTCAAAATTCTTGTCAATTTTGTGTGTAATGTTAATGTTATTAAGCTTCCTGTGTCCAACTGTAGATTTACAATATGTGCCAAACATCATATTCATTCATTCACTTTGTATCATTCCATGCACATTTTTTCATTGCATGAAGCAATATGGCAAAGAAATACAGTGAAACTTGTAATGAACATAGACTTGCTATACAGTATGTATTTTTCAAGTGACAAATGGCCTTTAGTAAGACAATAGAGTTGATGGCACAATAACGAGGTTCTGGAGTTACGACTTAATTGAATACTGTTAAATATTTGGAAATATTTTCATAATGAATTGCTAAAGAGTTAACGCTTAACCCTCGTTAAGGGGGGCTATATGGATGACTTAAGTATTTAAGGATGGTCTTAGCGACAAAGGCTTTCTGATAGCGAACGCTAACTATAAAAGCTTCATGATAGTTTGTCAGAGAAACAATAAAAAATGGTGGCGCCTCTGAAGCAATGTTTCAGAAGACCCGGCAGTAGAATCCAGGAATTCAATTGAATGCAGTTGGTCCAATTCCAACTTTAACCATGAAACCTTAGTTAAATGAGATTTTAGAAAAACTCAGAATGATGAGCTCCAAACAGCTCATAAAAAGGCATTATGTACGTAATCACTTTGTGTGGTCCAACAAATTAATTATTTTATGTAGCCTTACTTTAGCGATATGACCCTTTCTGAGCCTTCACGTCAGTTGCAATCAAGGTGTTTACATTTTTTTAAATTATAATAATCTCCATCAATTTATTTCCATTTTTCATCCCTTGAGGCATGGGATTATTGAAACTGCCACTCAATGTTACAGCTCATTGCAATCCACCCTCTGTGACTTGTTTTTGTTCTACAACAGTGGCATAAGGGCCTAATTTGAGGTAGTAGACAACTTTAATATATAAAATCTCTGAAGCTGGCAAGATTTTGGGTACTGGAAAGCAAATTGAGGGCAATTTGTAACATTTGGTTAATCAGATGTGACTAAAATAAAGCTTGTGAATCAGGTTCTTCTGTACATTTCAAAAGCACATTATGATGATATTAACAACAAATCAATAAATGGCTATAGTGTGTACCATTCACAAATCACCTCAGTATATGAATCAACATGTACTAGATGTATCTAACTGCAAGCTAATAAAGACAAATATAACTTGGGCGTTTCTCTTTTGGAGGGGTTTCAAAAATGGTTGAGAATGGAGTATTACAGAGTTGTGGACATTACTTCTTTCATTTACTTGTTTTTTTCTGTCCAGCATCTGATTATTGAATGTGCATATTTTTCATTTTTCTACTGAGAATGGTTACTGTACACCGTTTTTTTTTAATTATCTATGAGCAGTGCTTGACTTGGGCAGGAGATCACCTCACATTTTCTACTGCTTGAGCTCCTGTTCCTCTTATAGAATATTATCTCAAAAGTATTGTGGAACTCCTGTACCCAAATATAAACAGTACCGGCACCCAACATGAGTACCGGCACCTATTTCAGTCCAAGTCAAGCACTGTCTATGAGAATGCCTTAGCACAGGGTTTCCCAAACTGTCTTGCTTCGTGACCGAACATACACAGACCAAAGAATAAGTAAAAAATATCATCTTGGCAGGAGACAGAACATTTAGCAGTTTTCAAGGTAGACGGCGAATGACGTTGCCACGAGCAGCACCACAGATATTGAGATGAGCGAGACGCAAGACTTCGCTCTCAAACAGTCACTCACACACAGTATGCGCATGTGCACGGGTTCGCTTCACGCTGTTCATAGCGTGGTAGCCAGGGGACCAAAAGTTAATTAACCAGGGGACCAAAACAGCGGAGAAGTTGAGCCTTGTGCTTGAACGCTATTAGTTGTTGCAGAAATTGACCCACTATGCTGTTTACTTTCAGCATCTACGTCATATCGCTGAGTCTACCTTTAAAGCTAATTTCCTGCAATTCTACATATTTTGCCATGGAGCTGAAAGAAATGTTTGCAGTTTTAAAGCCAATTTCCTGCAATTCTATACATTTTGCCATGGAACTGAGAGTACATTTAGCAGTTTTTAAGCTATTCTACGCATTTTGACATGGCTACTGATGTGTTCAGGGTTGGGAAAGTTACTTTCTAAATGTAATCCGTGAAAGTTAATAGTTACCTGTCCAAAATTGTAATTAGTAACTTTTGGATTACCCAAACTCAGTAACATAATCTGATTACTTTCAGGTACTTTTAGATTACGTTCTCCTTAAGAGGCATTAGAAGACAAACATCCAACAAACACATTTGGTGTGTCATCAAAGTGGTCTTTGGCTTGTGTTCAGACTCTCTCTGGTGGAACAAACTTAAACTTGCACCTTTTTTCAATGCTGAATTGAATGTCATTGAGAAAACAGAAAGGTGTCATAATGGCTGTTTGGCAAACATCCTTTCTGAATTCAAAAGTAATCATGTAGTTTTTCAAAAGTATCTGTAATCTGATTACAATATTCTTGCTGGTAACGTAACTGACAACAGTAAACGTTTTTTTGTAATCAGTTACTCCCCAACCCAGGTTCTTATGCTCAGACATTATAGCAAAATGAACGGGAGCCTGATTATCTAGCTTTTATTTTGTTGATTGTAAATTCTCAAAGATTATAGACTAGGTTACACCTTACGATGTTATAAATGGAATGAAATGCCTTTGTTCTCTCTCTTATCCTGTATCCCGTCCATGGAGGAAGGTTGTATGATCAATCCTAGGCTTCTAGGCCTCTTGCCTAGTAGGCATTTCTTTGTTCATGTCTTGTAAGTTAACCTTAGGATCTATATGCTTGGAATAATGCCTTGTAATGCTTGTTAATGCTTTGTAACTTAATCTTTATGCCTTGTATGTGAATCCATTAATTTAACAAATAAATTAAATACATTTCTATTTAGAATTCCATTTCTGAGACATTTCTTGATTGCCTATTACCGTAACTCAACTATAGTGTTCTTACATATTGCTATTTATCTTATGGAGTCAGATAATTCATTTAATGGGCTAATTGCTTAGTCTTATTCAGAGTCGCATGTGATGTAAATATAACATACAAATATCAAATAATAATACCCCACTACAAAGGTACGGTTATGGAATAGAGCTAGATCCCAATGTTCCTGAAGCAGCCAGTCAGTGTATATAATCACCTCGACGGCTATAGAGCTCGCCAGCTTGTAGTCCTAAATAACGGAAATGAGTTACCTCTGGTTCGTTCAGCCATTCCTAATCGGGAAAATGAATGCGGAAGAGTAAGGTTTTGGGATGAATGCAGAAAATAAGGTCTTCGGAGATCTTATACGTTTTGTTCTATGAGATAATATCAGTCAGTTAACATGACCTTTATGAATTATGAAGCTTTTTATGTGCTTTTTTTTTATTTTACAAAATGCTTCAACATTCACAAAAAGTGACCTTAGCTGCAGTTGCGTAGGCAGAAATCAGTTGATGGCAGGGCCAGCAACAATCTACGTGTGCCATAATTTGGGCACTCAAATCATTCAATTATCATAAAAGCCTACCCTATACAGCAAATTATCCAGTGTTAAATCAACACTGACAGTGTTCAATTTAACACTGGGCCAGTGTCTATACAGGTCCACCCTTTTGAGTGTTAAATTAACATTGTGCTTAGTGCTGACGCTGTTACACTTTGTAAGTGTTAGGGAATGAACACTTTCAGTGTTATGCAATAACACCTCATATAGTATTTTTAACACTAGGAAGTGTATGTAGTTTGCACCAATGGTGTTATGCAATAACACCTCATTTATTTAACCATTACACCAAGACATCCGCATCTCTTGACAAGGTAACTCAATGTTGGGTTAAGGACATTACAATAATATTTACAAGTCTTTCTTGCCACATGCACTTATGTAAGCATTTATAAAGACTTCAGAATTGGAAGCAGAGTTCCACCCATGACTGTATTTGTTAGTGACAGAGACATGGTTGTTGAATTTGTTCATTTTCAGTCCTGTGGACTTCACCAAGTGAGTTCCTACTGTAGGAGAATGGTATCATTAAAATTTGAATGTTTATGACAATACATTACATATATCATAAGGCATTGGTCACCAACCGGTCGATCGGCAGTGGTCACCAACACATCAGCACTGAGTTCACACCACATCACTAGCTTAATCCCATATCTGTTTGTGCTATCTTGCCAACACTTGTCATTGTCAATCTTGCCAACACTTCTCATTGTCAATCTTGCCAACACCTATGTCATTGTCAATCCTGCCAACACTTCTCATTGTCAATCTTGCCAACACCTACTGTATGTCATTGTCAATCTTGCTAACACCTTTGTCATTGTCAATCTTGCTAACACCTTTGTCATTGTCAATCTTTGTACAAAAACAGATCTGCTCTATGACATCACACAACAGCCAGAGAGAAAGAAGAGAGAGACAGAGACAGATAAAGGGAAAGAGGAGAGAAAAGGAAAGGGTGAGGGGTGATTTCTGTCTTTCTGCTGGAGTTCAAGATCCCCCCATGATCAATTCTGCATTTCTATCGGGTGTATCCTCCTGTCCATACCAAACCCTACGGTGGCTAATTGCTAATACTTTTAATAAAATTTGTGTGATGTGATCAGAGGATGAGACAAGATATGACATTGTCAAAACATTGGCTTTCAAACAAAGTGTAGGGATCAGGCATGACTGCAGACCTGGGTTCAAATACTAGGCTATATGTTTAGCGTTTGTTCTAGCCTGCCCGGCGTGCCAGATGGGCGGGGTTTGCCGGTTTACAACTATGCTATTGGTTCCATTGCGCCAGGCAAGCTCAATGAACCTGACAGGGAAAAAAGTAGCTTTTATAGGTTTCAGCTGTTGAGAATGTAACTGGGTCAATTGAAGTTACAATCTTGTCAAGGTATATTTGGGGTCAATTGCTGTTGTGATTACTGTTATGGATTCCTATCCACCCACTACAAATGATAGTGGTGTGTGTGTTACTCACATGGGAGAGTCTGTGCACTGCTCTTGGGGTGATAGGGAGTCCTCGGACGCGGGGATGGACCTCCTCCCACGTGCCCTGGGAACTTGGGCGTAACCTGTCCATAGAAATAGAAATAAGAATCAGGACAGGCTTCAACTGGGGCCTTCTGGTAAAAACTTGCCCCGAACCAAGTGCCATGGAGGACCTTCGTCAATGGCATACGCTCCTGATAGGAGTCAAGGGCTTACGTCAAGTTAAGTCAAATAGGCTAGACATACCTATATGGCTCAAGCTTTCCATGTAGGCGCGCCAAAGCATGGAAGGGATAGGTGTGGGTGTAGGGGTGGGAGACCCCCCTTTGTTAGCCAGGGAACATTGCTGGCTTGGACCTGGGGGGTAGTCCAGGAGATTGTCTGTGTCAGAGGACGGGGACCGTGGGAGACAAGGAGAGGAGCCGTTGGTCAGGGTGTGTTTGGCCATGACAAGGAAGAGATGAGGTGTGGGGGAGTTGCCAGTACCGAGCCAAGGGTCCCTCTTCTAGGGACAGGAGGAGAACACAGCAAAAACACAAAGTCTAATACAATAAAGTGAGGTAACACGTCACTTGAAGGGGTATACATAAAATGACAGGCATGAACCAAATTGATTGAGTTGGGAGTCCAAAGCCTGAAATAACCCTATCATTTGCCAAACGGAATGTTGTTTTATTTGGAACTGGTGTCCAAAGGTAGACACTAGTCTTTTACATGAACTAATGATGTGCTGCTTTTGCTGTCTCCATATCCTTTGTTGTTATTGTCTAATTATTGTTGTTGTAGTATGTATTGGCTTGTGCAATCAAAATTCATCTTTAGGGGATTGATAAAGTACTATCTAATCTTACCTTATTAGTTGAGTTCAATGTCCTATTTCCTTTATCAACAATGCCATCATCTCAATAAAAGGTGTTACGCCCAGTACAGGATGTCATTGCTACATGACTGAGCAGGGCTATGGATAAAAACACATCTGGAAATATTCCTCATCACTACAAATAACAGTGAGCTATTCTCTGCCACCTGCTGGCTGTATATTGCCACACGCACACACAAACACAAATGCATGTGCGCACACACACCCACAAGCACACACAAACCGAATAAAAGAACATGAACACGCATCAATATAACTATCACTTGAGCCCACTGACTTGTCGCTGGCTCTCTGGTATGACATAGCAAAAGTCATACTTTCATTTGTCACCATGACAACTCACACCACTAGAAGTTAAATATACTAACATGGCAAGGTCAAAACTCCTCATCTATATCCCAGCTTGAAGCCAAACTGAGCTGTGCCAGTCGACCCATGTTTCCATGACAACCGTCCATCTGGCTGGCTTTGTACGGGGGAGAGGGAGCACAACCTGGGCATTGCTGGTGCCCATCGGGCACCGTCCCAATCTCCTCCTCAATACCCATTTTGGGACCTTTTAGTGTGTTCCTTTGGCCCCACCGTCCTCTGTGAACAAATGAACGAAGACAAGAAAAGAGCAAACTATTACGGAAGCCACATGTTTGACTCCATTCCATTTATTCCAGCCATTACAATGACCCTGTCCTCCTACAGCTCATCCCACCAGCCTCCTCTGTGCTCAGTGTTTCAATCTTGGTCCTTGGTCCGATGGGAATAAGTGAAGTGGTTGAAATGATGTTCTGCACATAGGCATACAGCTCCTACCTTGGACCAGAGACACCTCGTGCTAGGGTAGGGGACAACAAAGTCTACGGAGAGTGATAGAAGTGCTGATGATGTAGTGAAAACATTACCATTGGAGAACTGAGATGGGTGTTGTTGACCTTGGCGTTCGCAGAGCACTCGCTGATGTTGTTCTGGTGGAGAACTCTAACCTTGGAGCAATACCCTAGGGAAGATGAAAGAGTGGAGGACTTGAATGGATAGTGGCCCGCTCCACTAGTTAGAAGAGCAGCTTAATGCGTCAACATAAATTGTATCCTCTCAGTACTTGTACGCTGTCTCTGTATTTTCCTACTGTGACCTATCAATTAGTGTCCAGTGAAACATCCTTGTCTCACACATCTCACTGTAGCAGGACTATAGCCTACATCTCCATAGTGATGGTGTAAGCTCTGTGGTGTAAAAAGCTCCTACTTACAAGGAAGCTAATAGACCGTGTCATGAGAATATTTCTGACCAATCCAGAGAAGGAAGGAGGCCGTTTGGGTTCTGGGAATAGCAAGCTTCTGGTGTCATCCTCAAAGCAGGCCAGGGCCTTCTCCACTGCAGCAAAGCATACAGTGGTCAATCATTGTGGTCCTGTGTGGCTCAGTCGTTAGGAACTTGGCGCTCACAATGCAAGGGCCATGGGTTCAATTCTCGCTGGGGTCACACAGTGTACTAAAATGTATGCACTCATTGTAAGTTGCTTGTATATGGCATATGATCAACTTGCTTATTGTCTATAAGGCTACCACGTTTCCATCATGTTAAACACTTAGCCAATTGTTGGACTAAAGTCACTTCTTAACATTTAGAAGATAAATTACAGAAAATCAAGCCTGCTGATGAACAGCTGTTTAGTTAGTATCTACTGTGCAAGAGCTGGGCTGGAACAAAAGCATGCACACCTGATAGCTCTCCAGAAGAGTTGGTTGGCCACCCTTGGTTTAGAATAATCAGGAGGAGACGTGTCACATTGAGCCACCTTCTCTAATCTCATCTTCTCTTGAAACAGGAGTGGGAAGACGGGGGAGACACTCCAACTTGTGGTATTGGCCCATGAAGCACCCACTGAGGTAGATGTCATCCTTGGCTGGCAAATGCACACCAGGGCATGATACCTGAAATGCATCATTATATTTAATAACTGGTTATGGTGTCGTGACATCGGCTTTGCAAACAGTTAGGACGTATGTTCCCCATTGATAATGTAGCAATTGAAAAGGAAGATCCAACCAAATTGGGGCTTATACCATAACTCTCCAATGATGATGACCATCTGTGCCATAAAAGCCCTGGCCTCGTGGCAGCGGCAGTAGTGCCAGTACAGTACACTCAAGGATACACAATTACTGCAATTCAAAATGATGAAGTCCGGTAAAAACAAACACTGTGGATGGATCCCACAAGTTTATCACCAAGTTCATTATTGTTATGCATGTCCTGCATGTGTTGGAACAGAGACAGTTGAGTTTATTTTCCAGGTTGCTCAAGAGAACCCAATAGCACCCCTAAAAATGTTTTGGATTATGTCAGTAAGATGCCAGTTATTATGTCAGTAAGTCTCTCTCCTCGTCTCAAAAACGCATGAAGTCGCATTATGACAAAAAAGGCTGTTGGCCGTTCTTTTGCACCAGGGGTGTTTTAGTTTTGTTGCTCATCTCTGTCGGCACGTTTTTCTGGACCATATCTTGTGGAAATGAAACTCAGTGACACCAATTATGTGATGAAGACCCCAGATCGAAGGCGTTCTTCTCATGTGTGTCATGTTAACGTACATAATATGCTAAAACGTGACTCTCCAGACAGCTCCTCAGGTAAGCCGGTCCAGCCCGCTGTCTCCAGTGTGGCTGCGGTGGTGCTGAAGCCTGGCTGGGACCTAGAGGAGGATAAGGAGGACGGGTTGGAGTTACGCCATACGTTACAGCAGTGTGAACGCCTATGTAATTCAGAGATGCTGAAGAAGTTACCCTCTCAAATGGAACATTTGGATAACGATCAAACTAAGGACCTTATCCTATTGATAAACCGTTTTCTCAATGTGTTTCAGGACGTTCCAAGTCGCACGTCCATCTTGGAACACGACGTGGATGTGGGGAACGCTGCTCCTATACGTCAGCATCCGTACCGGGTTAATGCAAAGAAAAGGGAGGTAATGAAAGGTGAGGTGGCTTATTTATTACAGAATGACATAAGCAGTACAATTTGGCACTTCTGCAAACACAATGTTAACTAGACGCTGAAAAGTAGCAGGTGCATTACACATGCCAAAGGGCATCACAGTGTATTGTACGAAGTTATCAGGCGTAACGAAAGCCGAGATGTCTGAAGCTCGAGAGGTCAGAGGCACCTGCCAATAACCTTTTAGCAAATCTAACTTACTAACGTAAGCAGCATATCCAATTCCATCAATGCAGTCATCTAATCGAGGTAGAGGAAAAGAATCAGACTTTGTAACTGCATTTACGCGACGATAGTCTGTACATAAGCGGGACGTACCGTCAGGCTTAGGAACAAGAATACATGGGGAACTCCAGGAGCTGGAGTATTCTTGTTCCTGAGCTTCAGACATCTCGGCTTTCGTTACGCCTGTTAACTTCGTACAATACACTGTGATGCCATTTGGCATGTGTAATGCACCTGCTACTTTTCAGCGTCTAGTTAACATTGTGTTTGCAGAAGTGCCAAGTTGTACTGCTTATCTTGACGATGTAGTGATACTTTCGTCTACTTGGTCTGATCTTCTCTCCACTTTGAAAAGTGTGTTTCAGCGGTTGGAGAATGCTTCTTTAACCCTCAATTTGGCCAAGTGTGAGTTTGGAAAGGCTACTGTGACTTACTTAGGGAAATAAGTGCTAAATGGACGTGCTAGTTGAATGGGCTAGTTTCCAGGTAGATAACTCTAAATACAACACTGTAAACGACGCTCCTCACAAAGTAAACTACTCTGAAGCAGGTACGTTAGCTAGCTAGTTTAATTAACAAAACGTTCTTACCGCCCTGAGCTGTAATTAAACTACCACTTTCATTGCTTTTCTATTCATTTGATGTTAGCTAGCTGCTAATGTAGTTTATCAGGCCATGTATATATAGCAAACAGAAGCAGCACAGGTCATCGTCATGTGTTTCCATGGCGTCTGAAACTTCCGGTTTCAACCAGATTATTTTAGGTGTATCATCTTTCCTTGGCCACAAGAGGGCAGTAGGTTAAAATGTATAATACTAGTGCAGTGATTCTCCTGCAGAATTACCCATTACATTTACAGTGCTCCAGTGCTTGGATGAATTACCAGGCAACTTTAATTGCATATTGATGTATGTAGGTTATCTTTCCTACAGAGACCCAATTTTATACCAGTAATATCAGTCTGTGTAAGTCAAAATGTTTTAATTTAATGAAAAGCATTAGACTTGCTACAGAGCACCAATAACAGGTCAAAAGGTATAACATAGATCTGCAAATGTGTGACTTGTTCACTTAATATATGCACTCCAAGTCAAATATCTTCCATAAAAAAATGCATAAATCAACAGAAATCTGATAACAAAACAATGACTAAAAACTACTATAATTCTGCAATCAAAAATAACTCAAACTCGCAATTCACTAAATCAACCATATTGCAACAGATAACAATTCATATTAAGACCCAGAAGAACATGGTAGCATTTGGGGCTATGGTGCAGTCTGCTCTTTGGGAGCCTCTTTCAACTGCAGTGTGTCCTGTCCTCCCTGTCCTTTCTCCTGTTGGTCCTGTGTGTTCGTGGTGTTCTGTATGACTGGCTCTGCTGTGTCTGAGTCTCTGTCAGAATCCTCCTCTTCCGTCGCTGTTCCCTCTTGGCCCAGGGGAATGGCCCCTTTCCTTAGAGGCAGGACGGTGAAGAAGGCCTCCTGCCAATCCCTCTTCTCCAAGTACACCAGCATGATCTCAAACACTGTGGCAGGGAACATGCACACACAAACACAGTTATACATTAAGAATTTAATATTAAAAACCCTTATCACATACCACTCTTTTATTCAAATTTCATAGGTCTGTCAATGCTACACACTACGGTAAATGGAGGTGGTTTCCTATCTTGAGGTGTAAATCTTTAGGATATTTCCTCACCGTGGTTGACCGCCAGCACCTTGCGGCTGTTCATCTTGACGAAGCTGTTCAGTGGGAGCTGTGCGTGGTCGATCCCCAGCTCCTGAGCCCGCTCAAAGGTGATACCCTACAGGACAGGGTAAAAGGTCAAACACAATGCTCACCAACGACTGACATAAATGGCTCAGACCTAGGTGAAGTGTCTCGGGGCAGGGGGTCAATTTGGAATTGGTTGTCTTGACTTGCTGCTTAACATACCCAACATGTTGAGTTAAAAAAAATACTTAATAGACCATAAATGAATCTTCTAAATGTTCTAGGTCATTCTGTAGTCCTGACCTTGTGGTGGTTGTGATCCACCAGGCCTCCGATGACGTAGGCCTTGGTATCGTCCAGCTCCGTCAGAACGTTGGGAGAGTCAGAGGTCAGGTACACCAGCTGCTCCTTGTTCACCACCTCGTGGTACGCCTCTGCTTTCACCGTTATATCCTGCCCAGGACGGACGGACGGACGGACACACACACACAAACAAAAATGTACCAGGTGTTAATGTAAGTTGCCACCTCCTAACCTACATAACACCCACGGCCTAATGACATATTACTCTTCCTTCTTCACTTACAGCCGTCTTGAACCACTCAGATTGCATCCCTAAGTAGTGGGATATTTAATGGGTAATATGGTTGGCATCTGATGGAAAGTGTTTGGGAGAGGTGTTGACTTGTGAATGTATCCATTTGCACCCAGCTCAAAAAATCTATTTTTTATTGTATTTAACCTTTATTTAACTAGGCAAGTCAGTTAAGAACAAATTCTTATTTACAATGACGGTCAAACCCTAACGACGCTGGGCCAATTGTGTGTCACCCTATGGGACTCCCAATCACGTCCGGTTGTGATACAACCTGGAATCGAACCAGGGTCTGTAGTGACGCCTCTAGCACTGAGATGCAGTAGCTTAGACTGCTGCACCACTCTTGTTGCACCAGACAAGAGTCTTGCCACCTTTCGCCAGAGCTTTAAATATGGAAACCCCCACGAGACATTACTCCCCATATGTATGCATACCCCTCAAGTCATTTCCTATCTTCTCAAACACAGTGTAAAATAAGCAGTGCGTCTCTGAAAAACACTCCCCTAACTATTTCCATTAGTAATTTCAACATGCATTGGCAGTGCGTATCCAAACTAACAGACAGGGTACACTCACCTTCCAGTTAACCCATCCTTCATCGGTCTTATCCATGTTTTGCTTCAGCTGTCCACCAAGGCTGGTTAGATAAAACTGGGAGATGAAGAGAGAGAAAATACAGCACTAAGATGAATGAGTCTTGAATCACTTGAGTTCAGTGGTGGTTGATGGATGATTCTGCAACCGATGATGATGCAGGGGGTCCTGTGGGGCAGGTAGACTCACCTGAACAGGGTGCACCGCTCGTCTGTTCACTGCATAGCATCTCTGTATTTGCTTATGGAGCTTCCTAACATCCTTCACAGGGGAATCAATACATAAAGCATGAAACACAGGATTCAATACTGTGCCATCTTCTATGTACACGGAACGTTGCAGTCAGATAGAAATGCCATGAATAGAACTGCCGTGATTCGTTACTCTACATGTCTGAGATGAATGTTTGTTCGACACAATATATTTATATCTGAACATTCCACAACGTTGTGCCCTACTGACCACAGGGGGCCCTGACAGTCTTGCTACCTTAAACATCATGAGGTTGTCGAAGCTGCAGTCTATCACCAGTCTCAGGGGGCTGCTGAGCTTCACCTCTTTCCTCAAGCGCTTCCGGCCAGCCACAAACTCCCCTCCCTCCTCCCCCTGGGTCTTCCTCTCGAGGCTCCTCTTCTGCCTCTTCTCCTTCCGCTTCTGCCTGTGAAGGACACAGTTGGTCAAACAGAACTTTAAAAAGGTAAGACAATACACGACATGATCATCGTACACAAAATGGTGCTTTCTGCTTTCGGATATCAACAACATTACAATTTGTCACATGGGCATTCTTCAAGGTACAACTTGCCATAAGTCAATAGTGGCAATCTTGGTAGATTTGAATTATATTGTTGTTGTTTGTAAGCAGGAAGTAGTATGATGATGTCATACTGTTGAGTTAATTATTGCCCATTATGCCCAGAATCACTAAGAAGTAGCCTAAGTGAATACAGGGGGCAGTTTAAATGTAAAACATCACTTATGTGAAACACAGTATACCTAGCTAGTTAACTAGCTACTTGCCTGGAAACCCGATGTTGAATTGCATTGAATTCTAAATCGGCACAAATGAGTGTTAAGATCAATAAAGTTTCCTCTCTCAACCTCTACAAGCCAGTATGTTGAATTAAATGAAATTTAAAACATACTCTACCAGTTGTTACAACTATTGGTCCTTTTGACAGTAGGAATGTGAGACAATATATCCACAGGAAAGTATAAATAAATCACCTTATCAAAGCGCTGTTAGTGAATTCAGATTTCTATCCACTGAAGCATAAGCAGAACCATGTAAACATGTGCAGGAGCTCAGCAAGTATGCATCACTGAGGTATAAATGCGTGGCGTGAATGCATTTGTATTTTAATCTTGTGTGCATGCTTCCGGAGATAGAAATCTTTGAAAAGTTGATTTAATTGTACAAATTTCTGCCCGACATTGACTTCAATGCAATTCAACGTCGGGTTGCCAGGTAAACAAGCTAACGTTACTTACTTGCGAAGGTTCCTTTCCTCCTCCCATTTCTGGTGCCTCAAAAGCTTCTTCCTCTGGTTTTTTGAGAGAATCTCTGTTCCTCCGTTATTACCAATATGTGCATCCTTATTTTCAGTGGCAACATTGTTCTCCCGGGACGGTGTCAAATCTTTGACAGTGTCGCTGGACATTTGACGTGTATTTTTTTATTCTGTTGTAAACTGAATGCGGAGTGTCTTCGACCAGGCTGCCTGGTTGTAACTACTAGCTAGCTAGTGTTCAAATATACGCACGTACTACGGGAAAGTAAAGCTTACCAACCTCATGCATATAATAATTCACACACACATTAGTTAACTATTGTTTTTAATCGAAAAGTACCATCTAAGAACCTAACAAATTGGCAAAATATTCCCTGTCAGTCTGGCCATTCCACATGTAGCTTTTTCGTTGTCGCACAGTGGGTCGTCATCAGCAAACACCTTATTCTTCTTAGGTGGGGTTTAACGGAGGTTGGCATCCAATTTGTTGCATTACCGCCCCCAACTGGACTATAGTATAAAGCCATTATACTTTGTGATACAAAATAGGAAAAGGGGAAATAAAAAAAAACACCCTTCCAACTAAGCCTACACTCATCAAAAACACACTACCTCGTTCCACTACTTTAACAATATCTTCTCCTGCACCATGCCAACGGCCTGGGGAGATGGGACACCACCACTCAACACAGCCAGGAACTTTTTTGAAGTCAAATCTCATACACCCAAGTACTTCTCTGCAGCTGCCACCACAACATCTATTTTCTGTGATTTAAGTTCCATTTCTGCAGTAAAGTTGATAACCATTGCTCTGAACGCTAAGAAGCCAACCTTGCTGATGCATATATCACTCATTGGCCTGTCCCTCTGTGCTGGAACAGATCTACTTCTCACAGGGATCCTCTCAGGATCCATCACCCTTGACCCATCCTCCTCTACTTTCCTCACTACCTCAGCATATGACACCTTCTGCATGGTCGTGGTACACAGAATTATGGCCCAGTTTATCCTGGTCAGTTTGTGGTCAGGAACAACTTCTGGCCCTACACCGTCTGTGCAAGTGGGCCTGCAGAAGGAGCCGACCCTGCACTGTCAGTTTGCCGTGGACCACAAGGCCCCTCACCTCACAGTGGAGTGGCATCTACAGCGGCACGGTGGGTACCGAACCAATTTGTTCAGCTACTCCAGCAGCTCAGGGCAGACAGAGGGCAGCGGGGTGTCAGTAAAGGGCATTGCCAGGGGTGACGCCTCCCTGACTGTGCCCGTTACCAGTGTGAGCAGTGAGGGGACGTAGGTGTGTTCCATCCGCGTACCCCTACTCAGTGGTAGCCTGGACATTGCCCTGCTTGTCATGGGTGGGACCTCTGGGGGTGTGAGGGGGGTAGCTCACTGTGTTGGGGTCAATTCAGTTTTCAATTCAGTCAAATCAGGAAGTGATTTGAAATGATTTCATAATCATAAATCGAGCTGTACAAAAGAGTACAATACTTTACTTGCGGAAGTATACGTAAAGGTTCACAACTTCACATAATCACGCGACAGACACTATTAAATGATACCTCACTAACCTCTCCATGATATTGCCCATCTTTCGGGTTTCACCCTCAGAGCCTCCCCGTGTGTTCTTGACCACAGAGCGGTTTTACCCCCGGGACATGGAGATTGACCTATTCAAGGAGACCAGTAGTGGTCATCGGCCTGAGTAGCTGGAGAATATCACTTACTACAGTCACCATAAAAACAACGATGGTACCTACTCTCTGTCAGCCTTTGTTGTGCTGCGGCCCTCCCCTGAGGAATCAGAGTGCGCATTGTATTCCTGTAGAGCGTCTCCTTGCCGGGCCTGTACATCCACAAGAGCATTATTATAACTCCTACATATGTGTGGCCTGTACCATTTTAAGCCCAAAGTTTTTAGCAGCTTCATGGTTAAGCATGTTACTGCTCTGCAATTTGCTGTTAGTGCATAGGGAAGATTGGAGCTAAATCCAACAAGGGTCAATTGTAGGGTAACTTGGGGTAAAACGCAACCCTACCTCAAAATACGTTTTTGGGAGCGACTTAAAAAATTGTGATGACATTTTTAGTTGAGCAAGAGTAGTGGCAACCAGGGAAAGTTTTGTTTCCAGAGGAAACAATGTGTGTGGTACTATGTTATTTTTTTTTAAATTAAATAAATGCTTTTATTTAAGAATTTCTGTACTGCTTCTGGATTGTGCATTGTTTAAACAGTTATGCTATACTTGCTTCTGTCTTTGTTAATCTGGAAGACATAAATGTATAGCCTATATAGTCTGATGTAGACTATAGATTTTAGCAATAGAAGTAAAATCCATAAAGCCATATCCTTTCCAAACAGGGAGACTGGAGGAAGGGACCTCAGGAGAAGTGAAATGGCCTCTGTCAGTATGTCTGGAATGTGTTGCTGGCCAACTGGGATTAAAGGGTCTCTTCCACATCAATTTGATCCTTCCGAAGTCTGGCCACAACCCTGTCTGTGACCTTCCTCCGCCTGGGATCAGCCACGATATATAAATGCTGCTGGATCAGGTCTGTCGAGCATAAAATGAGATGACAAAAGTCCCTGCTATTAACCTACCATAAAATGGTCTAATTGAACACACTTCAATGGCCATCTATAGCTTTCATAGACAAGTCATTACAGTGTACTATACTATCTCTGAATATGTCTGTCTATAAATAGTAATAAAAGAGGCAGGTTTGGTATCACCTGTTTCTTTGATCTTACAATCTTACTTCCTTAGTGAAAGCTGGAATGTTCCGCTTCATAAACAGTCATTGTCGTTAGATGACAGGCATTCCATATCCAGAGTGGCTTGCATACCTTGTTTATTTATTTTCTTTATAGGGCTTATATAGTATGTGGCATTGTGTGCTGGGCTTGTGCCCACTGTTGACTGCCTTTGACCAGTGTGGACAGGTGGACTGTAAACGTTTGATGTTAAAGCTCCATCAATAAAAGGACAGTAGATAAATTACAGGAGTCAGGACCACAACAGGTGGTGCAGTATTTGTGGCCTTTTTGCCTGGATGCATGCCTGGTGAAGGCAATGCTTCAACTGTAGATACAATGCTCTTAGGAAAGCAAAGCAACTCTGGATCATTCATGCTATGGGTTTCAGAATGGAATGGATATGTGATGAAGCAGAAAAATAAATAATTGAAACATTCTATGTAAATAAAGTTAGATTTGGTTTGAATGCTGTCACAAGTGTAGAGAGGAGTAGGCAGGAGGCAGTCGCAGGTATAGAACTACTGAGTTTTTAAAGCACTATATAAAAGCGGGACGAAACCAAAAGTGCAAAATAATAAAGTACTCAGGAAATAGTAGGAGAGATTCCTCTCAGGAAAACAAGCAACATTTACAATGACCGACAAAGACAAATGACAGAGGGAGTATATATGCAGTGATAGAGTGGGTATTGGAACCAGGTGTGTGTATTGATGACGAGACAAGTCCGGGGTTGATGAGTGAAGGGCGTTTGCTTCAGCAGCGGGGTGCCGCCGACCTTGGGGACAACCCCGGAGATGCAGTGCGGGTCGGTCGGGACAACGCCTGGGGATGTCCCGACTGAGAGAACAGTCCAGGACGTCCCGCTCCGGAACCCAGCACCGCTCTTCGGGACCGTACCCCTCCCAGTCGACAAGGTACTGGAGAGACCCCCCACGACGCCGTGAGTCCAACAGGCTGTGGACGGTGTAGGCCGGGGACCCCTCGACGTCCAAGGGAGGTGGAGGTGCATCGTGGGGTCCAGCAGCTGTAATCTGTACGTCACCTCATTGACTCTCCGCAGGACTTTGAATGGCCCCACAAACCGTGAGCTCAGCTTCCGGCTGGTCCTTCGTAGAAAGCCAGACCCTGCCACCGGGGTGAAAGACAGGGGCCACACTGCGGTGACGATCAGCCTGCACCTTCTGCCGGAGGACGACACGCTGGAGACAGGTGTGCGCTGTGTTCCATACCTCCTCGGGGCGCCGGAACCAATCGTCCACCAGGGCATGGACTGGGATAGGGGGTTGTAAAGGGTATAGAGGAATGCATAATAATAAGGCCACTGACCGGTCTAGGAAATTGCCTGTCCACTAGGGCAGGACTCAGTGGGGGGCCAGGATAGTCCGGGAAGGTGACAGGAAGAAGGACGGGCTGGGTGGACAGAGAGGAGCAAGGCACGTCCACTCCTACCTGGGAAGGTACAGGAGCGCTCCTCGGGCCTGTCGCTTCCTCGCCTGGTTCTCCTACTGGGACAGGTGTTCCAGGGGTTGTCCGACTCCCAGCAGTAGGAGCAGAGACCCTGTTGACAGCTGCGTTGACGTTCCTCTGGGGGAAGGTGCATCGTGCCCACCTCCATGGAATCCGTCTTGCTGGAGGTTCCTGGGAGAGACCTGAACCCCCGGGATGGGCGATGACAGGCATGCAGGAGATTATCCAGGCGGATCAATCAATCAGATGTATTTATATAGCCCTTCTTACATCAGCTGATGTCACAAAGTGCTGTACAGAAACCCAGCCTAAAACCCCAAACAGCAAGCAATGCAGGTGTAGAAGTACGGAGGCTAGGAAAAACTCCCATGAAAGGCTGGAACCTGGGAAGAAACCTAGAGAGGAACCAGGCTATGAGGGGTGGCCAGTCCTCTTCTGGCTGTGCTGGGTGGAGATTATAACAGTACATGGCCAAGATGTTCAAATGTTCATAGATGACCAGCAGGGTCAGATAATAATAATCACAGTAGTTGTCGAGGGTGCAACAAGTCAGCATCTCAGGAGTAAATGTCAGTTGGCTTTTCATAGTCGATCATTCAGAGTATCTCTACCGCACCTGCTGTCTCTAGAGAGTTTAAAACAGCAGGTCTGGGACAAGGTAGCACGTCCAGTGAACAGGTCAGGGTTCCATAGCCGCAGGCAGAACAGTTGAAACTGGAGCAGCAGCACAACCAGGTGGACTGGGGACAGCAAGGAGTCATCAGGTCAGGTAGTCCTGAGGCATGGTCCTAGGGCTCAGGTCCTCCGAGAGAAAGAAAGAAAGAAAGAAAGAAAGAAAGAAAGAAAGAAAGAAAGAAAGAGAGAGAGCATACTTAAATTCACACAGGACACAGGATAAGACAGGAGAAATACTCCAGATATAACAGACTGACCCTAGGCCCCCGACACATATACTATTGCAGCATAAATACTGGAGGCTGAGACAGGAGGGGTCGGTAGACACAGTGGCCCCGTCCGACGATACCCCCGGACAGGGCCAAACAGGCAGGATATAACCCCAACCACTTTGCCAAAGCACAGCCCCCACACCACTAGAGGGATAACTTCAACCAGCAACTTACTATCCTGAGACAAGGCCGAGTATAGCCCACGAATATCTCCCCGACGGCACGAACCCAAGGGGAGGCGCTAACCCGGACAGGAAGATCACGTCAGTGACTCAACCCACTCAAGTGACGCACCCCTCCTAGGGATGACGTGGAAGAGCACCAGTAAGCCAGTGACTCAGCCCCCGTAATAGGGTTTGAGGCAGAGAATGCCAGTGGAGAGAGGGGAACCGGCCAGGCAGAGACAGCAAGGGCGGTTCGTTGCTCCAGTGCCTTTCCGTTCACCTTCACACTCCTGGGCCAGACTACACTCAGTCATAGAACTTACTGAAGAGATAAGTCTTCAATGAAGACTTAAAGGTTGAGACCGAGTCTGCGTCTCTCACATGGATAGGCAGACCATTCCATAAAAATGGAGCTCTATAGGAGAAAGTCCTGCCTCCAGCTGTTTGCTTAGAAATTATAGGGACAATTAGGAGGCCTGCGTCTTGTGACCGTAGCGTACGTGTAGGTATGTACGGCAGGACCAAATCGGAAAGATAGGTAGGAGCAAGCTCATGTAATGCTTTGTAGGTTAGCAGTAAAACCTTGAAATCAGCCCTTGCCTTAACAGGAAGCCAGTGTAGAGAGGCTAGCACTGGAGTAATATGATAACATTTTTTGGTTCTAGTCAAGATTCTAGCAGCCGTGTTTACCACTAACTGAAGTTTATTTAGTGCTTTATCCGGGTAGCCAGAAAGTAGAGCATTGCAGTAGTCTAACCTAGAAGTGACAAAAGCATGGATACATTTTTCTGCATCATTTTTGGACAGAAAGTTTCTGATTTTTGCAATGTTACGTAGATGGAAAAAAGCTGTGCTTGAAACAGTCTTGATATGTTCATCAAAAGAGAGATCATGGTCCAGAGTTATGCCGAGGTCCTTCACAGTTTTATTTGAGACGACTGTACAACCATCAAGATTAATTGTCAGATTCAACAGAAGACCTCTTTGTTTCTTGGGACCTAGAACAAGCATCTCTGTTTTGTCCGAGTTTAAAAGTAGAAGGTTTGCAGCCATCCACTTCCTTATGTCTGAAACACAGGCTTCCAGGGAGGGCAGTTTTGGGGCTTCACCATATTTCATCGAAATGTACAGCTGTGTGTCATCCTCATAGCAGTGAAAGTTAACATTATGTTTCCGAATGACATCACTAAGGGGTAAAATATATAGTGAAAACAATAGTGGTCCAAAAACGGGGACTTGAGTAACACCGAATTTTACAGTTGATTTGTCAGAGGACAAACCATCCACAGAGACACACTGATATCTTTCCGACAGATAAGATCTAAACCAGGCCAGAACTTGTCCGTGTAGACCAATTTGGGTTTCCAATCTCTCCAAAAGAATGTGGTGATCAATGGTATCAAAAGCAGCACTAAGGTCTAGGAGCTCGAGGACAAATATAGGCCGATAGTTTTTTATATTTTCTGGATCAACGTTTGGCTTTTTCAAAAGAGGCTTTATTACTGCCACTTTTAGTGAGTTTGGTACACATCCGGTGGATAGAGAGACTTTTATTATGTTCAACATAGGAGGGCCAAGCACAGGAAGCAGCTATTTCAGTAGTATATAAGAATAGGGTCCAGGTATATACTGGAATAGGGTCCAGTATGCAGCTTGAAGGTTTAGAGGCCATGATTATTTTCATCAATGTGTCAAGAGATATAGTACTAAAAAACTTGAGTGTCTCCCTTGATCCTAGGTCCTGGCAGAGTTGTGCAGACTCAGGACAACTGAGATTTGGAGCAATACGCAGATTTAAAGAGGAGTCCGTAATTTGCTTTCTAATAATCATGATCTTTTCCTCAAAGAAGGTCATGAATTTATCACTGTTGAAGTGAAAGCCATCCTCTCTTGGGGAATGCTGCTTTTCAATCACCCGAACTCAACCCAATTGAGATGGTTTGGGATGAGTTGGACCGCAGAGTGAAGGAAAAGCAGTCAACAAGTGCTCAGCATATGTGGGAACTCCTTCAAGACTGTTGGAAAAGCATTGCAGGTGACTACCTCATGAAGCTGGTTGAGAGAATGCCAAGAGTGTGTAAAGCTGTCATCAAGGCAAAGGGTGGCTACTCTGAAGAATCTAAAATCTAAAATATATTTGATTTGTTTAACACTTTTTTGGTTACTACATGATTCCATGTGTGTTATTTCATAGTTTAGATTTTTTTCACTATTATTCTACAATGTAGAAAATAGTCAAAATAAAGAAAAACTTTGAATAAGTAGGTGTGTCCAAACTTTTTACTGGTACTGTAGATTGAGTAAAACCAGCAGTTTTGATTGCGCTGGTTCTACCACTTCGATTGCATGATTTTCCAGGAGCAAGGAGATTTCTGAGCAGAGTGTTTGCTTTTGAGTAGGGTTACAACCTGTTGTTTTCAAAACACCCCTGAAAAGTGGGGATCGCTAACAAAATTGTAGTGTGTAGCCTTGTGTTAGAGTGCATAACACCCATTTGTTGGCCATTGACCTTTTCTAGCTGGAAAGATAGTGCTCGAGAAAACGGTGTTGTGCTAGAGAGTCGGTCCCATCAGGACCGAGGAAGTGCGTGCTGTGGTGCAGAGGGGATGCGGCCTGCATATGGTGCACCTCTGCCTCTTTGGCGATGCTGCGCTCCACCTCTTCAGTAGGGCTGAGTGTGTCTGTTCCTCCACTCCTGAGCAGGTGCAGCGTGAGTCTAAACCTTGCTTCTTGGCATCTCAGTTGGGGAACTGTATGGGGTGTAATGGTTTGTTGGTTGATGCATTCTAGGCTTTGGAATGAGGCGCTGAAGTTCCATCTGTGCTTCTCTGTCCTCCTTAGACACTTGGAGGTTGGCCGCTGCTGGGCCAAATGTCTGGTCAGGTGATATGGGCACACCTAGTAGTGGAACCTTCTCTTCGTCAGGGAGGATGGACTGCGCTAACCATCAGCTAACCATGAAGGCATTGGATGAGCAGGTCTGTAACTGTAGACCGTTCTTTCATGGGCTCAGCATCATAGTTTGCAGAGAAGCATTCCTGCAGCTCCTTATGACAGAATTGCTGATTTGCTAACAAAGCCTATTGGCTGAAGCAGTGCTGTCATGTGTGCTGCATGGTCGCAGTTGTAAATGAGAACTTGGTCTCAACTGGCCTACCTGGTTAAATAAAGGTGAAATATATATATATTTTTTTATTTTATAAAAAAAAATAGGAAGCGATCAGATGCCTGCATCGTTTGTTAGGCCGCTCTTGGTCTGAACTGTGACAGAGAAGCAGGCAGAAGCAAATTATTTGTCCATACGGGCTAAAACCATTCTCAACTGCACCGTGAACTGTAGGGGTTGGGTTTGGTACCGGCAAGGGAAACCTGGCCAGGATGTGCTCGAGGTCAGACTCAATGGTTGCCATATGACTGTCCAGTGACTTAATCTCTTTGCGCATCTCAGTGTTGAGATTTGTGCCCAGGCAATGATGAGTGATGCAGTTTATTGATCATTGATCTGTGTGATAAACTCATCTGATGAGAATCCAGAGGCTCAGCCCCCAAAGCACGCAAGTCGAGATTTCAATGCTTTTGGTTTGTGAATGCAAGAGCTGCTACCCTGTGCAGCCGCTTGAGCATGTTCAGCTCCCAAGCAAAGAACGCAAAGTGTGTGCTCATCTGAGGCTAGAAGTTGTTTTTCACACTGCTGACATGGGGGATTGATAGCAATCTCGTAATGTAAAACACATACATGTGAGCGTGAAGAAAAGACAGTATGTCACGCCACACCGCCTTTTATATGGAAAGTGTCAAGTTGTATTTGTCAACATTTTAAGGGATGAGTAGATGGACATAACCTACTGCAATCATTCTGATCGAACACATTAAAATATTTTATGTGACTGTGTGTGTGTGTGTGTGTGTGTGTGTGTGTGTGTGTGTGTGTGTGTGTGTGTGTGTGTGTGTGTGAGAGAGAGAGAGAGGGAGAGGGAGAAGGACCCCTTTGGCATTTACGGTCTGAGTTCATCCTTGGTGAGAATGTCTTTACAAATACGTCTGGTTGTCATCTATGCCAGTGTGTATCATCAGGGTATCAGGAGATAGGAAGCCCACCTGCCAACTCTGCCTCTCCAGCACTGTGACACCATATTTTCTGAATCAGTAAAGCTGTTGCTTGACTCAATATTGTCAAAGCTGCTAGCCATCGGTATAGCTACACTGCATATTGACTTTTTCCTTGCCATGGTCAACTGTAAATTGAGAGGCATATTAGCCAATAACAGTGTTTAATTAGTTCATTGATTTGTCATGTCCAGGTAACACTGTTATTCTTGTCATTAGAATCACTGGTGTTCAAGAAACATGTTACAATTTACACAAAGTGTTGAACTATGTTTCCTGGATAATGGTTTCCAACATACAATTGGCAGTACTTCACTGAAGAGCAATATTTTTTTATTGTAATTCTAATAGCAGAATACTTAATTTTTTATACTAGTTTCTGGTAACAGAGTGGCACTCTAAATTTGACTGAACACAGTTTAGCAACAATGGATAATTCCATTTATAGGGCCTTGCTCTGAGCAAGAGGACAAGCACATTAGAGTGTCTCCTTTGAGAAACAGACGCCTCACAAGTCCTCAACTGGCAGCTTCATTAAATAGTTCCCGCAAAACACCAGTCACAACGTCAACAGTGCAGATTATTGTCAGAAACTCACAGGTCTGCTGTTCAAAGTATGTTGTTTTCACAGTTTTAGAAACAGGAAGTCCTGGTTTGTTTTGTAATGTCTCTCAGGGTAATGAGAGAAGGGTCTGACTTATGTTGTTGATACTTTAAAAATATACCTTCCAGAAAATACTCTCCTTCCATTTGTCCAAAAGTATTTCTCATTCATTGTGTTCGAGCACTGCTCATTCATGTTTTAATAGTAATGATATACAGTCGACTCCTGATAAGTGCACTTTGAATAAGTGCAAACTCTGTGGGGGGTTTTCCAGTCCCAATAATATATGCCATATAGCAGAAGTTTTGGGACTTGAGTGCATACATTTTAGTCCGGCTCTATCTGTTCGGGGTGCCAAGCGAGGTTTTATTGGGCCCCCTCAACCTCACAACCCATGCAACAAGCAGATTTTCATATGGGCCCAAAACATGACTGGCGGTTACGTTAGTTCATCTCTATGCTTCATGGCTAGGTCTGTCTGTGACTGACATAGGAAGGAATCCTGTTGATGCACTACAATATTTCAAAATTTCACCTTGTGTTTTCTCAACATTGAGACTGTTTTGTTTGTTTTTCATCAGGGGCCCTATGCATAGTGTGTGGTCTGCATATAGTGCAAAACGGCCCTTATTTTAGGGTTGCATGTGTGACCCCAGCGGGAATCAAACCCTCAACCCTGGCATTGCTAGTGCCACGTTCGTACCAACTGAGCCATATAGGACCACTAGTGTGAACTTGTTAGCTTTAGTGGCCTTTTGAAATGAATCCAGAACGAGTATCATCTTTCTAAATTAACACCTAGATACACAGATTAGCATGATGATGGCATAGCTCTTTCACTTAAAGTTCAAGGTCCAACTCATCAGTCACCCATTATTGGATCTTGACTCACTCTCTCGTGAATGGCTTTCCAGAACGCATAAACACATACTGAATAACAGGAACACATACCATTTACTGAGGTCTAAGTATAAAACTTCACCTTTTCCGCCTTCTCTTAAAAGTTCAAAGGGTGCATCTATGGAAGTAGCAGCTTCGTTTGTTTGGGTGATAAAGAGAATACCATTTCTTCAATTTAAAATTGTAATCAATATTCAAATTTTTCTTGAACTCACTACCAACACCTGTGTTCGGTTCACTTCATATCAACGAAGAAATGTTATATAACATACAGTATCAAACAATGTAAAGTAATTAAGTAAAAATACTTCAAAGTACTATTTAAGCTGTTTTTGTTGGGTCTGTACTTTACTTTACTATTTATATTTTTGACAACTTTTACTTTTACTTCACTACATTCTTAAAGAAAATAATGTACTTTTACCTCCATACATTTTCCTCCATTCATTTTCCCTGACAAATGGTCCAATTCACATACTTATGAAGAGAACATCCCTGGTCATCCCTACTGCCTCTCATATGGCGGACTCACTAAACACAAATGCGTAGTTTGTAAATTATGTCTTAGTGTTCTAGTGTGCCCTGGCTATCCGTAAATTACAAAAACAAGAAAATTGGTTTGCTTAATATAAGGAATTTGAAAAGATTTTTACTTTACTTTTGATACTTAAGTATATTTAAAACCAAATACTTTGGGTGACTTTCACTTTTACTTGAGTCATTTTCTATTAAGGTATTTTAACTTTTAATCAAGTGTCACGGATCCCTCCGAAACTGTGTAATTACGCACACCTGGTGCCCATTTCCTTGATTAGTAATTGTATTTATGTGCCCTTTGTTTCGCCATTCGGCTGTCCATTATTGTTCCCATGTCCGTTGGTCGTGTGTGAGTACCTACGCGTTGTCTTACACTTGCCCAAACCGGCTGCGCGCGTGCGCCATCGTGCGCTATCGTGCATAAATTTATTTTTGCCCCCCCACACCAAACGCGATCACGACACGCAGGTTAAAATATCAAAACAAACTCTGAACCAATGACATTAATTTGGGGACAGGTCGAAAAGCATTAAACATGTATGGTATTTTAGCTAGTTAGCTTGCACTTGCTAGCTAACGTTAATTTGTCCTGTTTAGCTAGCTTGCTGTTTCTAGCTAATTTGTCCTGGGATATAAACCTTGAGTTGTTATTTTACCTGAAATGGACAAGGATCTCTACTCCGACAATTAATCCACATATAAAACGGCCAACCGAATCGTTTCTAGTCATCTCTCCTCCTTCCAGGCTTTTTCATCGTTTAAATTATATGGTGATCGCATCTAAACTTTCATTGTATTACCACGACTACCGGCAAAACAGTTTTCGTCTTTCTTTCACCCACGTGGGTATAACCAATGAGGAGATGGCACGTGGGTACCTGCTTCTATAAACCAATGAGGAGATGGGAGAGGCAGGACTTGCAGCGCGATCTGCGTCAGAAATAGGAACGACATCTATTTTAGCCCTTGGTGTCGCAGACGCTCCTTGGCGCGCGCAAGCAGTGTGGGTGCAATAATTGAATAACATGGGTTTCTAAATTTATTTTGCGACGCTCGCGCACGCGACGTGTCGGGTCTGGTCAGCATGTCAGCCTGTGCTGCGTGTTTTGTGCGTTGTGTATTACGGGTCTCGTCCGGTGTCATTCTAGAGGTTTACCCTCGCTCTTTTGTTTGGGTACATCCCAGTGTTTTGTATACATGTTTGTTTTGGGTGTATTAAAAACCCAGATGATGTATTCCTGCTCCTGTCTCCAAATCCTTTATATCAGGTGACATCAATTATGAGAATTGGGTACCTTTTGGGTACTCGTATCAAATAAATAAGAAAAGGAGACCAAGTTCTGGAAAAGTATTTCAAATTTATTAAACAAGTCTCAATGTACATTTGCTTGCAAAAACACATTAATTCGCAGTAGCAATATATTTTACACCATAAAGAAGTCTGTGCTTGTTTCCTTCAACTGCTAGTTTTCTACATTTCCTGTGGCCAGTAGAGGCATATTCAATTCCTTTGCTGTTTCACAAAAAATCTACATTTTCTTTTCCGTTAGGTCCATCCATATTGTGAGGTAAGGAGAGACCTCAATATCTAAAAGACACTCACTTTTTTTCACTCACTTTCTCTTCCTCCCTTCAACCCTTATTTTTAGACTTGCTCATACCCTCACAACATTCTTTAGTCCTTCTGTCCAATATTTAGTATACACCTTTCACAATGACGCCTCAAAGGTTAAACCTTTTTTCTGCAGCAATACTCATCAAATGTAGTGGATTACAAAAATTCCATCCCTAGCCAACCCTGAAACAATCCACTGCTGCAAATATATTTTTCCACGAAGACCTGTGTGATTTATGAAAACAGGTAAAATTATGAAAGTAAATTGTGTAAGTGTATTGTCCTGCATTAAAGTAACTGTCCAGTGTTTCCAGATTTTGATGAAATATGACCAATTATTAATTACAATATGAGTGAAATAGATTTCCTTAAAAAAATGGTTACTAAGTATGTTTTTCTGTGTTGGAATGGTGTGGGCGTACCCCAACAACAGAATGGTGTGGTCATATACTGCTCATTAAAAATATTAATGCGAGTAGACCGCAGATTGGCCAGCTCATCCTCCTCGGGAAGGTGACATCATCCTCTGAGGAAATAGCAAGTATTTTTTAAACGGTCTGTTTGAGATACAAGTTTAAAGTGTTTTTTCTCCAATTGCAGCTTTGGCCACAAATACGAGTATTGGATAAGTCAACAACAAAACATAGTCATTAAATTTGATTTTCACTAGACAGTTACTTTAAAGGCCCAGTGCAGGCAAAAATGTGATTTGCCTGTGATTTTCTATATTTCCACACTAGGTTGGAATAATACTGTGAAATTGTGAAAATTATGACCGTGCTCTTTTAGTGTAAGAGATGTTTGAAAAGACCGCCTGAAATGTCAGCCTGTTTTGGTGGGATGGAGTTTTGGCCTGCCTGGTGACATCACCAAGCTGTAAATTAGTTAATAGACAAATAAAAAAGAGAGTTCCAAACCTCTCTGCCAATAACAGCTAGTTTTCAATTATCCCCTCCCCACTCAGACCACTCCCAGACAGTCCTAGCAAAATTATTTGAGAAATTGCTCTTTGCTAAGCAGCTATTATTGTTTATTTTTGGACCTTTAAAAATATCAAACAGCAATCCCAAAACATACTCATGAAGGGAAATGGATGGACTGGCCAGCAGTTCCGAAAGCATGTGGTTTGCTGTACACATCAATATAATACAGCGAAAGCCCCATCAGCTTGTCCAAAACAGACTTCAACTCATAAATGTGAGATTACTGTATCCCTGTTACTGTAAAAACATCAAGAATACTTTCAACACCGCAAATCTTCAGTTGTGTTTTTATGAAATCTTATGAAATGTCTAAACATCCACCTCTTACTCACAGTGCTTGCTACCTGCATTAAGAGCACTTAAATGTGACAGGGCAAAATTGTCAACACTTAATGACATTGCAGTAATAACAATACCCAAGATAAACAGGCAACAACATACCAATTTCAGTAGAAGTATATCAAACCAAACCACATATTGCATAATGTGTATTCAAGACAAGCGCTCATTCATTTTCAATAGTAAAATAATGACAAGGTTCAGAAAGAAAATAGAATGTCCACCATAATTGTTTTTAGTGCTAATATTGTTGGCAACATATCGTTTTTTTAAACAATTAAACCAATACAAGATTATACTGTACTGAACTGAACTCATCAACAGGGATAAAGCAAACAGCGGGTGGCACCGTAACAGAGAGAAGGGAGGAAGCCGTCTTCCATTCTCCTGAGGACTTAGTTCAAGTGTGCTGTTCAAGTGTGCTGTCCAAGTGTGCTGTCATGCCTCATGTACTTGCTAAAGAAATAAATGGGACAAGCTGCACCCTTCCGGAAGTTGTGCATTTTAGAACATAGACCTCTAGTGTGGAGAATGCGACAAAGAAAATGTCTACAACATATTTCCCAATCCGTTCCTAGGAACCTCTCAGTGAGCACTTATTTTTAGCCCAGCACTTGCACACCTGATTTAACTCCTCAACCCTTGATTTGTTGACACAGGTGTGTTAATGCTGGGCTATAACAAAGGGGTAATGCTGGGGGTCCCACATGAATGGATTTGGAGCCTAATCTTATTAATAACCAATGGAGGGTGGGTTTGACAATCATGCTTTTCTTACGTGAAAATACATGATTACTATTATTAATTCAATGTCCAGATGAAATTGATTATCATGACAATGCCTGCGAGAACAATTGCATGAGGTTATTTTGCATTGCATGAGTATTGCAATATGAAATCAAAATGACACAAAATCAAACATGTAAATAAAATATACAGCACATGGTAAAAAACTACATTAACTAGTGGATTTTTTTTTTTTTTTTTTTATACAATTAAACATTTCTGCCAAACTCCCAAATGTAACACAGAGTTGTTAAGAAAATAAAGGGGGATAGAGTGGTAGCCTACTTCAGAAAGGTGAGGCAATAACAATCCTGTCGGTTGAGATGACCAAGAACCCTGATGACCATGACGACCGGCATTGATGACCATGAACCATAGAGTCCAGACGGTAGGGTTAGTGGCACTGGAGGGCCCAGAACACATCAGGACACGTCAAAAGTCACTCCTGTGTTGGAAACAGAACACATCAGGGCATGTCAAAAGTAACTCCTGTGTGGGAAACAGAACACAAGATAATGGGAGATTGGGATTAGGAAACTGGAAACTTGTCATGGTTCCTACATAAAACGTTAACACTTTAGTTGAAGAAAAAAAGGTACTATCTAGAACCTAAAAGGGTTCTTCAGCTGTCCCCATAGCAGAACCCTTTGAAGAACCCTTTTTGGTTCCAGGTAGAATCCTTTTGGGTTCCATGTAAAAGCCTTTCCACAGTGGGTTCTACATGGAACCCAAAAGGGTTCTACTTGAAACCAAAAAGGGTTTTACCTGGAACTAAAAAGAGTTCTCCTATCAGGACAGCCGAAGAACCCTTTTGGAACCCTTTTTTAAGAGTGTACCTAAAGAATCATGCTTATTTACTGCTACAAATTAATGTGGCATGTATGGAAATAAATATCCTTCAAATAAAGTATTCCCCCCAAAAAAACAATGAACTGCAGGAATTACAGCATAACATTTTTCTGCAATTAACGTTAATAGTCCTTGTTTTATAACCATAACCAAGGGGTATGTGGACACATGCTCATCGAACATCTAATTCTAAAATCATGGGCATTAATATGGAGATGGTCCCCCCTTCGCTGCTATAACAGCCTCCACTCTGCTGGGAAGGCTTTCCACTAGATGTTGGAACATTGCTGTGGGGACTTGCTTCCATTCAGTTACAATAGAATTAGTGAGGTCGGGCACTGATGTTGGGCGATTAGACCTGGCTCGCAGTCGGCTTTCCAATTCATCACAAAGGTGTTTGGTGGTGTTGAGGTCATGGCTCTGTGCAGGCCAGTCAAGTTGTTCCACACCGATTTCGACAATTTCTGTATGGACCTCACTTTGTGCACGGGGGCATTTCATGCTAAAACAGGAAAGGGCCTTCCCAAAACTGTTGCCACAAAGTTGGAAGCACAGAATCACCTAGAATGTCATTGTATGCTGTAGCGTTAAAATGTCCCTTCACTGGAACTAAGGGGCCTAGCCATAACCATGAAAAACAGCCCCAGACCATTATTCCTCCTCCACAAAACTTCACATTTAGCACTATGCATTGGGACAGGTAGCGTTTTCCTGGCATCCCCCAAACACAGATTCGTCTGTCGGACTGCCAGATGATGAAGAGTGATTCATCACACCAGAGAACACGTTTCCACTTCTCCAGAGTCCAATGGCGGCGAGCTTTACACCACGTGTGCCGACACTTGTCATTGCGCATTGTGATCTTAGGCTTGTGTGCGGCTGCTCGGCCATGGAAACCCATTTCATGAAGCTCCCGACGAAGAGTTCTTGTGCTGACGTTGCTTCCAGAGGCAGTTTGAAACTCGGTAGTGAGTGTTGCAACCAAGGACAGAGGATTTTTACCTGCTTCAGCATTCGGCAGTCCCATTCTGTGAGCTTGTGTGGCCTACCACTTCGCGGCTGAGCCATTGTTGCTCCTAGAAGTTTCCACTTCACTTCACAAACAGCACTTACAGTTGACTGGGCCAGCTCTAGCAGGGCAGAAATTTGATGAACCGACTTGTTGGAACGGTGGCATCCTATGACGGTGCCACGTTAAAAATCACTGAGCTTTTCAGTACGGGCCATTCTACTGCCAATGTTTGTCTATGGAGATTGCATGGCTGTGTGCTCGATTTTATACACCTGTCAGCAATGGGTGTGGCTGAAATAGCCGAATCCCCTAATATGAAGGGGTGTCCACACACCTTTGGCCATGTAGTGTACTTGGTATAAAACTTTTTAGTTGGGTAGGGGAAGTCCCAATCTAATTGTCTGCTGTGCTTGCGTCCCTGCTGGTACTGTATGTGCCCATGATTTGTTTATGTAATGGCTGAGTGCCAGAGATGCTGGTCCACTTCTCACTTTTTCCCTTCTGCGTGACTGTGTCCTATAAAAAGGTTGACGCCGTTGCAGCCCTGCGTTGCCACAGCCAAGAGCCTTGATTTCCAGCAGCAGCTGGCCTACCCCTGTATCAGCACAACAAGTGCCTTGCATCGCACTGACCTTTCCCTCCCTCCCCCGGCCCCCTAGCTATGCTGGCCTGGCCACGCCTCTTCCCCTTCCCCAGCAAACACCAACCAATGCCACTCTGGGCCAGCCGAGGTCTCCTATCCCTGATATCATCCTCGATAGCTTTAATATGACACATCATTCTGTTACTGGAAGCAGCTAGTATACTTTGAGATGTGGGTAAACAGTGTTTCTTAACTCCGTCCCTTGAACATCCCACTCCCAAGGTTGCACATGTTCCAGCCAAGTTCAAGCACACCTGATTTAACATATAAAGGGCCTGGTGTTGAGTTCAGCGGTTGAATCAGGCATGCTTGAGCAGGGCTAGCATACAAACGTGCAACCTAGGACTGGAGTTGAGAAACACTGCAAGAGAGGCATGTCTGCAGGTGGAATGGGCTCGCCTTAGCCGAATAGAACTGTATCCTTCATCCCAAACAGCATGTTTAAAAATAGCAGGTGGTTAATGTCACTTGTTTTAAACAGAGCTGTTTTGATACCAGGTCTGGAAAGAGGTTAAAGTTCAAAAGGTTGTGCATGCTAGAGTTGCATTACTCAGGAGTGGGTTACCACCTATTCATTCCCTTTACTGGAATAATTAACTGTTGCAGAATGCCAACAGGCTCATAAACACGGGGCTTCAGGTCACCTGCAACACCTTCTGTCCCTGTCTACACACATTATTAGCTGCAGTAATGATATGTTAATTAACTGGTTCAAGGGCTCCCACCTGGGAAAATACTGTACCTCTTGCACTGTAAGGACGTGTTTACACTGGAACTGGTTTGTACAAGACGTCTCGGCCTAGACACATATTTTTGTAGTTAAGACGATGGAGTATTTTTGGAGTTAAGAAGATGGAGTATTTTTGTAGTTAAGATGTTCTTCTATTCTATGATCCCGACTTATACATTTGAAACAGCATTATTATGTTTTTGAGACTGATATGTCACCCATCAATCCTCCCTTAAAATAGCCTAAGACTTGACACCAAAAATCACCTGGAACAATATCCATAGATGTTTTACTCCATTATAGTGTAGGGAAAGATACATTGGTGCGCAAGTGATTAAGATTGTGAATTATACTGTCATAATTAGGATGTAAATTATGCTGATTAGTGAGAAGAAAGAAATATAACAAGGGATGCCTGTCTTAATGCAGCCATACTATATGATAGAGTACTCAAAAAATTCACTTACGTATCATGTGACAGGTCCTGCCGTTTACCTGTGCTCCACCACAAAGCTCATGGTGGTCCCATCGAAAGAGGGCGGGGCGATGATGCGTGGTCCCTGCTGGGAGGTGATGCTGATCACTGGCTGCTTCCCGTTGGAGAAGCCTAGGACCCCCGGCCTGCCCTGCTGCTGGACTTGGCCCATACTGGAGCCTCCAGCCAAGGGAGACTTCCCAGACCCTGTGGCCATGTAGTAAGGACTCTCCATGTCCATGTAGTCTGGCTGGGAGGAACCGCCTTTGTCTCCGGAGTCTTCCTGCTCCAACGGCATGGAGAGCTGCGACTGCATTCTAGTGGGGATCAGGGTAGGCGTGCTGGGCATGGCGGGCATGAAGCCTGGGTAGATCATATAGGTGGGGCCATAGGAGCCGGGACTCAGGGCTAAAGGCAAGATGGGCATGGGCATGGGCGGCATTTGGGGCATGGACATGGACATGGGAGACATGGGCTGCTGGGACATTGGCACGTCCACATACTGGCCCGTCTCGGGGTCGAAGAGGCGGCGGGTGGCCTGCTGGACGGGGGTGTCCACCAGGTAGTAGTTCCCTGTGCTGGGGTCAAAGAGCATCTTTCTCTGGGTGCGCTGGTAGTGGTCGATCTGGGGGATGGCTTGTGGGGACATGGTTGGGGAAAAGCAGTACATCTGTGGTTGGGCGGACGCCATGCTCTGAGCCATGGGCATGTGGTAGATGGTGGCAGTTGGCGTGTCCTGGGCTCTCGTCTCCATGACGATGGTGGAGCGTTTCTGTGGGGAAAGTCGTGTCTCATCCTGCCTCCTGGCGCCGCAATAACCGGGTGGGCTGGCCATCTGGGACTTGGCGCCAGTGGCGGGGAAGTTGTAAATTGCTGTCTTCTCGCATCCACCGCCAGCGGACGCAGCGGCTTGCTTGGCGCTGGTGGCATGAGACTTGACGGGCATGGTGAGGTAGTTTTCGTGCTCGGCTGAGGCTCTGCTGAACTGGAAGGGCATGTCTGCCGTCATACTGTTGGCTGTCTCCCTCTGTCTCTCCCTCTGTCTCTCTCTCTGTCTCTCCTCTGCCTTTCTGAGCTGCTGGGAGATTTTCACTGACACCGGAAGTTTAGGAGACACTTGGCTGAAGCCTTTGCAGTAAGGGGATTGTGATACAGCATGTGGCTGTGATGATGCCTTGTTATTGTTATTTGTGGGGGGGTTTCCTGAAGCCATGGAGCTGACATTAAACACATTATTGGTACCCATTGGTGTTCCACCTAGCTGAGCCAGGGATTTGGGCACATCCCGGCTGATGGGAATGTGAAAAGTCTTCGGGGGCTCTTTCTCCTCTCGTTTGGGTGGTGTCGTTTCGCAGACGGGCAAGGCGGTCGTAGCAGGCAGGGATTTGCCAGAGTTAGGGTATGAGTCCCTCCGGATGAACTTGTCCATGTTAAATGTTGGTACGGCCATGGCATTGGCCACATTCACTCCCTCCTCCTCTGGCCCATGCTCCTCTCTGGATATGAGAGAGAGCACATGACTGTCTGATAATATGGAGTGTGGCTCTGATTTCCTCTTCCACTCATTTCTATCAAAAACATACAACTGCTCCATGGTTTTGACTGCAGCCTGTAATTTCTCGAAGGCACCCAGGTTGGACATTTTACACTCAGGTTTGGTCTTGTCACCGATGTCAGGTGTTTTATCCTGTCTTCTAGAAGCTGTTCTGGTTTCAATTACAAGTCCAATGGGGCCTTCAGACGAATCACCTTTCTGTTGTTTTGCATTGCCTAATGGCTCTCTCCATGTCGGTTGGTGGATGCCGCTTTTGGTGCCCTCTTGCTGGGGTGATGACCTGTCAACTTCAAATGAATCCTCGTTGAGCCTCGGTTTAGAATACCCAATTAAATTTCCAGATAGCTTCCCATTCCCATTGGTATTGGTATTCACAGACTGACACTTTATTACTATGGGGGAAAGCGACGCAGGGTTTCGATAAGACCCCTGTTTGAAAAGCTTTTGATCTGAGTTCAGGTCGCCGGCGCTGGCGTTATTATCCAACGACACAAAGTGATAAGAACTTTTAACCAATTTACGCACGTCTCGAACTTGGTGTATAGGTGTTTGCAGCTTGCCCCTGTGGTCTCGTATGTCTCTGACCGTGAAGTGTGGTACTTTTTCGGAGGACTCACCCTTCAACGCTGCGGCGAGCGCTTGACATCTGGACTCGTCGCCTGCCTTTATCAGGTTGACTGAGTTGCAGCCTATATTGGAAGGCACCAGCTTTGCAACGTTGAACGGGTCGCTTTTGTTTTCTTTTACACTCCGTAAACTGATTTTAATTTCCGGTGATTTGGATGTTACCACACTCCTCGGACCAGCGACGTATTGGGTGTTTTTTGCGCGTAATTTCATACCTCCTCCCTCTCCTTGATCCGCGGCCGCGCGGGTCGAATAATTCATAGTTGGCAGCTGTTTTGAAACTTCTCTCTCATTGGACAGTTGTTGGATACTTGGCACAAACAAATGTAACATTTTGGTTAGCTCACTGTTGCCTGAATCGGTGTACAAGTCCGTTTCCCCCTGGTTGTCGTTGGACGAAGACGGTTTCCCCTCCGGAGTTTTATCGTTTATATGTTCCTTTTGAAACTCTAGCTCACCGTCTCTCCAGGATCTGAATGCGCTATTTTGGCTGCGTAGCAGTGTGTTGTTGGCCACTTCGAATGCTCCTTTTTTAGTATCGAATCCTACTTCATTTGTCGACGCTAAATTCGTTTCTGGTGCAAGAGTTAAAATGTCTTGTCTACGACATTCGTCCTTGGCATCGCACGAGCTAGTGTCCACTAAGTCCCCTAGTTCATCGACACAAACAATAGTTAAGTCTGAACTCGCCTCTGAGTATTTCGGGCTTTGCCTTTGGAAATCCTTGGACTCTTTCGGTGTAGCCCTCTCCCTTTCCATGTGCGCAATTTCAGGCTGTTGTTGGAGAAGGCAGTGAGATGGAGCGTGATAGGACTCGCGTATCTCCCCCCTCTCCATTTTGCGCTCCTGCTCAAACTGCATTTTCTTAGAAATTACATTTTTAAGAAGGCTCGAGGCGAATATTGCTTTCTTGTGTGTGCCTTCCATGGTTTCCCCTGCATTACAGGGTTGCTTGCTGGCCTCATTCCTCTGGCCGCTTGGCAAGGTGCTGGTAACTTCATCTGTGGAACGTGATCCTGTTGCGTTTTGTGCAAATTTCGAGCGCCTTTCGCTCCCAGGCAGCCCTGATTTGACATTACAACGAATATTTAATGTTTCTGTGAGCGTGATAACTCCACCGTGCCCCGTCCCAAATTTTCCCATAAGCTCAAGTTTCTTTGCTGCAGAAGATGCGTTATAGGGACCAGAAAGAGCACCATTCAATGCAAAGAGCTTGTTCGGGGGCGGTTTAGTACTAGCCAATGCCAAACCCTTATATCCTTTATTGTCTTTATTCTTAACAATTTCAGAGGATGACGTAGAACTTTTATTAGACCCTGTATTTGGTTCGCGTCCCTGAGACATGTTCATGTTGCCATATTTAAGGTCAACAAAAGTTGACCACCTGTTCAACCCCAGCTCGGAGGCGGAGGACTCGCTGGAGGTACTGAAATTGATGGCATCAAAATATGGGTATGCTAAACTCTTGAACGCTCTGGCAGTCAAGTTGCGCACTTCCTTATCGGCGTCGTCAAGTTCACTGACGGCGCTGGAAGCACCGCTGGAATAGTCGTTAACATCTTTCCCTTTTAATTTCTTGCCAAAGTGCAAGCGTCCGGGGGCGGCTATGAAACACTTAGCACTATCACAGACATTCTCCGTATTTGCATCACCAGCTCCTCTAAAAACATAGCGACTCATGTCTCCGGCGTGCTTGGCATGATAAATAATATTTTCATTTTCTTGGACGTTGCTAGGCTCATTTATAGCTCGAGAAGTCGTTTTGATTGACAGGTGGATCTGTCCTATAACATTATTTTGGTTCTTTGACAGACTTTCATCTGAGATGGCGCACTTGTCCCTGTCCCCGAGATCACTTTCCAGCTTAGTGCTGACTGCCCGTCCGCTATTAGCCTGACCCTGATTGCTTTTCACCCTCTTCTCTCTTCCTGCCATCGTTCCATCGCCGTCAAAAGCAGCATATTCTACAAAAGAGTAGATCTGGTTATCATCCCACCCCTGTCCGATATCATTATCGACATCGTGATCTGATAGCTCGGAGAGCTGGATCTCGTGCGTGGTTATGTAATGAGGCTCATCCTCCACGGTACTGCAAGGCACGCAATCTTCACAATCACCGGTCAGCACCAAGCTCACATCATCATCCGATTCACTTTGCCCGCTTAACATGTCAGTGTATTGTAAATCTTCATTGTCAATTGGCATATTTTCTACATCCTCAAATGAGTCCTTTCCCGGTGTACACTCCGCGGTGACCTCCCTATTACCAACGTATCTAGGGGATTCGGGAGAGTCCATCATGTTTTCATTCATGTTAGGAACCTCAGAGAAGCAGACAGTTCCAAGAAACCCTGATAGATAGCCCTTGGCACACTCCTTTGTGTTAATATCCTCCTTTAATTTGTCGCCGTTGATATGATCAGTCACCTTACTCATCAGGTCTCCGTCTCCAGAAGTTTTCTCTTCTGCTCTCGAGCCACCGTTGCCCTCGTCAATCGCCATTTGGCTCCCCTCACCGGTGACAGTGTTCGTGTCGTCTGTATCTATGTCAAGTAAATCATTAAATTCAACGTACTTCGATTCGTCTTGCGTCCCAGTGGTATCCTTGCTATCTGGCATGCGCTTTTTTAACACGACGGTGGACTTTGGGTAAGTTCGATTTTTGTCGGACGCGTCCATTGTTTCCATTGCATTATGCACGCCTTTTATGCTGTCTATTTTACATTTGGCATAGGATAGAAAAGAAACAATAGAGGTAGAGGTCCCCAGGATTCCCTACTTCACTCCCTGATGTCCAGAGAATCAACCACAGGATCCTAGTGGAGGTATTGCTGTGCGCGGCGGCTCTGGCCAACAGTGGCACTCCGGACTGTCACTTCGGATGCCATTGGACACGCCGACACTACAGACATTCCATACTGGAAGCATAAAGCATCTAAAATGATTAGCTATTTCTGAACCGGTGCGCGCTTCCACAGGCGTGAACAAAATTAACGCATTAAGCTATAGGCCTACTGTATAATGGATATTTTTAGTTGCTCCAACTCAAAGCCTGAACTTGGGAGATGAACAGAATAGGCATTGTGTGATGGGACGGACCCGTTGCAGCTGGTCTTAACAATACACAAATATAGAAATGGTGACGAAATGTTAAAACGGCTTTTTTTAACTTCGGTTATGTGCAGCGTGTTTTGTTTCACACCGGAGACAAGGCTGTCTCACAGACATACCACCCAAGTGCAAACAACCCACTGGGCACAGACGTCAATTCAACGTCTATTCCACCTTGGTTCAACGTAATTGAAATGACGTGGAAACAACGTTGATTCAACCAGTGTGTTCCCAGTGGGAATGATTGGAAGGGATTTAGAACTTAATGTAAATGCTTGTAAACGCCTAAGTGTATTATCACACTTTTATGCAGGGCATTTTAAGCCACATGATAATTATTTTAAGACTAAAAGTGAGATGCGTGTCACTGGGTGGGAATAGGATAGTCACGTTGTAAGCGTTGCTTGTAGGCATATGCCAATAGGACAGTAATGTTTTGCTGACACGCACAGGCAATGGTGAATATGCACGGTTGCATCTCAATGAATCTACTCAATTGTTCTATTCTCAATGAATAGTTATTTGTGTTGAAAAATAATTACATTGCTTAGGCTAATGACAGTCAATACAGACCATTTATTTAATCATGAAATGAACACTCAATATCGTATTTTCCATAAAAGCACAATTCTAACTGATTTTGTACACAAATAAACAAATGTCTCTTGACATGTAATATGTATCAAATTAAGGCTAGATTTTAAGATAGTGATTTTCAGTATAACAAAAATGTTTTGCTGTGTTCTGCTCAAAAGTGACCGGTTCAGAACCATTTCTGCGCCGGACAGCTCCTTAGGACCGCCTCCGTAAATTCAATTCGCACACAAATGAGCTCGTACACTATTGGTTTAGGCTGCTAAGCATACAGTCACCTGCAAACATATTGGCACCCTTCATAAAGATGAGCAAAAAAGACTGTATAAAATAAATAATTCAAATACTGAGCTATATTGTATGCAACAAAAAAGGGAAATTATTTAATTTTATACTAGCACAATTGCTCAGAGAAATGTATTTTGTTTAACAAGTAATACAAATAAATACAAAAAAGATAGGTGTCAATATTATTGGCAGCTCTGTTTTCAATACTCTAGCAGCCTCCCCTTGTGAGGATAAAGACAGCCTTTTTCTAAAATGTTTTATGAGATTGGAGAACACATTGGGAGGCATCTTAGACCATTTCTCCAAACTCCACATCCTTGATATCCTTCGTCTGCGCTTATGGACTGACCTCTTCAATTCAAACCATAGGGTTTCAATGGGGTTCAAGTCCAGAGACTGAGATGGCCATTGCAAAATGTTGATTTTGTGGTCAATTAACCATTTCTTTGTGGATCTGGATGCATGCTTGGAGTTATCGTCTTGCTGGAAGATCCACTTGTGGCCAAGTTTCAGCCTCCTGGCAGAGGCAACCAGGTTTTTGGCAAAAAAGTCCTGGTACTTGGTAAATTTCATGATGCCGTTGACCTTAACAAGGGCCCCAGGACCAGTGGAAGCAAAATAGACAAAGAGCTCTATTTCCATGTCATCTGACTATAGCACTGCCTGGAGTTTGCTAAACAGCATTGGCACTTGGATTGGAACTGGTGCTATGATCAGATGACATGAAAATACAGTTCGCTGGCCACGCACACACCCAGTGGTGGGTTTGGCGTCAAAAATGGAGGAAAATGCAGAAAAGTACCACATACCTACTGTAAATTATGGTGGTGGATCTGTATATTATTGTTTTTTTTACCCTATTTTCTCCCCAACTTCGTGGTATCCAATTGGTAGTTACAGTCTTGTCTCATCGCTACAACTCCCGTACGGACTCGGGAGTGGCAAAGGTCGAGAGCCGTGCGTCCTCCAAAACACAACCCAACCAAGCCACACTGCTTCTTGTCGCAATGCCCACTTAACCCAGAAGCCAGCCGCACCAATGTGTCGGAGGAAACACCGTACACCTGGCGACCATGTCAGCGTGCACTGCGCCCGCCACACCACAGGAGTCACTAGTGCGTGATGGGACAAGGACATCCCTGCCGGCCAAACCCCCCCCCCCTGGCCCGGACAACGCTGGGCCAATTGTGCGCGAGCCCCATGGGGTCTCCCGGTCGCGGCCGGCTGCGACAGAGCCTGGACTCGAACCCAGAATCACTGCGATGCAGTGCCTTAGACCACTGCGCCACTCTGTAGGCCCATGGTGGATCTTTGATGTTATGGGACTATTTTGTTCTCATATAATTTATATTATTATAATCTTTTTTTGTAGTATCATACATAATTGCTGTCATATTTTATTGCAAGCAATGGGATTTAAAAACATTACTAGTACATTGTGTTATTACATTACCTGGAAACATAAAGAGAGCATTTGGGGAATGTTCTGGGGTGGTTGTTACTGATGTTGTGCACACATTTAATTGAACTTTAGGAGAACATTCCAAGGATATTTAAAATATTTTCAAAAAAAATTAACACATTTTGTTGTCAAAAACATTCTTTGAATGTTTGGGATGTTATCATCCTTATGTTAGATAAAACCCCAACTAGAACTTATTGCGAATGTTAGCTAACGTCCTGGGAATGTTCCTGGTTCGCTGGGCAGTTTGCAAGAGTTTTTTTCAGCAAGTGAAATAAAGATAGTAGCAACTGTATTGATGACAAAGACTTTACTGTTCGAATAATGACATATAGTGCATTCGGAAAGTATTCAGTCCCCTTGACTTTTCCACATTCCACAATGAAAAAGCAAAAACAGGTTTTTAGAAATTTTACCAAATTTATTAAACATAAAAAACAGAAATTACACATTTACACAATTATTCAGACACTTTACTCAGTACTTTATTGAAGCATCTTTGGCAGTAATTACAGCCCCGAGTCTTCTTGGGTACAAACTTGACACACCTGTATTTGGGAAGTTTCTCCCATTCTTCTCTGCAGATCTTCTCAAGCTTTGTCAGGTTTGATGGGGAGTGTCGCTGCACAGCTATTTTCAGGTTTCTCCAGAGATGTTCAATTGGATTCAAATCTGCGCTCTGTCTGGGCCACTCAAGGGCATTCAGAGAGTTGTCCCAAAGCCACTCCTGCGTTGACTTGGCTGTGTGCTTAGGGTCGTTGTCCTGTTGGAAGGTGAATCTTCACGCTAGTCTGAGGTCCTGAGCGCTCTGGAGCAGGTTTTCATCAAGGATCTCTCTGTACTTTGCTTCGTTCATCTTTCTCTCGATCCTGACTAGTCTCCCAGTCCCTGCCGCTGAAAATCATCCCCACAGCATAATGCTGCCACCATTCTTCACAATAGAGATGGTGCCAGGTTTCCTCCAGATGTGACGCTTGGCATTCAGGCCAAAGAGTTCAGGCTTGGTTTCATCAGACCAGAAAATCTTGTTTCTCATGGTCTGAGAGTCATTAGGTGCCTTTTGGCACTCCAAGCAGGATTTTATGTGGTTTTTACTGAGCAGTAGCTTCCGTCTGGCCAATCTACCATAAAGGCCTGATTGGTGGAGTACTGCGGAGATGGTTATCCTTCTGGAAGTTTCTTCCATCTCCACAGAGGAACTCTGGAGCTCTGTCAAAGTGACCATCGGGTTCTTGGTTACATCCCTGACCAAGGCCCTTCTCCCCCGATTGCTCAGTTTGGTTGGGCGGCCAGCTATAGGAAGAGTCTTGGTGCTTCCAAACTACTTCCATTTAAGAATGATGGAGGCCACTGTGTTCTTGGGGACCTTCAATGCTGCAGAATATTTTTGATACCCTTCCCCAGATCTGTGCCTTGACACAATCCTGTCTCGGAGCTCTATGGATAATTCCTTCGACCTCATGGCTTGGTTTTTGCTCTGACATGTACTGTTCACTATTGGGACCTTATATAAACAGGTGTGTGCCTTTCCAAATCATGTCAAATCAATTGAATTTACCACAGGTGGACTCCAATCAAGTTGTAGAAACATCTCAAGGATAATCAATGGATACACCTGAGCTCAATTTCGAGTCCCATAGCAAAGGGTCTGAATACTTATGTAAATAAGGTATTTCTGTTTTTTTTATTTTATAAATTTGCAAAAATGTCTAAAAACCTGTTTTCACTTTGACATTATGGGGTATTGTGTGTAGACTGATGAGGATGTTTTATTTATTTAATCCATTTTAGAATAAGGCTGTAACGTAACAAAATGTTGAAAAAGTCATGGCTTCTGAAAACTTTCCGAAGGCACTGTACTTTGTTATTTATGTCTGACAGTCATACGCAAGTCACCATAAGTTGACATCAGCTGTTTATGACATAGGTTATGACAGTATTATGACAGCATTCTTAAGGATTAACTCAAGTGTTATCAATGATACTTCTATATCCCTAAAGATGCCATTTCTCTGGGTGATAGTGTGATTGGTAATGGTGATATCTACAACGTGATGGTCTATAACAGGGGTGGGCAAACTTTTTGGCTCTGTTGAAATTCAACAGAGGGACGCATTTTTTGGGGGACCAATTGTTTGTTAAAATCAACTTGTGGCGGCCTCCCGAGGGGTGCAGTGGTCTAAGGCACTGCATCGCAGTGCTTGATGCGTCACTACAGACCCGGGTTCGATCCCAGGCTGTGTCACAGCTGGCCGTGACTGGGAGACCCATGAGGCGGCACACAATTGGCCCAGTGTTGTCCGGGTTAGGAGAGAGTTTGGCAGGCCGAGATTTCCTTGTCCCATTGCGCTCTAGCGACTCCTATGGCATGCCAGGCGCATGCACGCTGACACGGTCGCCAGGTGTACGGTGTTTCCTCCGACACATTAAGTGCGGCTGGCTTCCGGGTTAAGCGAACAGTGTGTCAAGAAGCAGTGCGGCTTGGCAGGGTCGTGTTTCGGAGGACGCACGGCTCTCGACCTTCGCCTCTCCCGACTCCATACGGGAGTCGCAGTGATGAGACAAGACTGTAACTTCCAATTGGATACCACGAAATTGGGGAGATAAAAGGGGTTACAAAAAAATATATATTAGATTTTTTCGTGGAACAGTTTCATTTCAATAATGACTTTTTCTGTAAAAAATGGCTAGCTGGAGCTTATCTGAGTGGTCGGCTGTGAATGCCCTCACCTGCTAGTACTTATTGCTGATTGTTAACATTCTGACTTGCTAAAGCCTGTCCGATAAGAACAAGACAGACTTGTCCATATCCAGAGTTGTATTGTCTCTTGGTCACCACCACACATTAGGACACACATACACATAGAAGAAGTGATCTTTGTGATACATAGGAGTGGACTTGTGTTTTTTTATGGATGAGGTCAATCCATAACGCAGACGAAGGACATCAAGGATCTTCTATGTGTGTGTGTCATCTGCCGACAACGATAGCAACTCTGAGATAGTTGGAGTGGCCACAGTTAAAATGTGCATTCGGGCATTCTGATTGGTGGAAACCAGGAGGCTGTGATAGACAGCTGAGAAGGGTAGAAATCCCCCTAACCGGACTGTGGGGAAAGACACATGCACAGGCATGTCCTTTTTTTACATTTTCGTTCCTCAAAATCATTGTCACGTGGTTTATCATAAAAATCTGAAGTAAGATGATAAAATCTAAAAGTTCAAATTTAACTATGGTGAGAGCACCAGCCTCTGCCATATGGACACATTGATAGACTGTGATCCATTGGTGGCTAAAGAAATTAGAGCATATAACTCAGAGATAGCCTATAGGCCAATGCAGCAGTAGGCCAATAACTTCCATCATCAACTAAGTAAAATACATAGGCCTAAACCCGACAAAATAAAAACAGTATAAAATATCCTTATGAAAATTCTGGTCCTTTCAATAACATTCATCTCTCCACCCTGCCTGCTTGCCTCCCTCCCTTTCCATCTGTCTTGACTTGGCTATTGCTAGTATCAAATCATCACTGGGTCTGGCCAGAAGCTGACACTTGCGAACTTGCAACATTGTATCAACTAGCCTATTCCATGCCCTCAGAGTTTCCTGTGCCAGTAAGCTCGGGACAGACAGCTGTTTTTTTTAAAGACTTTTCCACGGGATATATGGGATAATCAGATCATGATATTTTGCTCTATCACACTGAGGCTCTGTGATTATCGAGCCTGGGAGTGTTGGAAAGATTTAACAAATACTGAGGTACTATCAATCGCAATGGGTGTTCAAAAGACAGACTTCGTTGACTTGCGTGAGGTTAACAAAAAATGACTGAGAAGCTCAGCTGATGAGTGGTGTACGTGATGAATTAAGACAATCAGAAATCAGACATTGTCAAATGGGCACTTTTCTACATAGGCATGTATTCTGGAAAGAGACGCACCACCTCTTCGCCACACACGCCTCACATTCTTCTCGAAGCAACGTTTTAAGTTATACTCAAGTCACACTATCTTCAAAAATGTTTGACACTTTTCACTGACAGCCGCAACTCAATCAGCTAAACCTATTGCCACGCGCACAACCCATGGGCTTCCCAAAGTATAGCATAGGCATAGCATAGGTCTACATACTTTTGATTTGAAACAATCCACAGCAATTTCTTTTAAATAAGCTAATGATCCTCTTTGCCTAAGTCATGCTCCCTGGTAAAATATTTTGAATTATTTCATTTAGACAGGAGTAATTATATAATTATGTCGAAAAATCTATTTACTTTAGAGCAATCCAGCATCCTAACAGTGCACTGTGCACCTGCCAACTTTCCTTTCCAATTCGCAAGAGGCTGAAACCAGATCTGTACATAATGAATAGATGCTCATGTCCCCGCCCTTAACAATGGGAGGATGTAGACACCTGCTCATCAAACATTACATTTACATTTAAGTCATTTAGCAGACGCTCTTATCCAGAGCGACTTACAAGTACATACATTCATACTTTTTTTGTACTGGCCCCCCGTGGGAATCGACCCCACAACACTGGCGTTGCAAGCGCCATGCTCTACCAACTGAGCCACACGGGGCCTCGTCTCATTCCAAAATCATGGGAATTAATATGGTGTTGGTCCCCCCTTTGCTGCTATAACAGCCTCCACTCTTCTGGGAAGGCTTTCCACTAGATGTTGTAACATGGCAGAGGGGACTTGCTTCCATTCAGCCACAAGAGAATTCGGGCACTAAGGTTGGGCACTGATGTTGGGCGATTAGGCCTGGCTCACAGTCAGGGTTCCAATTCATCCCAAAAGTGTTTGATGGGGTTGAGGTAAGGGCTCTATGCAGGCTAGTCAGGTTCTGCCACACTGATCTCGACAAAGGTCATTTCTGTAAGGACCTCGCTTTGTGCACAGGGGCATTGTCATGCTGAAACAGGAAAAGGCCTTCCCCAAACTGTTGCCACAAAGTTGGAAGCACAGCACTGTCTAGAATGTCATTGTATGCTGTAGCATTAAGATTTCCCTTCACTATAACTAAGGGGCCTAGCCCAAACCATGAAAAACAGTCCCAGACCATTATTCCTCCTCCACCAAACGTTACAGCTGGCACAATACATTCAGGCAGGTAGCGTTCTCCTCCTCCTGGCATCCGTCAAACCCAGATTCATCAGATGATGAAGCTTGATTGATCACACCAGAGAACACGTTTCCACTTCTCCAGAGTCCAATGGTGGCGAGCTTTACACCACTCCAGCCGACACTTGTCATTACGCATGGTGATCTTAGGCTTGTGTGCAGCTGCTCGGCCATGGAAACCCATTTCATGAAGCTCCCAAGAACGGTTATTGTGCTGAAGTTGCTTTCAGAGGCAGCTTGTAACTCTGTAGCAAGTGTTGCAACCGAGGACAGACGATTTTTACCCTTTACCCTTTACGCGCTTCAGCACTCGCCGATCCCGTTCTGTGAGCTTGTGTGGCCTACCACTTCGTGGCTGAGCCATTGTTGCTCCTAGACGTTTCCACTTGACAATAACAGCACTTATAGTTGACCGGGGCAGCTCTAGCAGGGCAGAAATCTGATGAATTGACTTGTTGGAAAGGTGGCATCCGATGATGGTGCCACGATGAAAGTCAAAGCGCTCTTTAGTAAGGCCATTCTACTGGCAATGTTTCTCTGTGGAGATTGCATGGCTGTGTGCTCGATTTTATACAACTGTCAGCAACGATTATGGCTGAAATAGCTGAATGCACTAATTTGAAGGGGTGTCCACATACTTTTGTATATAGTTGAAGTCTGAAGTTTACATACACCTTGGCCAAATACATTTAAACTCAGTTTTTCACAATTCCTGACATTAATCCAAGTAAAAATTCCCTGTCTTAGGTCAGTTAGGATCACCACTTTATTTTAAGAATGTGAAATGTCAGAATAATAGTAGAGAGAAAGATTTATTTCAGCTTTTAGTTCTTTCATCACATTCCCAGTGGGTCAGAAGTTTATATACACTCAATTAGTATTTGGTAGCATTGCCTTTAAATGTTTTAACTTGGGTCAAACTTTTCGGGTAGCCTTCCTCAAGCTTCCCACAATAAGTTGGGTGAATTTTGGCACATTCCTCCTGGCAGAGCTGGTGTAACTGAGTCAGGTTTATAGGCCTCCTTGCTAGCACACGCTTTTTCAGTTCTGCCCACAAATTTTCTATAGGATTGAGGTCAGGGCTTTGTGATGGCCACTCCAATACCTTGACTTTGTTGTCCTTAAGCCATTTTACCAGAACTTTGGAAGTATGCCTGGGGTCATTGTCCATTTGGAAGACCCATTTGCGACCAAGCTTTAACTTCCTGACTGATGTCTTGAGATGTTGCTTCAATATATCCACATAATTTTCCTCCCTCATGATGCCATCTATTTTGTGAAGTGCACCAGTCCCTCCTGCAGCAAAGCACCCCCACAACATGATGCTGCCACACCCGTGCTTCACATTTGGGATGGTGTTCTTCGGCTTGCAAGCGCCCCCCTTTTTCCTCCAAACATAACGATGGTCATTATGGCCAAAAGGTTCTGTTTTTGTTTCATCAGACCAGAGGACATTTCTCCAAAAAGTATGATCTTTGTCCCCACGTGCAGTTGCAAACCGTAGTCTGGCTTTTTTCGGTGGTTTTGAAGCAGTGGCCTTTCAGGTTATGTCGATATAGGACTAGTTTTACTGTGGATATAGATCACTTTTGTACCTGTTTACTTCAGCATCTTCACAAGGTCCTTTGCTGTTGTTCTGGGATTGATTTGCACTTTTTGCACCAAAGTACGTTCATGTCTAGGAGACAGAACGTGTCTCCTTCCTGAGCGGTATGACAGCTGCGTGGTCCCATGGTTTCTACTTGCGTACTATTGCTTGTACAGATGAACGTGGTACCTTCAGGCGTTTGGAAATTCTATGATGTCAAGCAAAGAGGCACTCAGTTTGAAGGTAGTCCTTGAAATACATCCACAAGTACACCACCAATTGACTCAAATGATGTCAATTAGCCTATCAGAAGCTTCTAAAGCCATGACCACATTTTCTGTAATTTTCCAAGCTGTTTAATGGCGCAGTCAACTTAGTGTATGTAAACTTCTGACCCACTGGAATTGTGATACAGTGAATTATAAGTTAAATAATCTGTCTAAACAATTGTTGGAAAAATTACTTGTGTCATGCACGAAGTAGATGTCCTAACCGACTTGCCAAAACTATAGTTTGTTAACAAGTAATTTGTGGAGTGGTTGAAAAACAAGTTTTAATGACTCCAACCTAAGTGTATGTAAACCTCCGACTTCAACTGTAGTATATATCACAAGAGAAAGCATCCGAGCGAGCGAAACAGCGCCCCTCTATATGTAGCCCATGTATCTGATGCTGTCTGGACAGAAATAGTATGAGATGCCATACTCTTTTGGTCCAGACACATCAGATACATGGTCTACACATACTGAGACAGAATGGCACAGTTTCGTTCGCTCAGATGCTTTACCTGAGATTGATGCGTCTTTCTGTCGGTGAGCCTCGGTCAAATAAATGATCAATATTTCAATATTTTATTTGGACTGACAAGTAGGAGCAGTGCACTATATGACTGTTGTTCCAAGATAGCAGGAAAACATAAGGGTGTTGAGTTAGTGCTGCTGACTATAGAACAGTGTTCTCCAACTCCTATCCTGGAGAGCTACTGGATGTGCAGGCGTTTGTTCCAGACCATCACTAACACACCTGGTTCAAATAATCAACTAATCATGATCTTCTATCGACACCATGATAGCTGGATCGGGTGTGTTACTGCAGGGGTGGACACCCAGGGGCTTTCCAGGATCAGAGTAGGAGCCCCTGCAGAGTCTGCCCGGTTACGCATGGGGGCATGGGAGATATTGTGTTCAGATGACTATCATAACTGAGAAATGATCCGAGTACGGTGTCCATGTTGCTGAGATTGAGGCTGTCCTAATATGGACACCGTATCTGAGAGCTAGGTAAAGATCTTAACCTAACATGTTCAGATGTAAGAGGTATATTTTCAAAACTCTAAGTACAAACCTCTAAACTGATAATCGATCAATCAAATGTATTTATAAAGCCCTTTTAACATCAGCAAATGATTGTGCATTTGTTGGGATTTCACACATCTTTCACCCCTGAGTCATTCATGCAAAATCAATGTTTTCTGTGAAATATGAGCACATTTTGTTTAGTCACCAATACATCAGATAATGATAGGCTCATCATTTAGTCATTTCAACTGCCATTTAAAATATAATATATACATTTCTAAACTGTTCGTTTTGAATGCTGAATAGAAAGAACAGTAGATGGTAAATATAATTTTCCGTACAGTATTTGACTATAACTTCACATGTAATATGGCATGTTGTGAGGATGTTGAGAAATATGTCAGTTTCATTAGTTTTTTTTATCGCTTTGGTGCAATCTTCACAAGTAGGTGGTACATTTTCACAACTCTTAGTACAAAACTCTAAACAGAATATTAAAAAAGGCAGTTGTTTCAAAACTCCAGTACAACACACAAAATCATAGTCAATTTATCCCCAAACTTAATCAGTGTTTTATCGAGAAATAAATGTTTCACATGTTCATATAAAGTAATTTATTTTCACAATGTAATGCTCACATTACTTTAGATATGATTCTCTTCTCTTAAAATCCATTTTACTATTACTTAATTGATGATCACTTAAACTTTTAGTAAACCTATACATTTTACATTTAAACTGGTTTGTCTACCACATATTTTGAGAACTACATAATGAAAATGTACACTGAGTGCACAAAAAATTAGGAACACCTGCTCTTTCCATGACATAGACTGACCAGGTGAATCAAGGTAAAAAGCTATGATCCCTTATTGATGTCACTTATTAAATCCACTTACATCAGTGTAGATGAAGGGGAGGAGACAGGTTAAAGAAGGATTTTTAGGCCTTGAGACAATTGAGACATGGATTGTGTATGTGTGCCATTCAGAGAGTGAATGGGCAAGACCAAATATTGAAGTGCCTTTGAACGGGGTATGGTTGTAGGTGCCAGGCGCACCGGTTTGAGTGTGTCAAGGGTTGTTTGGTTTTTCACGCTCAACAGTTTCCCTTGTATATCAAGAATGGTCCACCACCCAAAGGGCATCCAGCCAACTTGACACAACTGTGGGAAGCATTGGAGTCAACATGGGCCAGCATCCCTGTGGAACGCTTTCGACACCTTGTAGAGTCCATGCCCCGACAAATTGAGGCTGTTCTGAGGGCAAAAGAGGGTGCAACTCAATATTAGGAAGGTGTTCCTAATGTTTTGTACACTCAATGTATGTCTGAAGTAGAAACATAAAAAGTATGATATACACTGAACAAAAATATAAACGCAACATGAAAAGTGTTGGTCCCATTTATCATGAACTGAAACAAAAGATCCCAGAAATGTTCCATACACACAAAAAGCACATTTGTTTACATTCCTGTTAATGAGCATTTCTCCTTTGCCAAGATAATCCATCTACCTGACAGGTTTGGAATACCAAGAAGTTGATTAAACAGCATGATCATTACACAAGTGTTCCTTGTGCTGGGGACAATAAAGGACCACTCTAAAATGTGCAGTTTTGTTACACAATACAATGCCACAGATATCTCAAGTTTTGAAGGAGCATGCTATTGGCATGCTGACTGCAGAAATGTCCACCAGAGCTGTTTCCAGATCATTTATGTTAATTTCTCTACCATAAGCCGCCTCCAATGTTGTTTTAGAGAATTTGGCAGTACGTCCAACTGGCCTCACAACCGCAGACCACGTGTAGCCACGCCAGCCCAGGACCACCACATCCAGCTTCTTCGCACAGCCATTGAAGAGGAGTGGGACAACATTCGAAAGGCCACAATCAACAGCCTGATCAACTCGAGGCGAAGGAGATATGTCGCATTGCATGAGGCAAATTGTGGTCACATCAGATACTGACTGGTTTTCTGATCCACTCCCCTGCCTTTTTTTTAAGGTGTCTGTGACCAACAGATGCATATCTGTATTCCCAGTCATGTGAAATCCATAGATTAGAGCCTAATGAATTTATTTTAATTGACTGATTTCCTTATATGAACTGTAACTCAGTAAAATCTTTGAAATTGTTGCATGTTGCTTTTATATTTTTGTTCAGTGTATACTTGAATGTACTACTATGATGATGATGACTATTATTTTACTTCACAGTACGTTAAAAAAAAAGTCAGATATTGACAAGATCAGAGACGTACTGTATGTTACAAATCAAATTCACACTGCTTTAGTAAAATTGCATTGGCCAATAAAAGCAGACACTTTTATCCAAAGTGACAACTGTCCACACATTTTGGTATGTGACCCCAGTGGGAATCGAACCCACAACTCTGGTGTTGCTAGTGCCATGCTCTTGTAAACTGAGCCACATACAGGACCACTACAATACATACTGTAAGTACTATACAATACTGTAAAATACAGTAGACGATTACAATATAGGTGGAAGATGTCTGGTTGCCAGACCCATGAGCGTACCATCCTCCTTCAGGCCATGGATGAGGCATGTGATGACATCGTTCCTGACCTACAGTATGTCAGGCTTGATTTCGCCATGCCAAAATGGTTTTCCCCAGGTTCATGAACAATGACAATATTTACTGCGATTTCTATGAGCACCTAAAGTATGTCCAAAGGCTCAAGACATACTTGATGCAAACTAGTGCCTGCTAATCGTTATGTTTCTTTCATTTCTTTCATTTGATTACATTGTGAAAGATGTCTTCAATGATCACACCTTTTTTTATTTGATTTTATTTGACCTTTATTTATACAGGTTTTTCTCATTGACATCTCTTTTCCAAGAGAAACCTGGTCCAATAGCAGCAGGGGGAACAACGTTTCAGACCAAACAACTTACATACACTAACACAACATTAAACAGAACTATTAAAACACACATACAGTTCAACAATTACATATTACGTTAAACACACGAAAGTCTTGACTAAAAACAGCTGTCCTAAAGACAATTACACTCTTTTATGATATATACATCAATCAAGTGTTTAAATTCAACCAACAAAACTTGATCATACATGGAATAGAACATATGGAAATTTGATGTTCAGTCAATTTGAATGGATAGTGCAAGTGTATTGCCTAACGTGAAAACACTGTAATTTACAGTAGCCTTCTGTAGCATACAACATAATGATTGAAATATATTGTTATATACAAGCCAAGTATTTCAGCAATGCATTGTACACTACTCTATAATTCAAAATAGAGTGACTCTTTCCACTTTGTCCTATTGAAGCCCACTGGCTGATGGAGAAGGGTGTAGTATTTACAGCCACATCCATATATGATTTGGTTTTACCTTCCAGCATACACTACATATACAAAAGTATGTGGACACCCCTTTAAGTGGATTCGTCTATTTCATCCACACCCATTGCAGACAGGTGTTTAAAATCAAGCATACAGCCATGCAATCAGGTCAATGGCCTAACTGAAGAGCTCAGTGACTTTCAATGTGACACCGTCATAAGATGCCACCTTTCCAACAAGTCAGTTCGTCAAATTTCTTCCCTGCTAGAGCTTCACCGGTCAACTGTAAGTGCTGTTATTGTGAAGTGGAAACGTCTAGGAGCAACAACGGCTGGACAGTGGTAGGGAACACAAGCTCACAGAACGGGGCCGCCAAGTGCTGAAGCTCGCTACAGAGTTACAAACTGCCTCTGGAAGCAACGTCAGCACAATAACTGTTCGTCAGGAACTTCATGAAATGGGTTTCCAAGGCCGAGCAGCCGCACACAAGCCTAAGATCACCATGCGCAACGCCAAGCGTCGGCTGGAGTGGTGTAAAGCTCGCCGCCATTGAACTCTGGAGCAGTGGAAACACGTTCTCTAGAGTGATGAATAACGTTTCACCATCTGGCAGTCCGACGGACAAATCTGGTTTTGCGGGATGCCAGGAGGACGCTAACTGCCCCAATAAATAGTGCCAACTGTAAAGTTTGGTGGAGGAGGAATAATGGTCTGGGGCTGTTTTTCATGGTTCGGGCTTGGCCCCTTAGTTCCAGTGAAGGGAAACATTAGCACTACAGTATACAATGACATTCCAGACGATTCTGTGCTTCCATCTTTGTGGCAACAGTTTGGGGAAGGCCCTTTCCTGTTTCAGTATGACAATGCCCCCATGCACAAAGCTAGGTCCATACAGAAATGGTTTGTCGAGATCGTGTGGAAAAACATGACTAGCCTGCACAGAGCCCTGACCTCAACCCCATTGAACACCTTTGAATTGGAACGCCGACTGCGAGCCAGGCCTAATTGCCCAACATCAGTGCCCAACGTCACTAATGCTCTTGTGGCTGAATGGAAGCATGTCTCAGCAGCAATGTTCCAACATCTAGTGGAAAGCATTCCCAGAAGAGTGGAGACTGTTATTGCAGCAAAGGGGGGACCAACTCCATATTAATGCCCATGATTTTGGAATGAGATGTTCGACGAGCAGGTGTCCACATAATTCTGGTCATGTAGTTTATGTTGATGTCAGATTGATACATCTATGTGGTGAAAATATACATATGTACAGTTTTCAGCAGTTATCAAACTATGTACAGTGTATTCGGAAAGTATTCAGACCTCTTGTATTTTTTCACATTTTCTTACGTTACAACCTTATTCTAAAATTGATTACATACATTTTTATCTTCATCAATCTACACACAATACCCCATAATGACAAAGCGAAAAAAGGTTTTGAGACATTTTAGCAAATGTATAAAAAAAAACAGAAATACCTTATTTACATAGGTATTCAAACCCTTTGCTTTGAGACTCGAAATTGAACTCAGGTGCATCCTGTTTCCATTGATCAACCTTGAGATGTTTCTACAACTTGATTGGAGTCCATCTGTGGTAAATTCAATTGAATGGACATGATTTGGAAAGGCACACACCTGTCTATATAAGGTCCCACAGTTGACAGTGCATGTCAGGGCAAAAACCAAGCCATGAGGTCAAAGGAATTGTCCATAGAGCTCCGAGACAGGATTGTGTCGAGGCACAGATCTGGGTGAAGGGTACCAAAACATTTCTGCAGCATTGAAGGTCCCCAAGAGCACAGTGGCCTCCATCATTCTTAAATGGAAGAGGTTTGGAAGCACCAAGACTCTTCCTAGAGCTGGCCGCCCGGCCAAACTGAACAATCTAGGGAGAAGGGCCTTGGTCAGGGAGGTGACCAAGAACCCGATGGTCACTCTGACAGAGCTCCAGAAACCTGGCACCATCCTATGGTGAAACATGGTGGTGGCAGCATCATGCTGTGGGGATGTTTTTCAGCGGCAGGGACTGGGAGACTAGTCAGGATCGAGGGAAAGATGAACGGAGCAAAGTACAGAGAGATCCTTGATGAAAACCTGCTCCAGAGCGGGGCGAATATTTACCTTCCAACAGGACAACGACCCTAAACACACAACTAGTGGTGCGGGGGCTGTGCTTTGGCAACGTGGGTGGGGTTATATCCTTCCTGTTTGGCCCTGTCCGGGGGTATCATCGGATGGGGCCACAGTGTCTCCTGACCCCTCCTGTCTCAGCCTCCAGTATTTATGCTGCAGTAGTTTATGTGTCGGTGGGCTAGGGTCAGTTGGTTATATCTGGAGTACTTCTCCTGTCTTATCCGGTGTCCTGTGTGAATTTAAGTATGCTCTCTCTAATTCTCTCCTTCTCTCTTTCTTTCTCTCTCTCTCTCTCGGAGGACCTGAGCCCTAGGACCATGCGTCAGGACTACCGGGCATGATGACTCCTTGCTGTCCCCAGTCCACCTGGCCTTGCTGCTGTTCCAGTTTCAACTGTTCTGCCTGCGGCTATGGAACCATCCGGTGACCTGTCCACCGGACGTGCTACCTGTCCCAGACCTGCTGTTTTCAACTCTCTAGAGACCGCAGGAGCGGTAGAGATACTCTTAATGATCGGCTATGAAAAGCCAACTGACATTTACTCCTGATTTATTATTTGACCATGCTGGTCATTTATGAACATTTGAACATCTTGGCCATGTTCTGTTATAATCTCCACCCGGCACAGCCAGAAGAGGACTGGCCACCCCTCATAGCCTGGTTCCTCTCTAGGTTTCTTCCTAGGTTTTGGCCTTTCTAGGGAGTTTTTCCTAGCCACCGTGCTTCTACACCTGCATTGCTTGCTGTTTGGGGTTTTAGGCTGGGTTTCTGTACAGCACTTCGAGATATTAGCTGATGTACGAAGGGCTATATAAAATAAACTTGATTTATTTGATTTGAACTAACAAAACGCAGGAGTGACTTTGGGACAAGTCTCTGAATGTCCTCGAGTGGCCCAGCCAGAGCCAGACTTGAACCCGATTGAACATCTCTGGAGAGACCTGAAAATAGCTGTGCAGCAACGCTCCCCATCAAACCTGAGAGAGCTTGAGAGGATCTGCAGAGAAGAATGGGAGAAACTCACCAAATACTGGTGTGCCAAGCTTGTAGCGTCATACCCAAGAAGACTCGAGGCTGTAATCGCTGCCAAAGGTGCTTCAACAAAGTACTGAGTAAAGGGTCTGAATACTTATGTAAATGTGATACTGCAGTTTTTTATTTGTAATACATTTTCAAAAATGTCTAAACCTGTTTTTACTTTGTCATTATGGAATATTGTGTGTAGATTGATGAGGGGGAAAAACGATTTAATCAATTTTAGAATAAGGCTGTAACATAACAAAATGTGGATTAAGTCAAGGGGTCTGAATATTTTCCGAACGCACTACATCATTTTGGTTCAGTATCAGTTTTGAGCACTTTGATTAAGTGATAGTTAATTGTATTGTTAAAGTTAATTGTATTGTTAACAAATAACAAGACAATCATATCAAAAGTAAAGTGAATATTGCATTTTGAAAAGCAGATACTTAGATTGAATATGTATCCAAATAGAAAGATTTATTTGAAAAAATTGAAAGTTTTGAGTTTTGGAGTTTTGAAACATGAGCAATTTGGATTATCTGTTTAGATGTTTGTGCTTAGAGTTGTGAAAATGTACCATATACTTGTGAAAATTGCACCAAAGTGATTGAAAAAACACTTATTAGACAATAAGCTAATATGATTCATATGGTTTTGAGATAATGTGCCATGTTTGTGACAGGTGACAGAATTAGTTATTTTACAGTAAAATGTATTATTATTTTCTTAAATTATGTAACTCTATAAATTGAACCAGTGGGTCAGTTTGTAGATTTGCTTCATAAATAGTTTGATCACAACACTGGTTTAAATTTAATAGTGCCGTGTGTGTGTGTCAGTGTTGACGACCAGACATAATCAACACTTCATTCCGAGATTCAACAGCTGCATACTCATATTGCGTACTCATCCCTGCCAAGAGTTACAGCACTGGTCATGTCACGGTCAGAGAGTGGCCCTACTCAGTATTACACAGATCTCATTGATCTGGTTTGTATCTCCGATATCTGGATGACAGATTTAATGCCAAATTACTGAAACGCGCACTCCTGGTTGCAAACTCCTGTTTGATCAGAGATAAGCTTAAGGTAAGTAATCAGATCAAGCGGCATAACAGATGTTTTGGTGGTGTAGGAGGTGGAACTGCGTTGGAGCTCTCAAATTGTTGAGCAGCTGCTCTTGTGATCATTGTCACGAAGCCACACCCGTCCCACTCGCGTTAGAAGTTCCGAACAAAATAGTGTAACGTTTACAGAAATAAATCAAAGTGAAAATCATTAAACAAAATAATGAGGATTTAATCAGCCTGATCAAGGTGTAGATTACATCTCACAATCCAGTGTTCGAACTCGTAAATAAAGGCTGCATGGGATTTGTCTTAATGCAATGGCAATGTCCGCTTTAGGTATAATGCCAGGAGCCGCTTGTGGATTTGACAGCTCTAAAGCAGTTTCACCTCTGACACCCTCAGCTATGCAGTTGTCGGCTAATGCATATCTGATTGAATTCTAAGCCAGGAAGAAAGGAAGGAAGGAAGGAATAAATTGATAAGGCCCACGAGCGATCAGGGCAAAGCTGCCTTTGAGGAGTCAGGGTGGGCATCCAACAAAGAGGTACAGTTGTAGAATCTCCATGGCTCTGCAAGGCAATGGTGGCCAACCGTGTAATGTACACTGGGTATCTAGGTAACCAGAGAGGTACCCAGCCGCCAGGGAAGAGAAGGAAAGTGGGCGAAGCCCCAGTTATGTCAGCTCTGCATCTGAATAACTCCGGCCCCTGTTGCATAATCCAAATGATTTCTACCGTCTGTATATTTCTGTCTGTCTGCCCATCTGCCTGTCTGTATATCTGTCACTTGTTTGCCTCGGCTGTCTAGTACCAAGTTTATTTACCTGACCGTCTATCTATGCGGACCTCATTCCATTAAAAAACACCATTCCATGCTGTGACCAAGGCTAAACCTTCCTTCCCCCACTGAAACAGGGTAAATTTAGAGCGCTATTTTAGACAGGCGGGCTGGTCAGTGCAAGTCTTGGAGAGTAGATACAGTTACTTTTGGAGTCAGCTTGTTAAAACAGCAGGTGGTAAATCATGTTGGCCGTTAATCGTAAATGGTTCCAAGTCCTCTGCGGGTGGTTAACAAGGAACTGGTACCCTAGAATTCACACGCACGCACGCACGCACGCACGCACGCACGCACGCACGCACGCACGCACGCACGCACGCACGCACGCACGCACGCACGCACGCACCCACCCACCCACCCACCCACCCACCCACCCACCCACGCACGCACGCACGCACGCACGCACGCACGCACGCACGCACACACACACACACACACACACACACACACACACACACACTCACTCACTCACTCACTCACTCACTCACCAATACACAGTGCAGACTTTCACTGGATCAGTGATTTGTCATGATTGATCATTTTTCTCATTTTTCTTCTCACAAAACCTCTCAAAACACAATATGTCTACATACAAACACTGCTTTAGTGTATTTTAACCGTACAATGGGTCTTCACTGTGTACAGCTTCACTACATACATTTCCAAGGTGATAATTATAGCCATTGCCTAATACCTCAAGGTATTCAACACAGCGCTGTATTCACCCAGTGATTTAGTTAGAGCTCATAGGTCATACTCTGCTATGGGTCAGTACAGGCTCTAAGATGTCTTGTGAAAAGCCCTGTAAAAGCTATCAGCTATCGGGAGGCAAGGCAAGACATCTTCTTTAGCAGCCAATAACGCATCCAGACATGAGGCTTCCTAGATGGGCCATATCTCTCATCTCAATTCATAGGCAAGGCACACATACAGTATATGGGGCTGGATTCAAATCCAAAAAAGCCTGATGGTTCATGATATGCCTGTGGCATATCAGAGAGCGAGAGACAGACAGATAGAGAAAGTGAAACAGCTGTAAGCTAACATACAAAAGGCCTAGAACAAAGATAACAACCCAACACACGGGGCAGCGGTCTAAGGCACAGCATCTCAGTGCTAGAGGCGTCACTACAGACCCTGGTTTGATTCCAGGCTGTATCACAACCGGCTGTGATTGGGAGTTTGATAGGGCGGCACACAATTGGCCCAGCGTTGTCCGGGGGCCCAGAGTTCTCCGGATTAGGGTTTGGCCGGGGTAGGCCGTCATTGTAAATAAGAATTTGTTGTTAACTGACTTAGTGGTTTCTATGCGTTTGATGCCGTTCCAGCCATTATTATGAGCCGTCCTACCCTCAGCAGCTTTGACTGATACTGGAGCTTTTCTCTACTGGGTCATGTTAGCAGTGGCTGTGGGTTCACACTTCACACACATAGGAGAGAACATAACAGGGATAGGAGTGTTGTACAGGCATGGAGGTGTTGGGTAGCTGACGGATGGCCTCCGAACCCTGTACCTGTAACATCAAAACGGGCCGGTGGGAGCCTGACACCCTGCGAGGCTCCAGAGGAAGCCTGGTGAACAGGCATGATGAGTCCGACCGCTTTACCATCTGTCACTATGCATTTATCAGCTAGTCAGCCAATGGGGTCAAGGCTGGAGCTGGACAGGGGATTTCCAAAGGGAGGGTAGATACTAGGTGTAAAGGTAATCTGATATGGATCCTGGTATGGTTGTATGGGACCTGGTACTGGAGCCTATAATGTGTGGGTGATAAGCGTAATGTTACAAGACATTTGCATGACAATTGCTACTTGTATAGTGTTTGTATAATCATTTTTGTTTACTTGTTTTATTCAAGAAATCAAATCCAACTTTTGTTTGGTTTTTTGTTAAATTTCCCTTTGCCCGCCTTACCCTCAAAAAGAACAACAGAACACTCCCCATTTCTCTAATGATAGTTACTTCAATCATCAATTTTGACATGGCACTTCTCCATTCTTGAATTGGAATTTCAATTCACTTCTACCACCAGGCCATCAGACTCCTGAACAGCTAACCCTAGCTGTCTACTTGCTCAGGTGCACACCTGAGACTATTTGCACCTTAAAGGGCAATTCCACCACTTTTCAACCTCATATTCATCATCTCCGGTGCCAAACCAGTGTCTAAATATGTGAAAACAGCGCGTTTCTATGACCTGTTGTTAAAAAAGAAATGAACGGTCCTAAAACATGCTTCCCTGTGGCATCGCAGGCTATGCTTAAAAGTAGAAAACAGTGATTTTCAAAACTTACAATGAGTTTCTATCCAGAGGGAGGGTATTTTCCTGCTCCCCACGCATCCACGAATATCATAGTGTTTGAAAATCACTGTTTGAAAATGTTTTCACTTTTGAAGATGTCATCGGGTAAAACTTTGTAACTTTATATTTCTTTCTACAAATCTTAGAAATGCGCCGTTTTCACATATGTTTACACTGGTATTGTGCTGGAGATACTGAAAATGAGGTCGAAAAGTGGTGGGGTTGCTCTTTAAAGCTGCCACGTCCGTTTGCCATATCACAACAACAAAGAACTTACTGCAAACAACAAACAAACACACATTATTGCACGCGCGATAGAAGAGAACAATATGTACTGCAATAACAACGATGTGGGGTGGCCAGTGACGCTGTTCCCCCCCTACTGCCGATTCCATCTTTAAAGACTATCTACACCTAGAGACTATTTGTACTGACTCTCCCCACATCCAAAACTTACACGCACAACTATGGCAGGTAGCCTAGGGTTAGCAGATGCTAAGCTACAGTAGTGTTTCATCTTCCGCGTAGGTCATCGATTTTATTTTCCAAAGATTGCACGTATAAGGTATGAAAGCAAGACTATTTGCATTGCGAGCGTTGGGCCAGTAACCGAAAGGTTGCTAGTTTGAATCCCTGAGCCGACAAAGTGAAACATCTGTTGATCTGCCCTTGAGCAAGGCACTTAACCATAATTGCTCCAGGGTCGCCGTCAATAATGGCTGATCTCTGGCTATGACCCCACTCTCCAAGGGTGTCTCAGGGGGAGTTGGGATATGAAAAAAAACACATTTCCACCTCTCACTTGTACATGCAGTGAAACAGGACAAATATAAGCACCCCCTATTTGACACACTGATATTCAACGCTGCTTACCTAGTATATACTGTTGATTTAACTGCACTACCAATACACTACCCACTTTATATTTGTAAATTCAGTTATACTTGACATAGCACATTCAGTATATATTCTGTACATCCTATTATGTATATATCAGTTTATTACTTTGCATACTACCTTCTTCTAATTACTTGATATTTTACTTTTTTAAATTATCGATATTCATTATTGTAATGTAATGTTGAAGGAGATAGCATGCAAACATTTCCCTGCACCTTTTATACATGCTGTAACTGTGACGAATGTCATGAATTGCCTCGGATTGACCCATTCCACAAAGGCCACATACCTCTAGGTCTAGGATTAAGTTGGGAAGCAATGAAAAACATTGGTAGCGGTTTGGATGGCTGACAAATCTGAGCAGACACTGGGCCTCTCTTTAGTCACCTGCCCTGACAACAAGGAGCTCATTGGGTTGTATTTAACCCGGCCTCCTTGGGACACCAGGTCTGTTGAAGGGTTAGCAAACAGGCTCCTTTGGTTGTCTACAGAGAACTATATTAAGGGCTGGTGCCTTGTGGTTGTAATGGGTCCCTGAAAACAGAATATGTTTTCACAGAAACATGATTCTCGCTTGGTCCGTCTAGCAATCCATTTGGATTAGTGTTGTTTTTTTTCTAAGAATATGATGGTTGGGTGACCTTAGACTCTGGAGTCACGTTTTATGGATTTGTGACAACTGCAATACAGGCATGTGTTCATACTGTATATTGTCTCTGTAAGCTCATAAACTAAACTGCCAGTAGAGATACAGGGTGTTTGCCTAGTATTTACTAAAATACATATAGTATCCTACTTTGAGGAATTCTAGACAGTTGGTAGCTATATACCTGCTACCAAATGGTACTAAATATTACTTATTTGAATTAATCATAAACAAACAGAATAGTAAATACTAGATACTTATTGTGTAATAACAATCTTACCTCTTTTCTCAACGTAAACATCAGGTAAATAGTAAAGTGTAAGATAATCAATCACATTGTAGGCAGTCATATTGGCATGAAGCCGTTTGGTTTGGAATTGTGTGGAGAGCGTCCTAACGTCCCCCTTCAACAAGGCATTTCTTCATCCGTGCACTGTGGTAGAGCGGGCAGAGACACAGGCATCTAAAAACTGCAAACTTGGAATGGACTTGAGTACTTCTCCGGTGTCACTTTGACCTTCCTATATGGTGGGAACCTCTACCCAGTCCCAACAGACAGTCTTACTTTACTAAAGCCCTGTCAATGAGACATTTGTGGGATCTGAAAAACAGAAATCATTGGGTGCTACTTTTCTGCAGTAATAGAGGGCCTGCATCTTTAAGACATTCAATGCGAGCAAAAGTGAGCTGTCATCAATACTCGTAACCATGCCCGGCATGCAGGGTTGCTCCCTACAAGCTCCATTGTTTATTTTCTACCACACACCATTAACCCGAAACCACACCATCACCACCACTACCCCATCCTGGTGTCTAATAGCTGTCTATTTACAAACCGATGTTGGCACTAAGACCACACTCAATGAGCTGCATAAGGCCATAAGTAAACAAGGAAATGCTCATTCAGAGGTGGCGCTCCTAGGGGACAGTGATTTTATTGCAGGGAAACTGAACTCCGTCTTACCTCATTTCTACCAGCATGTCACCTGTGCAACTAGAGGCGACAAAACTCTAGATGACCTTTACTCCACACACAGAAACGCATACAAAGCTCTCCCTTGCCATCCATCTGGCAAATCTGACCATAACTCTATCCTCTTGATTTCTGCTTACAAGCAAAAACTTAAACAGGAAGTACCAGTGATGCGCTTAATACGGAAGCGGTCCGATGAAGTGGATGGTAAGCTACAAGACTGTTTCGCTAGCACATCCGATGGCATTGCGGAGTTTACCACATCAGTCACCGGCTTCATTAATAAGTGCATCGACGACGCCCCCCCCCCCCCCCCCCCTCCGCGACCGTTAATACATATCCCAACCAAAAGCCATGGATTACAGGCAACATACACACTGAGCTAACGGCTAGAGCTGCCGCTTTTACAGAGTGGGACACCAGTCCGAACGTTTATAAGAAATCCTGCTATGACCTTCGATGAGCCATCAAACAGGTAAAGTATCAATACAGAACTATGATTGAATCCTACTACGTCAGCTCTGATGTTCATCGGATGTGGCAGGGTAAACTATCATGAATTACAAAGAGAAACCCAGACATTAACTGCCCAGTGACACGAGCCTACCAGACGAGCTAAATGCCTTCTATGCTCACTTCGAGGCAAGCAACCCTGAACCATGCATGATAGCACCCGCTGTTCTGGATGACTGTGTGATCATGCTCTCCGTAGCGATGTGAGTAAGACCTTTAAACAGGTTAACATTCACAAGGCCGCAGGGCCAGACGGATTACCAGAATGCGTAGTCAGAGCATGCGCTGACCAGCTGGCAAGTGTTTTCACTGACATTTTCAACCTCAACCTCAACCTGACCCAGTCTGTAATACCTACATGTTTCAAGCAGACCACCATAGTTCCTGTGACCAAGAACGCTAAAGTAACCCGTCTAAATGACTATCACCCCATAGCACTCACATCTGTAGCAATGAAATGCTTTGAAAGGCTGGTCATGGCTCACATCAACACCATTATCCCAGACACCCTGGACCCACCCCAATTTGCATACCTCCCCATCAGATCCACAGATGATGTAATCTCCAACCTGCCCTCTCCCACCTGGACAAGAGGAACTCCTATGTGAGAATGCTGTTCAATGACTACAGCTCAGCATTCAACATCATAGTGTCCTCCAAGCTCATCACTAAGCAAAAGGACTCTGGGATTGAACACCTCCCTCTACAACTGGATCCTGGACTTCCTGACGGGCCGCCCCCCATGTGGCAACAACAAATCCGCCACGCTGACCCTCAACATGGGTGTCCTCAGGGGTGCCTGCTTAGTCCCCTCCTGTAGTCTCTGTTCACCCACGACTGCTTGACACAACTCCAACACCATCATTAAGTTTGCTGATGACTTGACGGTGGTAGGTCTGATCACTGACAACAATGAGACAGCCTATAAGGAGGTCAGAGGCCGCAAGGCACTACAGAGAGTAGTGTGTACGGCCCATTACATCACTGAGGCCGAGCTTCCTGCCATCCAGGACCTCTATACCAGGCGGTGTCAGAGGGAGGCCCAAATAATTGTCAAAGACTCCAGCCACCCAAGTCATAGACTGTTCTCTCTGCTACCGCATGGCAAGCAGAACCGATGCACCAAGTTTGGAACCAACAGGACCCTGAACAGCTTCTACCCTCAAGCCATAGGACTTTTAAAGAGTTAGTTAAATAGTTAACCAAATAGCTACCCGGACAATCTGCATAACATTTTTTGACTCATCACATACACTGCAGCTACTGTTTATTATCTATCCTGTTACCTAGTCACTTTATCCCTAGTTATATTTACATATCTACCTAAATTACCTTGTACCCCTGCACATCGACTCGGTAATGGTACCCTGTTTACAGTATATAGCCAAGTTATCGTTACTCCCCCTAAAAATTGTCAAAGACCCCAGCCACCCCAGTCATAGACTGTTCTCTCTATTACCGCATGACAAGCGGTACCGGAGTGCCAAGTCTAGGACAAAAAGGCTTCTCAACAGTTTTTACCCCCAAGCTCTAAGACTCCTGAACCGTTAACCAAATGGTTACCCGGACTATTTGCATTGTGTTCCCCCCCCCCAACCCCTCCTTTATGCTGCTGCTACACTCTGTTTATCTTATATGCATAGTCACTTTAACTATACATTCATGTACATACTACCTCAATTGGCCCGACCAACCAGTGCTCCCGCACATTGGCTAACCGGGCTATCTGCATTGTGTCCCACCACCCGCCAACCCCTCTTTTTACGCTACTGCTACTCTCTGTTCATCATATATGTATAGTCACTTTAACCATACCTACATGTACATACAGCCTCAATAAGCCTGACTAACCGGTGTCTGTATATAGCCTTGCTACTCTTATTTTCAAATGTCTTTTTACTGTTGTTTTATTTCTTTACTTACCTACACACACACACACACACACACACACACACACACACACACACACACACACACACACACACACACACACACACACACACACACACACACACACACACACACACACATAACTTTTTCCCCCGCACTATTGGTTAGAGCCTGTAAGTAAGCATTTCACTGTAAGGTCTACATCTGTTGTATTCGGCACACGTGACAAATAAACTTTGATTTGATCATTGTGTATTTATTATTACGTTTATTATTACGTGTTATTACTTTTCTATTATTTCTCTATTTTCTTTCTCTCTTCATTGTTGGGAAGGACCTGTAAATAAGCATTTTACTGTTAGTCTACAACTGTTGTTTACTAAGCATGTGACAAATAAAATTAGATTTGATTGGGTTGGACCCTGTGGGTGCTGTTCACACCCGAATCCTGAGGTGTCAGAGTGGCATGCTGCAGCTATAAGCAAGACCCCTTGGCATGTCACACTGCATGGCTTCTGTTACACCGACATTGGGGAAGCACAACATGTAGGTCACATGGATTCATTCCATACACTATATTAGCCAAAAGTTGACTTTGTGGAAATGTCTGGATTACCTAGTCTTGTAAAAACAAACAAATGACCAAGGTTGTTTAACGTTTTACTTCAAGTACTTTAAATCAAGTTAGATTGGGTTGGTTTACAGGGTATGGTTTAAAAACAGATTATGGAGTAAGGTTGAAAACCAGTGATGTGAAGACCTCAAGGACTGAGTTTGAATTCCCTTGTTCAAAATCAACCACTAGAGGGCATTAACCCCCATATCTGACAGATGGTCAGAAATCAGCGACTTAAACCACTGGGAAAAGATGCATAACAGGGGTGCCAGGTTCCCTTAGGTAGGCTAGTGCGTTCCCACACCTCAACATTCTCTCAAACCCCTTCATGGGTCTGTCTGCTCACTCTTCGGCCGTGCGGTGTCTTCCCACTTCTGACATCAATGTAGTGAACTGGGCGGTGGTCTGACTCTGCATACAATAACACCACTGTCTGACTGAATAGCCGGATTTATGTTTATCCATGCAGCATTGTAACAAAGCACTGCAGGTATGATTGAATTCTAGTATAATTCATATTCATACAACATTTGATCTATTGTTTGTTTTATTTATCATATTTATGGACCTTTGATTTATATAATATTTTAGGTAGAGGAATAGATAACGTAACATATGCAAGCACGCGCCATACTGCGCATACAGAATCAGCATCATCATCATTTTTTTAGGAGGAAAAAGCACCAAGCATGACTGAATATCCGACCAACCTCCTTGACGTCAGATAGTTGCACTTGCATGAGAGAGATGTCGACTTCCTCGAATTTGGGATTTCCAAAAGCACAGGAAACAACTTTAGTACATCATTTACTTTTTCGTCCGTCGTTTCCAGGTGAAATGAGGTAAGGACACAAAGCTTTGTCTAGCCCAATTTCGGAATTAAATATAGGGAACTTCCCCTTATGACAAAACTGCATAGAAAATCACCAAATGGTTAAAAACACTAGTCGAGTGGCATTATGTGGCTGAACATTCCGTGACTGTTAACATTCTTTTCAGTAGCCTAAGGCTATTATGCTAATTTATTCCAACAAGCCATTAACCACAACAGGATTTGTCAAGACTTGTTGAGGCGTTTTAGGAAAACATAAGACAAAGTTAAGAATTGAGTCGCGTAGTAGGCTGTATAATGATTTGTTTTATTGCCAAACAAATACATATATATTAATCTTAGAATTATTTTATTAAAATAATGATAATTAATTATAATTCATGTTATGTTGTATTGTCATGAGCTATTATTATGTTAAATACTGTAAAAGATGTCTTCCTGTGGAAGGTATGCATATCATCATTTTTTATAAATCTTGTATTAGTGTGTATTCTTTTCTTTTCTAGGCTCAGCATAAGACTTGCTTACCTTTTCCTGTATAACCTGCTTCAGTTCTGTGGGCACACATGGATATTTGCAAACATGACAGCCAGGTTTCTCACATTTGGTGGAGGTAAGTTGTCGAGAGCAGAGTCAAAACAGCAGAGCTGGATAGTCTAGACCAGGGATGGGCAACTTTCACTGAACTCATAACGAGGCGCTGCAGGGGTCTGCTACGGGTGTGCTGATCTCGTTACTACTGTTATTCGTACGTTTTATCATGCTTGATACTCGTGATTGGAAAACCCGGAAGCGTGCTTTAAATGTCGGTAGAGCCTATACTTCAAGTAGGCTACGCGTTACTGCGCTATTACTCAGATCACATCTTTATGTTCCTTCATTCATTACGCACATGCAGTCAGAACCGGATTTAGCCTTTTGTCATAATTTTGTTGGTGCCCCCCCCCCCCCCCCCCACCTTGAGAGCAAAACATTTTCGCAGCCCCCCTCTTGACAGCTGAGAGAAATTGTTTTCGTTTTTGCCATTTTAAAGCAAGTTTGCTGCATTTCTACACATTTTGCCACGGAGCGGAGAGAAGATTTTGCAATTTTATAACAAATTTCATGCAACTCTACACATTTTGCCAAAGGGTTCCCCTATGGGGACAAACCGAAGAACCCTATATGGTTCTACTTAGCACCTTTTTTTTTATAAGAGTGGAGACTAATCTAAAAATGTTTGGCTGACAGTCAGTGACTTACATAACGAGAAAAACTGCTGTGGGCTGCTAGTAGTTGCCCATCCCTTGTCTAGACTCAAGAGCCTATTCATAAATGCTTTACAAGACTGTATAATGCAGTATGAGTACAGGTAAAGTATGAACCCAAACCAAATGTTCTTGTTTTCCAGATGCGCTTGCTGACACCTTCTATGCTGTGGGGGTTGTGATGAGTCTATGCCAGCTGTTGTCCGTGCTGGAGCTCTTCCACATCGCTGATGGGATCGAGAAGGCACGCCTTCTGCCACGGTTTGTTCAAGTGTGTGCCACTGCCAAGCTTAACACTGTGTTCTGTCTCTTTGGAGTCTGGGCCCTGTTCAAATACTACAAAGTGTACCCTTCATCCATTAATTGAGAATTTTCACTTTACCGATCAGACAAAATAGGACCTGTTAGAGCAATTCCTCTCTGATTAGTGGTCCTGTTTGGTGTGTACACGACTGTATGTGACTGTGCAAGAAACAAATGGAGATAAGTGATGCACTATGTAATTTTGGAAAGCACAGTATGTCCGCAACGACTTCTGTGGTAGTAGTTCACGCCAATATCAAAGACCTCAAAAGTAGTCTAATGCCAACGTTTCCTTGTCCAGGTTATGACCAGAAACTTCCTACTGTTTATGGTGATAGTCAGTCAAGAGGAGATCCAGAGTAAACCAGTTGTGTGTGCACAGTTTTACCTGTGGAATATTCTAGATCTGTTAAGGTATGTATATTTCATCGGAACAAAGACATACAAAGGGTTTGGGTTGCACATTTTTGTCCTAACTCAGCACTTACATCTGATTCAACTATTCACCTAGCCCTTGATTAGTTAGGCTGGAACAGGTGTGTTGACCTGGCAGTATGGTGCCGTGACAACAACATTTCCCTCAACCTCAGTAAAACCAAGGAGATGATCGTGGACTATAGGCACAGTCATGAAGAAGGTGCGACAGTGCCTCAGGGTCGCATGGCGCTACAGAGGGTGGTGCGGACAGCCCAGTACATCACTGGGACCGCGCTCCCAGCCACCCAGGACCTCTATATGAGGCGGCGTAAAAGGAAGGCCTGGAAAATCGTTAACTCCAGCTACCTAAGCCATAGACTGTTCTCTCTGCTTCCGCATGGCAAGCGGTACCGGTGCATCAAGTCTGACACCAACAGGCTCCTGAACAGCTTCTATCCCCAAGCAATAAGACTTTTAAATAGCTAACAGAATGTCTACACGCTCTGTCTGAGTTGACCCTTGTATTTTATTTTTGTACTGTCTCTATGCACACTCACAAGACTCTACACATTCTCACTCACTGACACGCGAACACACACATAACATGCACACATTAATACTGACTCTACACACACGCACGCACATATAATCATAATTTACGCTTCTGTTACTCTGTTTATCATATATCCGTATGCCTAGTCACCGTAGCCGTATACATATATACCTCAGTATTCTTCAGAAAGTTCTGAAAGTATTCACACCCCTTGACTTTTTCCACATTTTGTTGTGGGATTCAAATTGATTTAATTGTCATTTTTTTGTTAACAATCTACACAAAATACTCTGTAATGTCAAAGTGGAATAAAACTTCTAACATTTGTAAAAGATTAATGAAAAATAAAACATGGATATATCTTGGTTAGATAGGTCTTTAACCCCCTAAGTCAATGTGTTAGAATCACCGTTGGTAGTGATTACAGCTGTGAGTCTTTCTGGGTAATATGTCTTTAAGAGCTTTTCACACCTCGATTGTACAACATTTCTATTACTCTTTTCAAAATTCTTCAAGCTCTGTCAAATTGGTTGTTGATCATTGCTGGACAACCATTTTCAGGTCTTGCCATAGATTTTCAAGCAGATTTATGTCAAAACTGTAACTCGGCCACTCAGGAACATTCACTGTCTTCTTGGTAAGCAACTCCAGTGTAGATTTGGCCTTGTGTTTTTGGTTATTGTACTGCTGAAAGGTAAATTCATCTCCCAGTGTCTGATGGAAAGCAGACTGAACCAGGTTTTCCTCTAGGATTTTGGCTGTGCTTACCTCCATTCAGTTTATTTTTTATCCTCAAAACTCCCCAGTCCTTAATGATTACAAGCATACTCATAACATGATGCAGCCACCACTATGCTTGAAAATATAGAGAGTGGTACTCAGTAATGTGTTGGATTGGATTTGCTCCAAACATAACACTTTGTTTTCAGGAAAAAAAGTAAATTGCTTTGCCAATTTTTTTACAGTATAACTTTAGTGCCTTGTTTCAACAAGATGCATGTTTTGGAATATTTGTATTTTGCAAGGTTTACTTCTTTACTGACTTCTTTTCAGTGAGGTTAGTATTGTGGAGTAACTAAAATGTTGTTGATCTATCCTCAGTTCTCTCCTATCACAGCCATTAAACTCTGTAACTGTTTTAAAGTCACCATTGGCCTCATGGTGAAATCCCTGAGCGGTTTCCTTCCTCTCCGGCAACTGAGTTAGGAAGAACGCCTGTATCTTTGTAGTGTCTGGGTGTATTGATACACCATGCAATGTGTGATTAATAACTTCACCATGCTTAAAGGGGTATTCAATGTCAGCTTTTTTTTACCCATCTACCAATAGGTGCCCTTCTTTGCAAAGCATTGGAAAACCTCCCTGGTCTTTGTGGTTGAATCTGTGTTTGAAATTCACTGCTCAACTGATAATTGTATGTGTGAGGTAGTCATTCAAAAATCATGTTAAACACTATTATTGCACACAGTGAGTCCATGCAACTTATGTGATTTGTTAAGCACATTTTTACTCCTGAACTTATTTAGTCTTGCCATAACAAAGGGGTTGAATACTTATTGACACAAGACATTTCAGCGTTTCGTTTGTAGTTAATTTGAAACATATAATTCCACTTTGACATTATGGGGTAATATGTGTAGGCCAGTGACACAAACATTTAATCAATTTTACATTCAGGCTGTAACAGAATGTGGAAAATTTCAAGGGGTGTGAATACTTTCTGAAAGCACTGTAGCTTCTCACTTTCTCTTATTTCTTGTGTGTTTTTGTTCTACCTTATGTAATTTTTAGTGCTACATTGATATTGGTTACTGCATTGTTGGGTTTTGAGCTTGCATGAAAGGCATTTCACTGTTCTTGTGCACGTGACATTAAAACTTGAAACTAGTGTTAAGATGGAACAAAAATGTGCACCACTCCAATGGTTGCTAATGGGTTGACTTTTGGTTCTGTCTGGCATTTGCAGGTACCCCCATGTTCTCCTGTGTTTGATGGGAACGGATTCCTTTGGCATGCTGTGGGCTCGATACACCCTATCCATCCCCATCTACATAATCTCCGTCATCACAGAAGGTTCATACGTTACTATTATTTTACATAAGGTGCACTCAGTAAGATTTCATTGCCACAGCTCAGGGATTATTTCAACTATTAAAATACACCCCCTGGTTTTTGAAATAGATTCTTGCAGGGACGTGAATATGGTTACAAAAAAGAAAATATCTGAATGAACCTGCTGTTTTTATACAGTGAGGGTTTGAGACCGATGCTTTGACAGTAAACATTAAACAGTGGTTTTATAGGTTGCTTGGAATGTTATTTTTCTCTCACAGAATTTAGTTCCTGACCAACAGATTCATTAGACTCAATATCTACAGACTCAGGGCTCATTGCATCTTACGGAATGCCCCTTTAAAAGGCCAATCTGCAGTTGAAACAATAACAAAGCTTCTACCCCATCACTGTTTTAGTAAAGAGATGAGGGATAGAGTTTGAGAAATGTAACCACTCTCAAATGTATAGACAGAGCTATGGATAAAAGGACTGATCATCCATGATATCAAAACCATGTTTTGAGGCTATACAGTGTTTGTTTTTACATGTGTGTTGTTTACAAACATTGTAGTAAAACAAGATTATATTTTGGGTTCTGATGGGCTACAACAGTTGAACTAAGCTCATGAGGCATTTCTAAGTAATTTTTTTTGAGGGGAGAGAATTTAGAGAAATGTAATAGTACACTTTCACTTGGTTTGTTTTAATCTCCTCTCACAGTGTCTCGTTTTATCCTGTTACAGTTGGTGATGATGTGTCAGGCGTTGCATGTTGTGAGGAAACAATATTTCGAACAGACAGGAAGTGAGTTGGCACAGCAGGCTGACCAAGATATTAAAGTCAGGAAATGGGACACATTCCAACTTCTTTAGGCGCCTGTGTGTGTTTTTTAGACAGTACAGAGAGTACATGCATTTTGCCTAAACAACTTCTGTGTTTTAACAGTAGACCATAGACATTTTTGCAATTTTGCCTTCTACTTGGTCTATTTTGTGTAACGAAGAGTGTGTGCGAAGAATCTTTCTGCTTTGGTCTTTTCCAGGCATTACCATTCACCAATCACTGCCTTACTTTGAGTCATTGGGAACATACTCATTCCAGCTCAGCCTGCCTGTGTCTGCAGACATTTACTTCCCTATCCTCCTGAAGGCATACTTACCTTTACTGGCTGTTGGTAAGTTAACAGATTTAGCTTCCTTAGCAGAGCCTAAAGGCGCATGCTGACTGAAACTGGAAGAGCCATTTACAAAAAGGGAATGTTTCTGTAATTAATTCCTTAAATGAGTTCCACTATGTCTGACGGAAACAAAACACTGCATTCCACAGTAAGAACCTCATACCAATGTTTAAGCATGGTGGTGGTAGTGTGATGTTTTGGGTATGCTTTGCTGCCTCAGGACCTGGATGACTTGCCATCATTGAAGGAACCATGAATTCTGCTCTGTATCAGAGAATTCTAAAGGAGAATGTCAGGCCATCTGTCCGTGAGCTGAAGCTGAAGCGCAGATGGGTCATGCAGCAAGACAATCATCCAAAACACACAAGCAAGTCTACATCAGAATAGCACAAAAGCAACACATTCCAAGTTCTGGAATCGCCTAGTCCAGGGGTTCCTAAACTTTTTTGTCCCACGACCCCATTTTGATATCTGAAATTTCTCACAACCATGTGAAAAAAATTCTGTACATAACAGCCAATGTTTACTTTTTTATTTGGGGCTATGGCGGTCAATTGAAAAACATTCTAACATTATTTCTGATTGTCTTCTCACCATCACATACTTTTAATGTGGGGCTATGTCAGTCAATTGGAAATTAGTCTGACAATGTATCTTATCTCACCACCACTAATGAGATGGGTGTGCTTAATGCATGTCGCGTCGGAGCTTCTCAAAGTCAGGGGGCGTGGTCGACACTGCACTCCTCATCTCTGCGGTCACATCCAACCTGGATCGATATTTGGTTTTAATTCAGATGATTGCGCTGAATACAGCTTCACACAGATATGAGCTGGCGAAGGGTACCATGAGTTTTATGCTGCTTTCAAGACAACTAGGATTCAAGGTCAAATCCTGACATTAGTGATCTTCAAGTCGGGAAGTCGGAGCTCTAAAAAGAGGCCAGAGTTCCCGAGTTGGAATTCCAAGTTGGATGACTGTCAAAAACGATTTTTTTCCTCTCGGAGTTCGTTTTTCCCCCCAGAGTTCCCAGTTGTCTTGAATGCAGTGAAGTCGGATAGCAGAGATCTCTGAGTTCCCAGTTGTTTTGAACGGTGATGATTTCTCTATTTTGAAAGTTACAAATCTTGAAAAGTTCATTGCTTACAAGCAAAACATTTTGGAATTATGTCAACAATGAACTAATGAAACAAATACAAAAATAGATTTTGGGTGGAATTTTTCATTAATGCTCAGAGGCCTACCATAGGTCAGGGCTGGCCGACCCTGTTCCTGGAGAGCTACCCTCCTGTAGGTTTTCACTCAAACCCCAGTTGTAACCAACCTGATTCAGCTTTTCAACCAGCTAATTATTAGAAGCAGGTGTGCTAGATGAGGGATGGAGTGAAAACCTACAGGACAGTAGCTCTCCAGGAACAGGGAGTCAGGAACCAAAACTCGTTCTTAGAGACCTGTGAATGCATTCAGTCACATGACAGCTCGATCAGATGTTCGATTTTACTTACGGGCACGTCAACTGAGCCAGGACCACAGTGAAACTTCCAAGTGTTGGGAGGTGAGCGGTCATCACTCGTGTGATCCGAGGGAAGGGGGCATGGTTCGCTTTTGAAAGATACATTTTATTTTCATTACACAAAAAGTCGACTGTCTTTTTTTTTTTTTTTTACACATCCATTGTGAATGACAACGGTTCCTCTCAATGCGAAAAAACCTTTCCAACACTCCCCCTCGATAACCGCCAAGCATTGGTATGAAATAGATCATTGTTATCGGATCCCATATCGCCACAGTGTTGCGAACTGCCGTGCGCGCAGTGGATTGTGGTTTGATGTAGTTTACAATCGAAGTTACCTGCTGCAGTACACCTCCGAGTTCTGTTCTCAGGTCTTTTTCCGGCAGTTGCTCTTGGTGTACCATACAATGCGTCCATATGGCAGAGTGAGACACATTCATAACTAGAGTGCAGAGGTCTGCCCACCGTCCCGCTATAGATGGAGCCCAATCTGTGCAAAAGCCCACCATTCGAACCCATGGAATCTGTTTTTTTATCAATAGAGGCACGTAGCAAACTAAATATCCCATGTACCCTTTCATGCTCGGGAATCATGAGACGCATCATCATCGCATCTGCCGACATGTATAGCGAACAAAAGTCAATACATGGGCATCTCGGCCCTCACAGCTAACGTCCATTTGGAGAGCATAAGCTGGGGAGTTTTGAGTCCAGCTTCAGTTCTCTCTTGATTGCTAGCAATATCATAAATGCTTCATTTAACAGTCTTATATAACAATGGTATAAAGCGAGTTTCTGTGCCTCTGCCTCTCCACACATTGTTTCCACCAAATCAATTGCCTAGCTATTCACCGTGGGAATGACTTATGTGCAATGGTCAAGTACTGCCTTTTCCCACTATTTAAGGTCGCTCTGGGTTCTTTTAGATTTGAATAATTTTCATTTACATTTTTAAGATTAAACACATTACAATGATTTTGAGATAAAAAATAAAAAATAATATAATCTTTGTAAGTATATATTTTTTTCAGGATTTTGGAAATTCTCCCGTTACCCCATTTTCATATCAGGTGACCCCACATGGGGTTGCGACCCCTAGTTTGGGAACCACTGGCCTAGTCAAAGACCATACCTAAACCCAATTGAGATGTTGTGGCAGGACCTGAAACTAGCAGTTCATGTTCGAAAACCCACAAATATCATTGAGTTAATGCAGTTCTGCATGGAGGTGTGGGCCAAAATTCCTCAACAGGGATGTGAGAGACTGATCAACAACTACAGGAAGTGTTTGGTTGCAGACATTGCAGCTAAAGGGGGCACAACCAGTTATTGAGTGTAAGGGGGCAATTACTTTTTCACACAGGGGCATTGGGTGTTGCATAACCTTGTTAATTAAATAAATAAGCATCAACATTTTGAGTCATTTGTTCACTCAGGTTCCTTTTATCTAATATTAGCATTTGGTTGAAGATCTGATAACATTCAGTGTCAGAAAATACACACAAAAAAATAGAGAACATCAGAAAGTAAGCAAATACTTTATCACAGCACTCTAGCTCCTGTACTGAATATTTTATATTTTCAACTACTTGCTAACTGTGACAACCTTTTGTCTTTCTAGGGGCTTGTGTAACCGTGTGGCATTCGCTGAGTGCGAGGGAACTGCGTCTTGACAAGTGGAATAAGAAGATTAAAAGGAAATGAGGTGGATTTCTTATTGTAGGATATATCACTTCGGGAGTTCCTTAAGAAGACATGATAGACATTATTACCCAACAGCAAATGAGAACATCTTCCTAAGAAGCCTTCATTGCACAACATCGCTTCGATGAGGTCACACTTTCGGAATAGTTGGCTAAGCAAAATGTTTATAAACGTGTTCAGTTGAGAAACTTGCTGGTCTTTTCTTCCAAGGCTTGATGTCTAATCTAAGCACTACTTAGTCTAAAATGAACAAAACATCAGAAAATCAGTTTGTGTTAACATCTCAAGTGTTTTAATGAGGAACTCATGGTTGCACAACAAGTCTTTTTCTCAATAATGTTAGTAAAGCAAACAATTGCACAGTACAAGTGGCAGGAATGATAAGCTTCCATACACACACACACATATATATGTACGTACGTACATACATACATACGTATGTGTATATATATATATATATATATATGCTTTGTCCTGGGGAAAATAGATTGTTTCATGGCCAAACCATCCCACAGTGGAAAGCCCACCTTAAAGCCAGGGCAGGCACAGGGGTGTCTAGACTCTCTCCACAAGGCCTTTCCACAGTGCTAGATTCCTTAGTTGCTACATCCATATTTTATATATACCCATTGATTCTTGAAGACTATAACTTGCCTCGTGAGTTTTGTTCAATTGTTGTACTTCATCAGAACCCAAAATATAAGCTTGTTTTACTCCAATGTATAAAGTAACCAAACACTGTATAGCCTCAAAACATAGTTCAAACTATAATGTTGATATAATGGATGGTCAGTCCTTGCATCCATAGCTCGGTCTATGAATTTGAGAGTGGTTACATTTCTTCAGGCCCATCCCTCAGCTTTTTACCAAAACAATCAAGGATTCTAGCTTTAAGCAGGACACCTCAGAGTGGGGGAATTCTTCTTCTCCTCCCTTTCAAATTCCATCCCTAACCCCCAAGTCACCTCTGCGGCTGCTACCCTGGGATACCGCCCACAATACACTGCTACAAGCAGACCAAGGCAGTGAGTGTTTAAAGCGTCAAAGCTGAAGAAGGTCAGGCTGGGCCGAATGGCTGTGATGTCACTTCCTGTGAGCCCAGAGGAAAGCAGGAAGTTGGCCCAGGTCACCAACCGTACGCTCGCGTCCACACCGCTTTTTTCTTGAAATCTGTGGAGGACTTCAGAGCCAGCAAGGCAGCTGTACAGAAAGGGGAGAGAAATATCGGTGGGGTGTGAGAAACCAGTACTTAAAGTCGAGAATGGTCAGTGGTCAAAATCAAAAAGCCCTTTTGCCTTGAAATACTGCATGTACTTCCTATTTTTCCATATAAAAGTGTCTGCTAAATGACCATATTATGAATTGGACATTGAGCTTTGTGGCGCTGTGTCTTACCTTTGGCAGTGTTGATGGAAGTCTCTGACAGACCCGTTTCCGGACCTTCAGTGATGCTGAAAAGCCAATCTATGAACTAAGAACCACAGAAAAATAGTTTTCTTATTGGTAACCGTCTGCTACCAATTCACTGACATTATTCATCTCTTATGTTGTTTAGAGCCGTGCGTAGTAGTGTCTTTTTGTGATCTGTTTCCACATAGTAAACCTCATTTTGTCATCACACAAACAAAATGATCAATGTGTGGAGGTTGGGGATCTACCTTCTGTGACTGTTCCCTCCAGGGCTCTTTAGCCAATAGCTGCCTCAGGCTGTGGGGCAATCCCAACAGGCATAGCGAGACTGACTGCTCGGCCAGCACGGCGTCACCGTAGAGAGCGTGAGGTAGACCGGGCGGCTCTGACCCCTGCTGCCATGGAAACCACTGGGTCCTAACGCCCAGAAGGAGGGGCATGGTGTGGTCGCCCCAGGAGATCACCGCCGCAGCGAATACCTGGAGCAGGAAGTCTGTGGCCTGCACAGGATGATAGGGTAATGGAGTCCAGGTTATTCAGCCCAAGTATATGCAACACACAAATAGACTACCTGATTAAAAGACTACACACTGTGCACTTGGCAATTAAATGACTATAAAAGCATTCCAATGCTAACAAATAGAAGTCAGAAATCATACTATTCCTTGAAATACCACATCTACAACTTCACGAGGGTCGACATTACAAAGTAATTCCTGAATGATAGCCATTCAACCAGAACCCACCCACTACAGACCCACCCACTACAGACCACTACAGCACATACAGTGAGCTCCAAAAGTATTGGGACAGAGCCAAAACAACAAAACATGTGCCAATCTACTCCAGCACTTTGGATTTGAAAATATACAATGACAATGAGGTTAACATGCAGACTGTCAGCTTTAATTTGAGGGTATTTTCATCCATATCAGGTGAACCATTTAGAAATTACAGCACTTTTTGTACACAGTCCCCCCATTTTAGGGGACCAAAAGTATATACAGTGCATTCAGAAAGTATTCAGACCCCTTAACTTTCCCCACATTGTTACTTTACAGCCTTATTCTAAAATTTATTAAATTGTTTTACACACAATACCCCATAATGACAAAGCAAAAACTGGTTTTTAGAAATGTTAGAAAATGTATTGAAAATAAGACTGAAATATCACATTTACACAAGTATTCAGACCCTTTGGTCAGTACTTTGTTGAAGCACCTTTGGCAGTGATTACAGCCTTGAGTCTTCTTGGGTATGACTCTACAAGCTTGGCACACCTGTATTTGGGGAGTTTCTCCCATTCTTCTATGCGGATTCTCTCAAGCTCTGTCAGGTTTGATGGGGAGCATTGCTGCACAGCTATTTTCAAGGCTCTCCAGAGATATTAAATCGGGTTCAAGTCCGGGCTCTGTCATGGCCACTCAAGGACATTTGGAGACTTGTCCCGAAGCCACTCCTGCGTTGTTTTGGCTGTGTGCTTAAGGTCGTTGTCCTGTTGGAAGGTGAACCTTCGCACCAGTATGAGGTCCTGAGCACCCTGGAGCAGGTTTTCATCAAGAATCTCTCTGTAATTTGCTCCTTTCATCTTTCCCTTGATCCTGACTAGTTTCCCAGTCCCTGCTGCTGAAAAACATCCCCACAGCATGATGCTGCCACTACCATGTTTCACCGTAGGGGATTGGTGCCAGGTTTCCTCCAGACGTGACGCTTGGCATTCAGGCCAAAGAGTTCAATCTTGGTTTCATCAGACCAGAGAATCTTGTTTCTCATGGTCAGAGTCGATTAGGTTCCTTTTGGCAAACTCCACTGAGGAGTGGCTTCCGTAAGGCCACTACCATAAATGCCTGATTGGTGGAGTGCTGCAGAGATGGTTGTCCTTCTGGAATGTTCTCCCATCGCCACAGAGGAACACAGCCTGGAGCTCTGTCAGAGTGACTAATGGGTTCTTGGTCACCTCCCTGACCAAGGCCCTTCTCCCCCGATTGCTTATTTTGGCTGGTCGGCCAGCTCTAGGAAGAGCGTTGGTGGTTCCAAACATCTTCCAATTAAGAATGATGGAGGCCACTGTGTTCTTGGGGACCTTCAATGCTACAGACATTTTTTGGTACCCTTCACCAGATCTGTGCCTCGACACAATCCTGTCTCGGAGCTCTACGGACAATTCCTTCGACCTCATGGCTTGGTTTTTGCTCTGACATGCACTGTCAACTGTGGGACCTTATATAGACAGGTGTGTGCCTTTCCAAATCATGTCTAATCAATTGAATTTACCACAGGTGGACTCCAATAAAGTTGTAGAAACATCAAGGATGATCAATGGAAACAGGATGCACCTGAGCTCAATTTCAAGTCTCATAGCAAAGGGTCTGAATATTTATGTAAATAAGATATCAGTTTTATATTTTTAATACATTTGCCAAAATATCTAAAAACCTGTTTTCTCATTGTCATTATGGGATAGTGTGTAGATGAGGATTTAAAAAAATGTAATCCATTTTAGAATAAGGCTGTAACGTAACAAAATGTGGGGAAGGGGTCTGAATACTTTCCGAATGCACCGTATATGTATTAAAGTAGTCAAACATGAAGTGTTTGGTCCCATATTCATAGCACGCAATGACTACATCAAGCTTGTGACTACAAATTTGTTGGATTCATTTGCTGTTTGTTTTGGTTGTGTTTCAGATTATTTATGCCCAATCGAAATAAATGGTAAATAGTGTATTGTGTCTTTTTGGAGTTACTTTTATTGTAAATAAGAATAGAATATATTTCTAAACACTTCTACATTAACGTGAATGCTACCATGATTACGGATAATCCTGAATGAATTGTGGATAATCCTAAATGAACCGTGAATAATGATGAGTGAGAAAGTTACTGTCCCAATACTTTGAGCTCACTGTACCAATATCTCACCTGCACTCTAAACATACCAGCTATCCCATGTATCAATTCACACACATGCACACACACACAGAAATAACACAGCATCTGTGTATGTGTTTCTGAGAATAGTGTTAAAATACTGTACTGACCTGCTTGGTGTCTCCACACTTGACAGTGGTCACTCCGTAAGCAACATTTCTTATGAGTCCCATCAGCTCCAAAAGCCACTCCATTCGTTTGGACACACCTAGAAAGTGTACTTGTTATAAACCAGGGTTTCCCAAACTCTGGTCCTCCAGTACCCTCAACGTTACATGTTGTTATTCTAAACCTGCACAAGCACACGTGATCCAACTAATTGGAAACCACAACTAATAAAGATAATGGATTCGCCAAGTATTTCAAATCACGTGTACTTTTGCAGCTAGAACAAAAATACTTTAGGAGTACTTCAATGACCAATAAATGATCAATGCAGTATATTACAAAAACTTTCCAAATACCCCTGACCCCCCTTGGCACTTCTATAGGTCAGATCAGTTCAAGCACAACGTTGAAATCCGCCAGCCCTGAAAGCTGATTGGTTGCTGGGCTGACCTAAGTTGGGGCTGGCGGCCAGACGGCATTGGTAGAAAGTCTGCAGGAGGAGCCAGCCCACCTTGTGGCTGGACCAACCCCGGAGCACGGCAGCGATGACATCGTTGAGGCCCAGGAGTGGCACTCGGCCCTGGGAGGTGAGGTGAGCCAGGATGAAGCTGGTCTTCTCCATCTGTGCCTGTAGAGGAGGCAAGAGAGCAACACATCACTCAAAGAAGGGATGTGATCGATATCGGACAAAATAGAAACGCAGCAGGAAGACAACATTGGTTTTGGGGAAGGTTGATTTTAATGACGCATGGGGTGAGGCGACAATCAGTACCTCTGTGACTTGGGCGATGCGGTCGATCTCTGTGTCAGCCAACTCGGACAGACATTTGGAGACTCCCACGTACAGGTGCACCTCTTGGTCCTACAATAAACCATGGACATACATCTCAGTGCATGGTCGATATTCAATAATGCTTAGTGATCACTAGTCTTGCACACACAGCCATTTCTTGTCGTGTGATTGACTAAGAAGAAAAACTGACAGGTGTACTTGTCTAAAACAAAGAAAGATTTCCCTGCCTGTATGTGGTTGGGGAGTACGTTGAAGATCTTCTCTATAGTAGTACACAGGACGGCCCAGACGGTGTTGGGCGGGTTGGGGAGGGCCATGGCCTGTGCCAGGCCTCGGAGGAGGGACAAACAGATGGCCAGGCGCTGGGGCCGGACGTCCTGCTGGAACTGCTGCAGACCCAGGGTCTCCACGTAAACCTGAAGCTTGTCCTCCGACACGTGCTTCATCCATACAGAGAGATTGTCGTAGAGGTGACCTCGCGTCCGCATCTAAGGGGAAGACAACCGTGGAGGAAGAATGAATGGAGGGCTCACACTCTTCACTTCGTTCCCAGGGAGGGTTTATTACAAGCTGTAATGTCTGGCCAATTGACCAATTAACTTCCAGGGAGAAAATGAAACCCATAGTACTTTGACCATCCACTGACATTCAGAATTGAAAATCCCTGAATGGCATATTCATAGAGCATTACAAACTGGGTTATGGAGGACTCACACTAAGACTGTGGACCAGGGGAGGGCTCAGCCACACCCCCAGGAAGAGAGATGCACTCTGGGAAGACTGGGCTTGGTTGGATGCCAGCTCTATACATTGGTGTTGGACCACCTCACCTGTTGGGAAAATAACATGTATTTTGCTAATACATGATTGCTAGGCTTTCACTGTGTGTGTGTACATATTTTCATATTTATCCTTTCCTACTGAGATGTACATCTCTTTTACAAGGAGGCCATATCATTTATCTGTGTGTTTGTGGACTGTATGACTATGTGGAACAGATAGGTGGCGAGGGTATCACAGTACCAAAGTTGAGCCTCATGAGAGGGGACAGGATGGCGCTCCAGTTGACAGGGGGGTACTGGTAACTCCCTCCCACTGTGGCCAGGGGGCCCAGGGCTGTCTTCACCAGGCTAGGGTGGGAAAACTCTGGACCTTTCTTTCCTGCCTCGGTGAGGAAGTCCACAACAGACCTGATCACACTCTTCTCTGGGAGGTAACTGAAGTCCTGGGGCACTGCGAGAGAGAGAGAGGCGCCTGACTAAGCTTTTTTCCATGCATTGGAAGGGGCAGGATTTACACGTTTAGCACGACTCCATTAGTTGTGTTACACAGGGCAAGCTAAGTCTAGCTAAAGTATTTAAAAGAAAATACTGAGTCATGCGTAGAAGTACATACAGTCGTGGCCAAAAATATTGGCACCCTTGCACTTTTTTCAAGTAACTCACAATTTTCACAAAAAATAAGTTGAAATTGACCAAAGCGTTTGGTCTCCACAATTTATTTCATTGTTAATATTACAGAATGTTTGTTTTTCCATTCAGAACTTAATATATCTATTTAAATCAGAAAATAAACAAATGGCATTATTGATACCCTAGACTTAATATTTGGTAGCACAGCCTTTAGTCACAATTACTGCAATGAAGCACTTCCTATAGCCATCAATGAGCTTCCTGCACCTTTGTACTGGCAGTTTGGCCCACTCCTCTTCTGAGAACTGCTTCAGTTCTCCCAGATTTGAAGGGTGCCTTCTCCCAACTACTGTTTTCAGATCTCTCCACAAGTTTTCAATGGGATTTAGGATCTTGACTCATTGCTGGCTACTTCAGAACAGTCCAGAGTTTTGTCTTGAACCATTCCTGGGTGATTTTTGAAGTGTGTTTGGGGTCATTGTCCTGCTGGAAAACCCATGACCTTCGACGGAGACCCAGCTTTCTGACACTGGGTCCGACATTGTGCTCCAAAATGCCTTGGTATTCTCCTGATTTCATGATGCCATGCACACGTTCAAGGCACCCAGTGTCAGAGGCAGCAAAGCAACCCCAAAACATCACTGAACCTCCTCCATGTTTGACTGTAGGGAAGGTGTACTTCTCGTTGAAAACTTCCATTTTGTTTTCTGTAAACAGAGAGATGGTGTGCTTGGCCAAAAAAACTCTAATTTGGTCTCATCTGTCCAGAGGACATTCTCCCAGAAGGATCTTGGCATGTTCAGGTATGTTTTGGCAAATTGCAGTCTGGCTTTCTTATGTCTCTCTCGCAGCAGTGGGTTCCTCCTGGGTCTCTTACCATATAACCCCCTTTCATTGAGTTGGCGACGGATGGTGTGAGTTGAAACTGTCATACCTTTGTGTCTGATGGTACGCTTGAGTCTGTGTGGCAGTTGATCGAGGTGCATTCTCCACCATTCAAACAATCCTTCGCTGCAATCTTCCATCAAGTTCTCTTGCGGCCACGTCCAGTGAGGTTGGCTACAGTGGCATGGGCCTTAAACTTCATGATAACATTCCGTACGGTGGAAACAGGAACATCAAGGTCTCTGGTGATGTACTTGTAGCCTTGAGATTGTCAACGCTTGGCTACAATCTTGTGTCTGACCTCCTCAGCTAATTCTCTGGTTTTCGTTCTTTTCTCCATGCTCATTACGGTACACACAGTGACACATAACAGGAGAATGAGTCCTTTTCTCTATTCAAACTGGTTGAATGAGTGATTTTTATATTGCAGGCACCTGCAACTCACCACAGGTGAGTTCAATTCCAAAGTAAAGGAAAATCACCTGCTTGAAATCTAATTATTTCTAACTACTTAAGCTAACATACAGATTTGTTCAACTGCATACCAAAGACATGCATATGTGGATACCAAAATATTTTTTAATTTCAGCAGAAATTGTGCATTATTTGAAAAAAGTGCAAGGTTGCCAATATTTTTGGCCACAACTGTATAGAACAGTGGTCACCAACCGGTCGTTCGCGATCGACTTGTCAATCTCCAAGGCAGTTCTAGTCGATCGGCAAACATTTCTGTATAAAACCCAACGATAAAGCCTTGTGTTCCTATTTTTTTATATATTTTTAAAAATGTATTAGTCTCGGGCTGTTGGTGGTAGGTGCAGCCATTTCAGCTGCCCTGCGCGCCGGGTAGGCAAACTGTTGCCATTTCATGTGTCTGAAGGTACAAACTCTGCCTTCCCAGTGGGCCTGGAGAGGAAATCAAGTGCACTATGTTCCCGCTGGCCAATCAGATTGCTCAGATGACCGAGTCTGCAATAATGTAGCAGACATAACAGAAAGCTACGCCAAAATTGATACTGTGAGATTTCAAAACGTTTAAAACCATGACTAGAGACTGTCAACGAATACAGCAAAGAGCTGCTGTTTTTATGAGTGTTCTTACTCAGCACTGTCAACACTTTGTATTCAACACTTTTATAATCCATAAAATTCCTGTTCTTCCTATTATCACTCAGCGCTAAAACAAGCAGTGCAGCAGTAATGAATGAGAAGGAAAGTGTATCTACAGCCATGGCCAAAAGTTTTTGAGAATGATAATATTAATATTAAATATTAATTTCCACAGAGTTTGCTGCTTCAGTGTCTTTAGATATTTTTGTCAGATGTTACTATGGAATACTGAAGTATAATTACAAGCATTTCATAAGTGTCAAAGGCTTTTATTGACAATTACATGAAGTTGATGCAGAGTCAATATTTGCAGTGTTGACCCTTCTTTTTCAAGACCTCTGCAATCCGCCCTGGCATGCTGTCAATTAACTTCTGGGCCACATCCTGACTGATGGCAGCCCATTCTTGCATAATCAATGCTTGGAGTTTGTCAGAATTTGTGGGGTTTTGTTTGTCCACCCGCCTCTTGAGGATTGACCACAAGTTCTCAATGAGATTAAGGTCTGGGGAGTTTCCTGGCCATGGACCCAAAATATCAATGTTTTGTCCCCGAGCCACTTAGTTATCACTTTTGCCTTACGGCAAGGTGCTCCATCATGCTGGAAAAGACATTGTTCGTCACCAAACTGTTCTTGGATGGTTGGGAAAAGTTGCTCTCGGAGGATGTTGGTACCATTCTTTATTCATGGCTGTGTTCTTAGGCAAAATTGTGAGTGAGCCCACTCCCTTGGCTGAGAAGCAACCCAACACATGAATGGTCTCAGGATGCTTTACTGTTGGCATGACACAGGACTGATGGTAGCGTTCAACTTGTCTTCTCCGGACAAGCTTTTTTCTGGATGCCCCAAACAATCGGAAAGGGGATTCATCAGAGAAAATGACTTTACCCCAGTCCTCAGCAGTCCAATCCCTGTACCTTTTGCAGAATATCAGTCTGTCCCTGATGTTTTTCCTGGAGAGAAGTGGCTTCTTTGCTGCCCTTCTTGACACCAGGCCCTCTTCCAAAAGTCTTCGCCTCACTGTGCGTGCAGATGCACTCACACCTGCCTGCTGCCATTCCTGAGCAAGCTCTGTACTGGTGGTGCCCCGATTCCGTAGCTGAATCAACTTTAGGAGACGGTCCTGGCGCTTGCTGGACTTTCTTGGGCGCCCTGAAGCCTTCTTTACAACAATTGAACCGCTCTCCTTGAAGTTCTTGATAATCCGATAAATGGTTGATTTAGGTGCAATCTTACTGGCAGCAATATCCTTGCCTGTGAAGCCCTTTTTGTGCAAAGCAATGATGACGGCACGTGTTTCCTTGCAGGTAACCATGGTTGACAGAGGAAGAACAATGATTCCAAGCACCACCCTCCTTTTGAAGCTTCCAGTCTGTTATTCGAACTCAATCAGCATGACAGAGTGATCTCCAGCCTTGTCCTCGTCAACACTCACACCTGTGTTAACGAGAGAATCACTGACATGATGTCAGCTGGTCCTTTTGTGGCAGGGCTGAAATTTAGTCGAAATGTTTTTTGGGGATTCAGTTCATTTGCATGGCAAAGAGGTACTTTTCAATTAATTGCAATTCATCTGATCACTCTTCATAACATTTGTGAGTATATGCAAATTGCCATTATACAAACTGAGGCAGCAGACTTTGTGAAAATGTATATTCGTGTCATTCTCAAAACTTTTGGCCAGGACTGTATAGGCTTGCGTTGTTGTTATTATTAGTGACTTGGGTCTTTTTTAATATCAAGGAATATTTCACTTTCTCTGTTTATAGGTGTAACAACATGAATTTGTGCATGAGGCAGAAATAATGCGGTGTGACTCGAGTTTCGCCATCAGCTGGAAGACGGTGTCCCTTTTTGGTCAGTGTCAGTGGAGGAAAGGGAGAGCGGAGGGATATTGAGAGACGGACCCTCAGTCTGCTGCTCTCTCCCTTCGCTGAGACTGACCATCAGATGCAGGCACCAGCCCAGTAAAATAAAAATAGCATTATTTAAATGTAGGCTCACTCAGCTGTGCCTCACAAGTACTACACCAATGGCTCTATTACCGGTGTGATCATATAGTCTACCTCAATTTTTTTTATTTATTTAAATGCCCCGAACAACAATGCATTGGCAGGTCAATTCAAGCAAAGCCAGTATGCGGTGATAATGTATTGGGCCTATAGCTTACTGCACAAACCTCATTTCTACAGTACTGTTTTTAATTGGTTAATGTTGCATAGGCTTACATTTTTTTAAGTCATGTTAATAAAAAATCAGAGCGGTAGATCTCGGCATGCATTTTGACTCAGAAAAGGTTGGTGACCACTGGTATAGAACCACTGAATTATAGGATCTCTATGAAGCCACAAATCTCTAGGTATGTTAGGTCTGAGGCATGTTGTTGTGTGGTCCTTACCTGCTGTGCGGCTGTGGCTGGTGGACATGTGGGCCAGGTGGAGGTGCCCCACCAGACAGGCACTGTTAGACTGCAGCCCGATGGCCCCTGAGAATGTGATGATCTACAGGTGAAAGACAGGACCAGTGTTAGTTTGTTGCTTGTTTCTTGCTTTATGCATGTCCCTTGTGAGCTGTTAAAACAACATCCTCTTGAAGGACAGTAAACGTCATCAATCAATCAACTTTCTTACCTGTGTGATGGCCCGTATGACCTCGTTCATTCTGCTCTGCTGCTGGGAGGACTGCTCAGATTCATTCTTCAGCTAGAAGGGAGAGAACGGACACACATTGTCACTTATAACAGAGAGGAAGAGTAAGAGAAAGAGAGAGGACCAACTGGGCGTAAAATCAGTCTCCCACCAGCAGGTGACGTTTTTTCGCCAAGCAAGGAGTTTTTGTATGGAGGTCAATGAGAGTGTGTCGAATTTGGTCCCCAAAGAATGTATGGCTTATTTGCTACGTGAGGTTTACTGGATCTAATAGAAGTCTTGTAATGCTTAAGTTGTTACAAGTGTACTGATATAAGTAGGACACGTGACATCCTGGCAACTTTGAGAAAAAATACTTTATATCGGAGTTGTTTCGAGATGGCCATGCATATTCATGACATGAGGTTAGTAGCATAGCATCTCTCTCCATTGAATACAGGCAGTTGACTTCAACAACTTTCATTGAATATTCAAAAAAGGATTACAATAATGAGATGTATCCACCAATCCAAAGAAAGGATAGGTGGGAGCTAGACAGCCTGCCGTGCTGCTTTGTGGACGACGACTCCCATTGTTAGGGCCGGAGAGACATCTTGTCAGTATTTCCATTCTCTTTGCTTATATTCACTTAGAACACACTCTACCATTGCACATGTAAAGCCATAAATAGCTGTTTGGCTCTATCTAGGGGGAAGTTTTTGAACTGTTCATTTGGGAGGATTACCTTTTGTATTTGTACAGTACAGCTCTGCACTTTTAAGTTCGATTCCACTAACCCCATCTCAAATGTAGGAAGACTCACCTGAAGGATGCCAGTCTCTGATCCCACCAGAGCCACCAGGCCGTTGACAGCAGCCAGCCTCTGCATGGTGGGACAGCCCTGCAACACAGGGGAGGAGAGCCCACTCAATGAATTACAGCCGGACTCACACTGTTCATTGGCATGAATCACTTGCGATGCCAGGCCCATTGTTTGAAATAGCTTGTTTGGAACATAGGTAAACGTTTGCTCTGCCCTGGTTGTCGCTCCAGTACCTCAGCCAGTAGGATCTTGATCCAGGCATCCAGAAGGCGGGGTTGGATGTCCTCTGCCTTGCCGTGGCCGAAGGACGACAGACCATGAACAACTAGGCCAAGAGCCAATGAGAAACCTGGAGTCTGGACAACACAGGAAAGACGTATAGTTGTAGATTAACTTCTCTAGGGTATGTGGGACGGTAGCGTCCCACCTAACCAACAGCCAGTGAAATTGCAGGGCGCCAAATTCAAAACAACATAAATTTCATAATTAAAATTCCTCAAACATACAAGCATTATACACCATTTTAAAGATAAACCTCTCGTTAATCCAACCAAAGTGTCTGATTTCAAAACGGATTTACGGCGAAAGCACACTTTGCGATTATGTTAGGTCAGTACATAGCCACAGAAATACACAGCCATTTTTCCAGACAAAGAGAGAAGTAACAAAAAGCAGAAATAGAGTTAAAATTAATCACTAACCTTTGATGATCTTCATCAGATGACACTCATAGGACTTCATGTTACACAATACATGTATGTTTTGTTCGGTAAAGTTCATATTTATATCCAAAAATCTGAGTTTAGGCGGGACGCTACTGTCTCACTTGGCCAAAGGCCAGAGAAAATGCAGCGCGCCAAATTCTAATTAATTACTATAAAAATCAAACTTTCATTAAATCATAACATGAAAGATACCAAATTAAAGCTACACATGTTGTGAATCCAGCCAACATGTCAGAATTCAAATAGGCTTTTCTGCGAAAGCATACGATGCTATTATCTGAGCATAGCACCATAGTAAACAAAAGAGAGAAAACATTTCAACCCTGCAGGCGCGACACAAAACGCAGAAATAAAAATATAATTCATGCCTTACCTTTGACGAGCTTCTGTTGTTGGCACTCCAATATGTCCCATAAACATCACAAATGGTCCTTTTGTTTGATTAATTCCGTCAATATATATCCAAAATGTCCATTTATTTGGCGCGTTTGATCCAGAAAAACAACTTGCGCAACGTGACGACAAAATATCTCAAAAGTTACCTGTAAACTTTGCCAAAACATTTCAAACTACTTTTGTAATACAACTTTAGGTATTTTTTAAAGTAAATAATCGATAAAATTGAAGACGGTATGATCTGTGTTTAATACAGGAAGAAAACAAACTCAAGCATGCTTTCTGGTCTTGCGCCTCTATCAAACAGTACACATGAAGTGACACTTTTTCAAGATGGCCGTACTTCTTCATTACACAAAGGAATAACCTCAACCAATTTCTAAAGACTGGTGACATCCAGTGGAAGCGGTAGGAACGGCAAGCAAGTCCCTTAGAAATCTGGATTCCCAATGAAAACTCATTGAAAACAGGGTGACCTCAAAAAAAAAGAAATCTGAATGGTTTGTCCTCGGGGTTTCGCCTGTTACATAAGTTCTGTTATACTCACAGATATGATTCAAACAGTTTTAGAAACTTCAGAGTGTTTTCTATCCAAATCTACTAATAATATGCATGTCTTGTCTTCTGGGGATGAGTAGCTGGCAGTTTAATTTGGGCATGCTTTTCATCCAAAATTCCAAATGCTGCCCCCTACCCTAGAGAAGTTAACAACATTACACACACACAAACCTCGCACACTCATGAAAATGTACCATCTCACCTGCTGGCTCTCCTCTGTCATGCTACGGAGAGCGCTCATGATCTCCTCTGCTTTAAGGGCATCAACTACCCCTCCACTGAAGGCTGCCACCCCCACACCTGCTACAGAGTAGGCCAACACCTTAGGAGGGAGGAAAGGAATGAGGGAAGGAGATAGCATATGGACATTTAAATGATGATTTATAAAAGGTGAGCAGACTATAAATATTATCTGGTAATAACCTTATAAATTATTTATTTAAGGGAAGACATCGTTATAAACCCTGCTTCAGGTGTCAAATTTGACCCTACACAGTAAAACAGCAGTGAATGAGAAATAAACTAATATGAAGATTTGGGCCATACCTCCTGCAGCATGCGACCCTGACTGCTGCTGTCCCCCTGTAGGGCCTCCAGCAGCTTGTCCAGGGTGAGGCCCACACGGACCCGGTGCTCTGTCTGTCCACTGCCACTAAGGGCCCCCAGCACCAGGCCTAGGCCCAGCACACAGCCCGCACTGGAGAAAGGAGAGGTAGTGAAAAACGGAAGATAGTAGGGGAGTACATTGTTGCACAAACTGAAAGCTTGCCACCTCATACGCACGCATGCGCACATACAGCGCATTCGGAAAATATTCAGACCCCTTGACTTTTTCAACATTTTGTTACGTTACAGCCTTATTCTAAAATGAATTAAATTGTTATTTTTCCTCATTCATTTACACACAATACCCCATAACGACAAAACAAAAACAGGTTTTTAGAAATTTTTGCAAATGTATTACGAATAAAAAACAGAAATATCACATTTACATACAGTACCAGTCAAAAGTTTGGACACCTACTCATTCAAGGGTTTTCCTTTATTTTTACTATTTTCTACATTGTAGAATAATATTAAAGACATTAAAACTATTAAATAACACATATGGAATCATGTAGTAACCAAAAAAGTGTTAAAGAAGCCACCCTTTGATGACAGCTTTACACACTCTTGGCATTCTCTCAACCAGCTTCAACTGGAATGCTTTTCCAACAGTCTTGAAGGAGTTCCCACATATACTGAGTACTTGTTGGCTGCTTTTCCTTCACTCTGCAGTCCAACTCATCCCAAACCATCTCAATTGGGTTGAGGTCGGGTGATTGTGGAGGCCAGGTCATCTGACGCAGCACTTTCCTTCTTGGTCAAATAGCTCGTACGCAGCCTGGAGGTCTGTTTTGGGTCATTGTCCTGTTGAAAAACAAATGATAGTCCCACTAAGCGCAAACCAGATGGTGTATCGCTGCAGAATGCTGTGGTAGCCATGCTGGTTAAGTGTGCCATGAATTCTAAATATATCAAGACAGTGTCACCAGCAAAGCACCTCCACAACTCCTCCATGCTTCACGGTGGGAACTACACATGTGGAGATCATCCGTTTACCTACTCTGCGTCTCACAAAGACACAGCGATTGGAACCAAAAATCTCAAATTTGGACTCATCAGAGCAAAATGACAAATGCTCGTGTTTATTGGCCCAAGCAAGTCTCTTCTTCTTATTGGTGTTCTTTAGTAGTGGTTTCTTTGCAGCAATTCGACCATGAAGGCCTGATTCACACAGTCTCCTCTGAACAGTTGATGTTGAGATATGCCTGTTACTTGAACTCTGAAGCATTTATTTGGGCTGCAATTTCTGAGGCTGGTAACTCTAATGAACTTATCCTTTGCAGCAGAGGTAACTCTGGGTCTTCCATTCCTGTGGCGGTCCTCATGAGAGCCAGTTTCATCATAGCACTTGATGGTTTTTGCGAAGGCACTTGAATAAACTTTCAATGTTCTTGACTTTTTCTGGATTGACTGAATTTAATGTCTTAAAGTAATGATGGACTGTCCGTTTCTCTTTGCTTATTTGAGCGGTTCTTGCCATAATATGGACTTGGTATTTTACCAAATAGGGCTATCTTCTGTAAACCACCCCTACCTTGTCACAACATAACTGATCGGCTTGAGGAAAGACGCATTGAAGGAAAGAAATTCCACAAATTAACTTTTAACAAAGCACACCTGTTAATTGAAATGCATTGGTTGAGAGAATGCCAAGCGTGTGCAAAGCTGTCATCAAGGCAAAGGGTGGCTATTTGAAGAATCTCAAATATATTTAGATTTGTTCAACACTTTTTTGGTTACTACATGATTCCATGTGTGTTATTTCATAGTTGTTGTCTTCACTATTATTCTACAATGTAGAAAATAGTAAAAATAAAGAAAAACCCTGGAATGAGTAGGTGTGTCTAAACTTTTGACTGGTACAGTAAATATTCAGAATCTTTGGCAGCGATTACAGGCTTGAGTCTTCTTGGGTATGATGCTGCAAGCTTGGCACACCTGTATTTGGGGAGTTTCTTCCATTCGTCTCTGCAGATCCTCTCAAGCTCTGTCAGGTTGGATGGGCAGCGTCGCTGCACAGTTATTTTATAGTCTCTCCAGAGATGTTCGACCGGGTTCAAGTCCGGGCTCTGGCATGGCCACTCAAGGACATTGAGATTTGTCCCGAAGCCACTCCTGTGTTGTGTGGCTTCAGTCTGAGGTCCTGAGAGCTCTGGAGCAGGTTTTCATCAAGGATCTCTCTGTAATTTGCTCCGTTCATCTTTCCCTTGATTCTGACTAGTCTCCCAGTCCCTGACGCTGAAAAACATCCCTACAGCATGATGCTGCCACCACCATGCTTCACCGTAGGGATGGTGCCAGGTTTCCTCCAGACGTGACGCTTGGCATTCAGGCCAATCTTGGTTTCATCAGGTCAGAGAACCTTGTTTCTTATGGTCAGAGTCCTTTATGTGCCTTTTGGAAAACTCCAAGTGGGCTGTCATGTGCTTTTTATTGAGGAATGGCTTCCGTCTGGCCACCCTACCATAAAAGCCTGATTGGTGGAGTGCTGTAGAGATGGTTGTCCTTCTGGAAGGTTCTCCCATCTCCAGAGAGGAACTGAAGCTCTGTCAGAGTGACCATAGGTTCTTGGTTGCCCTTCTCCCCCGATTGCTCTGTTTGTCCGGATGGACAGTTTTAAGAAGAGTCTTGGTGCTTCCAAACTTTTTCCATTTAAGAATGATGGAGGCCGCTGTGTTCTTGAGGACCTTCAATGCTGCAGAAATGTTTTGGTTCCCTTCCCAAGATCTGTGCCTCGACACAATCCGGTCTCGGAGCTCTATGCTCTAACATGCACTGTCAACTGTGGGACCTTTTATTGACAGCTGTGTGCCTTTCCAACTCATGTCCAATCAATTGAATACACCACAGGTGGACTCCAAACAAGTTATAGAAACATCAAGGATTATCAATGGAAACAGGATGCACCTGAGCTCAATTTTGAGTCTCATAGCAGAGTCTGAATACTTATGTAAATAAGGTATTTTTTTTAAATAATTAGCCAAAATTTCTAAAAACCTGTTTTCACTTTGTCATTATGGGGAATTGTTTGTAGATTGATTTTTCTATTTTTATTAATTTAATACATTTTAGAATAAGGCTGTAACGTTAACTAAACGTGGGAAAAAGTCAAGAGGTCTGAATACTTTCCAAATACTCTGTATAAGATGGTAGTGCAGTGTCAATCCAGCCATTCTCATATCTTATATTTATTGAATAATTTATAGGTGCAATTCAGACACACTCACTTGTACTCCAGGTTGCTGTCAAAGCAGCAGGCTTCCAGAGTGTCTAGAGAACTCATCAACAGCTCTGTGATCGTCTGACCGGACACATCACTGAACCAGAGAGATAGAAGGAAGGAAAAGAGAGAATGCTTTGGAAAAACACAGAAACACAATGACACCCAATGTCACAATACCAACAAACAAACACACACACACCTCAAGAGTCAATTCTCACACACACACCACCTCTACCCCCATGGCAAACCCCCTACCTGAGCCTCTCCTGGTGCAGGCAGGACAGCAGCATGCCCAGGGCCAGGCCAGAGTGAAACTGGACGGCCTGGGAGTCGTCTGCGGTGGGCGAGCCGGGAAGCCCCGCCCTCAGGGTGGCTAGGACCTGTGGCACGCTGTCCTTGTGCCAGGCAACCAGCACGGGTACCACCAGGGACAGGGCCAGGGCGGCACAGGAGCGGGCGATGGCACTGGCCGTGTTCTCTCCCGAGTAGGACCGCTAAGTAGGATCAGTAAGTTGAAGAAAATACTAATTAAAACAATAAAAAAAGATAGGCCTACCCATACTGTTGAATGGTATTGTAGAGACATTCAACAACAGTGTACAGGTATCCATTTCATTTTATGATGTAACATCAATATAGCATGATTTAGATGCCAGCATAATTCAGTGATAATTCTAGTTGTTGTGATTGGTTGGTGTACTGACGTGTAGGAACCAGGGGAAGACTTGTCCTCTGGGCTTGTAGCTGCTGCTGACGATGCTGAGGAGAGTGTCCAGGACCATGGCCAGCCAGGTGGATGTGGACAGGATCTCAGGGCCCACCTACAGCATATACCACAACAAACATGGCAGGGGAGAGTTACAGCACCACCCAAATGGGAGAAGCTTTAGATGACTGTGGTCCTTTTTCAGTTCATATTTATTAGGACATTATCTGGTAAAACAATGGGATACTTTCAGAGACACTCCTTTCCTATTTTATGGTACATAAATGACCAGCTATTTACTTAAGCAATAAGGCACGAGGGGGTGTGGTAATATGGCCAATATACCCACAGCTAAGGGCTGATCTTAGGGATGACGCAACGCGAAGTGTCTGGATACAGCCCTTAGCTGTGGTATATTGGCCATATACCACAAACCCCCAAGGTGCCTTATTGCTATTATAAACTGGTTACCAACGTAATTAGAGCAGTAAAAATAAATGTTTTGTCACACCCGTGGCTGATATAGCACGGCTGTCAGCCAATCAGCATTCAGGGCTCGAACCACCCAGTTTATAATAAGAAATAACATGGTAAAATGGTAATTCCACAGTAACAACCTTAGCATGCATTATTTGTTGTTTTCTCTTCAGATTCATTATAACAAACACTACTAGGCACCAGGGTACTAGTATCCCTTGACACCACATCATTTCCTAGTTAATACCAGGTAAGTACCAGTGCTATAAAATACAATGCTCCCATAACGTGTGGAGTCTGCTCTTACCCCAAGTCCTCCCTCCGTGTCAGCGGGCATGTTGCTCTCGTATTTGGCCAGCACCGCAGCCAGACCGCTCAGAGCCAAGATGGAGTTCCCCTGCACCACCGGACTGTCCCTATCGCCACGGAGGCACAGGTGTAACACAGGGTTACCATGACAACAGTAGCAGGACTCACCGCCATCGTCAACCAAACAGTGTGGCTACAGGCCAGTGCTCCTCGATCCCGGTGTTGGGGGGCTTTAAGTGCGTACAGGATTTTGTTCCAGTCCAGTACAAACCCACCTGCTTCACGGGTTTGAATGATGGCACTGACCTAGTCTAGAATAGTCCCACTGTTTTGTTGAGACCATCAACAGACAAACAATCGGTAAAATCCCTTACCATAATTATAAATGTAATATAATTGCGACAAGTTACATTGTTAATGCATACATTTGACACAGTGGGAAATTCAATGTCAATGCAGAGGAGACAAACAGACTTACTTTGCTGCAGATTTGACAACATCAGTCAGCTGGTCCCTGACCCTGTGTAGAGGGAGAGGATAGAGGGAGAGAAGGGGAGAGGAAGACAAGGAGGATGATTTAGATTCTATCGCTGGACGGGGGGTGAACGTTTCATCTTCTCATGTCTTGATTTACGATTACGCACGCACACAGTCTCTTTTCATCTGAGAGTAGCACATCACTCACATGGCGGATGTCTGTCCCAGTGAGAGCATGCATTGACACCGATGTTCCCTCTGGTGTGCGTGTGTGTGTGGAGATACAGTTGAAGTCGGAAGTTTTACATACACCTTAGCCAAATACATTTAAACTCAGTTTTTAACAATTCCTGACATTTAATCCAGGTAAAAATTCCCCGTCTTAGGTCAGTTAGGATCACCACTTTATTTTAAGAATGTGAAATGTCAGAATAATAGTAGAGAGAAAGATTTATTTCAGCTTTTATTTCTTTCATCGCATTCCCAGTGGGTCAGACGTCTACATACACTCAATTAGTATTTGGTAACATTGCCTTTAAATTGTTTAACTTGGGTGACACGTTTCGGGTAGCCTTCCATAAGCTTCCCACAATAAATTGGGTGAATTATGGCCCATTCCTCCTGACAGAGCTGGTGTAACTGAGTCAGGTTTGTAGGCCTCCTTGCTCGCACACGCTTTTTCAGTTCTGCCTACAAATTTTCTATGGGATTGAGGTCAGGACTATGTTGTCCTTAAGCCATTTTGCCACAACTTTGGAAGTATGCTTGGGGTCATTGTCCATTTGGAAGACCCATTTGCAACCAAGCTTTAACTTCCTGACTGATGTCTTGAGATGTTGCGTCAATATATCCACATAATTTTCCTTCCTCATGAAGCCATCTATATTGTGAAGTGCACCAGTCCTTGTCACGACTTCGGCCGAAGTTGGTCCCTCTCCTTGTTCGGGCGGCGTTCGGCGGTCGACGTCACCGGCTTTCTAGTCACCACCGATCCATGTTTCATTTTCGTTTTGTCTTAATCATACACACCTGGTTTCCATTCCATTAATTATGTTCCTTATTTAACCCTCTGACTTCCCTCTCTGTTTTGTGCGTTATTGTTGGTCATGTGGGTTCGTGTTGTTAGTGCTCTGGATTATTGTGTTTTTTCCTTGTTGGAACTTAACTTATATTTTGAGTAAATTTTGGACTATTACCGGTACTCATATGTGTCCTGCGCCTGACTCTGCATTTTTTCCATTCAGTAACACCCTCACACTCCTGCAGCAGAGCACCCCCACAACATGATGCTGCCACCCCCGTGCTTCACAGTTGGGATGGTGTTCTTCGGCTTGCAAGCCTCCCCCTTTTCCCTCCAAACATAACAATGGTCATTATGGCCAAACAGTTCTATTTTTGTTTCAGACCAGAGGACATTTCTTCAAAAAGCACGATCTTTGTCCCCATGTGCAGTTGCAAACCGTAGTCTGGCTTTTCTATGGCGGTTTTGGAGCAGTGGCTTCTTCCTTGCTGAGCGGCCTTTCAGGTTAGGTCGATATAGGACTCGCTTTACTGTGGATATAGATACTTTTGGAGCTGTTTCCTCCGGTGTCTTCACAAGGTCCTTTGTTGTTGTTCTGAGATTGATTTGCACTTTTCGCACCAAAGTACGTTCATCTCTAGGAAACAGAACGCACCAAAGTACGTTCATCTCTAGGAAACAGAACGCGTCTCCTTCCTGAGCGGTATGACGGCTGCGTGGTCCAATGGTGTTTATACTTGCATACTATTGTTTGTACAGATGAACGTGGTACCTTCAGGCGTTTGGAAATTGCTCCCAAGGATGAACCAGACTTGTGAAGGTCCACAATTTTTTCTCTCCGAGGTCTTGGCTGATTTCTTTTTATTTTCCCATGATGTCAAGCAAAGAGGCACTGAGTTTGAAGTTAGGCCTTGAAATTCATCCACAGGTACACCTCCAACTGACTCAAATGATGTCAATTAGCCTATCAGAAGCTTCTAAAGCCATGAGATCATTTTCTGGAATTTTCCACAGTCAAAGGCACAGTCAACTTAGTGTATGTAAACTTCTGACCCACTGGAATTGTGATACAGTGAATTATAAGTGAAATAATCTGTCTGTAAACCATTGTTGGAAAAATTACTTGTGTCATGCACAAAGTTGATGTCCTAACCCACTTGGAAAAACTATAGTATGTTAACAAGAAATTTGTGGAGTGGTTAAAAAACAATTTTTAAATGACTCCAACCTAAGTGTATGTAAACCTCTGACCTGAACTGTATTTGGCCTGCAATTTCTGAGGCTGGTAACTCTAATGAACTTATCCTCTGCAGCAAAGGTAACTCTGGGTCTTCCATTCCTGTGGCAGTCCTCATGAGAGCCAGTTTCATCATAGCGCTTGATGGTTTTTGCGACTGTGCTTGAAAAAACTTGAAAAGTTGTTGAAATGTACCATATTGATTGACCTTCATGTCTTAAAGTAATGACGGACTGTCGTTTCTCTTTGCTTATTTGAGCTGTTCTTGGCATAATATGGACTTGGTCTTTTACCAAATAGGGCCATCTTCTGTATACCACCCCTACCTTGTCACAACACAACTGATTGGCTCAAATGCATTAAGAAGGAAAGAAATTCTACAAATTAACATTTAAGAAGGCACACCTTAATGCATTCCAGGTGACTACCTCATGAAGGACTGGTATAGTTATCTCTAGGACTGGTATAGTGATCTCTGTTGAGGTGATGGATGGACCAGTTGTTTTAATCCACCTTAGTATGCCTGGAATCTTGGCTTCAGTTAACTTTTTGGAAGAATCGGCTGTGCACATTTCCCTCATATCACTGTCAGCCATTAATAGTAGAAAAATTGTCCAATTTGGCTCAGTTGGTAGAGCATGGCGCTTGAAAAGCCAGGATTGTGGGTTTTGATTCCCACTGGGGCAAACCATAGGAAATATGTATGTGTGCATGACTATTAGTCCCTATGGATAGTGTATGCTAAAGTGCATATTATTAAAAAAAATTAAACATTGATACCAGAATATTGTGATGAGGAGAGGAAGCTATTTTAGACTATTGATATGTAGCCCATATTCCTGGCAGATTAGCCTTCAAATGATCCCCTCATTTGAGAAGAGAGCTGTTTTAGGAAGTCAATACATCTAGTTAGTAGTTTCTGTCACTGAGATACACTGGAATTACATTACAAGATTGGCATCCAAATTAGATAGTTAGATTCATGCGAAGCTATACAAAAACTATTAACACTATTGTCAATCTTGTAATGTAATTCCAATGTAACTCAGTGACAGAAACTAACTAGATTTATTCAGGAATGTTTCCTAATTCTGCGTCTTTTACCCAATGGTAAAGGGCAGAGTAATCTGTGTTAAGAGCTGAGATGTTTTTGATTATAGGGAGAGGGGTCAAAATGACAGGGCTTTATGGTGGATGCCACAGAGGACGTAATTCAGAAAATGACCATCTCCGCAAAGGTCAACTATGTCCTGTTGTTCCATAGTCTTAAATAATGTCATACTGTCGGCTACAGGGACCAATGAAATGTGCTCTGTTAGAAGATGAGCTGGATTATGGTGGAATAGAACGGCATGTTTAAAGACAGGTGTGTGTGTGTGTCCGTGTCTATGTGTGGGTGTGTGTTCTCACCAGAGCCAGGCACAGTGCTGTTTGTACTGCAGCTCCTCTGGACTCTCCTTGCCTTGCTTCTGCTGCATCTCCAGCTCTGCCCGACGACCCTAATGACCACAGCAACCATGACCACACAGCAAGCACATACACACAACCACCATACCGGTACAGCAACTATGATCGCAAATCAACCGGCAACCATGACCATAAATGACCATTCATACGGCAACCATGACCATAAATTGACCAGGAAACTCAATAGAGATAAACAGAGAGACATGCAGTATTCATACGGCATGCACACACCTGTAGGACGGCATGGTAAGCTCGGCTCATGAACCCTCGCCAGGCCTGGGGTAGGAGGAGGGCACGATGCCACTCTGATGGCTGAATGTTCACCTGACCACAGAGAAGAGAAACACTGAGTATGTATGTACATTCATACATGTACACTACCGTTGAAAAGTTTAGGGTACTTAGAAATGTCCTTGTTCTTGAAAGAAAAGCCAATTAAAATAACATTAAATTGATCAGAAATACAGTGTAGACATTGTTAATGTTGTAAATGAATATTGTAGCTGGAAACGGCAGATTTTTTAATGGAATATCTACGTAGGTGTACAGAGGCCCATTATCAGCAACCATCACTCCTGTGTTCCAATGGCACGTTGGTTTAGATAATCCAAGTTTATCATTTTAAAAAGGCTAATTGATCATTAGAAAACCCTTTTGCAATTATGTTAGCACAGCTGAAAACTGTTGTCCTGATTAAAGAAGCAATAAAACTGGGCTTCTTTACACTAGTTGAGTATCTGGAGCATAAGCATTTGTGGGTTCGATTACAGGCTCAAAATGGCCAGAAACAAAGACCTTTCTTCTGAAACTCGTCAGTCTATTCTTGTTCTGAGAAATGAAGACTATTTCATGCGAGAAATTGCCAAGAAACTGAAGATCTCGTACAACGCTGTGTGCTACTCCCTTCACAGAACAGCGCAAACTGTCTCTAACCAGAATGGAAAGAGTGGGAGGCCCCGGTGCACAACTGAGCAAGAGGACAATTACATTAGTGTGTCTAGTTTGAGAAACAGATGCCTGACAAGTCAATCAACTGGCAGCTTCATTAAATAGTACCCGCAAAACACCAGTCTCAACCTCAACAATGAAGATGCGACTCCGGGATGCTGGCCTTCTAGGCATTTTCAGTTTCTTGGCAATTTCTCGCACGAAATAGCCTTAATTTCTCAGAACAAGCATAGACTGACGAGTTTCAGAAGAAAGGCCTTTGTTTCTGGCCATTTTGAGCCTATAATCGAACCCACAAATGCTGATGCTCCAGGTAATCAACTAGTCTAAAGAAGGCCAGTTTTATTGCTTTTTAAATCAGGACAATAATTTTCAGCTGTGCTAACATAATTGCTAAAGAGTTTTTTAATGATCAATTAGCCTTTTAAAATGATAAACTTGGATTAGCTAACACAACGTGCCATTGGAACACAGGAGTGATGGTTGCTGATAATGGGACTGTACGCCTATGTAGATATTCCATAAATAAATCAGCCGTTTCCAGCTACAATAGTCATTTACAACATTAACAATGTCTACACTGTATTTCTGACCAATTTAATGTTATTGTAATGGCCAAAAAATGTGCTTTTCTTTCAAATACAAAGACATTTCTAAGTGATCCTAAACTTTTGAACGGTAGTGTATCTGTTTCAGAACAGTATGTGTACAAATAAACTGAAAAATGGTGACGTAGGTCGTCCATCTTTAAACACGTTTATATAAAAAGAACTGTACATGTTTCCAAAGATCATCACACACCCAAACACACCTTGGTGTGGAGTTTTCATAGAAAGCATTTTGCCTGTCTAGTGGGAGTTAGCCTGTGTGTACACAAACGTATCTAGCAACTCATAAACAAAACACTTGAGAGGGAAGGTTGATGAACGGACTGCTAAAATAAACAGTTTGTGCAGTATGATGAGGATGCTTCAAACTGTTACTGTAGCGTACAACTAGGGCTGTCAGCCGGTGATTGTCAAACAAACAACTGCCGATCTCACGGTAATTGACCGTTAATTAACATAAACACATTTAGCATCTCCTGGCGTCCACACATAGCCTACAAGCCACTGATGCAGACCTTTGGAGCATCTACATTTAAAAAAGTCTAATAAATCCATGTAATATAGCCTACACCAACACAATAAATCCATTACTTATTTTAGACAGATCTAAAGAAACATGATATGAAAAAAATGTAGTCTATTTCAGAACAGAATAGCATACTCTGAGTTGTCCTTATGTTGGGCCCTGAAATGGCTAAGCCATATGGCAGTGGGTTACACTAGTTTATTTATCAAACAAGATTTGCTTAGAATTCTGTGGCATTACTTTATATTATGAAGAATGCAATCGAACTTAGCTGAATAAAACAGAAAGGATATTTTCTCCATGCATCTTTTCTGTGTTGAGCGGTTAACAAAGAAACAGGTACTCCTATTTGCTTCATTTATAGTTATTTATGCAACTTTAGTTGTGACAAATGTTGGGCCATACCTTTATATTTTTAATACATTCTAAGGCTGCATGATGCAACTCTAATGATGATTTGCGCAGGCTGTACACACTTCATCAGTCTCTCATTCACAATTTGACAAGCACTTGATAACGCCTCGAATTTCCTGGCTGCATGCCCTTTGTGTGGCCGTAATGCCCCCTAAAAAAATCCATGCCTTTTGCGGCCAGTGGCCTTCGTGCCCTTGGGCTGAATATAATAATTCTAATTCCCTTCTCTCGGCTGTGTGCCGAAGCACCTCTCACTCACATGGTGCTCAGTCACGTGATCGGGTCTTTCTCACAGGCTGAAGACAGACACATTGGTGATGCAAATTGCGCACATACTTTTCCTATTCCAAGGCACATATTGAAGATATTGGAAGAACTGTCCACATTTACTTTTTGTCAGCCAACAAGCCGAGTAGGTCTAATGAACAGCAAAAGCACTAGCATATGTCAATCTACTATCCACCATAGTACAAAAGTTGACCTATTCTATTCTGTGTGAGAAATAAATATTCCAAACATAGTCTGGGACAGTTGTGGGATGTGATAGATCCCAGATTAATACAACCACTAGCGTCAAAAAACATGTTTTAAGCAATGAGCCTGACGCAACAGATGAGAACATTTAGCTTAGAATGTTGATAAACTATTAGGCAATTTCTTCACATTATAAACGCAGAAATGCGCACACCGCTGTAAGCTTTAAGTGCTAATGTTCCATTAGCAGGAAAACACCATTCTCAAAAGTGACCACAAATGTGATTATGCATGTAATGATTTTATTATAAAGGTGCATTTTTAAGGTGAAAATGATCTTCCCAAACTTGAAACTCCCCCGCTGCATATGTAATGCCAGTTAGGCTTTACACCTGTTGTAAAGCAGATGCATGTGCTTAATTTTAAGAAGTTATTTGGCCACTTTAGTTGTGATACAAACCTTATCAAAACATATAGGCTAGGCTACATGAGGTGTGCGACTATGATTTGAAAAAGTCTCCCCAAAAAAGAATGCGCTGTTTGCCTTAAACTGGGCATAATTCACAAGTGATAATATATCATTCAGATAGGCTAATATTGTCACCCATCACACCATTATTGATTTAATCTTGTCTTTACATATACTAAATAATACATGTGTGAAATTTGCTTTGATTTAGAATGGACCATTATCATGCACCTGTCTTGAAACAGGGGCAAACAGGGGCATACGTCATCTATGCACTTCAATAGCGAATGGAGGACGCTTTTCACCCGGTTCATTTTCATGCCAGACAGGTAGGATATACTCCTCTTGTAAAGATAAACAATGTGCTTAAAATAAGAAAGTTGAGAAATAAATATAGTAGACCTAGGTAATAGAAAGCTGATAGGATCCTCCTCTTTTTAATAGAAGCCATCACTCTGTTTTCTCGTGCAATTGCATAGCCTATAGAAATGTTGCGCAACATGCGCTCATGGGCTCTCATGAAGTGTTTGATTAGATTTTCAACTACATTTGCATTGATGTCAGAGTGATTAGAGGGACAATAGAGTGCTGAGTACCTGGCAGTTAGCAAGTTTAGTAGGCTACTAATGACCTTCAGCAGCGTCAGAGCTTGGAGAAGCCTAATTACTGTGACTAAATAGTCACGTGGAATTTGACTGCCGTCATGACTCATGACCGCCGGTGTGGGGGTAATACGGTCACCCTAACAGCCCTACGTAAAACCAGCTGTCAGTTTGAAACATGGCTGTTGGATGATACACAGTGGCCACCAGATAAAAGAGACAAAGTATAAATGTAGAAATGTTCAGGTTACTTTTCTCAAGTCAACCAGCCAGTGATGATGACGGACGGAGAGAAAGAAAGAGCGAGAGGAGACAATGAGAAACAGAAAAGGTAAGGACAACAGAAAAAGAAGAGAATGTGAGTAGATAGAGAGAACATGAACGAAAGAAAGATAAAGCGACCAGAAATATGATGGGATAGGGGAGAAATACAAAGGCATCTACAGAGAGAGAGAGGAGACACCCCCTTGCCCCTACCAACTAACTCGGAGGGCCCTCCGTTGTCACGTGTTGCTGATGAAACTTTGAGGGTTACTTCCAGAGTGGCGATGGAATCAATAAACCCATCAACTTCGGAACACACTCGTGACTTGAATGATGCAATTCATGTTCCACTTTTAAATAATAAAACTAGCAATTCAGATGAACAAATCCCCTGTTGTTTTACAAGATATAAACCTCAGTAACAGTTAAACATTTCATTTGGGAGGTATTTAAGTCTCAAAATCAGGAAAACATGCATGTGGAACATAATTAGGCACGCCTCTCCATTCTATTCTATGAAATTGCACAAACTCCAAACATATCGCAGTGTGTGTCGGGATAGCACTTCGCTCTGAAGCCGGCAGCTTTGCTGGCTCGTCCGAAGTTGCTATCTGAGGGTCTAATTAACCCCTACACCCTCAATAAATGTCACTCCCTCAGCTTTGGGACACTTGTGCAAATGGCGGAGGTGCACGTGAATGCGTAAATGGAGGGCCGAGGGGAAAGGGGTGATTTGGGATTCAGCCAGAGAGATAAGGGAGGTCACCTCGTGAATGAGAGTGGCTAACATCTGCTGGTAGCTCCGTCCCCTGCTGAGGAAGAAGCGGTTGATTGGTCGTCCATCTCGGTCGGTCTGGACGGGCAGGTCAAAGGAGAGAAGGAGGCCGGCTGGAAAACACAAACATTATATCACATAAAACTTACATTTGCGGAAAACCTAGCTAACCTGGTCCTAGTCAAACAAATTCAAAATATTCATTTGAGAAATGTAACCTTTATTTTCATGAACAGTAGACTAAATGCATAGTAACTCATGCAGTCAAGAATTATTCATTTTGCATACCTTTAACTGACTAGCCAATTCCTGATTTTTATTAATTTATCCTTATATTTCAATACAGGGGATGTCAACAATTTAGCAGACTTATTAAGGCCTTAAATAAAGTAATTTAAGAATTTTTTTAAGGACCTGCGGACTCCCTGTTATTGAATTTTTCTTATTGATGGTGTGTGTTGGTACCTACCTGCCAGGCCAGGTTTGAGACCAGGCTGTTTGCTCTTCTCATAGGTCTTCAGCATGAAGCCTGGGATCCCTGCCACCGTTTTCCCCTGGTCTGACCGGAGGCTCCCCCTTTTCAGGGCAGAGTGGTACACCCCACGGGGCATCTGGCTCATCTCCTGCCTCACCAGTGATGTCAGGAAGAGCTCAAATGCTGAACAGAGGGGGGTGGGGAGAGAAAGAGAAAGAAATTGGAAAAGAGAAGATAGTGGCATATTTGAATTCTGTTGTTGAAGTCTGCAATGGAACAAAATAGAAGTCTCAAAAGTGCAAACCGCACCCATCCGGCACTCAGGAAGGCTAAATGAAACACTATTTGAAATAAAAACAAATACTATTTGAATTTGGGCAAACATACTGTATATAATGGATGCCATGATGGATGTCCCCAACCAGTATAAGACCAGAGAAGAGTATTCACAGTTTCACACACAATGGGAGACTATGGTGTAAACACACAGTTTATTTTTACGAGGCAAAGAAGGAAAAGAGTGGCCCGGGGCGTCTGGGAACAAAGCACGTCGACAAAAGGACATTGAGTGTCGGTTTACTTTTCAGAATTCCTCATCGTTTAATATAATTGACACGCTTCATTAAATTACATTGGAGCAGGAAACTGGAGTGGGGTAGAGTTTGGTCGAAAGAGGCTGTCGAGGGATTGGGGCAGAATTTCTGATTTATTCGAGTCAACTGCTCTGTGGTGCTGCGTTTCAGCATGTAGAGACAGTCCTCGGGGGGTATTGCTGAATAGTTTCACACAAAACAATTTAAACGCTGCATTAAATCGAATACACTATTAAATCAAGATCCGAAAACACTTAGTCCCATCCTCAAAAGTTGGCACGGTGCTCAGTACTGACTGTGATTCTAAAGAGCTGTAGTGAGAGAGAGCGAGAGAGAGAGAGAGAGAGAGCGAGCACGTGTGTGTGTTGTGAGTATATGTGTCTAACAGTACAGTAGTTATAAAAAGGACAGAAAAGGAAAGAACCAAGGTAGTTAGAGATGTGGGGTATATTAGATATGAGCAGCTTCTACCTGGCAGGACTGAGAGGGATGTGAGACCTAGGAGCTTCACATAGGATGGACCTGGAATGGACAAATCCTCTTCCTCCTCCTCCTCCTCTTTCTCCTTAACCTGTTCCTCCTCCACACTTTCAGGAAGTTTTGCGACCGGCCTGGCCTATCAGGAAGACAAACCAGCATACCAAAGACATGATTGGCTGACTGATTGCATTACACAACAATGATAAACAACCATTTGATTAATTATGAGTATAATGGATTAAAATCAGATTAAGATAACTTTTTGGGTCGATTGCACATAAGGTCCATACAAATTTTGACTTCCGCTTTCAACCCAACCCCGCCGATACATATACAGGTTTTTGGAGAGGTGCGGGGGGCTACCACACTAGGTGCCCGGGGAGCTGTTGCTGTGGCGGGTTAAGTGTCTTGCTCAAGGGCACAACGGCAGGCAATGTCATCTAGGACTCGAACAGGCAACCCTCCCGTTGCTGGCCTGCCTCTCTTACCGCTAGGCTACCTGCCGCTCCAGGGATTAATTACTACTACATAACGTTGCTAGGTGGTTGTAGGAACATTGGGAGAGCGTTGCTATCCAGTGGGACTCTCACCTGCTCGGGGAGGTGAAGGAGCGTGTGCACTGCCTCTGAGAACTCTGACAGAGCCTTGTATCCACAACTGGCCACCTCAGGATCCTGCAACACACAAACCCATCAAAACAAAAACATGCAGAGATCTGGGATTTGGCTAGTCTGGGAAGCAGGCTGATTTCTCCACCAACCTTGTTGAGAGCGTAGCCCCAGAGAAAGCTGACCACCTGCTCTTTGAGTTTCTGAAGGAGAACAAGCCATAGTTAAGGGCGAAAAGGCCTCAAATCACATCGAAATGGGGGCCTCCCGGGTGGCGCAGTGGTCTAGGGCACTGCATCGCAGTGCTAACTGCGCCACCAGAGTCTCTGGGTTCGCGCCCAGGCTCTGTCGCAGCCGGCCGCGACCGGGAGGTCCGTGGGGCGACGCACAATTGGGCTAGCGTCGTCCGGGTTAGGGTGGGTTTGGCCGGTAGGGATATCCTTGTCTCATCGCGCTCCAGCGACTCCTGTGGCGGGCCGGGCGCAGTGCGCGCTAACCAAGGGGGCCAGGTGCACGGTGTTTCCTCCGACACATTGGTGCGGCTGGCTTCCAGGTTGGAGGCGCGCTGTGTTAAAGAAGCAGTGCGGCTTGGTTGGGTTGTGCTTCGGAGGACGCATGGCTTTCGACCTTCGTCTCTCCCGAGCCCGTACGGGAGTTGTAGCGATGAGACAAGATAGTAATTACTAGCGATTGGATACCACGGAAAATTGGGGAGAAAAGGGGATAAAAAAAAAATATATATATATATATATTTTTTTAAATCACATCGAAATGAAATGCTGCACAAAAACAAAAAAACACTTGTTAAAATTGCCATTGTTAAAATATGGGCCCCAGGTGTGTTATGCATAGTCAACAGATTTGGAGGACAGGTGGTGTACCTCGTACTCCTCTGTCTTGACAGTGAGCTGTGGCAGCAGAGCCAGGAGCTCTGCTATGGCCTTGACCACCAGAGGTCTAGAGTCACAGCTCAGCTTAGGGCCCAAGGCTGTCCATGTGGAACCCACATCCACCACCTGGAAAAACATCATCAATGTTTACGACCTGAAGACAACGTTATCTTAGGGGGTTTATTGAATTATGCTTATTGTAACAATCACATACCAAGTAAGACAGTATTCATATACAATATTCATATTCAATATTCAGACATCTTAGGAAATTTAGTGGCAGTGCGTGTGTGTGTGTGTGTGTGTGTGTGCGTGCATGCGTACGTGTGTGTGTGTCTGTGTGTGCGTCAGGGTTTCCATTAGGCAAATGTGGCGCCGGACAACGCGACGAGAATATCTTAAATTTACCAGCCATTTGAGAAATTTACCGGACAGATATGCTTTAGGGCGTTCACTCACGGTGTTCAGAATCTTAACAGAACATGCAACTCCTGTAATGAAGCAGGCAATAAAACCTCCTTTTCAAACAGTTGCCAAAATGCAATTCACAGGAAAAAAGGGGAAAATAAACACTTAATCACCACTTGCACTTGACCCCCCCCCCCGTAACACCACCAGCGAAACCCCCTTTCTAGCTCTGACAGCTACGTTGAGGAAAAATATACTTTCTATGCCTGTGATATATGCTTGTCCCACCTAGCTATCTTAAAGATGAAGGCACTAACTGTATGTCTCTCTGGATAAGAGCGTCTGCTAAATGACAAATGTCAAAAGCACACCTGATGCGAGCGATATATGATAGATCTCCATTCGAAAATTAGAAAGAGGGTGAAAGAAAGTTGATCTGAAAACCAATAGAACAGGTATGAAATGGCATATGAGGAAGTCTTTCATAGGCAGCTGTGTGGCAAAAGGCCTAGCTGATTATTGAGCTGCTGCTGTCAGTGAAAAGCATCTAAAGTGTGTGAAGAGAATGCGCCTTGAGTATAATTTCAAACAATGAGACAAGAAGAAGTGGGGTGTGTGGCGAAGATAGCCTGTAGGTGTGTCTCTCTCTCCAAAATGTATCTCTCTCTCCAAAAAGTATGTGCTCAACTCTCCAGAATCCACTCCGCTGTCTCCCACCAATTCTTGCGCATTCATTGTTCTATGTGAATTTATTGCCCTTTGACTGTTTATTTATTTTATTTTTATATATATAGCAATTGCTTATTACATCTGTCACCAGTAGTAAATGTACTGTTAATCCCCGTCATTTGGTTACATTCATTTATGTTAACGCATTTGTATTACTAATTAGGCCTACAGTTATTTTGCATTCTCATTCTCGGAGTGGAACTGTCATTTGCAGAGTTCACAACCTGCTACACTTGTGAGAAACAAGTTTGGTTTTTATTTTATAACTATCATTTACGAGTTGTCCATTTTTTCATTGTCTTTTGTTTGGAGTGCTCCATGTGAGCAATGAGCATGGGTTTGGTCTCTCTGTCTTGTTAATGATAAGGAAGCGCGACCGCCTGCCTGAGCACGCACACAACGAGCGTACCTGGCCTGCTGCGCGCAAATGAGTGCCCATTTGGGGATGTTTGCTTTCTGATTGTCTTAGTCACCACAACCACCACTAATAAATTACTGAGAAGGTCAGCTTAAGTCAACAAAGTCTGTTTTTTTTAACATCCATTGCAAATGATTGCCTAGGAGTTCCTCAAAGTAGGCCTATTTGGAAAATCTTTCCAACAATCTCCCCCTCGGTAATCACCAAGCCTCCATGTGAAAGAGCAAAATATCATAATCGAATCATCCCATATATCCAGTGGAAACTTCATAAAATAGCCTACCTTTCCCTTGTGCAAAAACAGCTGTTTGTCCCGAGCTCACTGGGGGAAACTCTGAGAGCCCAGAATAGGCTAGTTGATACAATGTTGCAAGTTCGCTAGCTACAGCTTTGGGCAGAATCCAGTGAGGATTTGATAGAATTTTGCACTTCACTAGCAAAAGTCAAGACAGATAAGGGAGGCAGACAGGCAAAGTAGAGAGATGAATGTGATTGAAGGAACCATCATTTTTAATCAGTAGGCTATATTTTCTACTGTTTTTATTTGTCGGCTTTATCTATTTTGAATTGGTTGACAATGGAAGTTATAGGCCAACGGCTGCATTGGTCATCTCGGAGTTCCATGCGCTCATTTATGATATTTCGCAGCCAATGATTACGGTAATGTGTCCATATGGCAGAGGCTGGTGCTCTCGCATTAGTTGAATTTAAACTTTTATATTTAAATTATTTGAACTTCTCTAGGGTTAGGGGGCAGCATTTTCACGTTTGGATGAAAAGCATACCCAAATTCAACTGCCAGCTACTCATCCCCAGAAGATAAGATATGCATATTGTTAGTAGATTTGGATAGAAAACACTCTGAAGTTTCTAAAACTGTTTGAACCATGTCTGTGAGTATAACAGAACTTATTTAGCAGGCGAAACCCCGAGGACAAACCATTCAGATTATTTTTTTTGAGGTCACTCTCTTTTCAATGGATTTTCATTGGGAATACAGATTTCTAATTTACCTTCTTGCAGTTCCTACCGCTTCCACTGGATGTCAACAGTCTTTAGAAATTAGTTGAGGGTTTTTCCTTTGTGTAATGAAGAAGTACGGCCATTTTGAATCAGGGTCACTTGTTGTGTCCTGTTTGATAGAGGCGCATGACCAGAAGGCTAGCTACAGTTTGTTTTAATCCTGTATTGAACATGGATCATCCCGTCTTCAATTTTATCGATTATTTACGTTAAAAAATACCTAAAGTTGTATTACAAAAGTAGTTTACATTTTTTGGCAAAGTTTACAGGTCACTTTTGAGATATTTTGTCGTCACGTTTCACAAGTTGGAACCGGTGTTTTTCTGGATCAAACGCGCCAAATAAATTTTGGATATATATCGACGGAATTAATCGAACAAAAGGACCATTTGTGATGTTTATGGGACATATTGGAGTGCCAACAACAGAAGCTCGTCAAAGGTAAGGCATGAATTATATTTTTATTTCTGCGTTTTGTGTCGCACCTGCAGGGTTGAAATATGCTTATCTCTCTTTGTTTACAATGGTGCTATCCTCAGATAATAGCATCATTTGCTTTCGCCGAAAAGCCTATTTGATTTCTGACATGTTGGCTGGATTCACAACCAGTGTAGCTTTAATTTGGTATCTTTCATGTGTGATTTAATGAAAGTTAGATTTTTATAGTAATTAATTAGAATTTGGCGCGCTGCATTTTCTCTGGCCTTTGGCCAAGTGAGACAGTAGCGTCCCGCCTAAACTCAGATTTTTGGATATAAATATGAACTTTACCAAACAAAACATACATGTATTGTGTAACATAAAGTCCTATGAGTGTCATCTGATGAAGATCATCAAAGGTTAGTGATACATTTTATCTCTATTTATGCTTTTTGTGACTCCTCTCTTTGGCTGGAAAAATGGCTGTGTTTCTCTGTGGCTATGTACTGACCTAACATAATCGTTTGGTGTGCTTTCGCCGTAAATCCTTTTTGAAATCAGACATGTTGGCTGGATTCACAACAAGTGTAGCTTTAATTTGGTGTCTTTCATGTGTGATTTCATGAAAGTTAGATTTTTATAGTAATTTATTTGAATTTGGCGCTCTGCATTTTTACTGGCTTTTGGCAATATCCCAGAGAAGTTAACTAAGATTTGTATGATTTCCACATGACATTGATTTTGAGAAACAAAAACATTATTGAAATGAACCTGATCCACAAAAACACTTATATGAAAATACTAACAGACAGGCAGATTGGTAGAAATGGTAGGATAAATTGTATGCTTCCCCAAACTTGCAACTCACGCGCCACCTATGAAGTTCAAATAATTGCCTCCATCTTTCTATGGTCTGATTTCCAAGAACGTGAAGACATGCCTCATAACATGAAGTAAAACATTCAGGTTTCAAACAATGAAGTATGTTTTCAAAACGCATACTGCCTCACGCTCACATTGTAAAGTGGTGGGTGACGCGTTGATAGCCTGCGTAACGTTGGTTTTTCTCCTGGTCAATTTGTCAGACCACAATTTTTTTTATTGCCGTTTAAAAAAAATATCTGGCCAAAAGCCAGCAATTACCAGCTAACAGAAACCTGGGCGTGCACGTGTACGCTCACCTCGGTGCGGCAGAGCTCGTGTAGACCTTGCAGGGCCAAGGCAGCAGGGGTGGCCTGGTCTGGTCTGGAACACTGGGCCAGAGTGTGTGTGATGGCAGCCAGCATGTCCCCTCCGTGCTGGTAGGGCCTGGGACAGACGAGTCATTAAAACCTCTTTCTAGAAGTGAATTCAAAATCCACCCCTATCCCTTACCTCCAAGGCACTTTTGTAGCTCTGAATCTTTCGTAAGATTGAACAAGTGTATATCTAATATGGATCGAAGGGTAGAGGGTGTAGGGCAGGGGTGGCCAACCCTCCTCCCGGAGAGCTACTGAGTGAGCAGGCTTTTGCGCCAGCCCCGCTCCAACACAATTTAATCAGCTAATCTAGGTCCCGATGAGCAGCTGGTCAGTTGAATCAGGTATGTTAGAGCAGGGACGGAGCAAAAGCCTGCACAGCCAGTAGCTCCCCAGGAGGAGAGTTGGACACACTTGGTATAGGGAAAGCGAGGGGCTTAGGAAGAACCCTGAGGGGACAGACCGTATAAGTCTCAGAGGAGTGATGGAGCCCACCTCTCTCTGCAAATGTCTCTGACACAGGCAGCCCTGGCTAGAATCTGTTCCCACTGGGCCTCCTTCCCCAGGAGCACAGAGGACTTCTCGAACTGGGAGATCAGCCTCTGGAGGTCAGGGTACACACGGTCCTACAGCCCAGAGAGAAAGAGACACTTAATCCTAAACCAAGACCGCCAAAGTGTCAACTCCCGCCATCTGGGAAACAATGCATTGCAAATTAAACACCCTTCTGAAAGTGCAGTGTGGACAATCAGCTGGCATCATATATTGTATTGTTATTTGAATGTAAAAAAGTATTGTGTTTTGTTTGTGATCTGAAAAACAAGAAAACGTAATACAACTTTATATTGAATAGATATACACATCTATATATCTACACTATCGTTCAAAAGTTTAGGGTCACTTAGACCTTGTTTTGAAAGAAAAGCACATTTTTTGTCCATTAAAATAACATTAAATTGATCAGAAATACAGTGTTGACATTGTTAATGTTGTAAATGATTATTGTAGCTGTACAGAGGCCCATTATCAGCAACCATCACTCCTGTGCTCCAATGGCACGTAGTGTTAGCTAATCCAGGTGTCACGTTCCTGACCTTATTTCCTTTGTTTTGTCTTTATTTAGTTGGTCAGGACGTGAGCTGGGTGGGTATAGTCTATGTTCTAGGTTAGGTTGGTCTTATTGGCCTGATATGGTTCTCAATCAGAGGCAGGTGTTTTACGTTGTCTCTGATTGTAAACCATATTTAGGTTGCCTGTTTTCACTATTGGTTTGTGGGTGATTGTTCCTGTTCGTGCGTTCATGTGTTCTATGTTCACTTGTTCAGGACTGTAGCTTCGTTGGTTTTCGTCTGTTTATTGTGTTTGTTCGTATTGAAAAAGTATTCCAATAAATATGGAAACGTACCACGCTGCGCTTTGCTCCTCCTCTCTTTCCACCGACGAAAGTCATTACACCAGGTTTATAATTTTAAAGGCTAATTGATCATTAGAAAACCCTTTCGCAATTAACCCTTTTGCAATGAAAACTGTTGTTTGGATTAAAGAAGCAATAAAACCGGGCTTCTTTAGTCTAGTTGAGTATCTGGAGCATCAGCATTTGTGAGTTTGATAACAGGCTCAAAAATGGCCAGAAACAAAGAACTTTCTTCTGAAACTCGTCAGTCTATTCTTGTTCTGAGACATGAAGGCGAGAAATTGCCAATGAGCTGAAGATCTCATACAACGCTGTGTACTACTCCCTTGACAGAACAGCGCAAACTTGCTCTAACCAGAATAGAAAGAGGAGTGGGAGGCCCCGGTGCACAACTGAGCAAGAGGAGAAGTACATTAGAGTGTCTAGTTTGAGAAACAGATGCCTCACAAGTCCTCAACTGGCAGCTTCATTAAATAGTACCCGCAAAACACGTCTCAACGTCAACAGTGAAGAGGTGACTCAGGGATGCTGGCCTTCTAGGCAGAGTTCCTCTGTCCAGTGTCTGTATTCTTTTGTCCATCTTAATCTTTTATTTTTATTGGCCAGTCTGAGATATGGCTTTTCTTTGCAACTCTGCCTAGAAGGCCAGCATCTCGGAGTCGCCTCTTCACTGTTGACATTGAGACTGGTGTTTTGCGAGAACACTCCTGAGTGGCACAGTGGTCTAAGGCACAGCTTTGCAGTGCTAGCTATGCCACTAGAGATCCTGGTTCGAGTCCGGGCTCTGTCGCAGCCGGCCGCAACCGGGAGACCCATGGGGCGGCGCACAATCAGCCCAGCGTCGTCCGGGTTAGGAGAGGGTTTGGCCGGCAGGGATGTTCCTGTCCCATCGCGCACTAGCGACTCCTGTGGCGGGCCGGGCGCAATGCACACTGACACGGTCGCCAGGTGTACGGTGCTTCTTCCGGGTTAAGCGGGCGTTGTGTCAAGAAGCAGTGCAGCTTGGCTGGGTTGTGTTTTGGAGGACACACGGCTCTCGACCTTCGCCTCTCCCGAGTCCATACGCGAGTTGCAGCTATGAGACAAGACTGTAACTACCAATTGAATACCACAAAATTGGGGAGAAAAAGGGGGTATACATTTTTTTTTTTAAACGATCCCACAACTAAAGAAGCCGGATGTGGAGGTCCTGGGTTACATATTGTTTACGGTTGTGAGGCCGGTTGAACGTACTGCCAAATTCTCTAAAATGACGTTGGTGGACATTCCTTCAGTCAGAAAGCTAACTGCACGCTCCCTCAAAATGAGACAAAATTGCACATTTTAGAGTGGCCTTTTATTGTCACCTGGTGCACCTGTGTAATGATCATGCTGTTTAATCATATTCTTGATATGCCACACCTGTCAGGTGGATGGATTGTCTTGGCAAAGGAGAAATGCTCACTTACAGGGATGTAAAAAAATTTGTGCACCAGATTTGATAGGAATAAGCTTTTGTGCGTATGGACATTTCCTGGGATCTTTTATTTCAGCTCATAAAACACGGGACCAACACTTTACATGTTGCGTTTATATTTTTGTTCAGTATATACAGTTAAAGTCGTAAGTTTACATACACTTAGGTTGGAGTCATTAAAACTTGTTTTTCAACTACTCCACAAATTTCTTGTTAACAAACTATAGGTTTTGGCAAGTCGGTTAGGACATCTACTTCATGCATGGCACAAGTCATTTTTCCAACAATTGTTTAGACAGATTATTTAACTTATAATTCACTGTATCACAATTCCAATGGGACAAAAGTTTACATACACTAAGTTGACTGCGCCTTTAAACAGCTTGAAAAATTCCAGAAAATGATTTCATGGCTTTAGAAGCTTCTGATAGGCTAATTGACATAATTTGACATAATTTGAGTCAATTGGAGGTGTACCTGTGGATGTATTTCAAGGCCTACCTTCAAACTCAGTGCCTCTTTGCTTGACATCATGGGAAAGTCAAAAGAAATCAGCCAAGACCTTATTTTTTTAATTTTTTTTTATTGTATTGTAGACCTCCACAAGTCTGGTTCATTCTTGGGAGCAATTTCCAAACACCTGAAGGTACCACGTACAAACAAAAGTATGCAAGTATAAACACCATGGCACCACGCAGCCGCCATACCGCTCAGAAGGAGACGCGTTCTGTCTCCTAGAGATGAAAGTACTTTGGTGCGAAAAGTGCAAATCAATGCCAGAACAACAGCAAAGGACCTTGTGAAGACGCTGGAGGAAACAGGTACAAAAGTATCTATATCCACAGTAAAACGAGTCGCTCAGAAAGGAAGAAGCCACCACTCCAAAACCGCCATTAAAAAGCCAGACTACGGTTTGCAACTGCACATGGGGACAAAGATCGTACTTTTTGAAGAAATGTCCTCTGGTCTGATGAAACAAAAACAGAACTGTTTGGCCATAATGACCATCGTTATGTTTCGAGGAAAACGGGGGAGGCTTGCAAGCCGAAGAACACCATCCCAACTGTGAAGCACGGGGTGGCAGCATCATGTTGTGGGGGTGCTTTGCTGCAGGAGGGACTGGTGCACTTCACAAAATAGATGGCATCCCGAGGATGGAAAATTTTGTGGATATATTGAAGCAACATCTCAAGACAGTCAGGAAGTTAAAGCTTGGTCGCAAATGGGTCTTCCAAATGGACAATGACCCCAAGCATACTTCCAAAGTTGTGGCAAAATGGCTTCAGGACAACAAAGTCAAGGTATTGGAGTGGCCATCACAAAGCCCTGACCTCCTATAGAACATTTGTGGGCAGAACTGAAAAAGCGTGTGCGAGCAAGGAGGCCTAAAAACCTGACTCAGTTATACCAGCTCTGTCAGGAGGAATGGGCCAAAATTCACAACTTATTGTGGGAAGCTTGTGGAAGGCTACCCAAAACGTTTGACCTAAGTTAAACAATTTAAAGGCAATGCTACCAAATACTAATTGAGTGTATGTAAACTTCTGACCCACTAGGAATGTGATGAAAGAAATAAAAACTGAAAGAAATCATTCTCTCTACTATTATTCTGACATTTCACATTCTTAAAATGAAGTAGTGATCCTAACTGACCTAAGACGGGGAATTTTTACTTGGATTAAATGTCAGGAATTGTTAAAAACTGAGTTTAAATGTATTTGGCTAAGGTGTATGTAAACATCCGACTTCAACTGTGCACACACACATAGATATGTACATACAGGCCCCTCGGAAAGTTTTTTTTTTTTTAATTCTTCCTCACTAATCTACACACAATATCCGATAATGACAAAGCAAAAACAGGTTTTTGAAAACCTTTGGCAGTGATTACAGCCTCGAGTCTTCTTGGGTATGACGCTACAAGCTTGGCACATCTGTATTTGGGGAGTTTCTCCCATTCTTCTCTGCCGATCCTCTCAGGCTCTGTCAGGTTGGATGGGGAGCGTCGCTGCACAGCTATTTTCTGGTCTCTCTAGAGATTTTTGCTCGGGTTCAAGTCTGGGGCTTGGCTGGGCCACTCAAGGACATTCAGAGACTTGTCCAGAAGACACTCCTGCTTTGTCTTGACTGTGTGCTTAGGGTCGTTGTCCTGTTGGAAGGTGAACCTACGCCCCAGGTGTGTGCCTTTCCAAATCATGTCCAATCAATTGAATTTACCACAGGTGGACTTGTAGAAACATCAAGCATGATCAATGGAAAAGATGCACCTGAGCTCAATTTCAAATCTCATAGCAAAGGGTCTGAATACTTACGTAAATAAGGTATTTCTGGTTTTTGCTTTGTCATTATCGGGTCTTGTGTGTAAATTGATGAGGATTTTTTTTTTTTATGTAATCAATTTTTAGAATAAGGCTTTAATGTAACAAAATGTGGAAAAAGTAAATGGGTCTGAATACTTTCCGAATGCACTGTATGTATATATTCACATAAAAAAAAGTATGAATTAGACTATTGCTCTCCCATCACTAACCTGTTTCTCCCACAGAGCGGTCATGAGGCGCAGTGCCACGGCCCTCAGCTTGGGGGCGCTGCCCAGCATCTGGAGAGTGTGGAGCACCTGGGGAAGACACAACTGACAACCACACAACACAGGTCAGAGAGGGGAAGCCACACACAGACACACGTCAATATAAAGTATGATGTTAAGTTTGAGCCAATACACTATTCAATGACACTCATGCATAAATTGGTACACAGGAACCTTTCTTGGAAGGCTTTGCGTTAAGTCTATCTTGACCATATTCAATGTGAGGCAATGAGATGCAAACTCTAAAACTGAGCACTGTCCTTTGATGTTGAGACTCCTACTACTAGTTATAGCAGCTAAAGGTATAGCATTTTTCCACTGTTTGGGGATATGACTCAGCCTTTCAAACAGGCCAGCCATGTGCAGTGCAGTAAGTACCTTGTGGGTCCCAAAGTTTGGCAGCGAGTACAGCACAGCGTGGGACAAGTCTGGGTCACACTCCTTCCCCAGCTTAAACAACAGAACATGAAGAAGGGATGGGACCTGCAGAGAGAGAGAGCGAGGGAGGGAGAGAAAGACAGGGGGAGGGGTGAGAGAGAAAGAGGGATAGGGAGGGAGAGAGAAAGAGATAGGGAGGGAGAGAGAGAGAGAAAGAGGGGGGTGGGAAAGATAGAAAGTGAGTGAGTGACAGACAGACAGGACAGACGGGGGACACACTAGTTGAAGCATGTTTACTTGAAGCACTTTTCTTCTTGTATAGGGGAGAGTGGGAGTAAAGGGGGGGTAATATTCTACATTCTTGCCCGAGTTCTTCTCACCCACATCATTACAGGCCGCGCTAAGCTGCACACTGTCACAACCGATCCATCTCACCCGCCACCGCCACCCCCGCCACCACACAGCGCAAGGAAGAGGCAAAGGAATCGTCGGGCTTTGAACTTTGAAAGTCGCGTTCCTGCGCTGGTGTTACCCCCCACTCCCTCCCCGCTCTCAAGGAGCTCCTCATTCCTTAATTTCTTCCTTTCTTAATAACTTACTTCTGTCTCTCGCTTTTCACTCCCACTCTCTCGCCTTCCTTCTTTCCAACCCCCCACAGCTGACACACTGTTGTACAAAAGCAGAGTCTTGTCCCGGAGGCTTTTGCCATTCCAAGACACCTAAGTACGCTTCCTCTCTCTCCCACAAACCCTGACAAACATATAGAGCCTTGGGGGCAGAACAAACAGACAACCCCAGCCAAATTAGTGTCAGTTCTAGTGGAGGTATCATCATCATCATCCCAGGCCAAGACTAGAGAATATGGAAAGGGAACTGAGGGAAAATGAATCTGTTATTATAGAAAGCAATAAAGACAAATTAGGTAATGCACACACGTCCAACATACAGCCAGCCCTCCATACAGTATAGTGAAGGGGTGCCAAACAGCAGGCCCATGGGCCAAATAGAAAACTGTGGCCAGATAGGTACACAGGCAAAAATATGCTGCATTTGTTTGCTTGTTTTTGCTATGCAAGTAAGTGGAACAGCCTTGTGTTCTTGTGTTAAGTACATAAGGTATAGATGCAGTGCCTTCAACACATTACTGAGTACCACTCTCCATATTTTCAAGCATAGTGGTGGCTGCATCATGTTATGGGTATGCTTGTCATCTTTAAGGACTGGGGAGTTTTTCTAGATAAAACATAAATTAAGCTAAGCCCATGCAAAATCCCAGAGGAAAACCTTGTTCAGTCTGCTGAATGCAGTTACCTTTCAGAGATGAAGTTACCTTTCAGCAGGACAATAACCTAAAACACAAGGCCAAATCTACACTGGAGTTGTTTACCAAGAAGACAGTGAATTAATTTCACAGAGCTTAAATAATTTTGAAAAAAAGAAGAAAAAAAATGGGCAAATGTTGCACAATCCAGGAGTGGAAAGCTCTTAAAGACATACCCAGAAATACTGACAGCTGTAATCATTGCCAAAGCTGCTTCTAACAAAGTATTGACTCAGGGATGTGAATACCTATGCAAATATGATATTTTAGTATTTCAATTTCAATAAATTAGCAAGATTTTCTAAAAACATGTTTTCACTTTGTCATTATGGGGTATTATGTGTAGATGGGTGAGGTTTAACCTTTATTTCCCTTCATTTTGAATTCAGGTTGTAACACTACAAAACATGGAATAAGTAAACAGGTATGACTTCTTTCTGAAGGCACTGTAAGGCTTAATAACAACCTCCGGAATGGGAATGCTCAGTGGTTCCCTCCTAAAATCATATAGCCCCTCCTACCCCCAACAGTGTAAACTGTTCTAACTTCTGAACTGAGACGGTGCGGGATTAACTCCCTGTGCCCCCCCAATAACAGGGACGTAGCCTCTGGCCCCTCCCCATGGATAGCAGGCCTCCCTCTCTTGGCCAATATCCATGATCTTATGGACACCATGGTGAGATCAGGAATGTCACTTACCAGTTAGCGCAAACATGGGATGCATTGGATTGATAGAATTCCGCGTCACTGTCAGTGTGCCTACCATTATTTACTTTCATCACCACTATACATGTTTCCATGTTTCCACCTAACTCTGTTGGCCCCCTGGTTTGGGTTGAAATTGTGTGCAATTGGTTTCATCCAAAAACGTTAGCTTCAAAGGCCAGGGACTTAAGTTAAGTGCGCCGTGAAAGAGCTATTTTCAGTTCTTATAAAATCCAATTACATTTTGAGGGAATCCTCTGAAATGCCCCAATGGGCGCCCCAAACGGTCGTGTCAGAGCAGAGGTTAAAGCCACTACTCCATGCCTTGCTTCCTTCTTTCCTTCCTTCCTTCCTTCCTTCCGGGAGTAAAAGAGTGAGAGAAAGGTGTCCTTCTCTGACCCTCAGTCCCCTGTCGGCGACGCCTCTGCCACTGCTATGCCTTCATTAGCATAACGCGCTTATCGCTCCCCGTTCGCCCACACCTTGCCCTGTTGCCTAGCAACCCTAACATCTGCATGGCTTATCATTGGGGAGGGAGGGGGGGGGGGGTTCTCTCCCTTGCCGTTTTTTGTGTGCCTTTGAGGGAACGGCCACCTGTGTTCCCCAATACAATAACTTACCACCTCTGCAATTACATTAAACGCACCGTTGTAAAAATCTGGGGCCATATGGTGTCAAACTACTCAGAGTACGATCAGTTTTGCCTTTCACATTTCACTAAGTAAGATTACTTAAACAAGGGGAACCTGATCCTAGATCAGCACTCCTACTCTGAGAAGCTTGAAACATACAGCCACAGATCTTTACAACAGTGCATTGAGTGTAACTACAGAGTTTAGATGGTGTGGGGGGGGGGGGGAATTAGCCCACAAGCGAATGGTGTAAAGGAGAAATTAATCAGCCCATAAAAACTGTATATGGGGTGTCGACACACACACACACACACACGTGCACAAACACACACTGTAACGACACAAACATGCTTCATACTGTACACACACACACACACACACACACACACACACACACACCAACACGGAAATACCATGGGTATAAAAGGCACCAATAACTTACTGCTCCCCACTTAACTAGCAGAACAACAGGCGCTCAGGGAGCAATTACAGAATCAAAAGGTGTGCACTAAGCCATCTAATGAGCGCTGCAAATAAGGGTGATATACAATGTGACATTTCTTTATTGTCTATAGCAGGTGATAGTCCTCCAGGGTCGCAGTGTCTGACGGTTTTAATCCTTTGCCTTTCAACCGGCGGTATATAGTGCATCCGGAATGTATTTGAACCCCTTCACTTTTTCCACATTTTGTTATGTTACAGCCTTATTCTAAAATGGATTCAATCGTTTTATTTCCCCTTCATCAATCTACACACAATACCCCATAATGACAAAGCAAAAACAGGTTTTTAGAAATGTTTGCAAAAGTATTGCAAATAAAAACTGAAATAATTGCATTTACATAAGTACTCAGACTCTTTACTCAGTACTTTGTTGAAGCACCTTTGGCAGCGATTACAGCCTCAAGCCTTCTTGGGTATGATGCTACAAGCTTGGCACATCTGTATTTGGGGAGTTTCTCCTATTCCTCTCTGTAGATCCTCTCAAGTTCTGTCTGGTTGGATGGGGAGTGTCGCTGCTATTTTCAGGTCTCTCCAGAGATGTTCGATCGGGTTCAAGTCCAGGGATCTGGCTGGACCACTCAAGGACATTCAGAGACTTGTCCCGAAGCCACTCCTACGTTGTCTTGGCTGTGTGTTTACGGTCGTTGTCCTGTTGGAAGGTGAACCTCTAGAGCAGGTTTCAATCAAGGATCTCTGTACTTTGTTCCGTTCATCTTTCCCTCGATCCTGACTAGTATCAGTCCCTGCCGCATGATGCTACCACCACCATGCTTAAGCCGGAGGGATGGTATTGCCAGGTGATGAGCAGTGCCTGGTTTCCTCTAGACGTTACGCTTGGCATTCAGGCTAAAGAGTTCATTATTGGTTTCATCAGACCAGAGAATCTTGTTTCTCATGGTCTGAGAGTTCTTTAGGTACCTTTTGGCAAACTCCAAGCGGGCTGTCATGTGCCTTTTAGTGAGGACTGGCTTCCGTCTGCCGACTCTACCATAAAGGCCTGATTGGTGGAGGGCTGCAGAGATGGTCGGGTTCTTGGTCACCTCACTGACCAAGGCCCTTCGCTCCCGGTTGCTCAGTTTGGCTGGGTGGCCAGCTCTAGGAAGAGTGTTGGTGGTTCCAAACGTCTTACATTTAAGAATGATGATGGCCACTCTCTTCTTGGAAACCTTCAATGCTGCAGAAATTGTTCGGTACCATTCCCCAGATCTGTTCCTCAACCCAATCCTGTCTCGGAGCTCTACGGACAATTTCTTCGACCTCATGGCTTGGATTTTGCTCTGGCATGCACTGTCAACTGTGGGAGCTTATATAGACAGGTGTGTGCCTTCCCAAATCATGTCCAATCAATTGAATTTACGACAGGTCGACTCCAATCAAGTTGTAGAAACATCTCAAGGATAATCAATGGAAACAGGATGCACCTGAGCTCAATTTCAAATCTCATAGCAAAGGGTCTGAATACTTTCCATATGCACTGTAGTGATAGCAACAAACAGGGTTGTGTTCAGTAGGGAGAAACTGTTTGGAAGCAGAGTGAAACAGGGAATAAGAATGCACATTTTTGTTTTCAGTTTCAAAGCGATTTGCTCCAGTTTACCGTTCTGAACAAGACAGGGCAGGCAAAAAAAAATATGCATAACGTTTCTGTATTTTTTTGGGCAGGATTTAACATCATACGAAATGGATGACGGTGTGCACAATTTTCGGGGACCCATTTTGGCTCGTGAGCTCTACTTTCAAAACTACTGGCTGAAATTATACAAAACCTTTTAACGCATCTTTAAGTGATTCAATAAAAACTATTGTTCACCCCCAAAAAGTATGACAGTTCTGTGTTTCCTAGAGTTGAACTTTATATAACTTTCAGTTATGTATGAATGTGGGTCTTGCATGTGGTCAACAGTAACTTCAATAAAATGTGGCTTCAGCATGCGGTTTCCAGTAGCTACCTGTGCGGGGTCTGCCTGGGCGATGGCAGCTGCGGTTTTCAGGGCCAGTCTGCAGACGTCCTGCTGACCGGTGACCACCAGGTGAGCCACGGTAAGGGTGAGGGGAAAGGGGACGCGCTGGCTCAGGGGCAGGGCCGAGGTCACCACCAAGAGCCACTCGCTAGCCGCCACCGGGTCCCCTGTCACCTGGCGTAGGACCTGGGTGGCCACCAGCACCTCACTGGACCACGGGCTGAGGGGTAAGGCTAACTGGGACACCTTCTGGTAAGGAGTAGGAAAGAGAGTGGGGATAAGGGGGAGATGAGGGTTGGAGGGGGGTTGGCAGAACTATGGGTATAAAGACCATATGCTAACAAGAATGCAGGGCATCATATTTACAGTATGACACACGTACTGTTAACTTGGCATATTTCATTGCTTGGCATTAATCAATGCTCCTCTCACGCACGTCATAAAAAAGGTAAATCTGGAGGTAAATCCGCTTCAAGTTTTTTTGTGAGTAGGCCTTTATAGAAATTAACTAAGAAGTGCATTTGTTTACCTCAGCAGGCTTGGAGGACTCTCTCTGGGCATTCTGTAGGAGGCTCTGGGCCAGGCTTTGGTTACGTGTGTGTGTGAGGGGGTCCGTCAGGGGCTCCATGAGGGAGGAGCAGGAGAGGACCTGCAGGAGAGGCAGCACCAGCACCGGGGTCCCCCAGGGGGGTCGCTCACACTCTGGGGGGGCCAGACTTAGGGCTGCAGGGGGTAAAGATACCATCATTAAGAGGGTTGGGGTGTAGGGATGGAGAGAGAGGGAGCGATGAGTGTGTGGATAGCCGGAGGCAAGTATAGTGGAGAGAGACAGAGAGAGGTGCATGTAGGGAAGGTAGAGAAAAGAGAGGCGAGTGTGGGGGAGGGAGAGAGCGTGGAAGAGTGAGACAGGTGAGAGTAGTAGAGAAAGAGGCAAAAGGAACAAGTGAGAGAGGTGAGTGAGTGACAGAGAGTGAGAGAGGTGAGTTTAGAGGAGAAGAGAGAGGGACAAAGAGAGGGACCAGTCTGTGTAAGGAGAGGAAGCTGAGAGAGAGTTGATACCCAGTGTAAGCAGCCCGGTCTGCTGGGACGCTGAGGCCTCGAGAAGGAGCAGAGCCAAGCCCACCATCATGTCCTCCACAGGGAACTCCTGGAAAAACACACACATGCAGTCACACGCACGCACTTTCGAGGAAGTGAGAATACAAACTGACAACCCCCTCCTACCCCCCCCAACACAAACACATACACACACATCCCAACCCCGAGGGGTCTTGAAAACGCAGGGATCGTAAGCGCAGCACACTGAGCTCAAAAGATTCCCTCTCAGTCTCCAACCCCCGGAGGAATCTTTGGAGCTGTGTGTGCTCCCCAACCAATGCTTTGAGGAGATTAGGATCGCACAGCGAGGCGGATCTGGATACATTGAGCGGGAGCTGTCGACAGAATCCTAACAAACCTCCACAGCCACAGGCAGACAAACAAGCTAAAGAGCTGCTGTGCTTTGTGTCTGTCTGTGGGGAAACGGTTTGCTGGGGGTTCTTCCTTCTCAGAAATATAACATAACCATAAACAGCGGTGCAACGTCTGAAAGAGCGTGAAGCAAGAGGCTGATCTCATTAGAAGCCACACAAACTGCTTCCTGATCTGTGCAGATGAAGGAGATAAGACAAGGTGAGGAAGCCATTTTAAACTATTGAGATGTAGCCCTGGTCTACTTTGGCTTGCGCGGCTGGCTCACCTCTGTGCGGGTGGAGAGGAGCTGGTGCAGTAGTTGGAGTAGTGGTCTGCAGTCTCCGCTAAGCTTCAGACTTAGCTGACAGGCACACAGCAGCTGCAGGGCCAGCCGGGCCCTCTCACTCCCCCAGTCGGCCACCTCCAGGGCCGGGATCATGGCCTCCACGAGGCCCCGCAGCTCCAACACTGCCTCCACACTGTCCACCTGAAGATGGAGACATAACACAGGCCGCGTCAATGATCATACCATACCTGCTATGTTGTGTCTTTCACATGTGCTGTATTTTGCTATGCTATAGTGGGTTCACAGGTTCATGTCTACACTGTAAATGGTGTGTTTCCTCAAAGAAACAAAAAGGAAAACCAATCTCATCTCACCTGCATGTGAGGAACTAGCTCGTAGAGACAGCGAACCAGGCTGTGGCATACCACAGGGCTCTGTCCCGGGTCCTCTTCATTTTCCTGGTCTTTCTTCTTTTCTTGGTTGTGATCCCCCGGCTGGGGGGGCAGTAGGACCCTGAGGAGGCTGTGTCTGAGCAGAGCGTACTCTGGCAGCCGCTGGGGCTCACAGTACAGGTAGCGCAGGAAGGGGGCCAACATGGTCACGTACGCAGACTCACCCCTACACGTGTTATATGCATGCACACACACGCACAGACAGGGGAAATCTACGTTAAACACACACTTGCACGTCCATGTAGTAAAATGTAACTTTAAAGCAGATTTATAGTAGATAATAACACGCCTCGAAGAAGAACACAACTCAAACAGGTGAACTAGCTGACAGTCATGTCATGATTTATGGAGGACGCTCCAGCTATACGACCAGATGACTTGGACATGTTTGAAGGCCGAGCAGTTCGGCCTCTCCTCTAGTTGGTTCGCGGGGCTGGCCAGGGAAGAAAACCCTTTAGCTAACCTGTCAGCGGCCCGCTGGATGAAGTCGTCAATCTCCAGCAGCAGAACGGGCCAGCAGTCAGGGCGGTTCTCCAAGACGATGATGTATGGATGGGGGCTGCTCCTGTAACATATTAATTTATTTGTTTGGCTTTGCTTTGGGCTACTGGTAGGTATGCAATCTCTATGGATGTGTGAAGATGAGTTATGTTTGCTCACACACTGTAAATAAATCAGTAAAATTAGTGTGCGTCCCAAAGCGGCAACCCATTCCTTATGTGGTTCACTACTTTTGACCAGAACACTATGGGCCCTGGTCAAATGAAGTTCACTATGTAGATAATAGGGTGGCATATGGGACGCAACCATAGTGTCTTATAAGCCCATATGTCTAGGCAGCAAAGACACTTAAATAAACAAATCATTCATAATCAATTATCCCACTTGTTTATCTGTCTTCCTTCGTCTCATTTAGCTGACAAGGCCAATGCAAAGCAATCAAGGTTTCAGGTTTCAAGTCCATGTGAAAAGTGCCGGTCCGCTGGAGTTTAGTTTGAAAGCTAATGCAACACATACGCATGAACATATAAAAAACAGGGGAAAAAAGACATTTGGATATTTGGTTTCATGTATTCTGTTCCCTTATTTAGATATTTCATTATATTACAGGCCAGTGGGTAATAGTGTAGATATTAGGGCCACTTCGTTGTGCTCATAGTCTTTCCCTGAATGAGTGTGAGTCTAGCAGAAGCCTGGCCTTGAAGAAGGGTGTGACTGACTGATGCATCTGGGCCTCATCGACTAAGAGTTTCTCAGGCAAATGTTCTTCTGAACAACTTAATGTTGAGGTCAAAGGCTGTTTACACAGCCACCCTAAATCAGATTTTCTTTCTATATCCGATATCGCTTTCTGACCCTCCACACAGTTTTACATGTGACCCATATCAGATTTGCGCATTCACACTGACATAGCATTTGAAGTAGCACGCAGATGCAATGCTCATTTCCCGTCCCTGTTCCTTAAAAAGTTGGTGGTTGTCATGGTAACGGCAGGTTATGTGCAATAAGATACACGTCAGAGCAAAAAAAATCTGATATGAGCGTCCTGACAGAGGCCGCATAGGGTTTGTGTCAGAATTGAGATCCACATATGGAAGTGGTATAAATTGGAAGTCAAAAGATCAGATTCCATGTGGGTTTTTGTTGTTGTTAATGTTTACACATTTTACATTTTAAACAGTTTAGATAGGTATCAGATATGCAAATAATTGCAAGACCTGAATTGGACTGCTGCATAAACACAACTAACATCCTAAAATGACCACAGAACTCTGAATTAGGTCAGATATCAGTCAGCAGCTTAATCTTGTCACAAAATTGTTTCACTGAGACGTGACCTATCCATCAAACAATATATAGTCACATTTAGATGTAGTAATTAACTAAGAATCTGTCTTAGTTGGAAACAAGCCAAATAGTCTTAATATAGGGCTATTACTTTTTAGTCCATCTTAAAACAGATATTTTGTTGTCATGCTGAGCCTTAAAAATGGGCATAACCAGAGGCTTTCTACAAAGTCTACAAAGCTCTGTGTAACTTGGCAGACGAGTTCTTCTTCTGACCTGCCCAAAGTGTACATAGATTCCTCCAGGACAATGGATCCACTTCTGACCACCAAGCTTCAAAAAGGTTGATGTAGGCAAGTCCTATGCCTCAAGCTAAGGCTAATGGAGTTTAGGCCGACAAGAAAGCAGCTCACACAGGAAACCTCTCTACCCAACAAAGTCCCTGGCAATGCCTTTAAATGGCCTGGCTGTCATTGTAACAGGATCTTGCCTTATCTACTGTCAGACTGGACAACAAAAGAGAGGGGGCACAAAAACATTACGAGGAGGACTACCAAAGCCAAAGAAGCCTCTTCCGAGGCTAATGCCTGCCCTCGCCCCTCCTCCCAGTCTTCCCCCTGCCACCTGGGGGTTGGGGCAGGGCTGGCGTCAGGCAGACTGTGCCCAGGCTAAGATCTGGCCACCGGCCGACTGGCGAACAGAGGGGCTGTGGTGCTCCTGGTCCCAACAATCCACAATGATGTTCAATTAGGTCAGAAAAGGAGCTCCAGTCCTGAGTAGTTGTAAGAGGGAAATGGTTGACTGTCTTAGTGGTTAAAGAAAAGTAGGTAAACTCTGAACACCAGAGGAGCTGGAGCTGAAGAGGGCAAAGGCTCTTTTATGAAAAGTGATTCATGGATTACAATAACGAGGACATAGCATCCCACTCTTTAGAATCTGAATGAGTAAACCAACCTGAAGTCTACATTTCAAGAGAGATTGGACATGGCCTTTGAACAAGACAAAGGCCCAGGTTAAAACAACACACTTGTGGCAGGGGGACATTGCCTGCAGACAGACAGGCGTGATTCTGACCACTGCCCCACGTCAATCATTGCACGCGCCACTGAGTGCCTCCAACACTGGAGGAAGGACGTCTCTCTCTCTCCCTCTCCCTCCCTCTCTCTCGTGTGACTGACCAGCTTGCCTGCCACAGTCTCTTGCGGAACAAAGCATCCCCCTTCCTTTACCTCCCCCTTCCCCTTCCCTCCACGTCCCATGCCGTAATCTGTCTGACTATCTCTCTATCCCTCTCCTCAGGTTCCCCGTGGTTCGTCTCAACCTCCAGTTCAATGCGGCCTATCCATCAGGCCTTCTTTCTCTCCAGACAGGCCAGACAGACCCACCATTACCTGCTTTCACAGCCAGACAATGGAGGGAGCAGGAAGCCGACAAGACTGACCTTGCTACCTTGCCATTGTTGAACTGCAAGTTCATTGGCAGTGGCAGAATAAAGGGCGCTGGGTTGGAGGGTAACAGGGCTTTAAAATCAAAGTTTGTCGTCTTCAGATTTTAAAAAAGTGGTCTGAAGTCCACATCCCACACCATTGGTTGTGTAGATACACTATACCAGGCTATATGGCTGAAGTTATAATGAATAGAAAAGATTTGGAAATTAGATAGTGTTCATCTTTTCCATTCATTTGTGATTGAGGCAAACAGCTGGATCTAGCCCACATAACAGATGGCGTGCAACATGAACACACCTCCCCCATTAGACCAGTTAGGACACGTGTCAAACTCATTCCACAGAGGGCCGAGTGTCTGCGGGTTTTCACGCCACCCTTGTACTTGATAGATTAATAAAGTCATTAATTAGTAAGGAACTCCCCTGACCAGGTTGTCTATGTCCAAAAACCCGCAGACACTGTCCCTTTACAGCTAGAATCCTTAAATACAGCATTTTATTAATTTTTTAAAACTTATAAATGAAGGATAAATACCCATTTATTCTTGAAGAATAAATCAAATCAAAGTTTGTCACGTGCGCCAAATACCGAATGATAAGGGTAGCAATTTCACAATGCAAAGTGATTCACAGTGCAAATTTTTCCTCCCCAAGATAAAGTTTCTTTACAACTTTGTAACCTCAAATCAAATCAAAGTTTATTTGTCACGTGCGCCAAAAAACAACAGGTGTAGACCTTACAGTGAAATGCTTACTTACAGGCTCTAACCAACAGTTCAAAAAAGGTATTAGGTGAGCAATAGGTAAGTAAAGAAATAAAAACAGTAAAAAGACAGTGAAAAATAACAGCAGCGAGGCTATATACAGTAGCGAGGCTACATACAGGCACCGGTTAGTCGGGCTGATTGAGGTAGTATGTACATGTAGATATGGTTAAAGTGACTATGCATATATGATGAACAGAGTAGCAGTAGCGTAAAATATACTTGTCTTATGAGTTTAGTTAAACTGCTGTATCCTATCAGAACCCAAAATATAATTTTGTTTTACTCCAAAGTTTGTAAACAAACACTGTATAGCCTCAAAACATGGTTCAAACTATAATGTTGATATAATGGATGGTCAGTCCTTGCATCCATAGCTTTGTCTATGAATTTGAGAGCAGTTACATTTCTCCAGCTCCATCTCTTAGTTGTTTTTTTACAAAACAGGGATGGGGAGAACACTTTGTTACTGTTATAATTAAGGATTCTAACTTTAACTGCCCAATTAACTTTGAACTGTCCTTTTAAGAACCCACCAGTCTGGCAATGTGTGCAGGTTACACTGACTCCCAGATGAACTCAGATCACACAAAAGGAGGTGGGGGTTGGGGTGAGGGAGACACGACAGGGCCTCACCGGGAGAAATGTATACAAGCTTTAGTGCCACACCAAGTCGGAATCGGAAATCGTCGGACGCCCAGGAGATGCAGCTGAATTGAAGCCTGTCTGGTTGGGTGGGACCGACAAGGTTATGGGGACAGACAGACAGATACAGGACGTGATCCTGGGAGAATGTCGCTCGTTTTCGCATCGCCTGAACACCCCCTCCTTCTGGTCCCGCTGGGTAGTTAAGTGGCTTAGTGTCTCTGTGGAAGATTGAGCGGAGCAGCGGCGGGCAGACGGTCAACAATGGGCACCTAGTGGGCATTCTTCATTAATCCCGCAGCATTTACAATCGCCCGGCAGAGCCAGGCGCATCCACCAATGGCGGAGCGGGGCTGTCGGCCCGGCGGCTCCACCCTGCTGCCCCAGGCACATTCATCTTCTCACCAGGGAATGACAGGGAGTGAGACGGAGAAGAGATGTAAAGAAGGGGAAAAGGTAACAATAAAATGGAGGGAAATATAGAGGAAGGGGGGAGGTATAGAAAGAGAGATACAGGTATGGTGTGAGAAAACAAGAGGGATGGAGAAAGATAGAGAAAAGATAGGCCTAGCTTGCATCTGTGTCTTTTTACCCACAACTCTGTAACTGATTTCGGGGGCCCCAGGATCTCGGCAGAGGTCCACATCAAAGACTGGGGTAGGGAAAACGAGGACAGGGGAGGGGGAGGATTCTCTCTACAGGCTTTGAGAAAAGCATACATTTCTGCCCTGGATATACAGTAGCTAAGAGTTGTGTACATTTTACAATTACAATTTTGCCATCTAGCAGACGCTGTTATTTAGAGAAGCCTACAGTAGTGAGTGCATACATTTTCATACTTGTCCCCCATGGGAAGCGAACCCACAACCCTGGTATCGCAAGCGCCATGCTCTACCAACTGAGCTACACGGGACTGTATTGACTTGTCCCCAGAAGGATTCCCCTACCCTTGGTGGTTGACACCCATTCATTCTCAAAACCGGAATAGCCATGTCCGTCTTGGAGAGTTGTGTGCTGGCTAGCTGGCTCAAGGTGCAGCTTACTATATGGCTGCTCAGATCACTATTGAAGCATCTAGTGGCTGTAGACGCTGGCCCTTTTGTACTCTGACGCGATTCGACCCTACCCCCCCAACTCATGCACCTCATTCCTGACACCTTAAGTGACGGCTGAGGTGTCATGATACATGGTTCATCACTCCACTATGAAATTAAATCAGAGCTGGGCCTTAACAGCCCATCGGTGTAGGTTGATGTTACCCAAATGAGATATTAATCATTATCAGCAGGATGGCTCAGCCAGAGGACAATCCTATGGAAGGGGTCGGTATACTAACTTCCTAGCATTTCTCCACAGGGAAATAATTCTATGCTTCCCAAATTAAACCCTATAGTGCACTACTTTTGACCAGCCCTGGTTAAAAGTGGTGCACTAAGGAATAGGGTGGCATTTGGAACGCAGTCATGATCTACAGCCCCATAATTGCAGTAGAAGGCAAAGTACTCCCATATTACTATGATATCATCACAGCATTTCTACTGCTGTACAAAAGACTAAGACATACTCCGAGTTGATATTCACGTAATAAGGAATTCCCCTCGACCACAACTTGGGGGAAACAAACATTCTTTCCCATTCCCCCCCATGGTAAAATATTTTTGGCTTACACAGAATGAGAGAGAAAAAACATCCCAAACGCTGCTGTGTTGTTCAATGTACATGTAACCAGGTCAAAAATCCTGTGAGAAGAGGCTTCAGGCTATTCGGCGTGGGAGAGTGGGAAATGTGGGGACCCTGTGTCCAAGTAGCTATGGGTGTGGAAAACATTTCATCACAGGTAAGACATTTAACTAGTTTAGTATAGCCCATGTGTAACTCCACTCACTACTTGTAACTGTATAGTCTGTTAGTTTGTGTCGTTGGTTTTGGCTAGCTTAAATGTTCCAGTCGGTAGCTAGCTGGCTTGCACTCACTCATGTGGCTGCTAGCACCTTCATGAAAAGGGAAATGAGGGAAGCCCTACAATATAGTGTTTTTCTAAGTAGTGTGAACTCTTAGAAAAAAGTACATGTTGTACTTTTCTTAAATGTAGTTTTGTAATTGACTAAAACAAGGAGACAACAAGATAACTGCGTTTGAAAAGGGTCAAGTTTCTACTGTGAGCCAATGGTGTAACCTAGGTAACCACAGGTTGTTTTCCCCACAGGCGTCCTATCTAATACCGACTGGGACTATTACTACTCAGAAACAGTACTATTATGACCTCGTTGTAGCATTTCTATGAAAACCCATTAAGACATTAGGCTACTAATGTACTACATCTGTAGCATTTTCATGACTTCATTAGAATCTTAGATTACTATGATGACATCAATGAAGTATTTCCACAACTAAATAACAACATTGTAGTATTTCCATGACCTTACAGCGGAGTAACTCAGATATTACTACTACAGACGCTATTATGACAATGTTATCATAACCATAGGGGAAAACATAACTACCTCAGATGTTATGACATCACGCTATTATGACTATTACAGATGCTATTCTGACAGGGAGAGATGTTATGACATGTTTTATTATGACTACTACAAGTTATGACATGTTATTCTGACTACTTTAGATGCTATTATGACCACTACATGTTATTATTACTACAGAAGTCATTCGAACAACGCTATCGTGACTATCCACAGCTGTTATTACAACAGAACGGTATCATTACCACTGCGGAAAAATGTTATGTTATAATAAGCATTATTATTATTCATTTCATTTGTAAAGCGCTTTTCTCAACCCAAGGCACACAAAATAATAACAACAACAATCCAAAACACAGCAAACAAATCAACACTATATACAGCTGTCGCCAGAGCCGGAGGACATGAGAACAGAATTAGCAGAGGTCCTTGAAAGCCTTTCTGAACAGCACGGTCTTGAGCTGTGCCTTAAAGGAGGACAGAGACTCTGTAGCCCTAATAGTGGGAAGTGAGTTCCACAGCCTCGAAGCCGCGCAACTGAGAGCCCTGTCACCCGGAGTTATTAAGTCTGCTGCGGGGCTGAAGGGAAACAGAACCGGAGGAGCGACGTGTGCGTGTGGGGCAGGAGGGTCGAATGAGGTCAGACAGGTACTTGGGTCCAGAGTTGTGGATAGCTTGGTCGGTGTGAACCAGGATTTTGTAGTCGATGCGTGAGCATATGGGGAGCCAGTGGAGGTTGAACAGCACTGGAGTGATGTGCTCGCGGGAGAGGTGTGGGTGAGCACGTGAGGAACAGTTCTGGACATATTGTAGCCTGTTAAGGCACTTGGCAGATGTGCCAACAAAAAGGGAGTTACATGGAAAAATTTGACATTGGTCAAACTCTTGATGTGCGCCTCAAACGAGAGCTGACTGTCAAATATCACACCCAGGTTGCGAACCTGACTGGAGGAGAGGACCTTGACATCATCAATATTGAGGCTGTAGCTGCTGATGTTGGTAATGATAGTGCCAATCAGGACGACCTCTGTCTAGTTGCAGTTTAACTGCAGGAAACTCAACTGCATCCATGTTTTGATGTCCTGCAGGCAGCTGACCAGGAGTGCAGTGCCATTGGCAGTGTTTGTGGAGACATACAGCTGTGTGTTGTCAGCATAAAAGTGAAAGCCCAGTTCGTGTTTCCTCAAGATGTTCCCAGTGGCAGAATGTGGATACAAAACCGTAGTGGCCCCAGTACGGAGCCTTGAGGGTCCATGTCGGAGCACAACTCTGTCTGATTTACTGGGATCGATGGCTACAAACTAGTAGCGATCAGTGAGATAGGACCTGAACCAGTCCAAGACAGTGTGTGACAGGCCCTTCTCCATGCAGTCTAGCAGGATGGCATGGCTGACCGTGTTGAATCCTGCACTGAGGTCCAGCAGTCAGAGGATGCTGGCAACCCCAGAGCCAGCATTCACGAGGTCATTAGTGACCCTTACCAGGGCAGTCTCAGTACTGTGTCTAGCTCTGAAACCCAACTGGAAGGGCTCAAGTAGGTGGCCAGGTGGCTTTGGAGTTGGCTACAAACAGCACGTTTGAGGAGCTTACTCAGGAAGGGCAGGTTGGAAATAGGCCTTTAGTTCTGGAAGTTGTCAGGGTCAGATCCAGGCTTTTAAAGTACTGGTGTGACTGCAGACAGTTTGAGCTGAATGAGGGACACACCCAGTGATGAGGGACTTGTTGATCATTTCTGTGAAGATAAACTCCAGAGCAGGTAAGCAGGTCTTGACAAGGGAGGTGGTGATAGGGTCAAGTAAGCAAGTGGTGGGCCTCTTTGTCCTAACCAGCTTGGTTGCATCAGCTGCAGTGACTGTGGTGAAGGTGGAGAACCTTGACTCAGGGAGCATAGGACTTGGTAGCTCAACTAAAGAGGCTTGGGAGGTCAGGAAGGTGCTATTCATGTTTTAAAGTTTGCTTTGGAAGAAGCACAGGTATTGATTGCACCGTTCTGGGAAGGCTGAGGTAGCACAATTGTTCACAGGTTGGAGGTAGGGCTGTTATGGTGACCGTATTACCGCCACATCGGCGGGCACGAGTCATGATCGCAGTCAATTTCTACGTTACCGTTTAGTCGCGGTAATTAGGCTTCTCCAAGCTCTGATGCTGCTGCTGGTCATTAGTAGCCTACCAAACATGATAACATGCTAACCACCTGGTACCCAGCACTCTATTGTCCCTTTAATCACTCTGACATCAATGCAAATGTAATCGAAAATGTAATCAAACACTTCATGAGAACCCACTAGCTCATGTTACGCAACATTTCTATAGACTATGCAATTTGAAAACATAGCTTTGATGGCTTCTATTTAAAGAAAAAGGAGGATACCATCAGCTTTCTATAGGCTAGGCCTACCATATTTATTTCTCAACTTTCCTAATATTAAGCACTTTGCTTCTCTGTACAACAGGAGTTTAGCCTACCTGGCTGGCATGAAAGGAACCACGGGAAAAGCGTCATCCATTCACTATTTAAGTGCATAGATGACATGTATTTTTTCCCCTGACCCTGTTTTGAGACAGGAGCGTGACAATGGTCCATTCTAAAATCAAATTCACACATATATTATTTAGTATATGTAAAGAGAACATTAAATCAAGAATAGTCTGATGGGTGACAATAATATTCTATCACTTGTGAATATCCTATCACCAGCTTGAATGCAGTAAGGCAAGAAACAGTGCATGCCTTTCCCCCCCCCCAGACCTTTTCAAAATATAGTTGCACATGTAGCCTAGCCCAGGTGTGTATAGTGGCCAAATGACTTCTTAAAATGAAGCACATTCATTTGCTTTACAATGGGTATAGAGCCTAACTGGCACACACACACATTGCGTGAGCTTCAAGTTCGGGGAAGATCATTTTCACCATAAAAATGCATGCATAATCACATTCGGGGTCACTTTTGAGAATGGTGTTTTCCCGCTAATTGATCGCATTTTGGAACATTCGTACTTATTGCCTACTGCCGTGTGCGCATTGCTGCGCTTATAATACTGAAGAAAGCCAAATAGTTCATCTACATTTTAAGCTAAATGTTCTCATCTGTTGCATCAGCTTCACTGTTTAAATGAACAAGCGAAGCCCACAGCCATAGCCAGACAATGGCCTAACATAAGGACAACCCATAGTATGCTATTCTGTTCTTCTGAAATAAATCTAAAGAAAGATGATATAAAGCAAATGTAGTCTAAAAATAAATAATGGTGTAGGCTATATTAAATGGATTTATTAGATGTTGTAAAATGTAGATGTTCCAAAGGTCTGCATCAGTGGCTTGTAGTCTATGTGTGGAAGCCAGGAGATGCTAAATGTGTTTATGTTAATTAACGATCAATTACCGTGAGACCGGCAGTTATTTGCTTGACAATCACCGGCTGACAACATTTCATGACCGCCACAGCCCTAGTTGGAGGAGCTTGCTCACAATAGAGAACAGCACCCGGGACTTACCACTGCTGTTGCTGATCAGTTGGGAATAGTAGGATGTCCGAGCTGCATTTATGGTGTGTTGGTATTCTTGCTGATGTTGCTCATAAACTCAGCAAAAAAAAAAAAAAAAGTCCTGTTTTCAAGACCCTGTCTTTCAAAGACAATTTGTAAAAATCCAAATAACTTCACAGATCTTCATTGTAAAGGGTTTAAACACGGTTTCCCATGCTTGTTCAATGAACCATAAACAATTAATGAACATGCACCTGTGGAACGGTCGTTAAGACACTAACAGCTTACAGACGGTAGGCAATTAAGGTCACAGTTATGAAAACTTAGGACACTAAAGAAGCCTTTCTACTGACTCTGAAAAACACCAAAAGAAAGATGCCCAGGGTCCCTGCTCATCTGCGTGAACGTGCCTTAGGCATGCTGCAAGGAGGCATGAGGCCTGCAGATGTGGCAGCCATAGCCATAGCCAATAAACTGCAATGTCCGTACTGTGAGACTCCTAAGACAACGTAACAGGGAGACAGGACGGACAGCTGATCATCCTCGCAGTGGCAGACCACGTGTAACAACACCTGCACAGGATGGGAGCGTCCGAACATCACATCTGCGGGACAGGTACAGGATGGCAACAACACCTGCTCGAGTTACACCAGGAATGCACAATCCCTCCATCAGTGCTCAGACTGTCCGCAATAGGCTGAGAGAGGCTGGACTGAGGGCTTGTAGGCCTGTTGTAAGGCAGGTCCTCACCAGACATCACAGGAAACAACGTCGCCTATGGGCACAAACCAGACAGGACTGGCAAAAAGTGCTCTTCACTGACAAGTCGCGGTTTTGTCACACCAGGGGTGATGGTCGGATTCGCATTTATCGTCAAAGGAATGAGCGTTACACTGAGGCCTGTACTCTGGAGCGGGATTGATTTGGAGGTGGAGGGTCTGTCATGGTCTGGGGCGGTGTGTCACAGCATCATCGGACTGAGCTTGTTGTCATTGCAGGCAATCTCAACGCTGTGTGTTACAGGGAAGACATCCTCCTCCCTCATGTTGTACCCTTCCTGCAGGCTCATCCTGACATGACCCTCCAGCATGACAATGTCACCAGCCATACTGCTCATTCTGTGCGTGATTTCCTGCAAGACAGGAATGTCAGTGTTCTGCCATGGCCAGCGAAGAGCCCGGATCTCAATCCCATTGAGCACGTCTGGGACCTGTTGGATCGGAGGGTGAGGGCTAGGGCCAATCCCCCCAGAAATGTCCGGGAACTTGCAAATGCCTTGGTGGAAGAGTGGGGTAACATCTCACAGCAAGAACTGGCAAATCTGGTGCAGTCCATGAGGAGGAGATGCACAGCAGTACTTAATGCAGCTGGTGGCCACACCAGATACTGACTGTTTCTTTTGATATTAACCCCCCCTTAGTTCAGGGACACATTATTCTATTTCTGTTAGTCACGTCTGTGGAACTTGTTCAGTTTGTCTCAGTTGTTGAATCTTGTTATGTTCATACACATATTAAGTTTGCTGAAAATAAACGCAGTTGACAGTGAGGACGTTTCTTTTTTGCTGAGTTTACATCTGCGCATGTACAGTTAGCCTAGTTTTCTTATACGGTCGTTCTAGACGACGGACAGTTGCTTTGAAAGAGCGTCGCTCTTCAGTGTACCAGGGAGGCGATTTGGAGAAAGACAACATAAAAGGTTTTCAAAGGAGCAACTTCATCCAGTATGGAGGCCAAGGCAGTGTTGTATTAAGCCAGAGTCAGTAACTGGCAGGTAGAGATCGATTTAGTAAGCTGGCCAGTGTTAACCGTTTTCAGACTTCTAAACTGAATGGAGCGTTTCTTGGGCCGAATGAGTAGAGGAATAGCTAGGGTGAAGGTGATGAGTTTATGGTCAGACAGCCCTGACACATTTCCTTCCAATTTGGCGAGACGCCTGTGGAGACCAGGTCCAGTTTATGGCCTTTCTTGTGGATAGCAAAGTCCACGTGTTGTTGGTGTCCAAAGTTGTCCAGGACATCCGCCAGGCCGGTAGAGAGACTGCAGTCAGGGGAGTCGACATGTATGTTGAAATCACCAAGCACTAGCATAGCATGGGCTCAGGGGTGTTAGTAGCTCAGATAGTTCAGCAGGAAAGTTAGGGAGGCCAACAAATTAACACAGACAGTACTGATACAGAGCCATTGATCTTGAAAGGCATTCATTCAAAACATGACAGCTGGTACTGCAGTAAAATCACAGTGCTGTCAGTCCTGCAAATTACAGCCAATCCGCCACCCTGTCCGGATGTGCGAGGACAGTCCAGGTAGGTGTATACCTGATGGAGGGAATTTGTGGAGGGATATGTACTCATTGGGCTGATGCCAAGTCTCAGTGAGAAAGAGAATGTCTAGACCTCTATCAGTGATGATACCATTCAGCCGTAAACCTTTGTTGTTTATGGACCTTGACTTTAAAAGCCCCAGTTGTGCATGATGTACTGCTTGGATTACGAGTGCACACACCAGACTTAAGTTTGTTAATTAGTCTCCTACCGCCCCGTCATCTGCATTTTTTCCGCAAGATCCCGTCTTGCTTAAGGCTGTTGCTCAGCTCCCTGCACAGGGTTGTTTTAATATGTTAAAATCTTGGGTGTAGTGAGTGATAGTTGCTTCCATTTCTGTATCTTTTGCTCCAGCCTTTGGTCCAGTAGATGGGAGATGAGATAAAAAGAGATGAGGATCAAGGAGGATCTGAGCTGGTACTTGAATCCAAACAATTAGCTAGTTGATTGGAGAAGTAGTCAAATATATATATATATTGTATATACACAAAAGTATGTGTGGATTCATCTATTTCAGCCACACCCTTTGCTGACAAGTGTATAAAATGAGCACACAGCCATGCATCTTCATAGCCAAACATTGGCAGTAAAATGGCCTTACTGAAGAATGGAATGGCCTTACTGACTTCCAACGTGGCACCGTCATAGGATGCCACCTTTCCAACAAGTTAGTTCATCAAATTTCTGCCCTGCTAGAGCCACCCCGGTCAACTGGAAGTGCTGTTATTGTGAAGTGCAAACATCTAGGTGCAACAATGGCTCAGCCACGAAGTGGTAGGCCACACAAGCTCACAGAACGGGACCGCCGAGTGCTGAAGCGTGTAAAAAAAAGTCTGTCCTCAGTTGTAACACTCACTACCGAGTTCTAACTGCCTCTGGAAGCAACGTCAGCACCAGAACTGTTCGCCAGGAGCTTCATGAAATGGATTTTCATGGCCGACCAGCTTCACACAAGCCTAAGATCACCATGCACAATGCCAAGTGTCGGCTGGAGTGGTGTAAAGCTCGCCGCCGTTGGACTCTGGAGCAGGGGAAAAGTGTTCTCTGGAGTGGTGAATCACGCTTCTGGGTTAGGCGGGATACCAGGAGAATGTTACCTGCCCCAATGCATAGTGCCAACTGTAAAGTTTGGTGGAGGAGGAATAATGGTCAGGGGCTGTTTTTCATGGTTTGGGCTAGGCCCCTTAGTTCCAGTGAATGGAAATCTTAATGCTACAGCATACAATGACATTCAAGACGATTCTGTGCCTCCAACTTTGTGGCAAGAGGTTGGAAAAGGCACTTTCCTGTTTCAGCATGACAATGTCCCTGAGCACAAAGCGAGGTCCATACAGAAATGGTTTGTCGAGATCGGTGTGGAATCTCATCGAACACCTTTGAGATGAATTGGAACACCGACTGCAAGCCAGGCCTAATCGCCCAACATCAGTGTCTGACCTCAATAATGCTTGTGGCTGAATGGAAGCAAGTCCCCGCAACAATGTTCCAACATCTAGTGGAAAGGCTTCCCAGAAGAGTGGAGGATATTATAGCAGCAAGGGGCTAGGGGGGGGGGGGCAACTCCATATTCATGCCCATGATTTTGAAATTAGATGTTCGATGAGCAGGTGTCCACATACACTACATGACCAAAAGTATGTTAACTAATTTAACGTTGTTGGTAACATTTTTAGTTCTGTTCAATACTTGATCAGCTAAAAGTTGATAAAACATTGCACATAGAAAACACTTACAAATAACTAAGGATACATTTGCAGGAGTAAACTACCAAGGTTGCCACTATGCGCCATGGCAAGCATGAAATTACCTGAAAGAGTAGTGATAAGTGATGTGGACTCAAAGACCCGCACTCCACTCCAATCAATAGTCTCACACTCAGAACCTAACTTGATGTTATGAATCAAAAGTAGCCTAGACATCTTTCCTCATGTGGTCACAGTAAAGTTGAGAAATAGAGCGATGTGTATGGTCCTATATGGCCCCCAACGTCAGACCACGGGAAATAAAAATAAAAAGTGGACTAACCTGACGGAGCGGGGACAAGTGAAGTGGAATAACCTGATGGACTAGCGACAAGTGAAGTGGACTAACCTGATAGAGTAGGGACAAGTGAAGGGCGTTCCTTTGTCTCGCTGGTCCGCTTGCACCTGGAGAAGCCTTCCTATCACTTTTATCAACCCCTGCACATTCCTGTTCATAAGAAACAGAAAAAAATGAATAAGGCCAGGAGTATAACTAGCAGTTTACAGAAAACCCAGATAGATTAGGGCTATACTGTGCAGAGGACCTTACAGGGATACTTCGGGATGTTGACAATGACGCCCTGTATATACTTCCCCAGAGTCAGATGAACTTGTGGATACGTCTGTGTACATGTCTGTGTACAATATGAAGGAAGTTAGAGGTAGTTTCGTGAGCCAATGCTAACTAGCGTTAGTTAGCATTGGCTCGCAAAACTTCCTCTAACTTCCTTCATACTGGACAAACTTTGCTGTGGGGTTGTGGAAGCTGTAGTCAGAGATTTAAGCTATCCGATTGGCCAGCGCAGTAGGAGCACTTGATTTAGCTCTCCTGGTCCGCCGGATAGGCAGTTTGTTTCTTCAGACAAATAAAATAGTTCAAAATGGGAACACTTTGCCTATCCAGCGTAGGGCTTCTGAATCAAGTGCACCTACAAACAACAGTAGAAGACTAATAAAAAAAGACTGGAGCTCTAGGCTTTATCATTGGCTTTTCTACAGAAATGTTTGGTGATAGACTATGAATGCCTTGAAGATTGACTAGTTGACCAGGATCGACCGGTTGGTGACCACTGCAGTAAGAGAAGCACACTGTACACTTGTACAATGATATTAGATGGCGCATGCGATAATATCAGAGATGGGAAAGGTCACAAGCTGTTTGGCGTTCCATTTCCTGCTGCGCTGGCCATTACCTCAGCACGATCAATAGCTCAAAGTCAGCAGTAGCAGCAGCCTGGCGAGTGCCAAAACAGCGTGTCCCCTCCTCAGTGAAATTACTTTGTTACCATCTTATTACAGTGAGAGCAGAGGGCCCAAGGTGTTATGAACAACGCAATGCCAACAGGGCAGAGCGTTCAGATTCCAATGCATCACCATCATTCAATGTGTTTACCATTGTAACAGACCTGAATGATTTTGGTTAACAACAAAAAAGAAATAAAAAAAATAACATACTCAATGTCATACAGTGAATGATAGTGGCCATGGTTATCATACTGCACGGATATGATCTCTAGGCCTATACGTGGAGTGCAGTGTATTTTCAATGCTACAGAACTACTATCGAAAGAGTTCCATGACTTTTAATATAGCACGATCAACTGCTCTACAGTTTGGTGTGACAATACCGTGTAACAGGATGTCCTGATAAGTGTTCAACCACAGAGAGATAGGGGAGGGGCTCATGTCTGACAGTATGGCTAAGCTCTGTTAAGACCTCAACAGCGCGCAGGAGGCTGTCGTAGAAGAAGAACGGTAGAAGACAATTTTTATGAGTCTGACTCTAATCAAGTCTGTCTGAACTCTCTGAGCACCTGTAATAAAAGGCTGTAATACACACCGAGACATATTTTCTGAATTGTGTGTGCGCGCGCCAGGGTTTCCGTTAGCTGGTAACAGCCGGCTTTTGGCTTATAAAAAAATTGAAAAAGATAAATAAAACTGGCTCTGGCTAGTTGTCTGGGAGAATAAGAAAATAATCCCATTGCGAATAAAGCTTTTTAGCTTATTCATTGATGGAAATACCAGTCAATGTTAATACATTTGACTGGTCATGCTTAGCGGTCGATAGGTTAATTTGCAGAATTTTGTGGAATTAAATTGGCACGTGTACAGTATATTCGGTATGCATCTTATTTATCACACGCGTACAGCATACAGATACTTTGTGGGAAATCTGCTGCTGCTACAGCCTCTCAAACTGCATGCATAGGCAATGGACGGCAGGCTTCATCAGCGCATCACACACCACTTTGCAATGAGCTGGAGGCAGTATGCATTTTGAAAACATATGCTTAATTGTTTGAAACCTGAACGTTTTACTACATATTATGAGGCATGTCTTACCTTGCCAAAATATCCGTAGAGGCAATTATTTTATATCAACTTTCTTTCGTTGTCCAGTAGCCAAAGGCACAATCCTATTAGATCTCCCCTCTTTCTAATGGATATTTCCATCTCTGTCACATGAAACCGATCGCATGTGCAGTGCTCTTTGACAACAGTGTTTTCCTCCGTAAATTGCATTATGGAACAAACACTTGAGCATAGCCTAGTGCCTTGTGCATATTGCTGCGCTTATAATGTGATGAAATAATAGCTGATCAACATTTTAAGCTAAATGTTCTGATCTGCTGCATCAGACTCAGTGCTTTTTAACTTTTTTTTAAATGTAGCCCAGGCCTACTGGTTGTATGAATTTGGGATCTATCGTCCCACAACTGTCCCAGAGCCTGTTTGGAATAGGCTATTTCTTACTCGACAAGCGGACTATAAAATAGGTCAACTTTCTACTATGGGGGATAGTAGACTGACAGAGGCTAGTGATTTTGCTGTTCGTTACTCGTCTTGCTGGCTGAGGAAAAGTAAATGTGGACAGTTCTTCTAACATCTTCAAAGAGCACATCAGAATTCAAGAATGACCACACATCATTGCATCCTCGACTTGCATGTTCTGTTAATATGAATTACCATCATCTAAATGTGATTTCTGTAATTCTGAGCACCGTGGGTGGACGCCCTAATCAGGTCACGTGCCCAATGCATATGGGTTAGAGGTCGACCGACTATGATTTTTCAACGCCGATACCGATTATTGGAGGACCAAAAAAAGCCGATACCGATTAAATCGGACGATTTTTTAAATTTATTTGTAATAATGACAATTACAATAATACTGCATGAACACTTATTTTAACTTAATATAATACATCAATAAAATCAATTTAGCCTCAAATAAATAATGAAACATGTTCAATTTGGTTTAAATAATGCAAAAACAAAGTGTTGGAGAAGAAAGTAAAAGTGCAATATGTGCCATGTAAGAAAGCTAACGTTTAAGTTCCTTGCTCAGAACATATGAAAGCTGGTGGTTCCTTTTAACATGAGTCTTCAATATTCCCAGGTAAGAAGTTTTAGTTATTATAGGAATTATAGGACAATTTCTCTATACGATTTGTATTTCATATACCTTTGACTATTGGATGTTCTTATAGGCACTTTAGTATTGCCAGTGTAACAGTATAGCTTCCATCCCTCTACTCGCCGCTACCTGGGCTCGAACCAGGAACACATCGACAACAGCCACCCTCGAAGCAGCGTTACCCATGCAGAGCAAGGGGAACAACTACTCCAAGTCTCAGAGCGAGTGATGATTGAAACGCTATTAGCGTGCACCCCACTAACTAGCTAGCCATTTCACATCGGTTACACCAGCCTAATCTCAGGAGTTGATAGGCTTGAAGTCATAAACAGCGCAATATTTGAAGCATTGCGAAGAGCTGCTGGCAAAACGCACAAAATGATGTTTGAATGAATGCTTACGAGCCTGCTGCTGCCTACCACCGCTCAGTCAGACTGCTCTATCAAATCATAGACTTAATTATAACATAATAACACACAGAAATACGAGCCTTAGGTCATTAATATGGTCGAATCCGGAAACTATCATCTCGAAAACAAAACGTTTATTCTTTCAGTGAAATACGGAACCGTTCCGTATTTTATCTAACGGGTGGCATCCATAAGTCTAAATATTCCTGTTACAGTGCACAACCTTCAATGTTATGTCATAATTACGTAAAATTCTGGCAAATTAGTTCGCAATGAGCCAGGCGGCCCAAACTGTTGCATATACCCTGACTCTGCGTGCAATGAACGCAAGAGAAGTGACACAATTTCACCTGGTTAATATTGCCTGCTAACCTGGATTTATTTTAGCTAGATATGCAGGTTTAAAAATATATACTTCTGTATATTGTTTTTAAGAAAGGCATTGATGTTTATGGTTAGGTACACGTTGGAGCAACGAGTCCTTTTTCGCAAATGCGCACTGCATCGATTATATGCAACGCAAGACACGCTAGATAAACTAGTAATATCATCAACCATGTGTAGTTATAACTAGTGATTATGATTGATTGATTGTTTTTTATAAGATAAGTTTAATGCTAGCTAGCAACTTACCTTGGCTTCTTACTGCATTCGCGTAACAGGTGGGCTCCTCGTGAGGCAGGTGGTTAGAGCATTGGACTAGTTAACCGTAAGGTTGCAAGATTGAATCCCTGAGCTGACAAGGTAAAAATCTGTCGTCCTGCCCCTGAACAAGGCCGTTAACCCACCATTCCTAGGCCGTCATTGAAAATAAGAATGTGTTCTTAACTGACTTGCCTAGTTAAATAAAGGTGTTAAAAATAAATAAAACATTTAAAATCGGCGTCCAAAATTACCGATTTTCGATTGTTATGAAAACTTGAAATCGGCCCTAATTAAATCGGCCATTCCGATTAATCGGTCGACCTCTAATATGGGTCCGGTAAATTTCTCAAATGTCCAGTGAATTTCAAAAATGCTTCCGGTCAAATGTCCGGCGCTACATTTTTTTGCGGAAACCCTGGTGCGTGCGTGTGTGAGTGGACAAGCGTGTGTGTGTAATACCTGGCGGAGGGCAGGAGGTTGAGGACGCTGTTGAGTATGTAGTGCAGGTCGGCGTGGGCCTGCTCTACCAGGAGCACCACAGCGTCACAGCAGGCTGAGCGCACAGCAGCACAGTCACTGCAGCACTGCTCCCACAGGGTCTCCATAGCTGGGCCCTGCAACACAGTCAGACACAGTCAAAGACACAGGAGAGGCAGAGGCACAGCCACTACGGCACTGCTCCTACAGGGCCTCCACACCCGGGAGTCAGACACAGTCAGAGACACATGATATGGTCATAAACAAATTGCATCAATCGAAAACACAGCGGGTCAGTCAGAAACAAATGTTACAGCCTGAGGCACAGCTTCACACTCAAACATGATACTCAGACACAAATTTGAAAGCCAGACACCTACCTGGGTGGAGGACTGGCTGATCCTCTCATTCTGGCCCTTCTCTTTCAGCACAGCCGCAACCAGACTCCTCACCGTCTGCAGACATAGACAACAGGCTTACTACGGAGTTAGATCCTGGCTCACAATAACCTGAACAGTATGACCCCCATTGCATCCCCAATCCAGAGACAATCTCTCAGTCAGCACTTTACCTGGGCTTGTATGAGCGGGCTGGGAAAGTCAAATCTCTTTTTCAAATTCTCACTCATCTTCTCTGGTCATGCCTGCGAGTGAGGGAGAAATACCAAAAGATTATTCTTAGGATTGAGAGCACAGAAACTGGAATATTTCCAAATAAGTTCAAACTTAAATAGAACGGAGCTCTCCTTGTTGAAAACAAAAGTACACAACAAAACTAAGGTTATTGAAGAGGATACCTGGAAAATAAAACTTTCTGGCCATGTTTCAGAGACATTTTACATTACATTTTTAGTCCTAGCTCCCAGGGGACTGACATGACAACCTACGAAACGAGCTGAACTGCCCAAAGACAGAGTGATTCCCCAAACTCCAGCCATCTGCTGTGTCATATAGGCTACAACTAGCCTAATGCACTGTGTACCTACATTGAAGAACAGCCCCCAAGCAGGTACCTGTATCCCTTTGAAAGACGACCCCCGCAGTGTGAACTAAAGCTCTGACAGGTGGCATTGGCCACTGACATAATTTTGCATGAATTGAATGCATTATTCACGAGACACTTTCCCGAATACAGACAGATGACTGGCCCCCGAGCAGTTTGCTAGTCGCTACATTGAATACATTGAAACTTGGACCATCTCAGGTTGTTGTTCCATTAAAGAATGACAATGAGGCAGAGAGGACAGACAAGTGGACTGACTACCAGATGGTTATTGTCAGGGCCCTGGCTGCCTGGCTGGCTGATAGCCAGGGAGATCTGTATGTGCTGTGTGAGACTCTGAACAGAGGGGGAATATGGGAGACAATGTAGGCCCCCCCCTACCGCACCGCACTCCAGCCCCACCCGTTCCCCCTCTATTATAGAGCTGATAAGTGACAGGCCAACAGTGTGCAACAGCCCATTCACAGCCCCTGACGCAGCTATAACATTCACTCTCAACGACGTAATACAGCATCCACAGAAACAGCCACACTACTGCAGCCCAAACGTATAGCGAGGTAAGGCTCTCATATTCAATGCTAAAAGTAGACTTCTGACAACTGTCTTCTACAAGTTGGTGTTTATGGTTGAAACTTATCGTAGGCCTTTGTGACGTGACTGACTAGGATTAAAGGATAAAATCCACCTGTCAATGCTGGTTGGGTGATATTACACTGCACAAGGTGCTTGGTTCCATAAAATGACATTTTGTTGTGAAGGGATTGAAATGTGGCCTAAATTGTGCCGTGTTATTAAATGTGTATAAAAGACAATAGAGGGAATAAACTAACATTCATATTCTTTGAGTGTAAAAACAAAGTTACTGTTGTTGAATTAGGCATAAGCAAGATGGTATAAAATCGTTTATGGATTGACATGACTATGTTCAAACATATTCAACTTGCTCTATAGTCTGACTATGCTGAGGTTTGACACCCAGATATAGTCTTTTAAAAAATAGATGTTATTTCACTGTGCTGCATGGCACATTTTCCAAACTCAAAGAGGGACAATAGTCAGTGAAACATGTCAATTAAACTATTCAGGGGTTTCTAGACTGCCTTTAACTTGCTCACTAACAATGTAAACAGGCCTGTACTGCTGGCTCAGCATTGTTAGTGTAAACAATGTGACATTGTTTAAAATGCTCATTCCTGTGCCTTTGAAAGTGATAGTCCTAATGCTTGTGGATAGCAGAATTGACTATGGCTTGTTGCTTGTCCTCCAAAACGATTTAGTTACTGGTTAAGGCAGGCAGGCAGAACAGATAGCACATTATGTTTACATTGTGAATGCAATGGGATACATTTGGTAGAATTACCATAAACTCTACCAACAGCGTGGCTGCCTAGCTGCTGGTGTACCTGGGGTTACTAATAGTAGAGACAGAAGACATATCAATACTATCATGATGAGTTTCCTGGAAATTAGTTGCAAGCGCCAAGTTCCCTGACGCTTGCAAATGTTAAACAAATGTACTGTAGCTAGCTAAAACAACATCTGTGCATTAGAGACGTCTCCAACGCCCAGAAAGCTCCGATTCACCACGAACAGGTCGGAAGCCCACAACAGCTCAACACACATTTGGAAGTGCCGAATAGCCTTTTCTGTTTCTTTTAAAATGTAGAAATGTTTTGTTAGTACATACCGGCCGAAACGTGAGTAAATGAAGATAGTTACTCAGCGAAACTGCATATTTGGTAATCAATTAACGTATTTTTACATTATAACGCTTGCAGAGCTGGTGAATGGGAGTTTGAGTCGGAGCTTTCAAATATACTGGTTCAGTAGCTAGCTAGATATCAAGCTACAGCTAACTTTACTGTACATCTAAGCCACTTTCACCTTCAGTTAGGTTAATCATTTTGAGGGATTGATAACTTGCAAATAACACACACAGTTACAGTTGGCAGTAAGTTAGATACAAACTAACAGAACGTCTGTTGAAATTATAACTAGCTAGCTTGCAAAGTTTAATGAATTTGGTGAGCTAGCTCCTAAACTGGCCACTGCACTGAATAGCCAATAACGTTAGATTGCAGCGCGCGAAATCTTATTCCACATAAGACATGCAGTATTTTAAACGTCTACACATTTACATTACTGACCATAATACAGACCTAAACTTTCTAACTTAAAATGATCAACCAATATCTGTAATTGCAATACACTTCAAACTGTACCTCTGGTCCAGAACTGGCAAAAACACATGGGAGTACGGTGTGCAGTAAGCGTCAAACAAGTATGGAAAACTCAATTGAATAATTACGTACATGTCATTCAAACTTATTTGAATAAACAATGATGTCATATTTGAAAAAATAAGAATCCTATTTTTCTTGAATTGATTATTATTGCATACATATATTTAAACTTGCATTAATCTGGATATAGCCTACTGATGATGATGATGAGGAGGAGGAATCACTGGACACAGGTCTTGTGCATCCTATAAAACACCAAATTGCCAAAAGAAACCTACTGTAATGTTAGATCAACATTTCACTAGCAAGTTTTTTTATGGTTGTTTCCTTCATTTCAGCATGCAAGATCATAACTGAAATGGTCTTTTAGCTGTAAATTGCTGTTATCATAAAAAAAAATGATTTTTGTTTTCAAATAACATTGTTGGGACTGGGACTTAGTTTTCCAGGGAATTGTCAAGTGTGAAGAAATGTTTCTATTCTATTAAATGAACTGTGCTGTGACCTTGAACAACGTAGGATGATTGCCTTGAGTTTCTGACACCTCAAGTGAAATTTCTCTGTGAATGTGCTGGATTTCTTGATTTCTTTTTTAAATTATTATTATTATTTGTGTACTTGTTTGACATTTTACTGCATTGTTGGGAGCAAGTAACATACACATTTTGCTGCACCCACTATAACATCTGCTAAACTGTGTACACGACCAATAAACTTTGATTTGATGAGTGGCATGGCCAAACCAGTCCTCACAGACATGATGGTGTTGATGAGTATGTAGGCTCAACAGGTGGAACCAGTGATAATTGGTCCTAGTGTTACATTAAATGTCAAGGACACGATATAATACCAAAATTAAATTGAATCATAATGAATCATAGCCACTGTCATCCCAGGTTTGCTTGCTTGCTCGATCACATCGACAGCGTCATTGCATTTTGGTACACCAGAAGTACATTCCTTTCCAATGGAACCCTGGGTTCGCATTGCAGCATTCCGTTGCAGAGGCAGTTGCAGTACTTTCTGTGTGGTGCATACGTTGGATTTATGCTTCAAACTGTATGCGTAGACGGCTTGACAGAAATGGTAGCAGAAGGTGAATGTTGAACTTTTGTTGCACACATCCATATGATGCTGCGTACTATTTTGCGCAATGATGCTATCGGTGTGATCAAGGCTATAGCGTTTCTTCAGCAAACATTCTGTGTGCAATACAAATATTTAATTTTACTTGATGTGATTTGGATTGGTCTATTGTGTAAGTGACTATGGCCAAAGGTGGCTTGGTTAGGTTTTTCTCTGGACTTCCTGTTTTAACGGACCGATGAGGAAATCGATACTAATCCATCCTGTCATGGCGCTTTGGTTTGGCACTGTATGCATCACCACCTCTGCAATAGGTCATCTTTTTGTGCTTGCCTCCATTATACCGATATTAAGAGCTGTCAGATTAGGACACCACTTGACCTGATCCTCAATAAAATCATGATTACCTTTGTAACAATAATCCATGTGTTCAAGCAGATGTAATCTCTAGTGGGCAGACTACCTAAATGGTACAGTAGATCTTCCTTTAAACTATTGGCACCGATAGCTAATGAGCAGCAATAGTTCCGGTGCATGGGTTTTTCGTCACTGGTTATTTGGACAAATCACGATTTCGCAGGTGCGCATCTTTCGAATTTTGCAAGGGGAGGGTACATCCAACCCATACGCTACGTTCGTAACCAAGGGGGAAGGGGTAATTTACCACATACCACTGGGAAAAATCCACTTTACCGCCCCTCCAACTGGTAATTACTAGTGGAAACGCATCCATCATCCTGAGCTCCCACATGCTGACCTCTGACATCACCTACTAAGGAAATGACCACAAATCACAAGGCCAAATCTACACTGGAGTTGCTTACCAAGAAGACATTGAATGTTCCTGAGTTTTGACTTAAATTGGCTTGAAATCTATGGCAAGGTTTGAAAATGGCTGTCTAGCAATGATCAACAATCAACTTGGCAGAGCTTGAAGGATTTTAAAAATAATAATTGTCAAATATTGTACAGTTCAGCTGTGCAAAGCTCAAGGGTGTTTATTTATTAATTCATTTATAGAGCCCCACAGTGGAGGTGTCAAAATACCCATAAAACCTAGTGGTCAAACAGGGAAATGGTTCCAATCCTTTTTCCAACATTCATTTTTCCCATGGGGAATTTTAGAAACACTTAAAATAATTGTCAGTTTAAAGAAACGCCAATTTATTTGTTACTAAATGTAGAGAACATTAGACAGTTCATCCAGAGATTCTTACTTTTGCCTCGATTTGTCAGTCTCATCCAAATCATCATGGCATTTGTAGTTCTTTATGACAGCCACATTAGCAGCTAATTAGCATTTCATTTTTTTGGGGGGGGGGGGGGTAAATACAGGTGAACGTATTGATGAAAGTCACCTTGTCCAAAAAGATTTACACGGTTAGCGAAATGTCACGCCAGGGCAGGCCTACACAAAAAAAGGCCTTATTTTAAAGTATATCTAAAATCCCCTATGGGAAAAATGAAAGGTGGAAAAACAATTGGAACCAATTCCTTGTTTGACCGCTAGATTTTATGGGTATTATGACACCTCCACTGTGGGGCTCTATTTGTCAGGGACCATGTACAACATGCCATTGCACCAGATTTAGCTAGTTTGCTAATTGTCATTTGTAGTGCCTGGGCTTAACACCCATGGACACAAAACTTATGCTGCTTTCGTTACCAAGTTGGTGTTGGGAATTTGCCAGTTGTGAAGCCGTAAATACCAGTTGGAGGGCCATTCAAGTGGATTTTTACCAGTCTTATGTGGTAAATTCCCACTTGGTTAACAAACTCAACATTAATCGAGCAGCTGACCAATTACGTGAGACTTTAGTTCTGGGCTAACTGAGATTAACGTAGAAGCAACATCAAGGTGCAACAAAGGTGATTGTAAAAACAATTACATTTTTCAATGGGGAATGATGAACAATTGGTTAGTTGTCAAATCCAACACTTGTTAAGTCCATATTGTTAGGTTCTCTTTCTTGTGAAACTGACACAACTTAAGAACAAAGACTTAGCCCACTGATGGAAATTGGAAACTGAGCCCTTGCATTGATATCTCAATCAGAAACTGTATTGAGCTCATTCACGTCATACTGGATGTATGTAGACATGATCAGAATTGGTATTCGGAGTTAGCCTATAGTTCAAATTCAAGATGTTTAAAGCTGATTTATGGTCATTCCATATATGCATTGGCTGTACAGCATTTACTGCTATGCGGCCTCTGCAGAAGTCAGTCCATTCATGCTTCGTGGAGCAGCGCTGTTGTGAAGGAAGTTGTCAAGGAATTTAGTTTTTGTTTATACATGACCTCTCACCCGCTCCTACATTCAACCAATCACATCAATGCGGAGCTATACAGAGCCTCTGCATTGTTAAAGCCAATTTATGCTTGATCCAATTATGTGGTTGGATGATGTTGTAGTTGGAGGCTTCGTATTGAGGGTGTGATGCATTTTCGGAGGGTGTGATGCATTTGCGGAGCCTTCGGGGCACAGCAATTGCGTCATACCCTTAGTTTTTTAGCTCCCGGATCGCATTGACAGAGCAAGCATAAATTGGCATTTAGGTTTATGTGTGTTTTAACATACATATTTCTTACAATGGCTGAAGATGTAACATAAGTTTCCAAAAACACCACACAGAGAGAATGTTTGTTTAAAAAAAGGGTGTATTCGAGGCATGTGAATCGAAAGAAAAGGAAGCACTGGATCTTGGATCAGTGTTCTCCCTTTCCAATATATTCCAATTGGCAAATTTGTATTTGTAGTCACCTGTTCCTTTCGTTACGGGCGGTCCAAAAAAGACAGGTAAAAATCTTGATTTTGTGTTTAGCAGAGATCGGCTGTGTATAAAGTAATGAGGAAGGCCAAAAAAGCTTCTAACGACGTACTTAGCTGTTCTATGAGTGGTCTGAGGCAGTCGTTAATAACGAGCGTTTTCAAGAGAAACTTCAGTAACGATGGTTTTGGGAAACAGTTGGGAGATTTAACGACTGCTCCTATGAAAGATGTAATGATGAACGTGCTTTTGGGAAACCGAGGCCATAGCTGTTGTGAAGGAAGTTGTCAATAAAGTGTGTTCGTGTTCATACAGGACATACCGCCCCCACCAGTTATATGCCGCTATACCGAGCCCTCCACATTGTTACAAAAGTTGGGAGGCGCAGCGATGTGGTACGGCGCTTGATTTGGCCTCCGCAAGCCAACCGAGGCTCCGCAAGTGCGTCACACCCGCCATGTGGAGCCTCTGGACCACATTACCAGATCAAGCATACTTGGGTGTCATTATGGGCTGGCTATGTTCAAGGAACATGAGATGTTGGACTAAAAAAAACATATGAATAGTTATCTATTTTGGGCCTCATAATATATTGTTTGTTTTGATATGGATGGTGTATGAATGATTATGTGGATTCAATGACCATTTGCGGAAAGTATATTTTTGAGTATATTGTTTGAGTATATTGACATACAATTGTAGGCTAATAGAGGATTAAAAAAATATCTAATAGCAGAGTGTAGGCTGTGTTTGATATATTGGATAATGTTATGTTACAGTATCAAGTGCTCCAGTCAACGCTGTTGTAAGAGAGCAAATTTATGTTTTGACTGTTCATGCTGGGTCACTATGTGTACACATCAATGGTTTAAAAGCCACTTGCCTGTGTGGGTAAATTGTGAGGTGGATTTACTATAGCCCATGCATTGGTTGTCTGCGCGTGTGCGCTGTCTCATTGGTTCGCTTTCCCGCTGCTCGTCTGCGGCTCTTGTCAGTGCACAAAACAGCGCATGCGTCTTATTTTGCTCCTCAGCCTTTGAAACTCGGGGTTGAGTTCAATTAGGAGAGACCATGTCCGCCATCAGCCATATGCACTTCTCTATCTTCTCATTTAAAACAAATTCTCCATGAAATAGCGGTAGAACGCGGCCTCGAGAATGGCCACATCGGTGAGTACACTGCTTGCGACCATGCTTAGCAAGGGTGTGTTGCACGGTATTGTTTTCTTTGCTAGAAGAAGGCGGAATTGCCCGGCGCGTCTGAGCAGAAGATTTCCAGCCATATTTCTATCGAAGTACAGTAGAAACACAGATAGCTCTTGGTTAGAACTAGTTGAGCTGGGAAGCGCATATAGAATGCCGCATATCTCGTGTATAGAAACATTAGTGCGAAAGTGATGCTTGGATAGTAAAATAATGAAAAAGGTCTACCCTGGTAAATTAGACTTTTAATAGTTTTTCGGCGTTGTTCAAAATGACTTGCAGTTTGTAGCGTATAGACTACGGTAGCCAAAGCTACTTAATGAACATCAATATAGGGCAGGCTATGCTTTCTAGACCCGATGCTTTCTTTGCTGAAATACTATGCCGGATAGTGTGTATGGGATTTTGAGTAGGCCTATATCAAATCGAAATGTGTTATTCTGCAACGTGAGTGTTTTAATTGATTTATTCCACGCATTGCGTGTGTGCCTATTGAGACCATCGTTTTGCCATGGTGCCAGTCCAGCCTTCGATTGGCAACAATATGTGATATGATATTGGATGTTACAGGGTGCTGTTCAGGTGAAACTAGAACTTGGACATCGTGCCCAGGTCAGAAAGAAACCCACGGTGGAAGGCTTTACGCACGACTGGATGGTGTTTGTCCGAGGACCAGAGCACAGCAACATTCAGCACTTTGTGGAAAAAGTAGTTTTTCACCTGCACGAAAGCTTCCCAAGACCAAAAAGAGGTAGGATTATAATTTACCCTAATTTTTATTAGATTGTTTTGGATAGTTTTACTGTCATAGAAGAATAGACTGCTTGATTGCAAAGCAAACCTTACAACTCCGGACAAAGACTATATGGGTTGATTTGTGTGCACGAACTTTCTTGGTAGAAAAAACCCCCACGCTGTTTTGTTATAGCCTTCACTTTGCAGAGTTTGTCATTTGAAAATATTGGAATTTCTACTCCCGAAACTTGCTTAATTCATTTGAACATGCCCACCTATAGCGCATACGTAATTTATTGGATGCGCAGTTGGAGAATTGAATACCAACATATTGATTCATTTTAGAGTTTAAAACAACCTGAGGTTAGATGAAAGCAATATGATTTTTTTATTAGAAGAGGCAAATTCCGCCCCACCTGCTGCAGGCTATGAATGATTGGGCAACCCAAAATAATGTGAGTATTCTGCAAACCATAACGTGTCTAGGTGGCTTTGTTTTTAATAGCTGATCCATGGAGGGTAACTTGGGTTTAAACGCCCCCCTTGTGGGAATTCTCAGAAACGACTTTGTCGCCAATTTCTTTACCCCCAACACTTTCCCTGGAAAAGTGTCCCTAAAAATGGAATCTTTCGTCTCAACTTTTTTAAATCACTCCAACAAAACGATTTTGAGGTACATTGGTCAAATATTGGGTCATTTACAAAAATATACAGTACCAGGCAAAAGTTTGGACACACCTACTCACTCTAGGGTTTTTCTTTTATTTTTACTATTTTCTACATTGCAGAATAAGAGTGAAGACCTCACAACTATGAAATAACACATATGGAATCATGTAGTAACCAAAAAAGTGTTAAACAAATCCAAATATGTTTTATATTAAACATTCTTAAAACTAGCCCCCCTTTGACTTGATGACCGCTTTGCACACTTTTGGCATTCTCTCAACCAGCTTCATGAGGTAGTCACTTGAAATGCGTTTCAATTAACAGGTGTGCCTTGTTCATTAGTAAAAGTCCGAGTCCATATTATGGCAAGAACAACTCAACTATGCAAAGAGAAACGACAGTCCATTACTTTCAGACGTGAAGGTCAGTCAATCCAGAAAATGTCAAGAACTTTGAAAGTTTCTTTAAGTGCAGTTGCAAAAACCATCAAGCGCTATGATTAAACTGGCTCTCGTGAGGACCGCCACAGGAAAGGAAGACCCAGAGTTACCTCTGCTGCAGAGGATAAATTCATTAGTTAACTGCACCTCAGATTGCAGCCCAAATAAATGCTTCACAGTTCAAGTAACAGACACATCTCAACATCGACTGTTCAGAGGAGACTGTGAATCAGGCCTTCATGGTTGAATTGCTGCAAAGAAACCACTACCAAAGGACACCAATAAGAAGAGACTTGCTTGGGCCAAGAAACACTAGCAATGGACATTAGACCGGTGGAAATCTGTCTGATGAGTCCAAATTTGAGATTCATATTTCCAGTCGCTGTGTCTTTGTGAGATGCAGAGTAGGTGAACGGATGATCTCCGCATGTGTGGTTCCCACCGTGAAGCATGGAGGAGGTGTGATGGTGTAAGGGGGTGCTTTGCTGATGACACTGTCTGTGATTTATTTAGAATTCAAGGCACTCTTAACCTTTATGGCTACCACTGCATTCTGCAGCGACACGCCATCCCATCTGGTTTGTGCTTAGTGGGACTATAATTTGTTTTTCAACAGGACAATGACTCATCACACTTCCAGACTGTAAGGGCTATTTGACCAAGGAGAGTGATGGAGTGCTCAGCATATGTGGAAACTCCTTCAAGACTATTGGGAAAAGCATTCCTCATGAAGCTGGTTGAGAGACTGCCAAGGGTGTGTAAAGCTGTCATTAAGGCAAAGGGTGGCTACTTTGAAGAATCTAAAATATATATTTTGAATTGTTTAACACTTCAGAACTTACTACATGATTCCATATGTGTTATTTTATAGTTTTGATGTCTTCACTATTCTACAGAAAATGTAGAAATAGTAAAAATAAAGAAACCCTTGAATGAGTAGGTCTGTCAACTTTTGACTGGTACCTATTTATTGAACAAAAATATAAAGGCAACAATTTCAAATATTTTACGGAGTTAGAGTTCATATAAGGAAATCAGTCAATTTAAATAAATTAGGCCATAATCTATGGATTTCACATATGCATCTGTTGGTCACAGACGCCTTAAAAAAAAGGGTGTGGATCAGAAAACCAGTCAGTATCTGGCATGACCACCGTCGGTCTCATGCAGCGCAACACATCTACTTCACATAGAGTTGATCAGGCTGTTGAATGTGGAATGTTGTCCCACTCCTCTTCAATGGCTGTGCGAGGAAGCCGGATGTGGAGGTCCTGGGCTGGCATGGTTACATGTGGTCTGCGGTTGTGAGGCAGGTTGGACGTACTGCCAAATTCTCTAAAATGATGTTGGTGGCTTATGGTAGAGCAATGAACATTCAATTCACTGGCAACTGCTCTGGTGGACATTCCTGCAGTCAGCATGCCAATAGCACGCTCCCTCAACTTGAGACATGTGGCATTATGTTGTGACGAAACTGCACATTTTAGTGGCCATTTGTCCTAGCACAACGTACACTTGTGTAGTGATCATGCTGTTGAATCATCTTGATATGCCACACATGTCAGGTGGCTCTTGGCAAAGGCAAAATGCTAACTAACAGGGTTGTTCAGAAATGTGTGCACAAAATTTGAGTGAAAAGCTTTTTTTCATATTGAAAATTTCGGACATCTTTTTTTAAATTTTAGCTCATGGGACCAACACCTGACATGTTGCTTTTAACATTTTTGTTCAGTGTCTGTATCTCACACACACAATATACCATTAGGGGAGCCTAAAGATAAATAATCCAGTTGTAGAGATTTTATTTAACCCGTTTTTAATAAAGTAGTACAATTACTTAATGGTCGATTTGGCCAAAATGCCCCCAGGGCAATCCAAATCATCTGTAAATTACACAATTGTATTTATTTATTGAATAACCCCACCCCTTCTAAATGTATTTGCCTAAGGATGGCCAGTATGCACATATCTAAATCTTACCAAAAATGTGCTTTTCTTTCCTTAGAAAATATAAATTTCCCATAAGGCGGACGGTTTCCCCCAAGTTAACCTAAACTAGAAAGGAAAAATGTGACCGCTACCCAGTGTATTTGGCGATGGTAAACAGAAGAAGGTTTGTTCAAACAGTGGAGAGCATAGTGGTTGTTTAAGTGTCTGGCACGGCTGGAAGGGATCAATTATAGTATTTGTTGGTTTGGGATTTTTACCCCCCCTTTCCTGCTGGTGTGTTTGAGTGTTCTTCGGCATGACAAGTGCTGGGAAACGTGCCAAAGTCGGTGCCTTGGAGAGACCCTGTCATATTGTAATTACACGCGACTCAGATTGCCGAGGAACATTCGTCGTTTATTGGGAACAGTTGTAAGATCATGCTGTAGTTCAACCAACAACAAAAAAAGTATTTACTCTCCTTTAACACTAATACCCGGCCTCCTCTCAACAGTATGTTTATGAAGAACAGTCATTGCATCAAGAAAAATATGCATTAGGCAAAGTACAGAATGGGTCTTATAGAATAAATGTGCTTATAGGGTTCTGTTGCACCTCAGTAGGCTCTTTTACTATGTAAATTCTTTGTTGAAGTTCTTATACTTTGGCGCTTACACCTCTTTTTATAATATAAATATTCTGGTTTGTTGGGTATTACTGACTTGACTGTGGCCATTTGTATGTTAAATATGACCTGCCAGTGTTTTCTGGTTTCACACACAGTGGAAACTTGTTGCATGGGCAGTTGGACTAGACAGCTTTCTGATACACCTCACATGCTTATTACTTTGTCCAGGGTGTTAGCACAATTCACAACATGGTCATTGTGCATTTACCAACATCACCTGTAAGTGTTCAAATATTTCCATTGACAGCAGGTAATTGTGTGCTTTCATGTTACCAATACCTATAGTAGAAGCCTACAGTGCTCTTATTGTGACTCCTATTCCTAAAATTCAAAAATGTCACTAGTATTCTCACAGTTTTGACTGAATGAATGACAACAGCCTATTACGATATTCATTAAAATGCTGGTAGACTTGAACACAAGACAGCCATAGAACCAGTCAGCCACCATAAGGATGTTTTCATTGGTGTTGCATATGCTTGGTCCCTGTTCACTGGTGCAGGTAGGCTACAGTCTGTCGTACATGGTTGATTGTAACCCCCCCCCCACCCTTGCAATCCACCAAAGGCTGCTTTTGAGTCTGCTCTTTGTGTTGCAAAGAGACAAAACAGCCTGCTAGACTAGAGCCAGGGATTGAGGTTGAGATCAGTTCAAGAGAAAAGCTTTCTCTTTTACTGAGAGAATACTGTCTCTGAATGCTGGATTACGGGTGCAAATGTTATAACCTGACTCAGTGGATTGGATGTTGTAAATCATCACAACTCAAGTATGGCTTTGATAAGAAAGTAACTAGCCTCTTGGTCTTGCAAGAAAAAATGCATAAACAATGATTTGTAAGTTGCCTTCTACTTCAGTTTTGAATAAAATAAAAAAATAGACAGTTGCTGTTAAACGTAAAGTTATTTCTTTATTCATTACACCAATGTTATGTACTGTTTGATTTCTTAAATTGAGCAATATCTGAGCTAGAGAGCTTCATTTGAACATGGTGGCGAGTATTCAAGTGGGTGAAATAGAAGTGGATGTGTAGTGCACTGCATAGTATGATGTATTTGGTTATGAATCTACCTTGTCCATCAGTTTACTGCTAAGTCATTGAGCAAATCAGTCTTCTTTCAATAAACTGGAAAATCTGTGTGTTTACATGCGCGTAAACAAGAAGCCATTTCAACAAGCATAAATCTATACTGTGTTAGGCAAATGGAGGAGAGGTGGTCAAGGCAAGTGCTATTATACAAAGTATCGCTTGTACTTGACGTTCCAAAGTGCTGCTCGCATGTTTTCAATGCGTGCAGGGAATTCTTGGGGCATTTGAAACGGATCTCTTCATTCGTGGGAACACCTGACTCAGAGTTTGATGTGGTTAGCAAAAGTACATTTATCACCCAGTATTCCTGATTCATTGCATAAATGACAGACCTAAAGATGTGCTCATGAGAACAGCTGAGGTGTGTGTGCCTGTCTGTCTGACAGTGTGGTGAAATCCTCCCCCACTGTTTATTTCCCCATAGCATTAAACATAAATCAAACTAGCGTTCCTGATTTGGACACGGAGCTGCTTGAGATGTACGCTAAAAGTATGTGGACACCATCAAATTTAATGGATTTGGCTATTTCAGCCACATCCGTTGCTGATAGGTGTATTAAATCGAGCATACAGCCATGCAATAAATAGAATGGCCCATACTGAAGAGCTCAGTGACTTTCAACGTGGCACCGTTATAGGATACCACTTTTCCAACAAGTCAGTTGGTCAAATTTCTGCCCTGCTAGAGCAACTGTAAGTGCTGTTATTTTGAAGTGGAAAAGTCTAGGAGCAACAGCTCAGTCGTGAAGTGGTAAGCCACACAAGCTCGCAGAATGGGATCGCCGAGTGCTGAAGCACATAGCTTGTAAGAGTCGTCTGTCCTCGGTTGCAACACTTGCTACCAAGTTTCAAACTGCCTCTGGAAGCAACGTCAGAACTGTTCGTCGGGAGCTTCATTAATTGGGTTTCCATGAACGAGCAGCCACACACAAGCCTAAGATAACCATGTGTTGGCTGGAGTGGACTCTGGAGTGCGGAATCATGCATCACCATCTGGTAGTCCGACAGACAAATCTGGGTTTGGCGGATGCCAGAAGAACGCTACCTGCCCCAATGCATAGTGCCAACTGTCAAGTTTGGTGGAGGAGAAATAATGGTCAGGGGCTGTTTTTTCATGGTTCGGGCTAGGCCCCTTAGCTCCAGTGAAGGGAAATCTTAATGCTACAGCATACGATGACATTCTAGACGATTCTGTGCTTCCAACTTTGTGACAACAGTTTGGGGAAGGCCCTTTTCTGTTTCAGTATGACAATGCCCCCGTGCACAAAGTGAGGTCGAAACAGAAATGGTTTGTCGAACGGTGTGGAAGAACTTGACTGTCCTGCTCAGAGCCCTGACCTCAAACCTACCCCATTTTGGGATGAATTGGAACATAGGCATGGGTCGCAGTCAAATTGCCCAACATCAGTGCCCGACCTCACTAATGCGCTTGTGGCTGAATGGAAGCTAGTCCCTGCAGCAATATTCCAACATCTAGTGGAAAGCCTTCCCAGGAGAGTGGAGACTGTTATTGCAGCAAAGGGGGGACAAACTCCATATTAATGCCCATGATTTTGGAATGAGATGTTTGAGCAGGTGACCTCATACTTCTGGCCATGTAGTGTATGTTCTGAAGAAGCCCTTTGACAAGCGGTGAGTAAAATTAGGGTTCGCTCTAGTACCCCCCCTGCCCTTTATTGATAAATGATGTGCTTGGCTAGATGTTCCAAAAACCCAGCAGGAAGATACTTCCTTTTAAATCCTTTTTGTTTAAATCCCCTGATATGACACATGCCATGAGATCTTACCCCAGTCCCTAGGAGGTGATGGTAGTATGCAATGTTCCCTCTAATTCCGGTGTGTGTTTACTGTGAACACTGAGGGTCTACTTGATTTGGCTTAGTTTTAACATCAAATATGATGGCGGAAATACATCCCCATAATATTTTAACATGGTAATAGCTGTTCTATCATTCAGCCTACAGTATCAGCCAATGTGAGGTGTTCAACGCCTACGTTCCATGAGACTTAAAAAAACAAACATGCAGGGTTTGACATTAACCTGTTTATCCACTGGTCCTTCAGACGAGGCGGCTGACAATGTTTGCAAGAAACCACTTTACAAAATAAAATTCATTATTAGTATAACATTATTAGAGACAATCAGACAAATTATGCTACGCTCTGTCTATTGGTTACTTAGCTTATTCAAGACCGTCTTAGAATACAACACTGCCCCTTTAAGGCATAAAAGGCCTACCTGACTCGCTTTTCAAAGATGGCTAGAAGTGCACACATCTTGTGCTCTTGTAAGATGCAATCTCCCCCCGTCCCCATTGTTGACTAGAAATTAGCTATAACTGGGCTGATAACTCACAGACTAGCAAAGAATATGAACAAATGTGCAAACGTTGCTACATGCAGCTCTCGCTTTGATCTCAAAGCAAGTGCATCTACTCGGCCGCTGTAGCCTAAACACAGTCCAGTTCAAAGTGAATGGCACAGATCCATATATGGCAATGGTCTATTTGCATATAGGCCTACTGCAGCTCTGATTGGTTATGGGCCACCAGTCTGTGTAGAGTACTGGCCTGAGTCATGCCTGTCAATGCAATAGAATCCTACTCCAATACACTCTGCCTGTAAGAAAATATCTTGCACAGTTTTGCATACTAAATCTTGCATAGTTTATTTTGTTTCGGTATATTACATTGAAAGTGGCTAATATTGTGTTGATTCGATCACAATTCCCACAGTAGAGCTACACGGCGATAGTGTTACCTGAATGGGGGAACTGAACTTCACTCAACTTTCGACAATCTCGCACAGGCTCATATTTCTTCTGCGCAAGGGCCACGCACACGCGTAGCTTAGAGGGAACATCGGTAGTATGGTACTTCAGTGTTTTCACATGGTAACAAATTGCCAGCCTAAGTACTTCCTGAGCTCGAAGTGTTTTGTATAAAACGTATGCACAATAAATTGGGTGAAATTTTAAATATTATATATAGGTATTTGAAATTGTTTTGGGGTGGGCAGTGTTGCCACCTTTTTGGGTATGGTGGTTCGTTAATAGGTTACCCTCGTGAGAGAGTGCGCTGACATCAAAACTTGGTGTTGCCAACAGTGACATTGGGTTCTCTTTTTAGGCAAGGTCATGGTTTTCAGGCTAGGCAATGGCTTTTAAATGCTTTCAGCCTTGGATCCTGTTTGCAAGGATGATGTATTTGCAGCTTATCACTCAATTTGACCAATTGGGCACTCTCCTCTTAGCCTGAAACCTTCCTTAGCAAGTTCAAGCTGTATCCCGGTTTGCAATCTACTGCCTCACACGTTTTTATTCTAAAACTCTGTGTTGGCTCCTCTAACGGGTAAATGACTGGTGTTCTGATGGTACACCTAAAATAAACAGTAAAAAGGTAGGCTACATTTTACTCTTCAGGAGCAGTGTGACATCAACGCGCTCTCTGTGCTCTTCTGTTGGGTACAAAAGCCCTCCACAACCAGTCTTCAGCTTGGCTGAAATGTATGATGCCGTTGTCAGGTAAACAATCAGGCTTATTATTTTGTATCACGGGAGGTTACCCCTACCCCTCTCTGGTACCTTTGATCAGCGTTGGGTCTCTGATGGGCGACGCCAAAGAAGTTGAGGGCAAACCTAGCATAGACAAGCATGTTTGACAGTTTTAATACTGGTCTTGTAAGGGCACAGCTAGCCCCCTGCAGAGAGGGATGTGTGCACACACACACCTTCCAAGGATGTGTAGCTCTGAAAGTCCCACTTACACTCTTTCTCACTTCCCTCTGTTTTAATAAAGCCGTCCTGCAGCTGTTGTGGATCACACCGGTGCCCTCTCCTCACTTGACAGGGAAGTTATACTCACTTTGCTTAGAAAAATATCTTGTGGATGGTTTACATTTTTTATCCATCCTAAATGTTTACAAATCTAGAATAAAGCAGGCTATATATGAATTATGAAGTCCATAAAATGACGATAACATTTGTCACGAGAGTAGTGGTCAGTTGCCGTCCCCATTCTTCACTATTCTGCTCTGTCTTGATTTTAAAGCTTCCGATTTTGTAGTTTTATGGCCAGCAAGACATTTAAAGACCTGAAGAAAATGTCTATGATTGGCTGCCATGCTGTGTAGCCTTGGAAACCTGATATTTAGTCCTGTGAGGAGGACTGGAGGGAAAGGGGGGGGGGGGGGTGAGACCGACCCCCATCCCAAAATAAATGGACTGGAACATGGTTTAGTCGGCCATTTTTACTTTGGGCTTCACCTGTCAAAGCATAACCAATACACCCCTCTTATTTAAAAAACATTTTTTAGGGGGGCTGACTTGATTCCGTCATCGTATTGTTCTCTGAGCGAGATTTCCCTATTTTACAGACGTGTTAGTAACGTAGCCTGTTATGACTCCCTATTCAATACACATTTTTCTTTTTTTGCCTGTCATTTCAGGTTATGAAATGAGCACTTGCTCATCATATGCAGTGTATGCTCTGTGCTGTAAGGATGCTCTCACACCTGCCTTGAAGCCAGTGGGAATAGCTGGCCTGTTCCCTTGACTCCACAGTCATAATCGTAATTCAAAACCTCAGCGAACATTTAAGGCATGATCGTAATAAATCATGACCATTGGCTCTATGGGAAGTTTGAAGCTATTGATTTTACGGAGCTGAGCAGATCACATTTGTGTCACATGCAAAATATATTTCCCTGTAAAAAGATGCTGACGACCGGTAAACTGATAGTTCACACTGGCAGAGACGTTAACAAGGTATTGGGCAAAACGGGCTCAGAGCGTTGTTTAAAATCTTAAATCTAATCCTCTATTCCTATTTATTTGTGTAACAGTGCTTCTCATTTTCTAATTGTTTGGGGGGTTTCAACTACCCTTACTCCATGTTGCTTTAACTTACCTGGCCACCGTATATCTCTTTTCAAAAGCGATAGAGAAAATGTTGTGGGGCATAGGAAGTGAACTGGAGACTTAGCGGTAACTCTGCTCTTGCGTTCCCCCACAGCTGCACTGATTTCCAGTTTCAGTCCAGGAGGGGAAGCTGCTTCTCCTCGACACATTAAAATTAATGATGCAACAGTCTGTAAAGTCACAGTGCCGCCTCATTATAGGCAGCAGTTAGGCCCTGGCGTTCAGGTGTTGCCGTGGCGACGGCCACTGCCGAATGGCATCGCTGTCGTCTCGGCGGAGCGCACCAACCCTGAAGAAGTTAGCTCTGGACTGGAACCGAGAATGGGCTATTTTTTGCAATCAGCTTCGATGGCACATGCTGCTTTGTGGCGTTAAGCACCCCATTTGGCGTGTTTTAATCTGGTTTTGAGATGGTACCTCTTAGGATGTGTGGGTAATATTTCATGAAAAGCGTGTCCCTTTAATGGGAGGGCATTTCGTCATTACGGGGGTGGAATGGGGGAGTTGAGAAGCGTTACTGGATCTTTGTCGAGACACAGTGAAGGCCTATTTTTCTGTAAGAAGCTCTCCGATAACCAGTTTAAATAAGGTGTGTGTGTGCACGCGCCTGCCTGCCGCTATTCCCTCCATAGTGGTGGTTTAGCTTAATGATTGGCTCAGTATGTTGGCCCCTGGGTCTTGCCTGGGCTCCTGGAGTTGTAGCATGAAGCCTTTTTTTGTTTTACTTTCCCCATCCTCGCTCTGCCTTTCCTAATCATTATTTTTTTGGCTGTGCACATACCACAAGTCAAGTCACTGGAGTACCCATACACGAGATCTCCTCAGGCTTAAACATGTCTTAGATGTAGTGTGCCATTCCTCTCCTCCCTTTGCTGTGGTTTCGCTAATGTGATCTCGTCTTGCTCTGATATTGATGGCAATATTGTCTTTGTCTGCAATGTAGTACGTTCTGATGCAGTTAGGGGAGTGCGGGTTTGGTGTTGTGCTAGCCTAGATGTGCATGGTTCCGTTTGCAGTCAAAAGTAAATGTTGAGACGTTTGTCTGGATATTGGGAGTGAAGGTGCATGTGTGCGTGACCCTGCCAGTGTTTACTAGCAGTTGTACAAGCTTCACTTGAACGCTATTATTTATTTATTGTATTTGTATCCTCCTCATTGTTATCGTTAATTATTAATTGGTGGGTATGATAAATGTTAAGCGCGAAGTCGATTTCCAGCAACGAGTTTGAATGTAGAGCCCAGAATAGACTCCTGCTTGCGGACACCAGATCCGCACACACCTCTGCTGAGATAATTGTGTCTCCAGCCCTGGGGCTTGACATGTCATCCCTGCCTTCAAACTGATTATTGCCCATTGGAGATGTGCAGAGTGTGACTCATTCCTCTCCCCTGATTTCCCCCTCATGATTTGGGAGGTCTGTCGGAAACACTCCTCTGCCAGAAGCTCATTTTGGTTTGGTTTCCCCCACTTCTCCTCCTGCTGCCCTCTGACTGCTGCTTTACCTCAGTGTCACCCCAAGACAGTCATGCCAGCATTACATCCATTCTTCCCTCCTGCCAGCCGGATATTGGCCTTTTGATGCCTTTTTTTGACATTCAACCCCTTTTTTTTACTTTTTAAAGAGGGTGTATACATTTTTACAATTTAAGAAAGTTTCGTAGTTGAGGCGTTATTCTTATCAGGGAGAGACAGGGGGGTCGGTCAATGGTACAGGGCGTTTAGAGATTAGCAGTTGCTAGCCACTAGTTATGCCGCGTGTGTGCGCACCTTGGGTCCTTCAGTTCATTCTACTGTTTCCTAAAGACCACTGTCACAAAGCTCCAGTGTTCCTTGATGTTCCCAGCACTGGACAAAGCCCCCCTCTGCCTCTACTTCCCTGTGCCCCCCCCACCCCCCCCCCCCCCCCTTACTGGAGAGCAGAGGTACCATCAGCCACTGGATGTGCCCCCCCCCCCCCCCCCCCCCCACCCCCCCCAGCTTCTGGCCAGAAATCAAAGAGCTGTAGGAATTTGCCAGTAATTGTTTTACGACTCGGCAGAAATCATACCTACTTGTATAGGTGGAGCACAAAGGGCCTGGGCCGTGAAACGGCAGGCTGCCTGCCGCCGCTGCTGCTGGCATGAAAGGAGTGGGAAAGGGGTAGAGATGGAAGGGGGGGAGCAGCCGCTGAAAAACAGGAACTGAGCCGTAAATGCTCACTCTCCCCTAGTTTTGTCAATGAAAGGAGGGCGGAGGAAGTGCTTTATTGATGAATTGTCTATAAGGGCTGTCTGTTGGCAGGTCTTTCTCTCCTGATCCCCCACTCACGCTCACCATAAAACATTTTAGTATTTATTTTTGTTATATCTTTTTTTAAACTTTACAGCATCTAACTGAAGCTGGAACATTTTAGTCAAGACTTGCTGCACTGTGTGAGGGCCTCATTAATGAGCCAAATGGCAAGGTGTTTGGCTTTGTTGAACTGGAATTTGAGTACTGAGTAATTGTCATCCGCTTGAGGTTTACACACCCCTGCCATACTCTGTCATGCCTATTAGTTATTCTTGGGCACTGTCTTGATGTACTAAACTGATTCTGTGTTCATGAAAGTTAAATGTGGCTTCACGATATGAAAACTATTTTGGCTCCTTTTCGTTTCGCGCCTCCTGGTTTCCATCAGATTCCAATTGTTTTACTTTGTTGCATTTAGGCCATGTCAGATTGTCTAAAATATTTTAACCAGGTTAGGCTCGTTGAGAATCAATTTTTCAACAGAGACTTTGACCAAGACGGCAGGATCAACACATCGGTTTCAGACAAACGGGCAGATGAACTCAAGCAGACGAAGATGCCTCTTACGTCACTCCAAATAATTTCACGTGTCTAAATGCTTGCTATAGATGGATATCTGTAAGAGGGGTGAGGGATGTGGTGAGCACAGTAAGGAATCGGGGCAGAAATACATTTATTTTAGTTTAGGCCAAGGAACAGGTTAATCTTATTGTTTGTAATCGGTCACTTTTTCAAAGACTGTCCCGTCACTGCTTTTAAAAAAGGAATTATAAAAGATTAGTCTTTTTTTCTTGTTCTTTTGGCAGTCCTTATCTGTAATTTAAGTAGAAGTAATATTTTGTCGTTCAAATATTTGATTCAGAATGGTTGGAAATACTTTTAAAATATGACCGAAGCAACTTGTCAATTTCTCATAAGTGCTTTCACACAGCAACATTGTGCCTAATCTATAAAGCAATTTGTAAATGATGAGTGGACCCTTAATCTCAAGGTAGACTTTTTCTAAAAAGGTGTCTACAAAAGGGCTATTGGGAAGATTTGACCATATATTTTATGCATTGTTCGACTAGGTCTATTGTGAGCATGACACCCTTGCAGTTTGTCTAAATGAACCGTCCCATCTACCATATGTATGACTTGTGCAGTGCTCATCTTCCCCACCTGCAGCACAAGGAGTTAAAACAGAGTGGGAAATACTTTCTGGTACAGAGGAGCTTGGGGGTAATCCGACGGCATGGAGGCAGTGATGACAAACGGGTGATGCAACACCAGCTTTGTTCTGTTTCACGCGCTCTGTTCCTGGGTGGGCGAGGTGGTTGGCAGTGATGGCAACTGCCTGCGTTTCCTGATAGCTTTGTTGTCCTTCCATGTAATGCATCTTTAACTGCAATGGCAGTTTTTCTTTCAAAAGAAGCCAGTAGAGAAATTTGTAGAAGTACTGGATGACTATATTCTATTAGAGGAAATTGTTAGTTTCAAAAGCACAGATTTTATAAGAAATGGTTTAATAATAAAAAATATACAGTACCAGGCAAGTTTGGACACAGCTACTCATTCCAGGGTTTTTCTTTATTACTATTTTCTACATTGTAGAATAATAGTGAAGACATCAAAACTATGAAATAATACTATGAAAAAAAACAAAACAACCTTGAATGAGTAGGTTTTCTAAAACTTTTGACTGGTACTGTATATTTGTCATCTCCCATCATGCCTCCATTATTACAGTGGCACTACACAGGACAAAGAATCAAATGAAAACCTTGTGCGGCGCTGGTCTGGGAGTGCTTTTGAAGGCTGGGGGAGCAGCTTGAACATCGGGAGTGATAGAGGGACCACCAATGGCCTTGTTGACCGATGGCTAGCCGCTGTGCTGACAGCAAGGCTCCCTGGGTAAAATATGGCGGGGGGGGGGGGGGATTTGGCGTTCTTAAGCCTTTTACAAGCCAGGGAGTTCAGCAAGGTATGCTGAAAACTATACTGTACAGGAAATTAAATCGCATTGCGAGGGAGTGAAATTGGTCGCCGCAGCCACCATTAATGGCCTTTTAATTAGAACCATAATGGAATTCTACCCGGCAACCGATCACCCTGGTATGGTGCCAATTACGGCGTGTGAGCGCCCTGTTTTCTAGTAAACCTCGTGCCCTCGTTCGTTGATTGGAGAGGGGGGGGGTGTGGTGAGCTGGTGTGGGGTTTTGGGCTAAAGGAATGTATCCCCTTACCATCTTGGCCCCTAATGGTCAATTACAGGGGATAGCTGGCATCAGGGAGACACTACAAATCTAAGAGGGGACTGGGTGGGAAAACTATACTGAGTTCAGTCAAGGTCCCATGCAGACTGACCTAACCCAATCTGTTTGGCCTGTATCATGCCATTGTTCGCATAACGACTTAATGCTGTTGAGAGCGTCCTGGTGTCTTTTTTTGCTCACTATAAATGCTTTGTCTTGCGTTGAATGACTTTCTAATTAATGATCTTCGTAATTAAAAACGAAGTCTTGTTATGAGTAGTGTTTTCTAAGACTATAAAAAGAATGCTCTCGTTTGGGGTTTACTTTGAGGTCCGCCATGGACTGTTAAGCTTGGTGTTTAGTGTTTTTCCCTCTGTGCTCAGCTGTGGTTGGTGAATGAGGATATTGCCTACACGTGTTCACTGTTCACCCCTTTTATATCAGCGTCGGCCTGGCCGCTGAATCATCATTCAGTACGCTCACATTCAGCTGTTTTGGATCAGTAGTGTAAAGGGGTGTATGGGACGGGAAGTTGCACCCTCAAGATCTAGGCGAGAGATCTGTGGTTGTCTATTTCTGAACAAGAGGGTGTGGGGTATATGTGTAGGAACCATGGGGAAACCGAAAGGCACTAGAGGGAACTTTCATTTATTTTTTATGCTGTAGTCATGGAGTAGGCCATACTATTCTCATGAGATCCAACCATCATGCCCCTAAAAGACTATTTTCCCACACTGATAGTGCCTGTACTATAATCAGGTAGAATAGTAAGCGTGACTTGTGTGACGTCGTAAGGGAAGCTTGAGGAAGTGGGCCACTGTATCCGAGTGACAGATGTTTATGATTTGGTTACGAGGTTGGTATTGTTCATGTACTCCCCCTGAGGTCTCCCATCTCTCTCTCTCAGGACCCGTGTCAGTCTAGGAGAAATCCCACTGAGTGTTTTGTGTATGTCTGAGCGCTGCTACCATGACACCCTGTAGCTTCAGTGACACAACCCCCTCCCTGTCTTTGGTGTCTTCCAATATGGTAGGTGAAGAATCACACCTTTTTTGTGTGTTTTGAGACGTCGTCTTCCCACCCCCAAATGGCAAGATGTGCTTTGGGGAAGCGCTTTCATCCCTGGTTCTCCCTGTCTTTTCTCGTTTTCCTTTTGTCGTTGCATGGTTGTTTTTGTCTGAGCATTGGACCGTCTCTCTCCACTAATTCAAACTTCCACTCGGCATTGGCAAAAGGGAGCAAATTGCCTATATGAACAAGAGCTGGGCCCTGGCAGGAAACAGGCTGTATGTCTTTGATTAGCGCATAAGTTGCCAGGTCAGGTTGGTCCCTGCTGCTACAGTAGTGGTCAAAACTACACTAAAGTCTTCAACTATAAGGAACGTTTTGGTGCTGATGACTTTCAGGTATTTGTGTAGCAGTCTGCTTGAGGAATTAGCCTTGTTTGATACAATGATAGAGAATGAGGATAAATGAACTCCCCATAGCCATAGATTGTTAGTGGCGGTTCTCTTCAGATCACAGTTGTGACATTCTACTTCCTTCCCCTTTTTGATTGGACAGACTGACACCCATGTTGTGGCATTGAGTTAGGTCCTAATGAAAATGCTTAGATTAGCATTTTTCTGTAATCAGTCTAGGGCTGAGGGCTGCTCATGGGCTTGTACATCAGTCTGCAGCCAGTCATATAGGTCAACAGTGCAGAAGAAAAAAGCTAGAGGGAGAGGTAAATGGGGAGCGGATAGCGTCGAGCCTGTGGTAATTAAGCCCATGCCTGGGACCAATTATCGGCAAACCAATTTTAATTTTGCAAATGGTTTGTTATTTCAGGTCGGCCGCTGCTTGGCCAAGTGAATGAGCAGATTTGATGAGGGCCACAGCATGGTCTACACTCCACCCCCCTTTACATGAGCATTGTGCAATACTGTCTAGAACTCTTCAGTCAACTCCTTTAAGGCCATAACCTGCCGCCTTCCATAGTTTGGCACTTGCTTGACCAGGGGATATCCTGGGTGACACCTTTTTTTGCGGCATTGGCTTTTTCCTACGAGCTTAGCAACTGGCTTAGCAACTGTGTGTGGCGTCTTAAGTCCCTTGCTAACTCGATTAGTCCAAAGGGGAGCAGGTGACCTCTCCTTGGTTGTACACTGGCCTGTGTGTGGAGCATGGTAACCACAGTGGTTTGGGGGAGGGTGAGGGAAGATGTTCAGCAGCGGACTGAGGACTCACCTCTGCGGAGCATCTAATCATTACTCTCCATAGATTGAGCAGCTCACGCCACTATTAAATAGTCTCGATGTGCAGAAGTTTGTTTCAGGATAATTATTGTTCCTTATCACAACTTCATTTTGATTCTGTAGAGCTTTTGTCAACAGTTGTAATTCTTTTAAAGTTGGACGTTAAAATGGACTTGAAAGCACCTCTTAATATCTTCTGTGCTATCCTTTCCCGTTGGGAAGACGCTTGACCTTTCTGCACGGCCTGTCATTCAAGACCTCACAGCTGGGACGTTCGATTAAAAATGGAAGTGATTCACTGTGGCTTGATGGCCTTAGACACTAGAATCTCTAGATGTTCCAGTTAAATGATGAAACACAGCTAGTGCACCGTCTGCCTACGGAACAACAGGAACGGTAAGGCTGCAGTTCCATGAATAATGGTGTTTCAGCTGAGTCATGGACCAAATGTCAACCAGTAGAAATAGTCAGACTAAAGACTAGCTTTCAAATTACTTGGGTTTTTAAACTGCAAGTGTGAGCACTGTTGAATAGAGCTTGAAATATAACTAATTTGTATAGGTGTCAATATTTGACTAGTTACCAGTATGTACCTGTTCCATCAATGTTTCTGTTGTTCCATAGGCAGACGGAGGCCCATATGAGTTACAATATGGAGTATGACAGCATGTCCTCTACGAAAGCTTTTTATTCAGCCGCTTTGACGGATCAACTTGACAGATGTATTTATTTTCTCTTGAAAGTGCCTTAGGGTAAAGTTTCGCAAAGTGCAAGTGGATAATCTGTATTCTAACAGTTACTTTACAGACGTTAAGTGCATCTGTTAGGGAAGAGAAAGCATTCCGTAATTAAACCTATGGCACTAATCCTAAGCACGATGCAGTAAAGGCATGTTAAAAATGCCTGTAACTCAGAAGCTGAAGCAAGGTTTGAAAGGAAACACTTTGAAGTTTGTGGAAATGTGAAATTAATGTAGGAGACTAACACATTAGATCTGGTAAAAGATAATACAAAGAAAAAAACATGCTTTTTATTTTTATCTTTGAAATGCCACAATGTAGTATTGCAGTTTAGGTGCAATTTAGATTTGTGCCACTAGATGGCTGCAGTGTGTGCAAAGTTTTAGACTGATCCAATGACTCATTGCATTACTGTTCAAAATGTTGTATCAAGTCTGCCCAAATGTCCCCTAATTGGTTTATCGATACATGTTCAAGTATATAACTGTGCACTCTCCTCAAACAATAGCATGGTATTATTTCACTGTAATAGCAACTGTAAATTGGACAGTGCCGTTAGATTAACCTCTCTGGGGTAGGTGGGACGCAATCGTCCCACCTGGCCAATAGCCAGGGAAAATACAGAGCGCCATATTCAAATAAAATGATATAAAAATCAAACTTTCATTAAATCACACATGTAAGATACCAAATTAAAGCTACACTCGTTGTGAATCCAGCCAACATGTCAGATTTCAAAAAGGCTTTTCGGCGAAAGCATAAGATGCTATTATCTGATGATAGCACAACAGTAAACAAAGAGTAGCATATTTTAACACTGCAGGCACGACACAAAACGCAGAAATAAAAATATAATTCATGCCTTTGACGAAATTATTTTGTTGGCACTCCAATATGTCCCATAAACATCACAAATGGTCCTTTTGTTCGATTAATTCCGTCGATATATATCCAAAATGTCAATTTATTTGGCGCATTTCATCCAGAAACACAGCTTCTAACTTGCGCAACGTCACTACAAAATACACCGATCCCGTAGAGGTTAAGTTAAACACTCGCCATTTGAGATGAGGGGGTGCAAATAGGGGGAGGGCAAGGGGGAAGAGGGAACATCTGATTTCATGAGCGGAAGGAGCTGTTGGTGAAGTAGCTGCAAGATGTCCTCAAATTTTTTTTATTATACTGTTCAGTTCTATGTCCAACGTTTGGCTCATTACAAACCAGTCTCTGGGGAAAGGGAAAATGCATTGTGACTGGCATTGTTTTCTGATTGACATCTCGGCTTGATCCACGGGGAGAAAAAGTGAGTACCTCGGGCCTGCTCAATAAATAGGCTGGCCCTCTGTCTCCCTTCCAAACTTTGCTCTAATCGTTGGCAAAGTTCCTGTTACAGGTCAATGAGTGTATTGTGTACCTCGCTCTTCCAGTTGTTTATTGGGATGAGTCTTGTCCTGTAGGCAGAACATTCTGCTAGATGTGCCTGTTGCAAAGTCAAAATTGTCATAAACAAAAATTTGAATTTGTCTTTGAAGGTCAAGGTTTGGCATTAGGTTTATCAGTGTGGTTAGGTTTAAAATCAGATTTTTATAACTTTTGGGCTGTGCCAATTAGTGACTACTCTGCAGAGCTTCCTCCAGAACAAGATTCATTACGAAAAATGCTAACCTGCCTTCCAGTTGCTCCTTCACATGTACAGTGACCTTTTCAATTTCGACTAGGGAACCATAGCCAAGATGGTACTGCCAAGCCAAACTCCTCCCACAGCTCAAAGCTCAGTCATTTAATTTGCTTTCCTTCTTCACCTTTCCTGTCTGTGACGCACACAGAGATGGTAACATAGCCAATGTGTTGGCTTGGTAAATCTTTTCTCATCAATTTAATGAGTTCCATTCTAGGGTCACTTGTTGCTATGTGTAGATTACAAGCAGTGTGCTTCTAATGGTGATCTACTCTTCACTGGTTGCTTATCCAGTTTTGTTGCCACATGAGATTTACCATGCAGCAGGGATCCTACATTTTTGACAAATCCCAAAAATGTACATTACAGCCCCTAATGACTTTGGGGGCTATCAAGACCATGGTGTTTTTTGTTGTTTTTAGTCAAAAGTCCGTCCTCTCTCCTCCGTGATCCGGGAACTGATAAGTGTCTTCCTTAGTAGGCAAGCGGAAGACTGTCCTCCTTGAGTTGAGCAAATCTAAATGAGAAAAGGCCTATAAGGTCATGTGGTGAATGGGTTGTTGAGCTTTGCTGTGTTAAATGATGGGGGTGCTCTTTCCTGGGCAACAAGTAGGAGACACAGTGGGAGGTAGCAGCATACCTGGGAGACCAGGTGTTGATGCTAGCTAACCCTCAGGAAACACCTTCCAGACAGTCTCTTAGGTCGACAAACCTGCTTCTCCACGTCACCGCCACATGGGGGGATAAATGTCGGAGGCTTAAATATGTGAAAGAGAACTGCTCAGACAGAGCCCAGACTATCCCACACTATGTTTCTGTGTGGTGCAACTCAACTCATATTTTCCAGGTTCTACATAAATAAGTTCGGCAGGCTACGGTGAATGGAACCTTTTAGCCACATGTAATTGAACCTGACCCGACCACGCAATTAATCACGACCCACAATATTTGCTCAGCGTTATTGGGTTCTGGGGCAGCGCGTACCCCAGCAGTGAGGTTGACTCTGGTCTAGCCATCAGTCAACCCGAAGGTGGTGGCGCTTAGAGCTGGTGTAATGTGAACAACTGACTTCCTGTCTGACGTTGCAGTTTGGCTCCTTGGATTTTTCTCTCTTTGTACTAGGTTACTGCCAGCCAGGACTCTGTAGGGGACGAGTACTTTTTTTGACCATTTCAACACTTTTTTTTCCTTGACGTTTCGAGAACCGTTTCTCAATTTGTCAGATTTGGCTAGTTTGAACGGTTGGCATACACTGGTGGAGAACGCAGTCATTTAAAAACCCATTTTTCTCTGAATGTATTGTTTATCCCTGTTGGTTGTCTGTCATGCTGTGCCCTGCCATTCCCTGCTTTTACTGCCTTTTTAAAAGACTGTCTGACCTTGACAGAGTTATAATGACTGAATTTATACTATACCACTCCTCCAAATGAGATTAAATGAGCTAAGGAGCCCATTGTATATTACTTAGCGCCTTATCAATGTACAAACTGTAATACTATGGTTATGCTTCACATGCTACTCCGTAAAGATGATCAAAAGCTAAAAGATGTTGAAAGGGAGCAAGTAGATTCTCTTAAATTTGCCTTTCAGATGCCTTACTATCAGTAAATACACACACTGACTGAACATGCAGACTAATTGGCAGTCTTGCTGCAAAGCCCCCAGGGACGTGGGGAATGACAAACAGGTGTGTCCGAGGGGGGTCACCTGACCTGAAGCGCAAGTTGTTTGTCCTGAAGAGCTTGATGGGAAACAAGCGTTTCATGTCGTGGGCTGCCAGGATTTGAGATGTATTTATATCTAATATTAGCCCAGAGTTTCTGGTATCTGTGTTGCATCAGATTGGTGGCGGAAATGGTCTTCATGTTTATAATGAGATCCCAGTAGAGGGAGCGCTTTCAGGTAGTACCTTGGCAGTGTGAAGCTGTGAGCAAGTGTGGCTGGCAGCAAGAGACATTCCAATTCCCATTAGTGCCAATGTCTCATACACACATTAAGGGCTTTGTGTTTGTAATCTGAAAGTAACCTTGATGACAATGTAGGTTAATACTTTAAAAAAATATATAATAATGTTAAGAGGAATATATTTGGTACCTTGAGACTTTGCTGTTGCTTGTGGTTGGAATTAGATTTGTTTTCTAATCACGTTCACTTTTTCTAAGGAGCTTGTCGGAGCTCGCCCACTTAATTTTTTTAAGGCTTTAGTGACCGACACATTAGAAACACTGAGTGGTGACCGACACAGGGAGCACACGGGATTCATATCATTGTTTCAGAGGACTAAGGATAACGTATTTACAAGTGAACACACAGCATTGACTGAAAAGCACTTTTTTTTACTCCCTCTCTCTATATTTCAGTGTGCAAGGATCCACCCTATAAAGTGGAGGAGTCTGGATACGCAGGCTTCATCTTGCCCATTGAAGTTTACTTCAGAAATAAGGTACATTTAACAAGGTTTTGACCTGCGTTGCTTACTAAAGATTCCAACCCTTAAACATTTGGCTTAGCCTGATATATAAGAGACCATGATCATCCCACATTGGGACCTTTTAATAATCTAAAAGTAGCATTTGAGTTGTGGGTAATGGCAAAAAAAATATATCTCTATCAATATACATTTTACCATTTGGACTTTGGTACCCAACTGACTTCTCTCCTTTCTTTTGTTCCTACGGATGTCCCACTGCACCTCTCAGGAAGAACCTAAGAAAGTGCGCTTCGACTACGACCTGTTTCTACACTTGGACGGCCACCCGCCAGTCAATCACCTGCGCTGCGAGAAGCTCACCTTCAACAATCCCACGGAGGAGTTCCGCAGGAAGCTGCTTAAAGCCGGCGGGGTACAAGATGACAGGACTGGGGGGTGGGAGATGGAAATTGACTAGGGGTGCATCTCAATAGCTGGTGTGTATCTTAATAGCCATAAGGTGGCCATACTGGATGGGTAGGCTTTTGCTCCAGCCTTCCTTGAACACCTGATTCAGCTGTGAGAGCAGGGCTTGAGAATAGGCCTTCATATCCAGTATGGCCAACCAAGGGAATGTAACGCAATGAATAACACTTTAAAAACATCCAGATGACATAAGAACTTTGACCTTGCTGGCCACGAGATATGAACCATGTCGGTTGCATATCAGGCCAGCCATTGGTAGGCAAATGGGCTTATCAGGCCAGCCATTGGTAGGCAAATGGGCTTATCAGGCCAGCCATTGGTAGGCAAATGGGCTTATCAGGCCAGCCATTGGTAGGCAAATGGTCTTGTGCTTTTTATTTTATTTTCTTCCCAGTGCCCTCCTGAAAACCTTGTGTGCCCACATAGGAATGTCCCAAAACATTTTTGTGGACAATCGCTTCAGGAACATATGTAATTTGTAAGGTCATGAGTTTTTTATTTTTAGCAGGCCACTCTCCATGCTCATTCCAGTAACACACCAATGCTTTTTGGTTTTGCGCATGACATCATACACCTTAATGTCTACAGGCCTTTTCAGAGGAAACAAATACGATTGGAAAAAGACGCGCTGACTGTGACATGGTTTAATTAAGAAAGGACTGGTTTGCCATGGCAACATTTATTCAGCTTTCTCTGGATGTTTTGAGGCTTTCTCCAATAGAGCTGATTGGTGTGTGAGTGCACTAACATGCTTTATGTGTGTCCTTCACAGCAACGGGATCCTCACAAAAGAAGTTTGGACGACTCTCAAGTAAGACTTATGTGAACTGCAACATTCTTCCAATTGAGATATTTACACACAAGAATGTGTTGATACTGAAGCTTCAATGCTATTGGTCCACTCACTATGACATTGACAACGATTGGCTTTGACAATATTGACTTGTATCCAAGACCTGTATCCAATATGCACAGTTGGGCAAGCTTCTATTATTTCTGAGACTTTCCCCATGTTGTTGACCCAGTGTTTCCCCTACCATTGTAAAGGCAGAACCCACCCCGCCTAGCTCTGTTATCCCCCTCCTAAAAGAGTTTGACATCTGTTGGTTTCATTTGGAGAGAGGGTAATGGAAAGACTGAAAGGTAGGGATAGTTGTATCAAAGGAAATGCTTACTAAGTAGTTTTGGTGCTGACTCACAGCAGATCATTTCAACCTCAGAGAAACGGGCCTCATGTTCCCAGTGAAGTGTTAACCCTTTGTTTAGATCTTGCTGCTAGGCAAGACATGAAATGTGTTTATTCTTCCCTCGGCTGCTATGTTGAAGTGACACCACAAACAAACGCACCCTCAAATTTAGACACACAGGGAAGCAGCTGTGTTGTCTTTTCTTTGCTCGCGTGTGCTCACTGTCATTCCATACAAAGTAATGACTGTCTGTGAGCAGTTCCAGGAATAACGTGCCGTGTTAAGTGGACAAGTTTATTTTTTTGAGGAGGTTTGCTGCTCTTGGCATCGACAAGAACGCTACAATAATCTGCTAGCCTCCCTAAAAAAATTGTTTAAATATCCAAACACAAGCAGTCTTTAGTTTTACACACAAGCAGCTATAATAAGCAGGAGTTATGAAACAGTCCAATTCATGCTGTACTTGATATTCAAATAGATTGGTTAAGCTCTTCACTCCCAGACCATGTGGGCACAAAATACAATACAATTAAACTGTTTTCCACATCAGGACAATATCATTCTGTTAATTTCTCTGCCCTTTTTATTGCAGTGTATTATTACTGTATTATTTTTCTGTTGTAGATTTGATTCCCACAGGCTACATTATATATTAAATATGTCACTGGATAAAGGCGTTGGCTAAATGACCCCGTTTTACTTCCAGGTGATGGTAATGCAGGAGGGTTCCACATCTCTGTTCGGCCAGCACCTCAAGCTGCCCACTCTCCCCAGCAACTCCCTGACATTGACCTTCTCAGACGCTAAGAAAAGCAAGGCCTTCCCAGGGTCGAAGGTCAGTAGCGGTCTCCAGGTACAGACCAGGGCTAGACCGACTCCCCCTCTTCTCAAACTCTTCCCAAAGAACTCCCACTTCAAAGCCCCCCCCCCCAAATAAAATACTAATAATCGCAGTATACTTGGCTGGGTTCAAAGGTGTTTAAATATTCTAAACTCATACTTGGCTAGGTTCAAAGATGTTGAGGGTATTTAAATTCTGTGGATTTCCAAAAGACGTTCAACTCTGCATTTCTTGGCTGCTGCGAGACCACATGGTCCTGTTCCCAATAACTTTCAGACACACTGAAGTCCTATGCTACCAATGACGGTTATAGCACCGGCCATAATGTATCAATTAGGCAGTATATAAAAGTCACTTTAGTTTTAAAGCCTGTTGAAGCTTGGTACGTATCAGTGTTTCATTGTGATGCAATTGTTCTCTAGCGGTCTCAGAAAGCCAACTTTTAGATGCATATGTGGTATTATCCGTCATGGCTGTAAATCATACATGTCAATAAACTGGCATGTTGCTTCCATTTACTTGTTATTTTTAGGCCCTTTAAATGGTATCATTTACCGTGGCCTGGCAGAGCCCACTCTGGCAGGACTGGGTTACGAGAGGCCCAGTGCACATGGAAACGGTTTCCAATCCAAACAGACTGTGCGTGTGTGATGGATTACTGATGGCACAGAGGGGTCACACACGCACAGTAGTTCTACCATTATCTTCCACTAACGTCCAATGGCAATACACCTACTGTTGTCTCCTCTCCCTCCAGTTCACTTGTACCCGACTTGTTTTTTTTAAAGTGTTACTGATTGCTATGGGCAGTCTGCCAAGTTTTACTTGACTATAAGTGCATTTTTATAGGCTAAATGACCAAAACTCAATTGTTGCACATAACTACAAAACAGCACAATGCGTAAAGAACCGTTTCTCAGTTGCCTTGACAGTTATAAGGTGCATAAGCACCTTTGAAAGTAATATTCTCTGTACATAGCACTGAGTAGCAGGTGATTGTAACAAGTAGACTGCAGTAAAGTAGATGATGCACACATCCATATACTCTGGAGTGGCAAGTACCAGTGGGAGGGATTGGGTGCTGTTTTTGTGGCCAGTTAATGTATTGGGGCTGTTATTGGCGAAGCGCATCACTTTCAGACCAGTAAAACTTTGCTATAAACGGCCTTTAAAGTTTGTTGGTGGGAGTAGTTTTGTGAGTGGGTTAGCAGCTTTACGTCCAAAAGGTCCCAGGGTCAGGAGCAAAATAAAAGGGTTTTGGAGGTAGTTTGGGCAGGTCGTAACACCCCCCCCCCTGTCGTCTAGACATGCTTAATGGCTTCATGGCATTGATGAAATATTGACGGGGGGCCAGCAGGCGTGACCCCGGGACAAACAGCCTGTGTCGTTTAGTTAGTGAAAAGAGAATGCACTGGCTTTAGTCGCTTCCATTTCCAGGTTTGCTCACCGGCCGTGCCACTAAGGTCGCACTTACAGCTGTTGAGTCTTCCCTCCCTTCCCCCACATTCTGGACAAAACAAGTTCCCAGCTCTTTTCTCAAGTAAACCCTTTTTCTTTTCTTTTTTCTAGAATAGACGTGCTCTTTATTGAGCGAGCAGTACAGAACCCCAGGGTGGCACAAGGGCTTTCTCAAAATGAACACAAAGTATTAAGACTCCTTTTAAAATGCCATGACCAGACCAAACCTTTTCTGTGCTCATTTATTTGTCTGGGGCGTATTGATTTGAGCATTGTAATCAAGCCTTCAGCGCTGGAAGCCAAGTAAATAATTCCCTGTAGTGTTTAAAAAATATATATTGACCCCAACAAATCTCACTGAAGTGGCAAACCTCAAATTGTATCATCCCTAACCATTTCCCTGGATATCTAGTCAACAGTTGATGAAGACTAATTTCAGTGGTGTGTATATAGAAAAGCCCTTGATCAAAAATGTACTTTTAGGCCCATACCGTCCGCTATGGATCAAGGGAGTTATTAGCTGAGCTCATTGACATGCTGACGATTAGCAACAAAGTGGGTCAAACAAACTAATTAGGTGTTTGCCCCATCGTGTCCACTGACCCTGAGACGGGATTTCTCCATCTTCCCTCTTGCCAGTGTGCAATCGTCTGCAAACTAACCTTTTTCATTATGTACGTAGCTTGTGCGGGCTGTATTTAATCCAAATGGTAGAACTTGTTATTCAGATAATCACTTAGTTAGTGAATCATATCAATAAACTGTTCAACTATCCATTAAACCTAAAGGTAGCTCAAATCCCAACGTAACCTTAGAAGTTGTTGTTGCACATGAGTTAAAGTTGATAGCTTGATCGACCATCCTATAGGAGACCATCCAAATAAATTGAGACCTAATCTATGTGCTTTTCGCTGCAGGACGGCTTCAAAGGATCTGACTCTCTCCTCACCACAACCACCACCAGCTCATCCAAGCTCCACAAACCCTCCAAGGACTACAAGGACAAGCCTTTGAAAGAGCCCAAAAGTGCCTTCAGAGACTGTAGCAGGGAACCAAGCAAAGCCTCCAAAGATACATCCAAGAAACCCAAAGAGAACCAGCCTCTTCGGGACAACCCCCCCATCCCCAAGATGGGCTTCAAGGAGCCCAAGGCCATGTCCAAGGAGCACCGGCAGGATGGGGGCTACTCGCACGGGGCTGGGAATGGGACAGGGACTAACAAGCGACTGTCCATCACCGACAGCGAGGACCACCTGACCAAAAAGCGCAAGAAGGGCTTCTCGGAGTTGACGTTAAAGCCACCGGGGGGCTCGTTGCTGCCGTACCCCCAGTCCCACTACTCGGATAAGAAACTGCTGAAGGACAAATCCCAGGTGCGGCCCGCTAAACTGCGGGTGGACGGCGGTGAGGCGCTGGGGGAGCGCAGGAAGGCGCCGACGCTACCTCCGTTCTCGGAGTTGACGGACGCCAACGACTCCGACATGGAGGACAATATGTCCACCAAATCAGATGTGAGTGGAGCCTATATGTATTTTGTGTTTGTAGGTTTGTGCCGTCTGCCTTGACCACATTGGAAGAGTTGAATTATACTTTCATGTCTTCTGGGCTCTACTCTGTAGCTGTAAAAAGAGGTTAATTTTAATTTAATTTAATTTTTTATAATTGCTTTAGGGATGAGCAATTCTGGTCCTCGTGGCCAGTGTCTGCTTGTTTTTGTCCCTTCAAATCAGTGAGTAGTGAAACCAGGTGTACTTTTGGAGCAATAAAGTGTGTCCATTTTGTTTGTACTGTTACGGCTTCACATTCAGGATCAACCGATAGGAAGCAATCTTTCTATTTAGCATTTTTGCACATTACCATATGAGTATGCCCATGGAGCCTACTGGACTTTTTTTAGTATTAGGTAGCAGAGTGGAGTTTCTGCCTGGTGCGGTAAGAAGGTTATTGAATCCTCTGGTTTTAAAAGTGGGTCTGTTCTGTTGGTCAGTCTCATCCTCCGCATGACCAGGCAATAAACATCTAATGACCGAGTCCAAGGGGGTGGCTCATAAACATGGTTGGTGTGCAGCTGCAGAGGGGCTGCTTTTGTTTGGAAGGAAACAGGAAATGGATACCTCCTAAACAACCACCCCACCTTCATGAATTTACCTCCCAGTGCCCCATTTTGACATATCCAAAAAAGCTGCCCATGCAAAGCGACTAATGTTTGCAGGTTTAGAATGTTCTGCTAAATCCAGGTTGCATGGTCAACTGTTGCGTTCTGAATTCTTTTTTTTAGTTGACAATTTGGTTAAATTTGATACTCTGTGCAAAGGATTAGAGATCTGGGAAATTATTTTTACATACCACAGTCTAGTTCCTTTTGTAAGTGTTAAGATGAGAATAACAGTCATATTTAGACCTTGAGAGAAATCAGTAGGCCTTTCAGTGTGTTGCCAGCTCCTCACACATTCAGTAAAGGATCTTAACAAAGTGGGGACTGTTATTAGCAGAAAGGCAAGCTGGGAGATGTATGTTTTTACGGCACCCAAGGAGAATGCAGAAGGACGCCAGGAATAGCCAAGAGCTCCTCTTCAATCTTTTGCCTTTTAGAAAAGAGGAAAAAGGGGGCAAACATTCTGCATTTGTCAGAAAGCATCTCATTGTCTTTCTCCGTTTGCTTTCAAATTTTCTTTCATGCCCATGGTGTGTTCACCAGTCCCGCTACAAATACATTACACACACACACACACACAGGTGCTAATCTCCCTTAACCATTTCCCCGTCAGAACCAGCAGAGCCATTGCAGCCCAAAGCCAAATGTGTGGTGTTGGTGGGGGGAGGGAGGAATTTGCCCTACAGGAATGGTCATAAATGGGAAGTGGGGTGGGTGCAGGGCGAGTGGAGACAAATGCCAGGTGGTCAGTCCTCCACAAGCTGCCTTGACGACTCTGGTGGCCCAGTCCTGGCTATCCCTGCTTACGCCTAACGCGAACCTTCATTTGATCTGTGCTTCTGCCACGCTATGTAGGCCTGGGGGAAACCACCAAAGGGGAGAGAGAAAGTAACAAGAAGAAGAAAGTCTAATGAAGGCCCCACAACTACACATGGGTAGATCATATGCTTGTATTTTAGGTTAACTTCTTTCATGTAATGGAAACACAGGCTGTTTCCTGAATTTGTACTTCGGTATAAGCATTGGCCTACTATTGCGCAATAGTACACACAAGTTGGTCCCTCATCAATACAAAATGTGTAGGCTGTGCACACTGCACATGTTGCATGCCTTCCTGACTCTTTCTCAGCGCAATAGTGTGGTTTGTGGTTGGTTTTATGTTTGTGGAGTGCTACATGTCCATGAGTTACAGTCACTTTTGTTAGGTTGACCTACTACATGACCAAACTGAAAGCGCATGGCACCTTAATTCACATCGAAACGACCTTGTTTGATCAACCTCCCACTGAATTGAGAGTGAATTAACTGACGTTTTTGCCAAGTCCAGCAATGTTCATCTTGTACTTGTATCTCACTTCAAATAAAATTGTATTTGTCACATGTACAAAAATTTGCACAAAAATGAAATGGTAACACAATATAATAACAAGGCTATATACAAGGAGTACAGGTACCGAGTCAATGTGCAGGGGCACGAGGTAGGGTAATATGTACATGTAGGTAGGGGTAAAGTGACCTGGCAATTAGGATATATAATAAACAGATTAGCAGCAGCATGTTTGAAACGTGTGAAAGTGTCTGTAGCGTCAATACACATGTTTGTGGTGTGTGTTGGAGCGTTAGTGTAATATGTGTGGGTAGAGTCCAGTGAGTGCATAGAACCGGTGCAAGAGTCGGTGCAAATAACTGGTGGCTTCGGGAGACTGAAAGAGAGGAGACGGCAGATTGATGGGGGCAACCTAATACTAAAGTCCTGTTTATTGTCCTATAAGAGGTCTGCTTTGGTGGCTTTGAGCAAGGCAAGACAAAAGCCCCTAAAGCAGAATGGCTGTGAGATTTACGATGTACTGAAGAAGCCCGGGCCCATAAACCAGTAGACCAGCTGCATGTTTGTTGTCGGAGGTGACGACTATTGAAGTTTCCCTACCTTTTGTCCTCACTTCTCGCTCGCGCTCTCTCGCGAAAAGAATGGTGGATGTTTCTTTGGGGCCTTCTACTGTCTATTGGGAAGAGAAGTTGTTTATCCTTGTTACAGTTGGGCTGATTGAAAGTTTCCCTGCAGCACAGGTAAAGAAAAAATGCTGCAAAGGGGATATAACTGCACTACTAGGGACATACTGTATTTTCCTGATTTAATTTATTGTTAGTTGACTACAAACAAACTTGCCGCCACCATGCGAGAGTTTGTCACATTAACGATGTTCCTTTGCTGCAGCTTTTGCACAAGCACTTTGAAAAGTAACATTTAAACCAAGACATCTGTAGGTTTCCTGGTTTAGGTGCAAATCAAATGTCTGCAAAAAAAGTATTAAAAATAGGCTAATGGCCTTACGTGCTATGAAAATGGACATCTAAGATGTGGGTTTCTTACTCGGACCACGTGAGGTCCATTTACTCGGTTTCTGTCGGTGTTTTTGACTCCAGCACACTAGAAGACCTCATAATTATGAATGAAGGCTAATCTTTGGCCCTCTTAATTGACTAAGTCTTTGGATCTGAGAAGTTCATAAACTGTAACAAGGGTATACGGTTTCAGAGACCGGGGTTAGAGAGGGCTCTATTTGGCAGCCCGGGCCCGTAGATTAAGAGGCTGTATCCCCATAGCCAGGGAGGCGATTTGTGGCTGCTCGCACGCCTCTAGAATTTGAATGGAATTCCATCTCGTATTCCCCTTGCTCTCCTGTGTAGTACAACGAATTACAGAGAAGGCTTTCCCCAGGGCTGAACCGTACTAGGCAAGCAAGTCAGTCGCTTTGGTTCGAGTTGCTGTCTAGGGTTAGGCCTTAGCCTCTACAGTCAGCAGACATAGACACACACATCCTGGAAGTTGCATGTCATAGCGGGGGAAGGAGTAGATTTATCTTTACTTTGTGTGGTGTCTCAGGGCCACAGATCAAACAAGAAAATGATCTGTCATTTAGCTTCAAAGTGCCTTTCCCCTCAGTCTTCCACTTGGATGAGGTTTAAAGCTCCCAGGCACACAACCATGTGGTCACACTCACACACTTGGATGCATTGTCTGTCATTGCCTATTTCGTCTGCTGGATACTGTATTGTTTTTCTCGTGGTATTTTGTAGTCTTTAGCCCAGGGATGCACTCCTACTAGTTTCCATTTCTCCCTGGCTCATACCTAATCAACAAATGCTACTGATTGGCTGGAGAGGACACAGTACTACAGTACAGACCTCTGCTGGAGAATTGGAAGAAATCAGTTTTGGCCTTTAATCATCAGCTCTGTTTCTCCCTACAAATCAGTTTTGGTATCTTCTGTGAAAAACCTATTTTAGCTGGGTGTGACATGTAAATGTCAAAATACAATTGATTTGTCCCCCTCCCCCTCCCTTTCTCCCCAACTTCTACCTTGTCTCATTGCTGCAACTCCCTTAAAGGGCTCGGGAGATGCGAAAGTGGAGTCACGCGTCCTCCGACCGATATTAGCATTTTTCGCGCGTCGTGTTCAAATCGTTTGATTTTGCTAAACTTCACAATCAATGTTGTATACTTTCGGATTATATGGACATGATGCGGGGAAAAGGTTTATCGGTCTCATAGTCCCAGTCGGTATTAGATAGAATGACGCGGCCCTGCCCGCCTGTGGGGAAAACAACCTTTGGTTACCCCATTGGCTCACAGCAGAAACGTTTTGAAACGCAATTTTCTTGTCTGCTTATTTTAGTCAATTACAAAACTATATTTAAGAAAAGTACAACATGTCTAAAAATTACTTTTCAACATTGCCTGCTCCAGAGCATTCTCACTACAACTTATATTGTAAGGAAACCAATTTGTCATTGTGTAATTTGTCTGAACTATCCCTTTAATTATTTTTTCTGTCGGTCTTCCCTGCTTATTTACATAAAAAATATTGAGGGGATGAGTTGTGGCTGATTTCTTGCGATATGGAGGACGAAACCAATGATGACTTAGTCACGTTTGGCTTAACCCACACAGTGCTTCAAGAGCCAGCTAAAATATAACACTGACAAATAATACTCTTCCTTATTTTATGGGCATGTGGTTGACTTTAGTAGTATGTCTGTGCTGTTTCACTTAACTATTTTTACAATGGTAGTGGGAATTTTAAGCAGTTTGGCTATTTTGTTCTGTGTTTCATGTTTAGCTAGTGGCTGGTTCTTGCATCTTGTCAGCTGTTGCACCACATTTGCTGTCTGTCAGTTTTGATTGAAGTCACTTTTTCATTAGCTTTAAAAAAGTAATGTACTGTACCGTTACAGCTTTGCTATTAATCAAGGCAGGGTGAAGGGTAAGGGATAGGCCTTGGTAATCTCCAGCTCTCTCCTTCACTCGCTCTCTTTCTCTCTCTCTCTGGGACACAGCACAAATGCCAGACCAGATGATTTTAACGTGGCTCTCTCCACAAGCTCTGAAATGCCCTTTATTATTTTTTACAAGTTTCTCGTTTTTGGCTGGACAACCAAAGACGGAGAAAAGCCTCTTGATTTACAACCAAGGCCTCTGACCATGCATTTGATGTCAGCGAGACACCCAGACAGACAAACAGGCTGTAAAATGCTCCAAAAAGAAAGGGAGAGAACATCAAAGATTCCCTCATGACTCTGTGGGACCCCACAGGGGGGCTTGGTTTTAATGGGCTTACCCCTACACTTGCCAGCCAGACACTTGGCAGCATCAATACTCAGCCCAGATCTTGGTAGAAGTGAGGGGAGGAGGAGTTTTTTGTGTGTGGTAATGGAAGTTTGTTGACTCTTCCCCAATTTGGAATGGAAATCGTACACAGCCTTGCAGCACACCTCACAGGCCAGACAGGAAACCGAAGCCCCGCCATATCAGACATAGATCCATCACCTGGAAATTCTCCAATTCAATTAATTCTATTTGTTGCCTCAGGAAAATATCTTGTCCTCTCCATTCAGGCTCTCTTCGATTTTTAAATCCACCGTTCCTTTGTTGCAGCAGGTGTATTCATAAGACGGCCCTATCAAGCGTTTTATAAGCTGAAAACATTTTGTATCAGCCCTGTCCTGGCTGTAAATCACTGCTTTGTGCTGCCTTGGCTGGAGGGCCAGAACACTTCTGTGAGTTGGATATTGTTCAGGAGACCTAGGCCTGGTTTCCAAGGGGTCATCTGAGAGGAATGTAAACAAATTAATTCAGATTAACTTTAATGGCTTCTTCAGATTTCCTTTTGTGCAGCCTTCTAAGGAGGATTAACTTAATGGTAACTTGCAGATTTTCATATCTTTCTCTACTGAAAGGAACTATCACCCCCTTTGCACTAACTTAAAATAAAGTGAAAAAATTTACAACTTTTTGTTAGACTGACATGGATATGAAAGTTGGTGTAATAGGTAACACAGAACTTCTGGTGTCATTTGGAGCAAAGTAGATCGGTACATCTAGGCACTCATCTTCCTCCCTGGTACTATGAGTGTCATGATATGATGTCCTCCTATAGAGTCTCTTTATTCATATACCCCTCCCCTTTTTGTTCACTCAAATTGTCTCGGTTAACATACTGCCATCAATCAGTACCATTTTCAATTAGTGATTAGCCCATACATGAAGGAAGGAGGCATTTTCAAAGTATTGGAACCAAGCCATTGCTCACCCACACATGTTAGCGTTTCTACAGTGACGGGAGAGGGAATGTTGTGCATGTGCGTTGTAAATACAGGAGCCCCTGGGAGCCCAGCCAGTAAACCTGTCACAGTCTCCTTATTGGCCTATGCCAGGGATTTCATCACTGCCACTCACGCCACCGGGGTGCCAAGCCTGCCTACAGAGCCCTGTCTTCCTAAGATTTAATGCACCTAATAGGCTTTTTGGACTCTTATTAGCTATTATTGCAGCCTATAACCATAAGCCCAATAGGAAGTGTACTAAGGAGAAATTGAATGGTTGGGAGAGCCACATCCAGTAGAGAAGTTGCGGATGCCTCCTGCAGTGCTAGAGGCATCACTACAGACCCGGGTTTGATCCCGGGCCGTATCGCAACCGGCTGTGATCTGGAGTCCCACAGGGCGGCACACAATTGGTCCAGCGTCGTCCGGATTAGGGGAGGGTTTGTCCGGGGACCTTTACTTGGCTCATCACGCTCTAGCAACTCCTTGTGGAGGGCTGGGTGCCTGCAGGCTGACCTCAGTCATCAGGTGAACGGTGTTTCCTCCAACACATTGGTGCAGGCGGGTGTTAAGAAACGTGGTTTGGTGGGTCGTGTTAATTTACTTTTTGTCAATCTCGGACTTGAAATGTATTTGTTAAAATTATATTTGATACTGTACATGCACACGACTTGCAAGAATTGGGAAGTATTTGATTCTTCTACACCTCCATTGCTAGCTGTTTGCGGTTTTAGGCTGGGTTTCTGTACAGCACTTTGTGACATCTGCTGATGTAAGAAGGGCTTCATAAATTGCTGGTTTTATTTAACCAGGAAGTTCCATTGAGGTTAGACTTCTTTCCCAGTCGAGACCAGTGATCAATATGTTTTTCACTGTTTTTCTCATTAGAATTGGTTTGTATGAAACTTAGGCAGCATGATGGCTCTGAATAGGACCAAATTCACCCCAGACCGCTTGAGTTGATATGGGCGTGCAGCCGTGTGAATGTAATATGTGGATGGGTATGCGGGAACTTTAATTTGGATTTTCTGGCTTGCTCCAGAAATGTTGTCTTTTGGATGTGGTAATTGAACCAAATTCCCTTTTTTATATTGACATGCTGCAGTCTACCTTTCAATTGTTGCCTTCCTGCCCAACTGTCTGTTTCGTGTGTGTTGAGGGGGGGGGGGGGGGGGGGGGATACTGCTTTCAACCTTGTGAAGCATTGTAAGTCTACCATGTTTGGGTTTGACAAGCCCAGATTTACACTGTTATGCCTTTTAGGATGCAAGATGGTAGATAATTGGGACTAACTTTCTTCTGATCTCCAATCCCCTCGCATTTCTATGTGACACACACACTACCATGGCCCTCTGTGGAAATGTTATGCTGGACTTGAAGCATGGGCTGCGGACTCAGTGTTTTGTGTCCAGTGTTTGCACCCTACCCAAGGGGCTTTGTACTCTCTGAGCACCGACGTTTGGTCATTTGCCATGTAGTAGATCTCTGATAGTGTATTGGTCACTGATCTCTCTTTCCCCTTCCCCTCTTCCCAGTCGGAGCAGCCCAGTCCAGCCAGTTCAAGCTCTAGTTCCAGTTCAGGATTTGCAGCCAGCCACAAACGCCAAGGTAACACCAGAACCTATGCATACACACTTTTCTCCAGATCACCTGGAAATGACAATCTTTTTTAATTTTTTATTGGCCACCCCAAATGAGGTATAACATGTTGCATCTCTTCCCCTTCACTCCCATGCTGTGTTTTTGTTCCATGGACACAGTGGCCGAATTCGTCCGCAGGAAGGTAGGGGCCGTCCCTGCCACAGCCCACACAGGTAACCTCATACCTGACTACACAATCCATGGATGGAATCACAAGACTGGGCATGATTAGTCACTATCAAATTGTTTCCTCTTCACGAATGTTCGCTTTCTCTCTCTACACACAGTGTTGGGTCCCCTTCGTTCAATAATTCACGACCTGCACTCCGACGACAACGAGGATGATTCGGAGGAGGAGGACAACGATGACAACGACATGGACTCTGACCTGGAGCGACCGATACACACGCACATGACACACCGCCACCGCCGGTAGGTAGTGCCTGGCCATTGTCATGGCAACATGGCCCTTTGGGGGGCCCCCCAGGGTCGTTTTCAATGGGGCTTTAATGAACTGGCAACTTAAAAGTTACTAGTATTATATGCCATCTCAGGTACTACCTCTACCGTTGTGCCCTTAAGGAAGGCTCTAAATCTCAAAATAGCTTCAGGGATGCTGCTCTGACCTTGTGCTGTGTGTGGTTCGATTGGATGGAAAAACAACTACAAAAATACATTTTCCATTTTGAATAATGTTCCATTATCAGTAATAATGTTGTATAGTATTCCAATGGTTGTCATCCTCCTTTTCTGCAGGGTCAGCTTGAGTGATGGCACTGAGAGTGAAAACAGCTCAGCGCCCTCTCCCCACTCTCGCCACGAGCCCCCGCCTTTAATAAACACCAGTAATAACCAGGTAAGACCAATAAAATTATAAACATTATGAAATTGAACACAGCTGTTATTGGTTTTAGACACTGCTTGTATGGAAACATCAGTCTTATTAGCATCCTATAATTCCCAGGATGCATTTCCCTCGTGCGCCAGCCACAATGCTACGCGTAAATAATGACCTTTGTGTAAAGTTTAAACAAAGCAGCGGTTTTCCAGTGGGTACATATGATAATCCCTTATCTGGTTAATATTCACTTAGGACGAAATGAAAGGAAATGGGTCAAAACTGGGAGGGGCCTACCTGAACTTGTCTAATAAGAAACGCTTGTTTTTCGTTGCCAAACTTATTGCTACGTTGTGTACTGATGAATACAACCCTGATGTCTCGCAGATACTGGAGGTGAAGAGCCCCATTAAGCAAACGAAGCAGGATAAGAATAAAAACATTGACTGTGACAAGGTGAGTAGCTTCCTTGTGGTTGGGTTTTACAGAGATAAGGTCATATCAGTGTAATTGAATGGCATTGTAGCCAGGACATTTGCAGTCCTAAACTGAAGTCTCTGCGGTCACCAAGGCTCTTGCAAATGGACAGGAGACAGTCTTCCTGATAATCATAACTTGGCCCGGTTATTCGCCTTGTCATAGTCCCAGATGGTGTAAATAGGTAACAGACCTGGTGTAAATAGGTAACAGACCTGGTTCAAATACACACTTGAAAATTTGAGGTTTGCTTGAGTTCGCACTTTTGCGTCAACGCAGTTGGCACCGTTGTCGTCCCAGGCAAATTTTAAATCAAACCACGGCTCGCGTACATGAAATTCGGATTTGACCCAGTTAAAAAAAAAAAGGTCTCGTTTAGTTGAACTCCCCCATGCTGATGGGCCGTGCTTTCCGTCTGTCTCTCAGGCTTACCTGGATGAGCTGGTGGAGCTACACAGACGACTGATGACACTGAGAGAGAGGCACATACTCCAACAGGTGAGGTCCAATAGTGTTTGTGTGAGTTTGCTGTACTAATACATGTGTTCTCGGAGGACGAACCCGTACGTTTGCCGGTTCATGTTTGCATGGAAGATGTCGCTTGCTCGGTCGTGTTGTTTGGGCTTCATGCTGTATCTGTTACGCAGCACATTATAATTGAGGACTTCGTATAGGTGTCTGGCAATTATTAATGATTTGGTTAACTTTTTTTTCCTCCACTCCATCTAAAAGCACACGTCCTCTTGCTTATGTTCACAAGGCCTATCATATGACCGCATTAATGGAGATTCCCAGCCGCCGTTGCCAAGGAGCGGGCTCGCTTTCCTAATGAGATGTTTGGCTCCGAGCATTGGTGGAAAAACTCCTCCCCACACAACATCAGCGACCCGAGCGCTAACTCACGGCATAATCAAGCTAATCCTCAGAGCGCTTGGAGACTTCAGTGACATAGCAGTGTTTCACATCCTCTGAATATGAGACATGTGAATGATTATCTTTCCAACCTCCCAATGCTATTTTGCCTCTTTTTGGAAAAACTGCAATGGAGTCATTTCATTTTTTTGAAGAAGAAGAATCAAGAAAATGTGGCCACTTTATTTTCAATAGAAATGAATCTGTAGTATCTGCCAAAGTGCTGTCCTATCTGACCAAAACCAGGTCCGGTAATCTTGGTGTGGGTCCTTCTCCCCGGATACGGGGGGAGGGGTGTGTGTTGCGACTCGGCTTGCAAGCATCTGAATTCTATCTTCCATGTCATAACAATTGGCCGAGTCTCCCTGCACTCCTGGTCCGGCCGGCGCTCAGGGAGGGAGGACGAGAAATGCGTTCCACATGGAGGCCCAACCGGTGCTTTGTAGTATGAAACGGATCAGGCTAGGGTCACCCATTACGTTACAACAACGCCACGGCTTCAGACACCGGAGTTCCAGTAATCACTGCAAGATAGACGCATACACACGCACACACTTCCCTATCGGAGGAGAGCTGGAACCAATAAGACACCAGCCAAGGAAAAAGCATATTACCTATTAGGGCCTCTCCCTCTCTGATAGAGTTCACATGCAAGGAGTGCAGTGGGGTGAATTAGGGGGGTCCCCATTCCAAATTCAGTGTAGTAAAAACCGACACTAGCCCACCCACCGTTCAATGACGCTTCCCACAAATTTGTTTTGAATTGGTCTATATTATAGTGTGCGGTTCAACATTGTCTGAGTAGGCTGCTCCCTGAGACTGTATAGGGTGGAAACTCTGCTGCTGGTCAATATACCAAACATTAGGGCAACTTCCTAATTATGTTGACTGTGGATGATTTAACAAAGGAAATGTGTACAATTCCTCCGTTCTTGGTAGAATTAGGGTTTACAGACTGTAGTCTAAGGGTTGACTTTCTATCTGTGCCTTCTTTCCCCTCACAGATAGTGAACCTCATCGAGGAGACTGGACACTTCCACATCACAAACACCACGTTTGACTTTGACCTCTGCTCCCTGGACAAAACTACGGTGCGGAAGCTCCAGAGTTACCTGGAAACGTCTGGAACGTCATGAGGTCTGGGAGCTGCTGGCTGCTGCAAGGAACAATGTTGGAAGAACTTAGGAATCTTCCTCTTTTGTTCTCCCCCCCCCCCCCACCCCCCAAAATGTACTTTTCACTGCAACGCAAAAAGACGACCTGTCACGGCCGGGCCCTGCCCCGGGTCTTAGTGCCTGGCCTTCTGGTCGCTCCACAATGCTCGTTGGATCCTGTCTCTCCACGCGACCAGGGTAGCCCGTAAGCACAGACCAGAACGATGTGTCGTGTCACCCTGGAGATTAGTCCTGTCGACCAGGAATATCACCCAGAAAGCCTTGAAAAATTCCACAGTTGACAAAAAAAACGTGGTGAAGAAAGAGACCTTGCTTTTAAAACTAATGTGCATATTATTACCATGTATTGAATTTTTGGGCGTTCTTTGTGATGAATGGTGCATGTTCAACACTGCCTTACCACGTTTGTCGGTCTTTATTTATTGAGTTTGAGTTTCGTGTGTGTGTGTGTGTGTGTGAGAGAGAGAGAGAATAGCAACACTGAGTTAGTCTTGTGCAAGCACTTCACAACATGCATCTCTCTGGCTCTGGCAGGACGGTGGAGCAGCGCGTTGTCATCACGACGTTAAGATTTAAATTATCTTACGTGACGGATGACTTGAATGGCAATCAAACGTCCCGCTATATGAAGACCCTCTCCAAAACAATAATTGTTATCAGTGCCCACCGGTACGAGCTGAAGACAAATCATGGACTCAAATTGTTGGAATTAACACAATTGTATATTCCATTCTTGGTACCAAAACTTTAATTGATGTATTGGACAATGACGAGGCAAATTTCCAAAGTGTGCTGCATGTTGGTTTTACAAGCTCTCCACTTGTATTAGCTGCTCAAGTTGAAACCAAGCCTAGTGTTTGATCAATCTATTCTGCCCTACCAAGCAAGAAGGCAGTAACTGCTCATAGCGTGGAACAGATAGAAATGGCTTTTATTTACCTTGTTTTCACAGTAACTTGATGCAGTTACTGCTAACATGACCCCCATTTTCTCCTAAATACAATAGAGGCAGAATACTTGTCCACATGATTAAGCATGTATATAATGTTGCAAAAATGACTAACTCATTTTCAACCAAATGAGCAGTTACTGCCTTTTTTGCTTGGTTGGGCAGTATTGTAAGCAGGCCTGTGCTAAAAAGGAACTATTTTGAATCCTGGAATTTTAGGGGGGGAAAATGTACTCTTACATATGTAAGACATTGAATCTTATTTATTTCACGGTGACCTCCGTTGCCAAATCAAAGTTGTGCATTAGAATTGAGAGAAACTGAACTGATTTTTTTTTTTTTTTGTGGAACTTTGTTCTTTTTGCTAGCCTGAGGAGTTGAAGTTAATTTTGGTATTCCTGTTGAGGCATCGCTCTCAGCAGACAGTGGTTGTAGCTGCTCACAGGGCCACGCAAAGGCAGAACATGTTGCATTTCTTCTTGACCAATGTCAGTCTTATGAGTTTGTGTATTCTTAGGACATACAATAAAAATGCTGTGTTTTGTACAGATGAGGACATGTGCAACCTGTGGTAAAAATAGTTAGTCACTGTAAATGTAAACATTCTTTGTTTTGACTTTGTTGCAATGACATTTTGTAATTTCTCTTTTTTCTTTTCTTTTTTTTTTTTTTAATGTTTAAGCCCAAAGATGTTTGTTTTGGTTGGGATATCATGATATATTGTTTATTTGTATATAAACGTTGTGATTAGTAATGTCATCTTTCATTTCTTGGAAGGTTGGAAAAAATATAACATTTGGTATTTTAAACTATGGTAGCTTACAATCATGTGTTTTAGTCAAAGCTATAACTGGCTTCTGGTGGATCCACAACATGCAGCAATTTTTGGGGGGTTAATTTCATCACTATACTTGACTTTCTTCTATTTAGTTATACAATTCAAATGGCAGACTAAATGACCACACTACTCCCCCCATGTTTCTAATTTGGGAGGGCAACACGATTACTTCCTGTATACACGGAGTGTACAAAACATTAGGAACAACTTCCTAATATTGAGTTGCACCCTCTTTTGCCCTCAACAGCTTCAATTCGTCAGGGCATGGACTCTACAAGGTGTCAAGCGTTCCACAGGGATGCTGGCCCGTGTTGACTTAAACCGGTGCGCCTGGCACCTACTACCATACCCCATTCAAACACAATAAATATTTTGTCTTAACAATTCTCCCTCTGAATGGAACACACACAATAAATATTTTGTCTAAACAATTCTCCCTCTGAATGGAACACACACAATCCATGTCTCAAGGCTTAAAAATCCTTTAACTTGTCTCCTCCCCTTTTATCTACATGAATTGAAGTGACATCAATAAGGGAACATAGTATTCACCTGGTCAGTCCGTCATGGAAAGAGCAGGTGTTCTTCATGTTTTATAAACTTGGTGTATATGAATGCTTCTATTTGGAGAGAAGTGAGTGCTGGGAATAGGTATACAATACCAACCTTTTTCGAAGGGACGTCTAATGCTCGGGTCTGTTCAGGATGGCGCAACGTTACAGAACAATAGGCATAGGCAGTAATTTCAGCTCTATGCTTTGCATTTCTATCTCCAACATTCTGAACATTTCGCTCTATTGAATACACCCCCTCGGTTATCCTCATCTGTATATCTAGCAGTCATCTAAATCTCCTGTCTCTTACCTATTGAGATGTAGGGGGAGACATGAGGTTGCAATGTAGTGCAGTTTTGTGTTGGGTTGAATGTGGAACGTATTGTCTCAGTCTCTGCTGTCAGTTCTACCAAATCTGACTCATTTACTGTGTGTTTTCAACTTGCAGACTATTTCCTATAAAATGCACAGTTGCAATTCCTTTCTGTGAGGACATTGGTTTTGTGTGATTCAAGGTTTCACGTTCAAGGTTTCATTCATGTCACTGAATTCCAATGACAACTTGATCATTTGATTACCCTAGTTTTCTTCAACTAGCCACTAAGTACTGTATAAACGCCACTATTCCTTTTGAACAAAGTGTTTATTTCTCAGTGGATCTTCGAATGCCCAGTGTTTCAGGATGTTTTGAATCCTGAATCGTCGAGACAAAGTAAATAGGTAGCCTTTTCCGGGCCTTGGGGGAGGAGCCCACAGTATGTGCCGTTTCTGTAGCATGAGAAGTACACTCCCTGAACAGGACCCTAGTTTATCGCTGAGACAAAAGCAACTGTAAAAGGGGAAAAGTTCATGAACCATTTAAAAAAAAAAAAAATACATAACACAGGTCTCAGGTCAGAATGTTGATCCCCTCTTTTAATTAGCTGACACGATTTGTGTAGCAAGTGGTTTTTAGGTTTGTCAATGTAGGTGGTCGGACAAACGTTTGGAAGGCATCCAGACTCCCCATTTTGTGAAGGGGATGGGGAAGTATCATGCTCAAGCCTTTTATCAGGGAAATAACCTCTTCTTTTAAAATAGGATTTTCAGCTCTTGTTCGCTGTATTGCTGGCCAATTGAAATCCTCTCAGATTCGTTCAGAGCTCGCTGCCAAGGTTAGCTGTTCTGGGCCCTGTCCAGGAGTGTGTGCAGATTATAAATGTGTTGTCTCAACCGGATATGATTTTTCTGTCATGTAGAATATGGAATTATGTCTGCTCTTCATTACATTTCTATCTGCAACACACTGAATATACTCCTCGATCTGTGTGGTTGAGAGAAGTAGGGAGAGGAGGATGCCATTTTAGACTATTGAGATGTACCCCCTACAACCTGCACGGTAAGGACCTTCCTGTCTGTAAGGAAAACTCGGTGTGTCCCAAATTACACCCTATTAATGACGTAGTGGCACTACCTTTGACCCGAGGCCTATGGTCCCTGGTCAAAAGTAGTGCACTATAATGGGAATAGGGTGCCATTTGCGATGCGGCCAGGGAGTAGCTGGTATAGGGTTGGACATGTGAAGGCCATGGCCACTAACGGACATGCTAAGCCAGCCAATTTAACACATTTTGAGCAGCTGTTTTAATGAATTGGAGCAGCTGGACGATGGTGGTGCCAAGGTATTTTGAGAATGTGATACACTTCTAATCGCATTAACACGGCGCCATCATACTCCTTACTCTGCCATTCCACCTCGCGTAAGAGCCAGAGGCTACTCCAGTTGTCCATTGATCATTTTCACACTGTATTTGCAGCGGCGGGAAAGAGTCATCCCAACAGAAGTCTTAAGGAGACATTATCGTTCTAGAAGTAATTTACAAATGTCACTATTGTTGCAAAAAAAATGATCAGTTCTTATATGCAGGTTTTTTTGCCTCTTGGGAAGTTACTTAATGACAAAGAGATTGAAATGGCTTAAATAATCATCATTTATAATATTTAGTTTTTGCAGGAGTCTCTTTTTTAAAGACAATTCCACAAGCTGTTGTGTCTGTCATTCTGGTAACAGCTTGGATATACTTGTTTTGCTTGCAGACCTGTTTGTCAGTGATTTAAGAGAGGGTATACTGCGATCATATCACACCATTTAAGAAGAGAGTCTTGTTTGGTTGTGGTCTGAGCATCAATTCAAAGATATCCGCCTTTCACTTAAGCTGCTTTTCAATGGTCTGGTTTAACTATACAGTATGTATACATATACATGGCGGTGCAGGCTGCAAGGCAACAGGCCTGAGCCTCAGAGCTTGTCCAGCTGCTTTTTGTCACACAATGATAGTTATGGATTGGACATGGCTGGATCCTTCAATCGTTTTCCCACTCCTTTCCTCAGTGTGTTTTAGATTGTTAACTTCGTTTTTTTTTTGAGCCATGGTTTCTTAAGCTCTTCTCTTGAACTCTACACTCATTGTGATTCGCTGCAGCTGACACCATACCCTGTGTATATAGCCAAGTTATCGTTACTCATTGTGCATTTATTCCTTATCTATTATTTCAAAAATTTTCTCTGCATTGTTGGGAAGGGCCCGTAAGTAAGCATTTCACTGTTTTACAAAGCATGTGACAAAATTTGTTTTGGAATTAGTAGCAGGGCTATTGCATATCCCCCTCAACGTTCCAGAATAGGGTGAAAATGGCAGCCGTATTGGTCAGGGAGAAATTCAAACCAGTCTATTTGGAATGAATGGCAGTAGAGGCATAATCCTGTTTGTACTTGTGCAGGAAAATAAAAGTAAGTCAGGTGATGTATGTAATATATTTATTGTAAACCCTTTTGTTTTCTTGTAAAGCTGTGTGTGCTATTATGATACAATATCAGTACTTGTTGTATTTACAACTTATCTATACTGAGCAAAAATGTAAACGCAACATGTAAAGTGTTGGTCCCATGTTTCCTGAGCTTAAATAAAAGAGCCACGAATTTTCCATTTGCAAAAAAATATTATTTCTCTAAAATGTTGTGTACACATTTGTTTACATCCCTGTTAGTGAGCACTTCTCCTTTGCCAAGATAATCCATCCCCCTGACAGGTGTGGCATATCAAGAAGCTGATTAAACAGCATGATCATTACACAGGTGCACCTTGTGCTGGGGACAATAAAAAGGCACTCTAAAATGCACAGTGTTGTCACACAACACAATGCCACAGATGCCTCAAGTTCTGCAGGAGCGTGCAGTTGGCATGCTGACTGCAGAAATGTCCAGAGCTGTTGCCGGAGAATGTAATTTAAATTTCTCTACCATAAGCCACCTCCATCATTTTAGAGAATTTGGCAGTATGTCTAACCGGCCTCACAACCACAGACCCTATAAATAATGCATTTTATTTTGTAAAGTAGTTAATTGCATCAAACACATTTTCAGTCACCTTATCTGACGGACAAGTGGATAAACAGGTCAAGCTCTGCATGTTTTTTTTCAATGTAGGCCTACATTGAGCACCACACATTGCCTGCTGCTGTAGGCTGAATGATAAAACTGCTATTTCCTTATTACAAATGTTATGGGATGCATTTTTCTCCATTTGTTTTTGATTGTAGGCCACTCTGGTAGACCTACATTATTGTCAAATAGCCTACTTGGCCACTGTTAAAACGAACTTAAAGCGGGTACAGTGTTCACAGTAAACGTGCGCTGGAAGTTGCACAGAATTTTCACAACTTTCAGGTTTGCGCTCAGCAGACATGAAATTTGCTCAGTGTCTGAAGGCCCATTGTCGTGCCATTCATCCACCGCCATCAACTCAGGTTTCAGCATGAAAATGCACAGCCCCGTGTCGCAAGGATCTGTACACAATTCCTGGAAGCTGAAAATGTCCCAATTCTTCCATGGCCTGCATACTCACCAGACATGTCACCCATTGAGCATGTTTGGGATGCTCTGGATCAACGTGTACAACAGTATGTTCCAGTTCCCACCAATATCCAGCAACTTTACACAGCTATTGAAGAGGAGTGGGACAACATTCCACAGGCCACAATCTACAGCCTGATCAACTCTATGCAAAGGAGATGTGTCGTGCTACATGAGGCAAATGGTGGTCACACTACTGACAGGTTTTCTGATCCTCTCCCCCACCTTTTTTTAAGGTATCTGTGACCAACAGTTGCATATGTGTTCGCAGTCATGTGTATTTCAATTGACTGATTTCCTTTATATGAACTGTAACTCAGTAAAATCTTTAAAATTGTTGCATTTATATTTTTGTTCAGTAAAAATCCTATCAACTGATTTCAGCCAGTGTATGGCTGTGGATTAACTGCCTTGTTTGAATAGAATGTTGGTATATTGGCAGTTAATTTGAATAATTCCATAAATTTTTCTAAAACTGGCTGACTAGCAAAAAAATAAACCGTGCAGATAAATTCTTCAAATTAATTATTTCACACTATTTTATCACAGCACTGGCAAGCCATGGTTGACCATCTCCATGACCAAAATGGCTGATCTTTAACACATCTGAAAGTTCATGTCTAGTATTCTAATTCTGTCAGAAACACCATTGCGTCGTCCGCGGCAACGACACCATCCGGCGACTAGATGATAATCCTGCGAGAGGGAGTGAGACGGTGGAGACGAGAGGAGGATGAAGAGAAGCATTACTCATTTGTGTCTGATTTCACTGGGATTCTAAAGGAGCGAGAGAAAGAGGGGAGAGGAGGGGGGGGGCTGCTTTGGGGATCCTGGATTAATTTAAGCCATTTCACAATGTCCAGCCACAGAAGAGAGAGGACGGAGGGATGAGGAAGCGAGGGATGGGTGAGGCGGAGGGGGGTTGAAACAGTTCAGTCAGGGCCAGCAACGGGACATCCTGTTGTAGCTTCCAAATACCATTTCCTCCAATAAAAAAAAGAGAGGAACGGTGAGGGGGGGCAGTGGGGGAGAGACCTCTGAAATAATCTCCCACAGTAGACACACAGAGACATTGATTGTCATCTTGGCATGAGGCCAAGTCTGGAGAGAAAGCTCCCTCCCTCCCGCTGCCCCTCTGGAAGGCAGTCAAAAAGCACCTAAAGGAAGTCATTAAAGCTGAAGGTTGATGAAAAGTCTCACCCCCCCTCCCTCTGTCGTCCTTCCCTCCGTCTCAGCCCCCCCGCCTTCCCTCCCTCTCTCCCCAAAGGCATGCTCCAGACTGTTCTCGACAAAGGACCCCTAAATGCTGACATCACAAAGAAAATTGTTCCTTTGCATCCACATGTTTACACTGGCTCTAGAGTTGCGTTCGGTGTGACAAGAAATTACTAACCAATTTTAGGATGATTACCTGTAGGTGTCCAATGAGAAGGCTCATTTGTGTTTTCTGTTTTACAAAGTGACTTACAATTGGTTATTTGAGTTATGCATTGTGTGCTTTGGGCATGAAATCCATTTTTATGGATTGCATGACACATTTAAGAGTTGGACATGATATGAAAACAAAAACTAAAAAATAGTTGAACCTAAGGAGCCACGTCAAAGGTAATTCCAGTATACACTTTTTATTTTCTGGGAGGAAATTGATAGTGAATGGCGACCACCGAAGCATCCCCGCCTCCCATTTGCCAAGAGATTTCATCCACCCAGACTAATCTGCCATTGTCATCAAATTTGCCCCCAGTGACAATAATTCAAAAGCATTTATCATATGCTTTAGCTTAGTTGTGTCCCGTCTCTTTTTCTCTGTGTGGCCAATCTTGTTGACCTTGCTGTCAGCTCTCCTGTAGAATTCTGGGTGGCAGCTCTGTCGCCCCGAAAGCGGCATACAAATTAGCTTTTCAAAAATCAGATCAAGTTATGTAAAGAACAAAAGCAAGCAGACATCAAAGAGGATGGTGAGAAGAGGGGAGCGCGGCAGGGGGTAGGGGGGATCCCCCTAGGTCTCCATACAGACGGGGACCAAGCGAGGGCCGCATAAAGGGTTCCCAAACGTCTGGGTCCCCAGACGCCCTGGGTTTGATTGTTGTTTTTATTCCCCCCTCCCCTCCTGGCACCTCCCACCTTCTTCCAACCCCAGACCTTGCTCCATCCCTTCAAATGAGTCCAGCTTTTTTGGAACGAGTCCCAATCCTAGACCTGGTCTTTGATTTCGGTGGGGCTTGGCACTGTCTCTCTTTCTCTCTCTAGGAGGACCAGTGAGCCGTGACCCCTGGCAGCCCACCCCAGTCTGTGAGCCCGCAGACACTCTCCCTCACAAACACACATGTACACACACACACACACAATGCCCTGCCACAAAACCCCACAGGAAAGGAGGGAGAGACACACACAAGGGAAAAAACTAGACAAATCTATTGAACTCCAACTTTCAATGGAATCTTATCCTCTGAAAACAGATTACAGATCTGCTCTCTAATACTGCTGTATGTCTGTTCTGGTGAGTTGGATTTAGTGTGTAGTCTGCTGGTGGTACCAGGGAGACTGAAACCAGTAGAACCTGACCTGCTCAGCATTCAAATGCTACCAGCCAGCCACCTGCCACCAAACAGACCAAAGTGTTGAACATGAAAGAGGAAGAGAAAAACAAATCTTGAATTCAGTATGTCTGTTGACCGTCTTTCCCAACTGTTGTCAAACGACACATAGCTTTTTACTAACCGGTAAGCATAGCTCCCTCAAGATGTGTTGTGGAAGGAGATTTTATAATATGGTATTTATGCAGGCAAAAAAAATTCATGTGGAGAGTAAATATATTCAGCTTATGTGGCATTATTTTGTCAGTTATAAAATATTAACAATGAGCTTTAACACCAGGATAAGTAGTCACAAAACTGTAATGGCATAAGGAAGTTTAAACATTAACGGCCTAACATACAGTACATGTAAAAAATAAAATGAAAAAGGTTATTCAACTCTAATGCAAGTCTACTTAACCTATTCAATTACTGCTGTTTAAAAATGTATAATATGTTGTATATACTATATAAATACATTCTATATAACATATAGTATAATTTAATATCAGTTCTTAAATACTGGATTGAAAGGTTCATAAGAGTTAAAAGGAAATCACATTGTCTTGCACAGCAACATTTTCCTCCATTGTCAGTAGTAAATTCCCATCATCTCGTGATGACATGCTGATATGCATGTTCCATTAAAGCGTCATGAACCTGAAATACTCCCTGTCCCTCTCTGAAGGCCCAAGATGTGGGGGGATAGTTTCCAGCAGGGCGTAGGGAAACATAATGGGTGTGTCCCAAATGGCACCCTATTCCATATTTGGTGCACAATTTGTTATCAGAGTCCTATGGACCCTGGTGGAATGTAGTGCACCATATAGGGAATACAGTGCCATTTGGGAGGCAACCCAACTCTACAGCCTCAAGGTGTGCACTACTTATTTTCAGCAAACTAATTGAAAACAAATTAACGCAGAGACCCCTTTCTTTCTCATCTTAATTGACTTAAAGGTTCAGTACTGCGGTGTTGGCCTGGTTCTCGGTTTGTGAACTGTGTGGACTGGAATGGTCTTGATTGGGGAAAAGACTCATTAGCCAACAAGTTTTCATCACAGATACAAAATAAACAATCAATAGGCCAATCAGACAACAATTGAGGATTAGCTATTTAAAAGAGTACATATACTTTAATGTTCTTATAGCGGTCTAACGTTAACTTCTTACTCAGTGTAGGTGTAGTATGGGACTTGGTCTTCACTGACCCAGTGAGATTGTGAACTAACCTTTTGATCTGGCCATTCTATTCAACAGCAAATACGTAAAGCCAATCAGCCTGTCCTTCCTATTTCTGCCTCCACCAGCCTCCACTAGTAAGACCAGACAATCAACACCTCATCTATACCCTCACCAATCTCACCAGGCTGAATCATGGGGCCAACAGGCCATGCTGTCATGCCCACAGGCTGACAGACAGCTCTCCAACTCATACTCTTCTTATTTCTGCCTTGACAGAAGAAAATATATGATCATATCACTAGTGATCCCGGCAGTTTCCAGGCTGTCTGGCTTGCCCTTAAAGAAATGAGGGTGCCTGTCTGTGCTCATTGCTGTTAATGAATCAGTTGAAACTCTGGGACCTGGAGGATTGTAGGCAATCCTTCCTGAAGTGCAGGGTGCTGGAGGGCACACTGATGCGGCTATGAGAGGAGCTGCCATGCCATCAATGGCCCAGCAGGCAGGGTTGGGGAGTTTTTTTGTAATCTGATATAAAAAAAAAAAAACTATAACTGTAATAATATTGTAATTAGATTACAGGTACTTTTGAAAAAATTGATCATTACTTCTAGGATTACTTTTAAATTCAGAAAGGCGAAAAAATACATTGACACCTTTCTGTTTTCTCAATGACATTAAAGTCAGCATCGAAAAAGGTTTTGTTTGTTCCAGCTGAGCGAGTCTGACCACAAGTCAGAGACCACTATGATGACACACCAAATGTGTTTGATGGATCCTTTTTGTCTTCATTTACTGCCTCTTAAGGGGAAAGTAATCCGAAAGTAATCCAATTACGTTACTAAGTTTGTGTAAACCAAAAGTTACATTACATTTGACAGGTGACTAGTAACTAACTGATTACATTTAGAAAGTAACCTTACCAACCCTGCCAACAGGTGCAATGAGATGGACCCTACAAATGATCTCCTTGTTTGAGCATGTTCAAGTTAACCAAGTTTCTTATCAATCAAGAACAAAAAGAATGCCAATGGACATTGCTGTAACCACTCTCAAATTAGCCGGGTTTATTCATTAGTCAATATCGTAGCAACGAAAAACAAGTTTCTATTGGACAAATCCAGGTAGGTCCCTCCCTGTTTCATTCAATTTGCTTCTGTTTGGTTCCTAGTAAATACAATCCAGGTTGGTGAAAGAGGTAGGTGGTCAATATGATTTAGTTTATATAGTTCTTGACATAGTTAGTGTATGGCAAGGTGCCACCATATATTTACAAACTGTATAATCCATTATGAAAAAGTCAAATTGGAACTTGAAATTGTGCATGTTTATAACCAATCTTTAACAATTATTAATAACCGTATTCCCTTCTGCCAACATATCTCCAAACAGTATCTCCTCAGGCGAGTAACTTGGTGAGAAATGTCGTCGGCACTCAAGCCAAAGCCTGCCTTTGTCATACCGCACACCTGTCTAGTTACCTCACTCCCGTCCCTGTCATAACCCACTGAAAATCTATTGTCATTAATAAAGTGTTACTCCTCAAAAAAGGATTTCTACTGACCCCCCCCCCCCCCCCCCCCCACCCTCAACTTGGGTGCCTTTGACTGAAAAGATACACAGATAGGCCTACAGAACATTCAGGTGTTGGTAGATTCCATTTAACTTCATCAGCAATTCAAGAAGTGATCCCTTTTTTTTCAAACAAGTGTTCATTAATTAGATGCAAAAATCTCATCTGTGGGTAACTGCTATTGCAGGTTTCCCCAACTAGCAGCCCGGATTTATTTATCATTTCAATTGTTGGACATAAAAGACCAGGAAATTAGCTCAAAGTTGTTTTTATTTTGGAAATCTGTTCCCACGCATAATAGACAAGTGATCGTAAATGTAACAAGGTTTGAAATGTTGCCAAATTTATCTGTTTGGGCTTCTTGCGGTCAATTTAAAATCTACAGATTATTTGTAATTATGTTCCGTCCCCCGACCATTCGCTCAAGAAAATAAAAATCGTCCCGCGGTTGAATGTTGGTAGGACTGTCAAATACTCCATGGTGCAAGTGACCCCTTGTGGACAAAATAGAAGACATTGAGCTGAATTTACCTGAATCTATTCATCACTTAAACATTTACAATTAGAGATACACATCCACTGAGAAAACATGTAGATGTAGTTTGATGCAATGTTTTAAACTCAGAACAAAAGTGGTCTATGTAGACAGTGGCACAAATGTGCTGTCATTTTATTAGGGAGTCATGTTCAAAATAACTGAAAGACTAAAATCCCACTGACAAGTTTTATATTCAGTGAAAGCTTATTTTATGCATTTTCCACTCATAGCAGCAATATTTCTGCTGTGTGAAGACTCACCAAGAAAGTATTTCCCGCATAGGTAGCTTCCTGATTATCTCTGATGCAGTGACAGGCTCCAACTGCCTGAAGCATGTCAATCACACACCCATACAATTTCTCCCTTAAGAACACCTGGACAGAGGCTACATCAGGGTGAGAATAATGTCAGCTCGAGGGCCACGTAAGGTTTAAAAATTCAGTGAAGGGCTGCACAGACGGACCGATGTGTCAAAAGCAATTTACAGGCCAGAAACACAAGTTCAGAAACAAAGTATTTCTAATTGATAATGGTCCCATCAAGATTTAGACATTGATGAGTGGCATGGGCTCAGATCCAAGCAGCCCATTGCCCACCAATGGGCTATGAAACTTTTACCTCAGGGAGGTGCACTTGAGCAAAAAACATGGCATTTGATGTCATTCTAGGTTGTGCCAGCACACAAAGGAGCTGGAAAAGTTAACATCCATGAAGTAAACATGCTGTGTGTTGTAATTATAGTATTTCCCTCATTGCAAGTCAGGGACATGTAGACTATACCAGATTTATAGGGCACAAATGTTCACTAAAAGACAAGGAACAGATTCACAATACCGTGGCGCTTTATTCAAATACAACTTCAAACATGGAAATGCCACTGGTATGCCAAAATGTACACAATAAAAACAGCACACAACTGCAGTTGTATCAACAAAGCCAAAAATCAAAACCAGCTTCTCTGAAGCCACTTTTCCTCAGATGAGTAGATGCAAGTTCATACATTTAAAAAGTCCTAAAGTTCTACCAAGCAAAACATTGTTGAATCATTGAAGCAGAATGTCCTGAGATGACCCCATGCCACTGTTTGCAGGGTTATACAGTCTTCTGCTGTCCCTTCTTTCCAATCAGTGACTTATGGATATGAGGGATGACACCTGAAAGTGGGAAACAAACAATCAGTGGATTCAAACATGAAATATAAAACAGGGAAATGGTACAATAGCAATACCAGTGGGAAACAATACAACTGCTGCACTTACCACCACCAGCAATGGTTGCTTTGATGAGAGAATCCAACTCCTCATCGCCTCTAATGGCCAGTTGCAAGTGACGTGGAGTGATACGTTTGACCTTCAGATCCTTTGATGCGTTTCCTGCCAGCTCCAGAACCTGAAGTTCAAGAGCTTGCAGGTAAATATCACTGACTCGAGTGAACTGCGATTGCATACATGGTACTGCATGGTTTTGTGCCATAAACCGCAACAAAATGAAGTGAGTGTTTTGAACATGCGTTACCTCAGCAGTTAGGTATTCAAGAATAGCCGCGCTGTAGACAGCTGCAGTCGCGCCAACTCGACCATGGCTCGTTGTTCTGGATTTCAGATGTCTGTGAATACGACCCACGGGGAACTGAAACAGGGCGGGAAACGTTATATGCATTTATTTACCCAACTAGCCATCAGTAAGTTGCGAGCAAATTACACTGGTTTGCGCGACTCCCCACCCTACTTGGCAGTTTGTTAGCAGGTTACGAACATTTTGTAATCTTTAGAAAATGGCGTAGTTTTGAATGGTTAGATTCACCGCCACAATATTAGTTAGATGGTTAAATCGTTCGCAAATTAACATATTTAGCCTACATTACCACACGTTTATCATTGGCGCTAGCAAACAAGCAATGAATGAATGCACTCACCTGCAAACCCGCCCTCTGTGAGCGCGAAATGGCCTTTGTCTTAGTCTTCCCGGAGTCTTTTCCTGCCTTCCCACCAGCCTGAAATATACAGTTTTATGGTATGGGTTATTTTATGTATTAAACCATTGCTGAAAGACAGCAGTGTGTGTAATTAGCCTGTTTATTCTACAGTGCGTGTTGGGGTTTTGATTATAACCAGCCAATGCCAAGGGATTCAAATTGCTAATGTCAGCTAACTAGCCAACGTTAGCTAAAGAATATTACCTTTGCTAGCTAACACAAATACGTGCTAATTCTCACGGTAAACCCGTTGAATAAAGTGATGGATTTAGTATCGAAGAGTAAAAAAAAATATACCATTTTATATGATGTCCTGGCTATTTGCAGCTGCACAGATCCTCGGCGAGCACTTGTCTAGTTTGAACAACTAGTTCCGCATCAGATTGCCATGCATTTATGAAGGGGAGCTTGATCCGGGACTTTGCATGGAGGAAGTCAGCCAATCAACTCTCGAATTCATTTTTTGGCATAGCGTTTAACCAATCACAATGCAAAAGTGCTCACTGTGCGGGAAAATGTGACACGTCATTTCTCACTGAACGTTGGATAATGTCGTTTCTATTTTATTCTCAATTTATGTTATTATAATAATCATAATAATTTCATGAGGAAAAAACAAACAGGCAATAGATCATGACAGGTCAACCAATAAAGGCCAAGTCTTTGAAAGTTACAGCTTGTTCTTCTTCTTCGGTGAGGTTTTATCGCGGTTGGCATCCAATATGTTGCATTATCGCCCCCAACTGAACTATAGTATACATCCATTACAGTTTGTGATACAAAACGGGAATAGGGAAAAAATACCCTATTACCCTACCAACTAACCCTACACTCAATAAAACCCACCACCTTATTCCACTACTTTAACCCTATCAGATCCTACCCCCTGCCAACACAGGACACTACCACTCAACACACCATGTAATTCTTCTGAATTCAAACCTTGTACCCTCAAGTACTTCTCTGCAGGTGCCACCACAACATCTATTTTCTGTGACATATGTTCTGTCTCTGTGGTACAGTTAAAATACCATTGCTATGAACGCTAAGAAGCTAACCTTACTGAAACATATATCACTTATTGGCCTATCCCTCTGTTCTGGCACAGATCTACTATTCACAGGGATCCTCTCAGAATCCCTCACTCATGATCCACCCTCCTCTACTTTCTTCACTGCCTCAGCGTACGACATCTTCTGCACTACTCTGACCATGGCCACCTCAAGCTGCCTCTCTCGCACCGGACACCTCTGATCCCCAACAAGATGGGCACCACTACAGATGACACACACACATTTGTCCACCAAAACTACACATTCCTCTGTCCTATGTCCTCCTGCACACTTTTCACATTTTGGATTCTCCCTGCTACACACTGCTGCAACATGCCCATAAACGTGGCACCTATAACACCGCAGTGTATTCGGCACAAAAGCACTAACAGCATAACTCATACAGTGGGCTCCAAAATTACAGGCACCCCTGACTGGCAATGCACAAACTATACTTAAAAAAATATCAACCATATAATTATAGAGATAAACTCAAAATACCAACATGTGAAAAATACTGTACTTTGTTAATGTTGAAAAACAATGTCCTCCAAATCAAGGTTTCACAATTAATGGCACCCTTAAATATTATTGTAAATAACATCTACCAAAATTAAACCAGGAATTAAATGCCACTTATTTAAGTTTATCTAAGTGTTAAGGAACTATATTGAGCCATTACATCACTTCCTTTTTCACTAGGGTATAAAAATTAGGTAACACGCATGCAATATCCCTTTGTCATCCAACACCATGAAAAAAAGAAAAGAACTGGACAGATGGTCGTAGACCTTCATAAATCTGGTAATGGCTACAAGAAGATCCACAAACAATTGAATATACCACTGAGCACTGTCAGGGCAATTATTTAAAAAATTCAAAAGATATGGAACAGTTGAAAACTTCACGGGTAGAGGACACAAATTCATTTTGCCCCCCAGGATAGGGAGGAGGATCGTGAGAGAAGCAACAAAACCCCAAAGAATCACTGTGAAAGAATTGCAGGCCTTGGTGGCGTCTTGGGGTCACCAGGTTTAAAAAAAGCACCATCAGACGCCACCTCCACAACCACAGTCTCTTTGGAAGGGTTGCCAGAAGAAAGCCCTTAATGACCCCAAGACACAGCTTGGAGTGCTTGGAGTGCTTGGAGTTTGCCAAACGTCATTTAAATTATGATTGGAAGAAGGTGCTCTGGTCAGATGAGACCAAAATTGAACATTTTGGTCAGATACTGCATCGGCATGATTGGCGTCGAAACGTAGATGCATACAAGGAGAGGCACCTCATACTCACGGGGAAATATGGTGGTGGGTCAGTGATGTTTTGGGGCTGTTTTAATTCCAGAGGTCCATAGGCACTGGTTAAGATTGATGGCATAATGAATTCCACCAAGTACCAGGCAATTTTGGCTGACAATCTGGTTGCCTCTGCCAGAAGGCTAGCACGTGGCCGTATGTGGACTTTCCAACAAAACAATGACCCAAAACATACCTCAAGATCCACACAGAAATGGTTCTGGAACAACAAAATCGATGTTCTGCCATGGCCATCTCGGTCCTCAATCCAATCGAAAACCTGTGGGCTGAGTTGAAGAGGACAGTTGATAAGCACAAACCCAATAATGTGAAGGATCTTGAAAGGATCTGCATAGAAGAATGGTCCAAAATCCCTCCAAATGTGTTCCTTAACCTTGTCAAACATTACAGGAAAATAGCATGCTGTTATCCTTGCCAGAGGTGGTGGCACTAAGTACTAAATGAAGAGTGCCAATAATTATGAAACCTTGATTTTGGTGAAATGTATTTTGTATTAAATAATTGTATGATTTTGGTGGGTTCCATTGAAACATTAATAAAGTACAGTATTTCTCAGATGTTGGTATTTTGAGTTTTTCTCCATAATTATATTGTTTATATTTTTTTAAGTATTGTTTGTGCATTGCCAGTCAGGAGTGCCAATAATTTTGGAGCCCACTGTATATACTAACATTACTTTGTCAGGTAAAGACTCCAAATCAAAGCTCAAAAGAACAGACAGTGTCAACTCTGTTTTAAAAGCGGCATCCTCCGAAAATGGAGAGGTTAATTTGAAATTAGCAAACTTTATAGAGAATTACATAACATCTGTTTCTTCTGTGTGTGGACCTCACAATTTTATTGAAATTAAATAGCTACAAATGTTTTGTTCATAATTAACCAAATATCTGCATGTTCAAGTTTCTTCAAATGAATGTAGTGTGAAAAATGGCATTATGAAACAAAAATGGGATTATGATTCCGTGATATTCAATTGATTCCTTGAGGGAAAAAAGCACGATTAATTACCATACAGACAGTCAACTGAAATAGGGCAACTGAGAGGATAACGGTCTACAGAGGGCTACATGATATCCATTTAAATACCAATTTCTCAACAATGCATATCTCAAATAAAGGGAATGTTTATGGCAAAAGATCCCCTCCTTTCTATGAACAACTAGACCATTGGCAAGTTGAATGTAGGGTTTGGGGTTAAAATTGTGTTAGTAGTTAAGCCTAAAATAGGTTAAGCTGATTTACTAGATCTCTTTGCTGATATCTACTTTACTGAGGAAAAATGTACTTACTATGACTGTGAAATGTGGTTAGCCCACCTAGCTATCTTAAGATGAATACACAAACTGTAAGTCGCTCTGGATAAGAGCATCTGCGAAATGACTAAAATGTAATGTAAATGAAGTTATGGTATACTAATAGAGATACCTAAAGTTTCTCATGCACTCTCCAACGATCAAGCATTCAACCATTCCTCCGACCATTGTAATGCAGTAATGCACCAATGTCCTAGGCGCATACACTTCAAATAAGCCACTGGTTGTGACATACGGGGGAGGGGGTTGGGACTATTGAGAACTGCCTGCACACCTCTGAACAGGGTTTGAATAGCTACCCATTGTGTACCCTAACCACATAATGGCTCTGATGCCAATTGCTGCCATCGTTAGGTAAGGAAGGTATTGTGTAGCAATGGCCAAACCCATCCGTTCAACCATCAGCCTGTTTATTTCTGTTAGGCAAAAGCTCTCTGACCCGGCTCCATTGGGTCTGTGCAGCAAAGTGCCCGGGCACACTGAGTTCCCTCTGGAAGGAAGGAAAGTGGACCCACTCCTTCCATGAAGCCAGTCTTGCCAAAATTGGTAAAATGCATAAACTTAAGACATGGTGGAATACCTGTTTTGGTGAAATAAGCAATCTTGAAACGTTGTTGTAAAAAAAAACTGTGGCACAGCAACGTTGTTTATAAAGGAACACAAATGACTTTCCATGTAACAATCAGTTAATATATCAGGGGGAATAGGTTTTGTCGTGCCCTCTTCACGTCGGTCTTGGTGTGCTTGGACCATGTTAGTTTGTTGGACACCAAGGGAACTCGAAGCTCTCAACCTGCTCCACTACAGCCCCGTCGATGAGAATGGGGGGCGTGCTCGGTCCTCCTTTTCCTGTAGTCCACAATCATCTCCTTTGTCTTGATCACGTTGAGGGAGAGGTTGTTGTCCTTGCGCCACACGGTCAGGTCTCTGACCTCCTCGCTATAGGCTGTCTCATCATTGTCTGTGATCAGGCCTACCACTGTTGTGTCATCAGCTAACTTAATGATGATGTTGGAGTCGTGCCTGGCCGTGCAGTCATGAGTGAACAGGAAGTACAGGAGGGGACTGAGCAGGCACCCCTGAGGGGCCCACGTGTTGAGGATCATCTTGGCAGGTGTGTTGTTACCTACCCTTACCACCTGGGGGTGGCCCGTCAGGAAGTCCAGGATCCAGTTGCAGAGGTGTTTAGTCCCAGGGTCCTTAGCTTAGTGATGAGCTTTGAGGGCACTATGGTTTTGAACGCTGAGCTGTAGTCAATGAATAGCATTCTCACATAGGTGTTCCTTTTGTTCAGGTGGGAAAGGGCAGTGTGGAGTGCAATATAGATTGCATCATCTGTGGATCTGTTGCAAATTGGAGTGGGTCTAGGGTTTCTGGGATAATGGTGTTGATGTGAGACATGGCCAGCATTTCAAAGCATTTCATGGCTACAAATGTGAGTGCTACGGGTCTGTAGTCATTTAGTCATTTAGTGTTCTTGGGCACAGGGACTATGGCGGTCTGCTTGAAACATGTTGGTATTACTGACTCAGATAGGGAGAGGTTTAAAATGTCAGTGAAGATACTTGCCAGTTGGTCAGCGCATGCTTGGAGTACACTTCTTGATAGTCTGTCTGGCCCAGTGGCCTTGTGAATGTTGACCTATTTAAAGGTCTTACTCACATCAGCTGCAGAGAGCGTGATCACACAGTCGTCCGGAACAGCTGATGCTCTCATGCATGTTTCAGTGTTACTTGCCTCGAAGCGAGCATAGAAGTTATTTAGCTCATCTGGTAGACTCGTGTCACTGGGCAGCTCTCGGCTGTGCTTCCCTTTATAGTCTGTAATAGTTTGTCAGCCCTGCCACATCCGACAAGTGTCGGAGCCGGTGTAATACGATTCAATCTTAGTCCTGTATTGACAATTTTCCTGTTTGATGATTCGTCGGAGGGCATAGCGGGATTTCTTATAAGCTTCCCGGTTAGAGTCCCGCTCCTTGAAAGCGGCAGCTCTACCCTTTAGCTCAGTGCGAATGTTGCCTGCAATCCATGGCTTCTGGTTGGGTTTGTACGTACAGTCTCTGTGGGCACGACGTCCTCGATGCACTTATTGATGAAGCCAGTGTCTGATGTGGTGTACTCCACCAATGACATCGGAAGAATCCCGGAACATATTCCAGTCTGTGCTAGCAAAACAGTCCTATAGTTAAGCATCTGCTTCATCTGACCACTTTTTTTTCTTCACTTTTTTAACCAACAGTGCAGATCAAGAAAGAGTTAAGAAAATATTTTACAAATAAACTAAAGTAAAAAATTATAAAAAGTAACAGAATAAAGTAACAATAATGAGGCTATATACAGGGGGTACTGGTACCAAGTCTATGTGTGGGGGTACAGGTTAGTCGAGGTAATTTGTACATGTAGGTAGGGGCGAAGTGACTATGCATAGATTTCAACTGCTGATTGCTGCTTTAAGCATTTGCTTTCATTTTTACAGATATTTGTCCAGATATTTTGTGTGTATTTCATTGTGTATTGCTTGTTAGGGTAACATTTTGTATTTCAGGCATGTCATTTCCCCCATTCAATTGAATAGTAATATTGCCATTCCCCCACAAGATGGCAGTATGAATAAAATTTTATTTTCCTGTCAAATCGCCAATTGGCAACCCATCCCTTATGGGATTGACACATAGACCAACATTACAATAATTCACTATGGTAATTAAATGATCATTCTTCAGTATGTTAATAGTGCTTCCTGCATTGGTGAGAAGGACCTTTACTCTTTGTCTTTACTATCAATAAGAATAGAATGCTTTGGGCGCCCTCATATAGTTTGTCATTACTGTCAATGGGAGGAGAATGCTTTTGGCGCCCTCATATAGTTTGCCTTTACTATCAGTAAGAAGAGAATGCTTTGGGCGCCCTCATATAGTTTGCCTTTACTGTCAATGGGAGGAGAATGTTTATGGCCCTTACAGCTACACAGAAAAAAGAAATGCAACTTGCAACCATTTCAAAGATTTTACAGTTACATATAAGGAAATTAGTCAATTTAAATGAATAAATTAAGCCCTAATTTATGGATTTTACATGACTGGGAATACAGATATGCAAAAGGTAGAGGCGTGGATCAGAAAACCAGTCAGTATCTGGTGTGACCACCAGTTTCCTCATGCAGCGTGACACATCCACTTCGCATAGAGTTGATCTGCCCAGTACAGTTGAAACCGGGATTCATCCATGAAGAGCACTCTTCTCCAGCGTGCCAGTGGCCATCGAAGGTGAGAATTTGCCCACTGAAGTCGGTTATGACACAGAACGGCGGTCAGGTCAAGACCTTGGTGAGGACAACGAGCACACAGATGAGCTTGCCTGAGATGGTTTCTTACAGTGTGTGCAGAAATCTTTGGTTGTGCAAACCCACAGTTTCATCAGCTGTCTGGGTGGCTGATCTCAGACAACCCCGCAGGTGAAAAAGCCTGATGTGGAGGTCCTGGACTGGTGTGGTTACACGTGGTCTGCAGTTGTGAGGCGGGTTGGATGTACTGCCAAATTCTCTATAGAGAAATTAACATTTGATTCTTTGGCAACAGTTCTGGTGGACATTCAAGCAGTCCACATGCCAATTGCACGCTCCCTCAAAACTTGAGAAATCTGTGGCATTGTGTAGTTTGACAAAACTGCATATTTTAGAGTGGCCATATTTTAGAGACCCTAGCACAAGGTGCACCTGTGTAATGATAATTTTGTTTAATCAGCTTCTTGATATGCTACACCTGTCAGGTGGATGGATTATCTTGGCCAAGGAGAAGTGCTCACTAACAGGGGTGTAAACAAATTTGTTCTCAGAATTTGGGAGAAATAAGCTTCTTGTGCGTATGGAAAATATCTGGGATTATTTACTTTAACTCATGAAACATGGGACCAACACTTTACATGTTGCGTTTATATTTTGGTTCAGTGTAGTTTCTGTTCCAGTACAGCACTTATAGTTGAAATGCTTTTAGTTGAAAGGTATAGTTGAAATGCTTTGTTGCAAACCCAATTCTGGATTTGAGATGTTTTTTTCTTCAGTTATGGCTTCTTTCTTGCCTCTTTGTCACGTATGCAGTTCTGTAGTGACTGGGATATTGTTGACCCATGGACAGTTTCCTCCCATCCAAACCTTTGACCTTTCAAAACATCCTGACCCATCTACCCACTTGTTTTGTAGTTTTCAGGTTGTACATTTTTTTTTGCAGACATAGAGCAATGATTAAACATTATTTTTTATATGGCACTAATGCAGTATGGGGTCAGGAAGATCTAGATTCAGGGCCCCATTTTTGCAACACAGAAAAGTAGCATCAGTGTCAAAAGAGGCCGTATTACTCAAAATGTTGCATTTATCAAAAGACCTTCGATGGTGTCCAAGAGAGGCTGATGATTGAAAATGAAACAGTGCAGATACAGAGTATTTGAAGTCCATTTTGACAAAGCACAGCTTTTTTGGCACTGTCAAAATGTATACCATAGTCAGCTCGCATCATCTTCAAGACCCTGGTGCTTGCCTATGGAGCAGCCAGGGGAATTGCACCTCCTTACCTTCAGGCTGTGCATAAACAACATCCCAACCCGAGCACTTCGTTCCGCCATCTCTGGTCTCTTGGCCCTCCCACCCGTACGGGAGGGCAGCTCCCTCTCAGCCCAGTCAAAGTTTTTCTCTGTCCTGGTGTAACAGTATAGCTTCTGTCCCTCTCCTCGCCCCAACCTGGGCTCGAACCAGGGACCCTCTGCACACATCAACCACAGTCACTCACGAAGCATCGTTACCCATCGCGCCACAAAAGCCGCAGGGGAACCACTACTTCAAGGTCTCAGAGCAAGTGACGTCACCGATTGAAAGGCTATTAGCGCGCACCACCGCTAACTAGCTAACCATTTCACATCCGTTACACTCACCCCCCTTTCGACCTCCTCCTTTTCCGCAGCAACCAGTGAGCCGGGTCAACAGCATCAATGTAACAGTTTAACTTTACGTCCGTCCCCTCGCCCCGTGCGCGAACCAGGGACCCTCTGCACACATCAACATCAGTCACCCACGAAGCATCGTTACCCATCGCTCCACAAAAGCCGCGGCTCTTGCAGAGCAAGGGGAACCACTACTTCAAGGTCTCAGAGCAAGTGACGTCACCGATTGAAAGGCTATTAGCACGCACCACCGCTAACTAGCTAGCCATTTCACATCCGTTACACTGGCACCCGAGTGGTGGAACAAGCTTCCCCCTAAAGTCAGGACAGTGGAGTCCCTGTCCATCTTTCGAAAATGTCTGAAATGTACTTGATACGATTGTGATGTGTTATTGTTTCACCTAGCTATCATAAGACAAATGCAGTAATTGTAAGTCGCTCTGGATAAGAGCGTCTGCTAAATGACAAAAATGTACACTACATGACCAAAAGTATGTGGAGACCTGCTCGTCGCACATCTCATTCCAAAATCATGGGCATTAAAATGGAGTTGGTCCCCCCTTTGCTGCTATTACAGGCTCCACTCCTCTGGGAAGGCTTTCCACTAGATGTTGGAACATTGCTGAGGAGACTTGGTTACATTCAGCCACAAGAGCATTAGTGAGGCTGAGCACTGATGTTGGGCGATTAGGCCTGGCTCACAGTCAGCGTTCCAATTCATCCCAAAGGTGTTCGATGGAGTTGAGGTCAGGGCCCTGTTCAGGCCAGTCAAGTTCTTCCACACCAACCTCGACAAACCATTTCTGTATGGACCTCGCTTTGTGCAAGGAGGAATTGTCATGCTGAATCAGGAAAGGGCCTTCCCCAAACTGTTGCCACAAAGTTGGAAGCATAGAATCATCTAGAATGTCATTGTATACTGTAGCGTTAAGATTTACAAACTTTACCGTTGGCACTATGCATTGGGGCAGGTAGCGTTCTTCTGGAATCCACCAAATGTAGATTTGTCCGTCGGACTGCCGGATGGTGAAGCGTGAGTCATCACTCCAGAGAACTCATTTCCACTGCTCCAGAGTCCAATGGCGGCAAGTTTTACACCACTCCAGCCGAAGCTTGGCATTGCGCATGGAAACCCATTTCATGAAGCTCCCGACGAATAGTTATTGTGCTGACGTTGCTTCCAGAGGCAGTTTGGAACTGAGTAGTGAGTGTTGCAACTGAGGACAGACTATTTTTACGCGCTACGTGCTTCAGCGGTCTCGTTCTGTGAGCTGTGTGGCCTACCACTTTGCGACTGAGCCGTTGTTGCTCCTCGATGTTTCCACTTCACAATAACAGCACGTACAGATGACCGGGGCAGTTCTAGCAGGGCAGAAATTTGAAGAACTGACTTGTTGGAAAGGTGGCATCCTATGACGGTTCCACGTTGAAAGTCACTGAGCTCTTCAGTAAGCCCATTCTACTGCCAATGTTTGTCTATGGAGTTTGCATGGCTGTGTGCTTGATTTTATATACAGTTGAAGTCGGAAGTTTACATACACTTAGGTTGGAGTCATTAAAACTTGTTTTTCAATCACTTCACAAATTTCTTGTTAACAAACTATAGTTTTACCCAACTTATTGTGGGAAGCTTGTGGAAGGCTACCTGAAACGTTTGACCCAAGTTAAGCAATTTAAAGGCAATGCTACCAAATACTAATTGAGTGTGTGTACATTTCTGACCCACTGGGAATGTGATGAAAGAAAAAAAAGCTGAAATAAATCATTCTCTGTGCTATTATTCTGACATTTCACATTCTTAATGGTGATCCTAACTGACCTAAGACAGGGCTATTTTTACTAAGATGAAATTTCAGGAATTGTGAAAAACTGAGTTTAAATGTATTTGGCTGAGGTGTGTGTAAACTTCCGTCTTCAACTGTACCTGTCTGCAACGGGTGTGGCTGAAATAGCCGAATCCACTAATTTGAAGGGTTGTCCACATACTTATATATATTTAGTGCAAATGTAAAATGTCTTCTCTTGCTGCTTAGTGACAATAATGCCTTTAAAGCAACCAATATACATCAGCACTCAGTTACTTCGGAATGGTGGACTTGGAGATACATTTTGCTCTATAATTGACCTTGTGGCCTCCAAGCGCAGGCATTTCAGGAAAGTTATAAGTTCAGAGGCAGAGGCGTTATGCAGTGCATGACATGCAAAACATTTTTGAACTCATGGTCAAATCTGATATCTTTAAATACAATATCTTTCTAAATGAGGACCTTACAAATCGATAAAACTTAGTGTAGTTGCAATGGGCATGACCCAGTTCAGAGGCACTTACGCAACTAACATCTTCAATCGAAAGAGCAAATCAATAGAACAGAGAAAGAGAACTAGTGCCTAAGTGCATTCTCATTCTATCACCAGTCTCTTGATAACGGGCCCAATTGAATGGCTTCCCAGCAGGGAGATGTGACTTTGAACACGTGCCAAGCTCTTAATCTATTTTGGTGCTTTTGGAAAATGTTAAACTGTCTGAAGGTTACAAAGGCCAGATTTAGAAAATGTGTGATAAATAGCAGTCTAGCATTAAGAAGAATGGGAAGGTGTGCCTGCACAAGAGGGTTAAAATGTTCTACTATCCAGAATATGAGGAAATGCATTCAAGTAATGCAGTCAAGGATATGCAGGTGTCCTTTACAGGGTAAAATCTTGGTGTTAGTTGTATCATGCCTCTAACAAGGGACTATCCCTTTAAGTATATTGCGTTACCACTTGAATCTCATATATGTGGTATATCGTGCTTTCCTGAAGTGAAGTAAACATGTATCTGTTGAAAGCTCAAAGGTAATCATCATGTTCACTTAGTAGACACTTTGTAGAATACTTAGAAACATTCTACATAATGGAAATGTACAAGGACACATTGCTAATGTTTTGTATGAATGTGCGTAGGAGTTTGGTTATTTTTAGATGCAACTTATTTGATGCACTTGGGTCTTGGCAGCAGTGGCATACAGTGGCGCTGCGTTGGCAGGGATCATCCTCGCCGAGGTGACTTTGGGTCGAAGGGTGGCCTACTTTCAGCATTCCAGAAAAGGTCAACAGAGAGACAACGCCCCCCTTGGGATGTGCCAGAAAAACGAATGGTCACAAGGCAACGGCTTATTGTAAGGATGGATTAATTAGGTTAACTCGTACATATTCGGATCAGTACTTTCTGCAAAAGGTCAGCGATTGGCCAATACAGGCTACATAACCAGGTGTCAATGTCCAAGCATAAGACCCCCCCCCCCCTCTCTCCCCAATGAAGAACGATCAACATCACCAGATGTAATTCCAATTTAGTTGGCAAGTGCACCTATTGGCCTATTGGGGGAAGTAACATTTAGAAGGGTGAATAGGCATACTGTATAGTCAATGTTGGTTAGCCAAGGCCTCAGAAGTGGGAAGAGTACCTAAAATATTGGTTTATTAATACTTGGTTGACAAAACTTTTTTTTGTGCTATGGAGAATGCATTATCTGAAAAAAAAAAAAAAAAGTCCAAATCCACCCAGACTAATACAAAACAAATCTCTCTTAGGCACTGATCTCAGAGGTTTGAAATATAATTCAGCCTCTGCTTACGTTGTAAACATGTAGCTCTAATTATTGTACTTGAAACGTAATATGTCTGACATTGTGTGTTGTGTAAAGGCTTAGGTTCCCTTATATTGGTGTGGTATGTTGAAGAACTGACAGTAAACTTTACTGTCTAGAAAGTACATGCCATTCATTAGATTGAGTAAGAGTTACGAAGTATTTACATATGGCAAATAAACTTAAAACTAGATAGTTTGCAGTCTAGTCGGTGCATTTCTGTCATATCGAATTAAGCAGCTGTTTAGGAATAACTTTACAACTCTGTACAATTTCAGACAGTAACACATACCAGCGCAATAGGCAATTGTTACCTCCATATTCTATCATTAATCTGGAGAGGCGGTATTCTGAACTGCTTTGAAGCTGAGGTGTTGTAGGGTGTTTGGGGTTGTGTGTTGTGAGCTGTGTATAGTGTTTGGGGCTGTGCCTCTTTGCTTGACATCATGGGGAAATCAAAAGAAATCAGCCAAGACCTTAGAAAAAAAATTGTAGACCTCCACAAGTCTGGTTCATCCTTGGGAGCAATTTCCAAACGCCTGAAGGTACCACGTTCATCTGTACTAACAATAGTACGCAAGTATAAACACCGTAAACTTCCGACTTCAACTGTATATACCGGATTTGGCCCTGATAGCTGAAGTTCCGTCTAGGAAATGGAAATCTATGTTTGCACCACTGTAGTGGCCTGGGAGTGCCTGGTTCTGTACAATGTAGGCTCATGTAGATACTTACAGCTGATGATTTGTTGACTCAAGAGGGAATCACACATTTAACATGTGTAAGGAACACTACACTTAGTGTAACATTCAGTAAACAAATGGAGTCACTCATCCAAGCAATCACTAGCTGACATACAAAAGTCTTGACACAAGCATGTGAAGGACAGTTAGTAGCCAGGAACTACTGTATATGGGTTAATTATCCCATAGACACATTGCAAGTGTGTCACCCTATTGCTTTTGCATTGTGTGTGCTCACTTTCATTGCATTTAGTGGAAGGCCTGATGCATGGTATAAGTGGGTGCTCTCATTTATCAAATACACTGGAAAAAAATATACTGTTCGCAATGCATGGCTCTAAAAATGTAGATTTTTTTTTATTTTTATAAAGCTTTTGATGACAAGATTTCTACAGGTTGGGATTATGTTAGGGGTGCATGTTGCCCAATGTATATTGTGTCACATTACAGGTCACCAATAAGAATTAGATCATAAGATATTCCAACTGCTATAACTTTGCAATAGGTGTATTACTGTAGTGGGGAAAATAGGACATACTGAAAAGAAATATAAATGCGACATGTAAAGTTTTGGCACCATGTCTCATGAGCGATCACAAATGTTCTACACACATCTTATTTCGCTCAACTTTTGAGCACAAATTTGTTTACATCCTTGTTAGTAAGCACTACCCCAGTCTCATTCATGGCACCAGAACATGTAGCACAGCTGGCTTGGTGACAGAATATCCAACATCCTGTACAAAAGTTACAATTGAATTATTTCTTTGGAAATTTAAAATGGCATCGAACAGATTGAACACATTAAATAACACAAGTGACTCAAGGTAGGTTTAAAATGTTTAATTGTCAAAAAGACATTGCCACTGCCTTTAACAGGATTCTCAACAAAACAAATCTTAAGTTACTTAAACAGCCATCAATTGAGAAAGGTATAAAAAGAACAAGCCCTGAAGAACCCACGTGGAGCTAGGATCTAACAAGTGCAAGAAAAAAAACATTTAGATTATTCTTCAACATTATCTAAGTGGCAGTTTAAGGCATCCGTCAAGGTTGGAGCCACGTCAATGAGCAGCATGTTCACAAGGACAAACATTCAATGGCTCGCTAACAAAAACTTATATACCCTCAAGTCAGCATTGAACACCTACATTATGTCCCCCCGAACTTATCCAAGTCCTGTTCCTATAGCCTCTAGGTGGGTTTACTTTGCTGCACAGCAGTGGACAAATCTGGAAACAAACAGATTGGCAAAGTTTGTTCAAATATTGTGAAGTAAAAAAAAAAAAAAAAAAAGTTATGCTACTCTTGTTTAGGCATTAGACAATCCATTACAGTAACCAAGACTTGTCCGTCCATTTTGAATAATCAGTTGTAGAAACCTGGACATTGGAACAGACAGGCTGGACAACAGTAACCTTTGTACAAGACAAAATACAGTTTATGTGAACGAGTATACAAAAACATGTAGAAAATAAGACCCTCCAGGAGAGATCTTAACATTCAGATATTCAAGTGTAGAAAAGCATTGTACATGCCACCCCAAGGACAGCTGACTGAACCATAGTGTCCCACCTTCCTCAATTCCCCCTTCTCAGTACTCTTCTACCACGGTACCAGCCAAGGAGGAGTAGAGCTTCTTCTTGATGAGCCGGAAGCCAGGGCTGAGTTTGAGCGCATGCCTGAAGCCTGGAGTGAAACAGGCACCAATGTGCAGGAAGTCCCTGAGACTGGGCCAGGCGCTACAGTCCTGCTTGAACACCAGCGTCAGCTCGAAGGTGGGCACCACGTCTGCATTGTACACGATGCGCTCCAGCTGCTTACAGCACTGTTCCTGCTCCAGGTGCAAGTAGAGTACACAGCCGCGTAGGCCGCACGGCTCACCCGACGACAGGCGCAGTACATCGCGTGCTATCCTCAGAGTCAGCTTCTCAGGGACCAGCACCTTAGAGCAACGCATCGTGGTCTTCTTGGCCCGTGACAGGCAGTTCTCAAACATCTTGGCCAACTGCTGACACATCCTGTCCTCAGACACCTCCACGTTCAGGTGGGGCTCAGCCAAACAGGAATCCAGCTCTGACAGAAGACAAAAAGACAATAGTTGAGTGATGTTTTAAAGACAAAGCAAAAGTGCAGACTATGGGCCTCAGTCAAATACAAGAACATTTGATAAAGTTAGGCGTGTAACTTAAGGGGGAGACATGGACCCCCCCCCCAGTATTAGAGACTGGACAATTTGACCCAGTCAATAATATACCATGAGGAATTTGATGATTGAAAATTCCCACCGTGACATTGCACAGCAGTAGGCTGGTTTCTTTCTCCTTTATACATCAATATGGACGTGAAACCAGGTACTGGTGTCTGTATACGGTTTCTTGAGTAAGTGGTGTTCTTATATCATATTTGTGCAACAGTAGCAGTTTGTTCAATTGGCTAAGGGGCATAGACTGTTTCCCCATGACTGAAAGTTTGGGACAGCGATAGCTAATAATTAACACAAATAGAGATGGGCAACCCCATGAGTCTGACCATTTATTTATAACCACAATGCTGAATCAGTTGGGCTACAGATAATCATTCTTATTGCTAACACACCAGCCTGATATGGACCAATTTGTCAGGCTCATTTGAGGGGGAAATTATATTTTAATGGTGTCACCATTTGATTTCCATACATTGGAGTCACCAGGCTGCATTCAGTATGAAAAGACAAACAAAAAAATGCAACAAAACACCTGCTTAGACATTGCCAGGTCTTTACACCAGGATTGGCATTTGACCCATCAGCTAACCACATTGTATAGCAATCGGTCAGTCGATGACAGTCTTATGTGGCACAAAGGCCTCCCAAAGTGTCATGTCCTCTTCACTGCCAGAATCCACTGGATAGCCTAACCACCATAATGCTTATTGGCTTTCACCCATCCAGTCCTCTCAGGTCAGTGAGAAGGAAATGAGACTTGAGCCAGAGTCACGGTGCATGGACTTGTCAACATAACACATTGTCTGCACTCAATCTTTATAATTGTCAGGTGAGGTATGTGACAATTGGATTTCAATGTTTCATAGAAGTTAAAATTTTAACTACAGTACAACAGCAAGAGTCATTATGCAGTCTGTGCATTCAAATCTCACATTGATACATGCCAACATTATTTGAAGAAACGGAGTCCTGTTGGCCAGCATATGATAAAAGATAATCATATTTTGACGTCACCATCCCCTTCCATTCTTTCCTGCAACTACGCACCAATACTGGAGTAAACAAGCACTGAATGAATGGATTGGAGAATTTAGAAATGCCCAGCTGCAATATGCCCACATACATTGGAGAAAAGCTCAAAACGCTTACCATTTTCAATACAAGTCAAGTCGTATCTACGGTCAATCAATTCTGATACGCATTCCGGGTTTTTATTCTTCAGTTTGCTTGTAGCAACCATGGCGACCAACCCTTTAGTTCCTTTTTAAAAGTGCTGTAAAAAATAAGGTACATGTTATTACAATTTAGCAATAATTCACAAGCCAACTTCGCATAGCCTACACTTTGTGAGCTAGCAAACATTCGCCAATTTATCAACACAAAGCTTATAAATGTTCAAAGTAGGCCAATTTGCATCTAGTTACTGTTGCTAGGGATGTTCGTAAATTCAATCTGGAGTGCCAGAGTGTGCTCTCTGGGCGTTCGTAAATTCAGAGCGTTTCGCTTCGGAGGGCTCTCAGCTTTTCATGGCTCTCAGAGCGTGCCGAGGAGTAAGGTTGATCCGAGCGTTCTGACCTCAACAGCAGTCAAGCACCCAAGCTAACTGGCTAACATCGGCTAGCTACTTCCAGACAAATGAGAGAACACATCCCGCTGACCATTTCAGTCGCCCTAGCAGAGCTGGTTATGCTGTTCATGTTATCCAGAGCGTTGGTGACTAATTACGCTTGTTTTGCAGAGGTGTTCGTAAATTCTTCAATTATTCTGTGCTCTGAAATCGGAGTACATAAGAGTGAATTTATGTAGGCGCCCTAAATATATGTTTCGAAAACTTCTGTATAACATTTTTGGCTAGTCCTAATAATGACGCAAAACGTTCGCTTGCAGCATCAGAACATTCAACAAGTATTGAATAAAATAAACTAGCTTACCTTGATATAGCTATGTTGGTTCAAAATAAATTATAAAGGCTCTCTTATAAATACTTTCCCCACATAGGCTACAAACACACCCCCCACAAACATTAACACTGCCTACAGCTAGAGCAACGCCTTGGGGTTACTTATACTCTTCTTCTCACAGCTCACGCTGCTTTGTCCAATCGGAATCAGTTTATCGTTCTGGAAATTGCTGAAGTTAATCACGCGTGCAAGCAACACACCTTGCGCTTTTCAGGGCTCTCAGAGAACGTCTGCCCCGAGGCACATGATTGGCCACGGAAGAAATTGCGTCAACCAATAATCAATTAACATTAATTTGTTTCTACCTGAATTTTTCAATCACTCACGTGCGATAATTCTTCTGTCAAAAAGTGCTAGTAATCAAACTACCATATTCAACAGGTAGTGGTCCTAAACGTATGGCTGTCTTGTACGCATCTTTCTTTTTCCCAACGCGCTTAAGCCAAAACCACGCACCGTTATTCAGAGGAGCGTCCTACTACGCTCCCATTGGGTAGCTAGCGTTGTCTCAATCACAGGCGATCAGTGCAGAGACAGTGACCTTCCAAGGTAAGGACGGAAAGTGTAATTTAACAATTAGCTGCCTACCATAATGCAGGCCTATTATTATTATGTTTGTTAACATTTCCCATGTATTTATTTTCAGAGTTTCAATGAGTTGTAAAAATTTCTCAGATAACTCTGCTTAATTCCCTAAATTGAAGGTCAGCTAAGTTAACCTAGTGTACTTAACGTTACTAGCTCGGTATTTGAAGTTGTTATATTGTTATTAGTAGTCTATTATCAGGTATAAGCATATGCTTATTATTCATAATTTTTCAAATATTTATTAGCTAATCATTCAGTCGAATATGCTATGCTACAGCCATTGAATCCATCTTTGAGCGTTAAGGGACGTTAATGGCTAGCTCGGTCCACAACATTGTTATTATATTTTTCAATCTTGAAATACAAGGGCAAATGTTATTAATCAGTGACTGAAATTTTGCGCTATGTGATATTCACTTCCGGACTTGGAGAGAGCTCAGAGTTGTAGAACGCTCCTCTGAATAACGAGGCGTGGCTTTTGCTTAACTGCGTTGGGAAAAAGAAAGACGCTTCTTGTACTTCATTGTTCAGAATTTAATGAGATGCGTGCATATCCTAGAGGATGAATGAGGCCTCTAGTGGCCAAAAGGCCGTTTTCGCATGGGCAGCACCCTAGCGCCCCACAGTAGAGGCACAGATAGAACAATAAGACAGCTATTTCACTGGATGTATAAATGTGAAGCATCCGGTTGGCATTTCCACTCACTACCAAATATGTTAGTGAGAGGAAGCCCACTGGCGCGCAGTGGGAGAAGATGGAAAGAGATGGATTTTGGCCGATATGCTGCACATTTTCTCATCGAATAAACATTTGAGCTCAATAATTTTCTGTTGCCAAAACTAGAATTTATTATGAACAGAGTGGACTAACTTTTGTAGACTTTACCCGTTCCAAATGTTTTTAAAAAATCCCCCTGTTTAGAAGGAGCGCAAAAGCAAATTGAGTTATTGCACATGCGCACTTCACAGAGTAGGCGTTCCGTAACGGAAATATGCAGATTCATACTAAAACGCCCCAATAGGATTTCTCTAGCGCATGCTTGGCTCTGTCCACCTCCTTGCTTGTTCTGCCCACTATGACTAATTTGTATCTTGGTTTAGTTATAAAAATCTTTGTTGGAGGTGTACCCATAAAACCTAATCATTTTTCTACCATAAATATTTCCCATAGCTCTGTCAGGTTGGATGGGGAGTGTCGCAGCACAGCTATTTTCAGGTCTCTCCAGAGATGTTCGATCTGGTTCAAGTCCGGGCTTTGGCTGGGCCACTCAAGGACATTCAGAGACTTGTCCCGAAGCCACTCCTGCTTTGTCTTGGCTGTGTGCTTAGGGTCATTGTCCTGTTGGAAGGTGAACCTTCACCCCAGTATGAGGTGTATAAGAATGTATAAGAATGATATAAGAATGATGGAGGCCACTGTGTTCTTTAGGACTTTTAATGCTGCAGAATTTTTTTGGTACCCTTCCCCAGACCTCGACACAATCCTGTGTCAGAGCTCTACGGACAATTCCTTCGACCTCATGGCTTGGTTTTTTGCTCTGACATGCACTGTCAACTGTGGGACCTTATATAGACAGGTGTGTGCTTTTCCAAATCATGTCCAATCAATTGAATGTACCACAGGTGGACTCCATTCAACGTGTATAAACATTTCAAGGATGATCAATGGAAACAGGATGCACCTTGATCCTGACTAGTCTCACCAGTCCCTGCCACTGAAAAGCATCCCCACAGCATGATGCTGGCACAACCATGCTTCACCGTAGGAATGGTGCCAGGTTTCCTCCAGACGTGACGCTTGGCATTTAGGCCAAAGAGTTCAATCTTGGTTTCATCAGACAAAAGAATCTTGTTTCTCATGATCTGAGAGTCTTTAGGTGCCTTTTGGCAAACTCCAAGCAGCCTGTCACGTGCCTTTTACTGAGGAGTGGCTTCCGTCTGGCCACTCTACCATAAATGCCTGATTGGTGGAATGCTGCAGAGATGGCTGTTCTTCTGGAAGGTTCTCCCATCTCCACAGAGGAACTCTAGAGCTCTGTCAAAGTGAGCATCGGGTTTTTGGTCATCTCCCTGACCAAGGCCTTTCTCCCCCGGTTGCTCAGTTTGGCTGGGTGGCCAGCTCTAGGAAGAGTCTTGGTGGTTCCAAACTTCGTCCATTTAAGAATGATGGATGCCACTGTGGTATTTTGGTACCCTTACTCATATCTGTGCCTCGACACAATCCTGTCTCGGAGCTCTACGGACAATTCCTTCGACCTCATGGCTTGGTTTTTTGCTCTGACATGCACTGTCAACTGTGGGACCTTATATAGACAGGTGTGTGCTTTTCCAAATCATGTCCAATCAATTGAATGTACCACAGGTGGACTCCATTCAACGTGTATAAACATTTCAAGGATGATCAATGGAAACAGGATGCACCTTGATCCTGACTAGTCTCACCAGTCCCTGCCACTGAAAAGCATCCCCACAGCATGATGCTGGCACAACCATGCTTCACCGTAGGAATGGTGCCAGGTTTCCTCCAGACGTGACGCTTGGCATTTAGGCCAAAGAGTTCAATCTTGGTTTCATCAGACAAAAGAATCTTGTTTCTCATGATCTGAGAGTCTTTAGGTGCCTTTTGGCAAACTCCAAGCAGCCTGTCACGTGCCTTTTACTGAGGAGTGGCTTCCGTCTGGCCACTCTACCATAAATGCCTGATTGGTGGAATGCTGCAGAGATGGCTGTTCTTCTGGAAGGTTCTCCCATCTCCACAGAGGAACTCTAGAGCTCTGTCAAAGTGAGCATCGGGTTTTTGGTCATCTCCCTGACCAAGGCCTTTCTCCCCCGGTTGCTCAGTTTGGCTGGGTGGCCAGCTCTAGGAAGAGTCTTGGTGGTTCCAAACTTCGTCCATTTAAGAATGATGGATGCCACTGTGGTATTTTGGTACCCTTACTCATATCTGTGCCTCGACACAATCCTGTCTCGGAGCTCTACGGACAATTCCTTCGACCTCATGGCTTGGTTTTTTGCTCTGACATGCACTGTCAACTGTGGGACCTTATATAGACAGGTGTGTGCTTTTCCAAATCATGTCCAATCAATTGAATGTACCACAGGTGGACTCCATTCAACGTGTATAAACATTTCAAGGATGATCAATGGAAACAGGATGCACCTTGATCCTGACTAGTCTCACCAGTCCCTGCCACTGAAAAGCATCCCCACAGCATGATGCTGGCACAACCATGCTTCACCGTAGGAATGGTGCCAGGTTTCCTCCAGACGTGACGCTTGGCATTTAGGCCAAAGAGTTCAATCTTGGTTTCATCAGACAAAAGAATCTTGTTTCTCATGATCTGAGAGTCTTTAGGTGCCTTTTGGCAAACTCCAAGCAGCCTGTCACGTGCCTTTTACTGAGGAGTGGCTTCCGTCTGGCCACTCTACCATAAATGCCTGATTGGTGGAATGCTGCAGAGATGGCTGTTCTTCTGGAAGGTTCTCCCATCTCCACAGAGGAACTCTAGAGCTCTGTCAAAGTGAGCATCGGGTTTTTGGTCATCTCCCTGACCAAGGCCTTTCTCCCCCGGTTGCTCAGTTTGGCTGGGTGGCCAGCTCTAGGAAGAGTCTTGGTGGTTCCAAACTTCGTCCATTTAAGAATGATGGATGCCACTGTGGTATTTTGGTACCCTTACTCATATCTGTGCCTCGACACAATCCTGTCTCGGAGCTCTACGGACAATTCCTTCGACCTCATGGCTTGGTTTTTTGCTCTGACATGCACTGTCAACTGTGGGACCTTATATAGACAGGTGTGTGCTTTTCCAAATCATGTCCAATCAATTGAATGTACCACAGGTGGACTCCATTCAACGTGTAGAAACATTTCAAGGATGATCAATGGAAACAGGATGCACCTTGATCCTGACTAGTCTCACCAGTCCCTGCCACTGAAAAGCATCCCCACAGCATGATGCTGGCACAACCATGCTTCACCGTAGGAATGGTGCCAGGTTTCCTCCAGACGTGACGCTTGGCATTTAGGCCAAAGAGTTCAATCTTGGTTTCATCAGACAAAAGAATCTTGTTTCTCATGATCTGAGAGTCTTTAGGTGCCTTTTGGCAAACTCCAAGCAGCCTGTCATATGCCTTTTACTGAGGAGTGGCTTCCGTCTGGCCACTCTACCATAAAGGCCTGATTGGTGGAATGCTGCAGAGATGGCTGTTCTTCTGGAAGGTTCTCCCATCTCCACAGAGGAACTCTAGAGCTCTGTCAAAGTGAGCATCGGGTTTTTGGTCATCTCCCTGACCAAGGCCTTTCTCCCCCGGTTGCTCAGTTTGGCTGGGTGGCCAGCTCTAGGAAGAGTCTTGGTGGTTCCAAACTTCGTCCATTTAAGAATGATGGATGCCACTGTGGTATTTTGGTACCCTTACTCATATCTGTGCCTCGACACAATCCTGTCTCGGAGCTCTACGGACAATTCCTTCGACCTCATGGCTTGGTTTTTTGCTCTGACATGCACTGTCAACTGTGGGACCTTATATAGACAGGTGTGTGCTTTTCCAAATCATGTCCAATCAATTGAATGTACCACAGGTGGACTCCATTCAACGTGTAGAAACATTTCAAGGATGATCAATGGAAACAGGATGCACCTTGATCCTGACTAGTCTCACCAGTCCCTGCCACTGAAAAGCATCCCCACAGCATGATGCTGGCACAACCATGCTTCACCGTAGGAATGGTGCCAGGTTTCCTCCAGACGTGACGCTTGGCATTTAGGCCAAAGAGTTCAATCTTGGTTTCATCAGACAAAAGAATCTTGTTTCTCATGATCTGAGAGTCTTTAGGTGCCTTTTGGCAAACTCCAAGCAGCCTGTCATATGCCTTTTACTGAGGAGTGGCTTCCGTCTGGCCACTCTACCATAAAGGCCTGATTGGTGGAATGCTGCAGAGATGGCTGTTCTTCTGGAAGGTTCTCCCATCTCCACAGAGGAACTCTAGAGCTCTGTCAAAGTGAGCATCGGGTTTTTGGTCATCTCCCTGACCAAGGCCTTTCTCCCCCGGTTGCTCAGTTTGGCTGGGTGGCCAGCTCTAGGAAGAGTCTTGGTGGTTCCAAACTTCGTCCATTTAAGAATGATGGATGCCACTGTGGTATTTTGGTACCCTTACTCATATCTGTGCCTCGACACAATCCTGTCTCGGAGCTCTACGGACAATTCCTTCGACCTCATGGCTTGGTTTTTTGCTCTGACATGCACTGTCAACTGTGGGACCTTATATAGACAGGTGTGTGCTTTTCCAAATCATGTCCAATCAATTGAATGTACCACAGGTGGACTCCATTCAACGTGTAGAAACATTTCAAGGATGATCAATGGAAACAGGATGCACCTTGATCCTGACTAGTCTCACCAGTCCCTGCCACTGAAAAGCATCCCCACAGCATGATGCTGGCACAACCATGCTTCACCGTAGGAATGGTGCCAGGTTTCCTCCAGACGTGACGCTTGGCATTTAGGCCAAAGAGTTCAATCTTGGTTTCATCAGACAAAAGAATCTTGTTTCTCATGATCTGAGAGTCTTTAGGTGCCTTTTGGCAAACTCCAAGCAGCCTGTCATATGCCTTTTACTGAGGAGTGGCTTCCGTCTGGCCACTCTACCATAAAGGCCTGATTGGTGGAATGCTGCAGAGATGGCTGTTCTTCTGGAAGGTTCTCCCATCTCCACAGAGGAACTCTAGAGCTCTGTCAAAGTGAGCATCGGGTTTTTGGTCATCTCCCTGACCAAGGCCTTTCTCCCCCGGTTGCTCAGTTTGGCTGGGTGGCCAGCTCTAGGAAGAGTCTTGGTGGTTCCAAACTTCGTCCATTTAAGAATGATGGATGCCACTGTGGTATTTTGGTACCCTTACTCATATCTGTGCCTCGACACAATCCTGTCTCGGAGCTCTACGGACAATTCCTTCGACCTCATGGCTTGGTTTTTTGCTCTGACATGCACTGTCAACTGTGGGACCTTATATAGACAGGTGTGTGCTTTTCCAAATCATGTCCAATCAATTGAATGTACCACAGGTGGACTCCATTCAACGTGTAGAAACATTTCAAGGATGATCAATGGAAACAGGATGCACCTTGATCCTGACTAGTCTCACCAGTCCCTGCCACTGAAAAGCATCCCCACAGCATGATGCTGGCACAACCATGCTTCACCGTAGGAATGGTGCCAGGTTTCCTCCAGACGTGACGCTTGGCATTTAGGCCAAAGAGTTCAATCTTGGTTTCATCAGACAAAAGAATCTTGTTTCTCATGATCTGAGAGTCTTTAGGTGCCTTTTGGCAAACTCCAAGCAGCCTGTCATATGCCTTTTACTGAGGAGTGGCTTCCGTCTGGCCACTCTACCATAAAGGCCTGATTGGTGGAATGCTGCAGAGATGGCTGTTCTTCTGGAAGGTTCTCCCATCTCCACAGAGGAACTCTAGAGCTCTGTCAAAGTGAGCATCGGGTTTTTGGTCATCTCCCTGACCAAGGCCTTTCTCCCCCGGTTGCTCAGTTTGGCTGGGTGGCCAGCTCTAGGAAGAGTCTTGGTGGTTCCAAACTTCGTCCATTTAAGAATGATGGATGCCACTGTGGTATTTTGGTACCCTTACTCATATCTGTGCCTCGACACAATCCTGTCTCGGAGCTCTACGGACAATTCCTTCGACCTCATGGCTTGGTTTTTGCTATGACATGCACTGTTAACTGTGGGACCTTATATAGACAGGTGTGTGCTTTTCCAAATCATGTCCAATCAATTGAATGTACCATAGGTGGACTCCAATCAAGTTGTAGAAACATCTCAAGGATGATCAATGGAAACAGGATGCACCTGAGCTCAATTTCAAGTCTTATAGCAAAAGGTCTGAATACTTATGTAAATAAGGTATATCTGTTTTTTATTCTTAATATATTTGCAAAAATTACTAAAAACCTGTTTTTGTTTTTTCATTATGGGTTATTGTGTGTAGATTTCTGAGGAAAAAAATAGAATAAGGCTGTAACGTAACAAAATGTGGAAAAAGTCAAGGGGTTTGAATACTTTCCGAAGGCACTGTACTTGATATACAGTCTAATAATAGCAATGCAAAATCGTCAGATGTTTTCCTTACAACACATGTATGAGAAATGCATGACCGGATGGATTGAAAATTCATTTTTCACTTGGGGTAGGCCTACTTTCATGCTTGGAGCTCTCCTAAATGTCATTTTGAAAACTGAGCATAACATTTTGCTTTTGCCACCACATCTACTTGTGTATTATTTTTTCATCAGACCTCCTTTATTGTGGCCTAAACTAACCAGATTATACAAAAAAACAGTTCCATATTCAATTATCTTTTGTACTAATTGATCAAAGACAATATTCAATGTTCTCCAAACATGGCCATCCTGAATGGCGAGAGTTGCTTCCAGATGCCTCTGGAAACGCTATCTGGGGAGCCTTACTGAGCAGCTGCCCACCGAAGTCATGGTGAAATTGGTCAAAGGAGTAATAGAAGCAATCAAGGGCCTCCTCCAACGTGAGTAAGTAAGGTAAGTGCATATCATAGTTTTTTTTGTATGTTGTGTTGGCCTATGTGATCGACTGGGTTCGAACTATGTTAGCCCACTGAGCTAGCCTGGTGTTACTTTGGGGAACTTATACTAGTCTTCATGTCTCAGGCACCAGCACGGTTAACTCATCATGTGAGCATGACTCACCAAACCACCTCAGTTACATTTCACCCCCCTTTGCCATCCTCCTTCTCAGAGACCCATTCAGGTCACGGAACCAATGTGACAGACTGGGCTTGAACCTGGGTGTTCCGCACGGCACAAGGTTAGCCCACTGAGCTAAAGCCTCGGCTCAGGGGGCAATCACCAGTCTTAAGTTCTCAGGCAAAGTTACTCATCACAAACTTGTGGTTCACTGAATCATGTACAGGAATTTTACGGAAAGGCACTGGAAGATGTGTGTGCATTGTTTAATAACAAGGTAGAACACTGATGTTTAACAATGTAGCTGCATTTAGTGCTGAGCGATTAACCAACATTTTGGTTATTCTTCATTTTTTAAACAACTAATTGATCAGCGTCGTTTCTATTATTTGAATTCCATTCATCTTTATTTTTCTGTGAGCTTAATGCTCAGTTTCACTAGAGATAAATCAGATCAAGCCCAAACTGTGTGATGTAGTAGGGAGTTGTACTTTCCAACAGTACTAAAATAGTTATTTTGTCAGACAGTATAGGTAACAGTTCTATAGAGATGAGGACTTAGAATGAAATAATAAAAATGTAATAATAAAAATATAAATAATAAAGTAAACAAATAAAACAAATGTAATATACACAACTGAAATATTTTTATAAAGTAATGTGAATAAATTATCGTTAATAAGTGATAAGCAGTAATGGGTAGTCTCTATCATCACGGGACTTTTATTAATTGTTTTATTCTGTGTTGTTACAACATTCAATCTGCATAATGCATAGTGCATTTTAATGTAAAAATAATAATAATCATAACCGAAATCGAAAATGTGATTTTCTTAAAAAAATAATCGAACCGATCTCAAAAAGCACTAATCGCTCAGCTCTAGCTGTAGCAAACAGCCACACTCAGGGAACCCATTATCATTCCCTCTCAACAGCCATTTGATTTCTCCCATGTAATCTGACTCGGCAGGCATGGCCCTCCCTACATACAGCTGAGGGTAATGGAATCCAGCTCACCAGGGAGCTCTCTGCTTTGCTCCCACTGTCACATGGATAGAACAAGATACCCATAAGAAAACACAGTCACGTGTGTTTGCCAGTGCAGCCGACTATTGCCCATCTACCAGCTGCAAACTAGAACAACACCTGACAACCGCATTTCCCTGAAGTGTTGTGAGGAGAATTCATCACAAACAACCTTTTCATGTTGCATTAGCTTCAAGTCAATAGTATTTTGAGAAAATGCAAAAAAACACATCACAGACAGCGGTGTTATTATCAAAAGCATCTTGAAAAGTTAAGTTGTTAATATTTGTGACCGACCGCCTTGATTCGATCTTATGTAGCAACATTTGAAATTGTGTTTTTTACATTGCATAAAAGCAGAGACACAGAGCTACGAAATGGTATATCATACACTGCATTTGAGGAACAATAGGAAAGTAATTTTGCTTTGAAAGTTCATAAACTTGGAACCCCACTTTTGAGAAAATGGCCCTGGAATGTTTTTGGAATGGTACACCTACTGGAGAGCTCTTCTTTGTCTACACCCATTCAGCATCGGTCACCCCCTCTTAAGCCAGCCCCACCAGTCTCTTTAAGGATTCACATGTGAGGTCATGTGCTAAACAGTGAGTAGTGTAGTAAAGATTAAGACTAAAAGTGGTAAAAGTAGTAGCCTACAATAAGGAAAAATTCCATGTATACGGAAAGTGTCCAGATAAAAATATTTAATAAATATTAGATGATGCTTACCCAGACACGCTTGTCTAAATTGATGGGTCATGTGAAATAAATGCTATAACCCCCAGCCACATCTTGCTAAGTGGATGGTTCTTTACAGAAGGTGTAAACGGTACAGCGAAATGGTTACTTGCATAGTAGCAATATCAAAAAGAGAGAGTGCCAATATAAAGAAAAAAAAACAAGTGTCAATGCCAGTAGAGAAAGAACAAAATAATATACAGTATGTACAAGAACAATATCAATAACGATATCAGTGATATTAGTGATCGATGAGGTAGTTATATGCATACAATCAGGGGTAAAGTGGCTGAGCAGCAGGATAAAAAAAATTGTAGCAGCAACATATGGCATGTGTATTAGGAGAGAGTCATGTGAATAGAGGCACTGCAGATAGTGCTGATGACTGGGAACTGGTCCACCCAGACCACGAATGAACAAGGGAATCTATATTCGGAGAGCTTGTTTCTGTCCTGCCCTTGACTTTGGTGCAGGGCATGTGATGTCCATAGCCTCTTCGTCGCAAAACTCCCTGATTTTCTCAAAGTCTAGCTGTGTCCAGTCCAGATGGTGCTTGTACAGGCAAACCATCTATGGGAGGAAGGATGTCAGCGTTGTGCAGCAGCTGAATCCTGGTCCCGACTGAGTCCGAACGCTCCTTGGCGACAACAACACCAGGCTCCAGAGCATCGAAGCTGTAAAACAGGAAATAACAAACAAATGGAGAAGATATTACAACCTTGAATAACATTTATTCACCTCCCAAGTTTAGATAAGAAGAATAACCTCATACAATGCAATGGAAATGATATTCACCTGAAGTGCTGGTACTGCTTGATCTGTGGCAGCGGACTGAAGTACGGAGTCAGGTGTTGTTGCCAGCTATGGCTTTCCACCAGCACCGTACCATCATCTAGTCCAACTAGCTGTGGGATGTTGACCCCTGTCACAGTGCTGTCCTTCACAACACCAGCAATCTCGGAAAAAGTGTTCACTCTGGTGTTTTTGAAGCGCTGCTTGATGAGGCTGAAGCACCAGTCGGGGGCAAACTTGGTGTGGCCTGCGATCAGGAAGTGGTTCAGACTGTGGTGGAGCTTGTGCAAGGTCCGCCAGGCACAATACCAGAGCACAAACTTGTTTGACCACTGCAGTAATCACAATTCAGGTCCACACGGGTTTCCCCAACTCCGTAGTTGGTGAAGAAATAGTGCACGTAGTTGATGACTGCGCTGCTGCCTTTGCTGGATGACATGCCTTCATCAATCAAGTAGTTGACTTGTTGTGGTATTCCTTCACAGCAGACAAAAAAACAAGCCACCTTGCGAGAAGTTAAAAAGCAGATGTGACCTGGCTGCATAGGGTCTGAAGGATAGTGCACCTTCAAACAACAACAAAATAACATTTAAGAAATTAAAATGAATTGTCTCACCCCTGTCAGTTTGTCTTTACACAGCTCAGTGAAAGGCATTTGCCTGCTTCCCATATATATAGATATATACACACACACAAAAAAAGTATATATATATATAAGGAGGAAATGTTGCTTAATTGTTGAGCAAACTCAAAGCTGTAATGCATCCATGCTTGCTGGTTCAGTAGGGCCCCCCAGAGACAACTGCAGGTCTTGACAGGTGGTCTTGCAGTCAGCAACCATCTTCTGGTAAACAGAACGCTTACTCTGAACAAGCAGGAGATGGGTCTCTTGGTTCTTCAGCTTGGCTGACTTAACAGCTTCTGGCAGATTGGCAGATCTGAAGACCTGATAGTTGTTCCTCTGGCACTGCCAGCACAGGTCTGTCCTGGGCTTAGTGCTTGAGATGTGGGGCAGCTTGCTTGGCCCGTTGTTTCAAGTCACTCTGGTTCACACTGACCTAGCGATAGCGCCTGATAAATTCAGGCAGAAAAGTGATTGAGAGCAGTAGCAACACATTTGCAGTTCTCCATGGCTAACGTTGTATTTGTCGGAAGAAAAAAAACGACAGTAGAAAGGATTACCGAAGATGCTACAAGATGCTACACGGCAGACCAATCTGAAACTCATGTCTCGGCATGTCCAGCCCATTCATTATCTCAGCCAATCATGGCTAGCAGGAAGGTTCCTGTCTTCTTCTTTGGCTAAACCAACTAGGCTTGTAATTTAACAACTTTATTCGTATTTACAGATGACATATAGGTTTGTTATTAAGGCACATGAAAATTCAAATGTTCCAGAAGGCATTTCTGCCAAAAAACGCATTTAGATCAGAAATATAATTAACGTTGGTGTTATTTTCTCATGTGGCACACAGTTCATATCATTTCATAAATGTTGCAGGCCATAAAACTATGTTTTGCCCGCAATTGACCCATTGCCAAGTCCCGCCCTCATTAGTTACTGTTTGCGAGGTTGGACACTTTTCCCCGTGCAAATAATATTATTATAATTATTATTATCTGCGCACGTGTACAGATGCTCCTCACACTGCTACAATGGTGATAGTTATGGGACCAAAGCAGCTGAGATCTGTATCTCTCTGCAGGCATACTCGGGCAGATCCTCTACATCTCTCTTATCAAGCCCTTTTGTTCTTGCGACCTCCTTTCTTCTCCTCCATCTCAGCCTTCCCCATGGCCACCAACTCTCTTTTCTCCTCCACTGGTCACTGGAGCCATGGCAATGGTCATTGGTCCATCACCTCTCCCTAGTGCTGCAGTATGGTTGTAGGTCTGTGGACTGGTGTTGACCAGAGTTAGAACAGCACATTTTCACACCTCTTCTCTATTTCTTCCTTTGTGCTATCCACTCAACATGTTTTGCTTCATTTCCATTTTCTTCTTATAGATCTTTTTGGATCTTCTCAAGGAGCTCCCACAACATAGCCTGGGTGTCTCCCTTTATCTCTCTGCAGGCATACTCAGGCACACCCTCTCCATCTCCCTCCTCTAGCCCTCTTGTTCTTGCAACTTCCTCATTGTTTACATTTTAGTAATTTAGCAGATGCCTTTATCCAGAGCGACTTAGTTAGTGCCTTCATCTGTAGATAGCTAGGTGAGACAACCACATATCACAGTCGTAGTAAGTACATTTTTTTCCCTCAAAGTAGTTATCAGCAAAGTCAGTGCTCGTAGGAAAATAAAAGTGCATCTGTGCCTTCACCCTGGCCACCTCTTTCTCTCTTTTGTCCTCCATCTGGGCCTTCACCCTGGCCACCTCTTTCTCTCGTTTCTCCTCCATCTGGGCCTTCACCCTGGCCACCTCTTTCTCTATTTCTTTCCTCCATTGGGGCCTTCACCTTGGCCAACTCTTTCTATCTTTTCTCCTCCATGAGTTGTCCATGATGTGATTCGAACACGCAATGTTTGAGTTGCTATACCTTCGTGTTAAACGCCCACCTATCCTACCCGACCAACCTCCCTCCTTCCTATCGTTTCTATCTTAAGTAACCTACTGTCTTCATTTGTGATTGAAATTAACTATATATACAAAATCGTGTGCCTGTCATGAATTTCCAATAAGTAATTTATGTCTATTTCAAAATAATCTGTGATAGTGGGTTGTGTGTTGCAGTATGGTTCTAGGTTTGGGGACGGGGGTTGACCAGAGTAAGAAAAGCACATGTTCACATCTCTTCTCTATATCCACTCAACTTTCTTTCATTAATTTCCACCTTCTCTTTCTGTATATTTTCAAGCAGCTCCCACAGCATAGCCCGGGTCTCTCACTGTAGGCATACTCAAGGACACCCTCTCAATCTCTCTCATACAGCCCTCCTGTTCAATTTGGGGATTTTTACAACTGGACACCTCCTTCTCTCTTTTCTCCTCCATCTCATCCTTCACCCTGGCCATCTACTTTTCTGAAATGAGCAGTTCTTAAGAGGCATTGTGGTTACGACATGAACTGCAGAAATACGGCAAAATAACAATGTTTATCTCTGCGGTTGAATCACAAAGCAGAGTGGGTTTGGGTGTACTCTGCACTTTCTCGTTCAAACAAATGACTAGCAACGTTTTAAATTCCAAACCCCATGTTGTGTTAGAGCTAACATTGTGGATGGCAGTTTTCAGGTTACATGTCACAAAATAGTTTTAAAACAACTTCCGGTGGCTTAATCCAAAGCATAAATTGGAAAATTCATCTTTAGAGGCAGGCCTGGATGAATCCAAAATGTTTAGGAAATCTAACTTTTTAATGGACATAAAGGTCACAATGGACTTTCAATGACATTGAAATGGCTGTAATGAGGGCAATAGTCTTCAGGTACTCCGTCTGCCTGTGACCTTCAGTTTAAAGGGGAGCACTACCAAACTCTGCCTGTGAAATATTCCCATCTGTTGAATCAGCTTCCCTGAATGAAGCAAAAATATGACTGGTTGAGCTTCACATTACTAATCCAGTGCAATGGAGGCGGATCCTCTGTCCTGTCCAAGGGGCCTGGAATGCTCGCACCCATAGCCTCTCAGCAATGCATGCCTCATATTGCATCCCCTGACCTTCCTGTGGAATCTAAATCGGGTTGCATTTCTCTTCCACAGAATCCCCAGCTACATAGTAGTTGTCACTAGTTCACTATAATAGGCAGGTCATGTCTAAGAGGCAATTTGTTACCTGAATTGTTGAATCGAATCACCGGTTTCCTGTTTTAAAATTGGTAACGTTGAAAGCAGTGTTGCAGATGGTGGATTTCATGATTAAACTGAAGGAAGGCGCCACCAATGAAACTAAACCCACATCACATCTTAAATGGGGTCATACATGTTTACAGTTGGCACTGTGCCCACCACTTCACTGTCTCTTCAATGTAAATGTGCCGGAAATCTAACCGCGACCCCCTCTCGCCTTTCAAATGCCACCTGCTCATTAATCAACTGAAAAATTGAGGTGACCCAGTGCCATGTTGAAATGAGAAGTGAAAAGGCAATGAGAAGCTAAGCTCCATGGGGAGGGAGAAATGGTAGCTGATGAGGTCTCCTCTGAAGTGTTGGTCTGGCTGGCCTATCATAGTGTTCTTAGTCAGAATTCTTGGGGAGAACTGGAGTGCATCTGAGTAGTTGCTTATGTTCAAATCAAATGACATTTTATTGGTCACATACACATGGTTAGCAGATGTTAATGCGAGTGTAGCGAAATGCTTGTGCTTCTAGTTCCGACCATGCAGTAATATCGAACAAGTAATCTAACGATTTCACAACAACTACCTTATATACACAAGTGTAAAGGAATGAATAAGAATATGTACATATAAATATATGGATGAGCGATGGCCGAACGGCATAGGCAAGATGCAGTAGATGGTATAGAGTACAATATATACATATGAGATGAGTAATGTAGGGTATGTAAATATTATATAAAGTGGCATTGTTTAAAGTGACTAGTGATACATTTATTACATCCAATTATTAAGTGGCTAGAGATTTGAGTCAGTATGTTGGCAGCAGCCACTCAATGTTAGTGATGGCTGTTTAACAGTCTGATGGCCTTGAGATAGAAGCTGTTTTTCAGTCTCGGTCCCAGCTTTGATGCACCTGTGCTGACCTCGCCTTGTGGATGATAGCGGGGTGAACAGGCCATGGCTCGGGTGGTTGTTGTCCTTGATGATCTTTTTGGCCTTCCTGTGACATCGGGTAGTGTAGGTGTCCTGGAGGGCAGGTAGTTTGCCCCCTGTGATGCGTTATGCAGACCTCACTACCCTCTGGAGAGCCTTATGGTTGTGGGCGGAGCAGTTGCCGTACCAGGCGGTGATACAGCCCGACAGATTGTGCATCTGTAAAAGTTTGTGATTGTTTTTGGTGACAAGCAAAATTTCTTCAGCCTCCTGAGGTTGAAGAGGTGCTGTTGCGCCTTCTTCACTTCACCACGCTGTCTGTGTGGGTGGACTATTTCAGTTGCCCGTGATGTGTACGCCGAGGAACTTAAAACTTTCCACCTTCTCCACTACTGTCCCGTCGATGTGGATAGGGGGCTGCTCCCTCTGCTGTTTCCTGAAGTCCATGATCATCTCCTTTGTTTTGTTGACGTTAAGTGTGAGGTTATTTTCCTGACACCGCACTCCGAGAGCCCTCACCCTTTCCCTGTACACTGTCTCGTCGTTGTTGGTAATCAAGCCTACCACTGTAGTGTCGTCTGCAAACTTGATGATTGAGTTGGAGGCGTGCATGGCCACGCAGTCATGGGTGAACAGGGAGTACAGGAGAGGGCTGAGAACGCACCCTTGTGGGGCCCCAGTGTTGAGGATCAGCAGGGTGGAGATGTTGTTTCCTACCCTCACCACCTGGGAGCGTCCCGTCAGAAAGTCCAGGACCCAGTTGCACAGGGCGGGGTCGAGACCCAGAAGACGTCTCTCAAATCAAATCAAATGTATTTATATAGCCCTTCTTACATCAGCGGATATCTCAAAGTGCTGTACAGAAACCCAGCCTAAAACCCCAAACAGCAAGCAATGCAGGTGTAGAAGCACGGTGGCTAGGAAGAACTCCCTTGAAAGGCCAAAACCTAGGAAGAAACCTAGAGAGGAACCAGGCTATGAGGGGTGGCCAGTCCTCTTCTGGCAGTGCCGGGTGGAGATTATAACAGAACATGGCCAAGATGTTCAAATGTTCATAAATGACCAGCATGGTCAAATAATAATAATCACAGTAGTTGTCGAGGGTGCAACAAGTCAGCACCTCAGGAGTAAATGTCAGTTGGCTTTTCATAGCTGATCATTAAGTGTATCTCTACCGCTCCTGCTGTCTCTAGAGAGTTGAAAACAGCAGGTCTGGGACAGGTAGCACGTCCAGTGAACAGGTCAGGGTTCCATAGCCGCAGGCAGAACAGTTGAAACTGGAGCAGCAGCACGGCCAGGTGGACTGGGGACAGCAAGGAGTCATCATGCCAGGTAGTCCTGAGGCATGGTCCTAGGGCTTAGGTCCTCCTCCGAGAGAGAAAGAGAGAATTAGAGAGAGCATACTTAAATTCACACAGGACACCGGATAAGACAGGAAGTACTCCAGATATAACAGACTGACCCTATCCCCCCGACACATAAACTACTGCAGCATAAATACTGGAGGCTGAGACAGGAGGGGTCAGGAGACACTGTGGCGCCATTCACTGATACCCCCGTACAGGGCCAAACAGGCAGGATATAAGCCCACCCACTTTGCCAAAGCACAGCCCCCACACCACTAGGGGATACCTTCAACCACCAACTTACCATCCTGAGACAAGGCCGAGTATAGCCCACAAAGATCTCCGCCACGGCACAACCCAAGGGGGGGGGCGCCAACCCAAAGCACTTCATGATGACGGAAGTGAGTGCTACGGGGCGATAGTCGTTTAGCTCAGTTACCTTAGCTTTCTTGGGAACAAGAACAATGGTGGCCCTCTTGAAGCATGTGGGAACAGCAGACTGGGATAGGGATCGATTGAGGACGCGGATGCTCTGAGGACGCGGATGCTCTGAGGACGCGGCTAGGGATGCCGTCTGGGCCGGCAGCCTTGCGAGGTTTAACACGTTTAAATTTTTTACTCACGTTGGCTGCGGTGAAGGAGAGCCCGCAGGTTTTGGTAGAGGGCCATGTCGGTGGCACTGTATTGTCCTCAAAGCGAGCAAAGAAGCTGTTTAGTTTGTCTGGGAGCAAGACATCGGGGGCAATCTTGAAGCGTGGAATCAGATTGGTCGGACCAGCGTTGAACAGACTTGATCCCAGGCGTTTCCTGTTTTAGTTTCTGTCTATAGGCTGGGAGCAACAAAATGGAGTCGTGGTCAGATTTGCCGAAAGGAGGGCGAGGGAGTGCTTTGTATGCGCCGCGGAAGTTAGAGTAACAACGATCCAGGATTTTTCCAGCCCGGGTCGCGCATCCACCAGTCCAATAAGAGAGTATTCCTTGGAGTCCACCCTTTCCATCAGGGCCTGCACAGAGAGGTTGAGTGTCTGGATGGACAAAAAATCTACAGGGGAGGACATTGACTTGGAACATCTCTGCCAGTGGAGGCTGCTGAGGGGAGGACGGTTCATAATAATGGCTGGAATGGAGTCAATGGAATGGTATCAACCACATGGAAACCACATTTGATACCATTCCATTGATTTCATTCCAGACATTATTATGAGCTGTCCTCCCCTCAGCAGCCTCCATTGATTTCTGCGTAGCTTTGAGAAGATGTACAGTACATACAGTGCCTTCAGAAAGCTGTGTTACTGCCTGAATGAAAAATGTATTAGATTTTTTTTTTGTGTCACTGATCTACACACAATACCTCAATGTCAGGAGTAAAAATGTGCTTAACAAATTGCATAATAAGTTGCTAGTGGTTAACATGATATTTTAATGAATACCCAATCTCATACAATTATCTGTAAGGTCCTTCAATCGAGTAGTGAATTTCAAGCAGATTCAACCACAAAGACCAGCCCCCTGGCTGGTTTTTCAATGCCTTGCAAAGGGCACCGGTTGGTAGATGTGTAAAAAAAAAAAAGAAAAAAAAAAGCAGACACTGAATAACCCTTTGAGTATGGTGAAGTTGTTGATTAGGCTTTGGATGGTGTATCAATACACCCAGTCATTACAAAGATACAGGCATCCTTCCTAACTCAGTTGCCGGAGAGTAGTGCTGAGCGATAACTGCTTTTTGAGGTTGTTTCGGTTCGATTATAGAAATTATTTCACGGTTTTCCCATTTTGCTTTCGATAAAAAAATGTTTAACATTAAATGTATTTTGTATTGTTGGTTGAATTCAGTAACAACACAGAATAAAACAATGAATAAAAGTCCCATGATGGTAGTAACTGCCCATTACTGCATATCACTTATTAACCATTTATTCACATTGCTTTACTTTTAGATGAAATATTTCAGTTGTTGTGTATATTACATTTGTTTTATTTGATGACTTTATTTCATTCCAAGTCATCTAATCTCTATAGAGCTGCTGCCTATGCTGTCTGACAAAATCCCTATTTTGTTGTTCTTCAAAGTAAATAATGCATACTTTTATGACTGCTGAATAAATAATGCATACTTTTATGACTGCTGAATACCAACTAACAATCACAGATCAGTGGTTGTAATAGTAGAATGCACTTTTTCAAAATTGGGTACTGCATCATCAGTTTTCCTCTTGTCATGTGAGTCATTGCTGTGTCATTGTCAATTAGTTGTCATTCCAGTGTTAATTTGCTAAATTGTAATTACTTCGCTGCTATGGCCTATTTAATGCCTTACCTCCTTATGCCATTTGCACACTGTATATAGATTTTTCTATTGTGTTATTGACTGTACTTTTGTTTATCCCATGTGTAACTCTGTGTTGTTGTTTTTTGTCGCACTGCTTTGCTTTATCTTGACCAGGTCGCAGTTGTAAATGAGAACTTGTTCTCAACTAGCCTACCTGGTTAAGTAAATAAAGGTGAAATAAAAAATAAAATAAATAAAAAATTGCATACCTTAGAGAGCTATTTATAACTTGTCAGAAATGTTCAGATCAACTAGCTCATGTCAGCTAATGTTTATTAGCTAGGTTTTTAGCCCATTGATTTTGTTGTAATGTTTAAATCACTGAAATATCACATGAATACACATTAGACATAGCAAAATGTAAAGAATTGCATGAAATAAGCTTTAAACCTGCAAAATGATCTCCACGAACAAGAGGGGCGTGAACAGTTTGTGTTATGGACAGTGCTTGTGTCCATAGAAATAGACGTTGCGCACTCTCTGAGGGACCGCTGACTTATATCATGTATTTTCAGGTAGAGATACCTCGCAAAGCAACAGCTGCTCTCGATATCACCTGCTGATCATTGCGCATTGTCTCTCATCATTAGCAAGCGTAAAAGAAACACAGACCGAACAAGTAGATGCGCAACGGATTATGGTCATTGTAGTTAATTACCAAGTTTTATGCGATAAACTATATAGAATATTGGCCTGTTGGAAACGACATTTCCCTACGACATCGCACAGTTCAGGCTGGATCTGATTTATCTCCAGAGAAACTGGACGATGTGCGTATTGAGCTCACAGGGGAAAAAACGAATGAAATGGAATTCAAATAATTGAACTGATATCGGTCAATTAGTTGTTTTTAAAACTGAAAAATAACCAACAGTTCGGTTCATTGCTCAGCACTACAAACGATTCAGGGGTTTCAGCATGAGTCCAATGGTGATTTTAAAACAGTTACAGAGTTTAATGGTTGTGATATAAGAACACTGAAGATGGATCAACAACCCTGTAGTTACTCCACAAAAGTGAAAAGAAGGAAGCCTGTACAGAATACAAATATTCCAAAACATGCATCTTGTTTGCAACAAGGCACTTAAGTAATACTGCAAAAAATGTGGCAAAGAAGCAACCTTTTTCTCCTGAATACAAAGCGCCATGTTTGGGGCAAATCCAACACATCACATCACTGAGAACCACTCTTCATATTTTCAAGTATGTGGTGGCTGTATCATGCTATGGGTATAGTTGTCATCAGCAAGGACTAGGGAGTTTTTTAGGATGAAAATAAATGGAATACAGACATAAGCACAGGCAAAATCTTAGTTGCAGAAACTGGGAGACAAATTCACCTTTCAGCAGGACAATAACCTAAAACACAAGGTCAAATCTACACTGGAGTTGCTTGCCAAGAAGTCATTGAATGTTTCTGCCTGAGTGGCCTAGTTACAGTTTTGACTTAAATCTGCTTGAAAATCTATGGCAAGACTTGAAAACAGTTGTCTAGCAATGATCAACAATCAACTTGACAGAGCTTGAAGAATTTTTAAATGAATAACGGGCAAATATTGTACAATCCAGGTGTGCAAAGCTCTTAGAGACTTACCCAAAAAGACTCACAGCTGTAATGGCCGCCAAAGGTGCTTCTACAATGTATTGACTCAGGCGTGTGAATACTTACAGTACCAGTCAAACGTTCGGACACACCTACTCATTCAAGTTTTTTAATTAAAAAAAAACTATTTTCTGCATTGTACAATAATAGTGAAGACATCAAACTATGAAATAACACATATGGAATCATGTAGTAACCAAAAAAGTGTTAAACAAATCAAAATATATTTCATATGTGAGATTCTTCAAAGTAGCCACCCTTTGCCTTGATGACAGCTTTGCACAATCACCCAGTGAAGCATGGTGGTGGCAGTATCATGCTGTGGAGATGTTTTTTCAGCGGCAGGGACTGGGAGACTAGTCAGGATCGAGGGAAAGATAAATGGAGCAAAGTACAGAGAGATCCTTGATGAAAACCTGCTCCTGAGTGCTCAGGACCTTAGACTGGGACGAAGGTTCACCTTCCAACGTGACAACGACCCTAAGCACACAGCCAAGACAACGCAGGAGTGGCTTCGAGACAAGTCTCTGAATGTCCTTGAATGGCCCAGCCAGAGCCCGGACTTGAATTTGATCGAACATCTCTGGAGAGACCTGAAAATAGCTGTGCAGCGACGCTCCCCATCCAACCTGACAGAGCTTGAGATGATATGCAGAGAAGAATGGGAGAAACTCCCCAAATACAGGTATGTCAAGCTTGTGTCGTCATACCCAAGAAGACTCAATGCTTGAAGCCAAAGGTGCTTCAACAAAGTACTGAGTGAGTAAAGGGTCTGAAAACGTACGTAAATGTGATATTTCCGTTTTTTTTTTTAAAACAACTGTTTTTGCTTTGTCATTATGGAATATTGTGTGTAGAATGATAAGGGGAAAAAACAATGTAATCAATTTTAGAATAAAGCTGTAATGTAACAAAATGTGGAAAAAGTAAAGGGGTCTGAATACTTTCCGAAGGCACTGTATTTCATTAGGCTCTGTTGGCTATGGGCTCTCCAACCGTGTTCCAGGGGTCTTGGACCTATAGGCTACATTTGGGCTTCGAATTCAGGATACCCTCCAAGTGTAGAGCGCAGTCTTAACGGAGTGAATCTCTCTCTCTCCCAAACTCCTCAGAATTGCGGTGCTGCAAGGGGGTTGAAGTGGAAGGCAATCTTCTGTTTTGCAAGCTGTTCTTGCAGGATGGGAGACAAGTCAGCGAAGGCCTCACGCAGCTCCTTCTCTCCTCCCCGGAAGTTGGTTCCCTGGTCGGAGCACAGCTCAGCAGGCCTCTCTCTGTGGGCGATGAATCTTCTAAGGGCCATCAGGAGGTCTAAGTGTACACCCCTCGTGGTGAGACACTTGAAGATTATCCCCTATCTCTTCTCGATGCACCATCCCATTTTGACCTGGAAGGGCCTGAAGCGTTCCATACCCGCTTGAAGAGGTGCAGGCGTGCAGCTGGCAGGTCAGCCATCTTGAGGACAGCAGGTCTGTATTTCCATTGACAGCCTTCTTTGTAAGTGTGCTGGAGGTGACGGATAACTTCCCGCCCGCAGATGATCCAAAAAGTGCGGCGGATCTCTGCGAACATCCTCTCAGGGCCAGAATCTGTGCCACGTAACCCCCTGCATGGAGATCTGTTAGCTCTTGAATCTCGAGCCACCTTGGTGCCTACAAAAACTTTGAAGTGACAAGCCACATCAGCATGGTTGTGGAATCTGTTCACAGGATGGTCTGGTCGATCTTCAAGGTAAGCTCTTCCTCTAGTAGCTTGGCAAGCTGCACTCCAGTCTTGGCATGGAATGTAGTTGCTTATGAGCAACTCTGAACGGGTAGGTCTTGCCGTGACTATCTTCTGTTCACAGGTACGCAACGGACACTTCGGCTTTCTCAGATGCGTCGCAGAATACATGGACATCTCTGGTGACACTCGACTGGTCGACATCTGCAGGTACGTAGCACCTAGACAGGGTGATGTATGGCAGGATCTGTAGCTCTTCTTCCCAATCATTCCAAGCCTGAAGTAGATCTTGAGGGAGAAGAAGGTCATCCCAGTGTTTATCCCAGAGGTGCTGGACCAACACTTTGACTTGAAGGGTGTACTGCAGAATGAACCCAAGGTGGACGTACTGGCTGGCGAAAACCTTGTACACATTCCGCGTGGTCGGCACTTTGTAGTCCACGGCTCGATCCTTGTACTCCAAGGTTTCCAACTGGCAATGCCAGCTGAAGTCTAGGGTAGACTCAGGTAAATCTTCTTCCTCCTCTGGGGCAGGCCAAAGCTCAAGGCTGTCTAATCTGCACACCCAAGAATGGTCCAAGCAGCAGGGACTCGTTCAGGTTGAGACCCTGGAACTGGGAGGAACAGTTGAATACGATGCGATTTCTTGCCGCTGTGTCTCACCATGTGGTGGGGGATGTACCACGATTCTCCTTCTTGAGTATGTCAGGGCTTAAACTTCTTACCTGGGCTTGCCTGCATCAGCTTCTGTATCTCGGCACTGGAAGCTGCAGCTCTTTCTGGGTCCTTAGCAAGCCGTCTCTCCGTGCTTCTAAAGCTTGGCATCACCGCTTCCTTTGGGACTTGGAAGCAGGGCGTGTCTCTCTTGCACATTAGCAGGGTGACATAGAGAAGCACTACCTCCACGTGTGCAGTCTTGGGCTTTGAGCAGGTCGACGGCTTCCTGATCCTGCCTCGGCTGGGTCACATCTTCCTCATTCTGGAACGGTAGGGTGTCAATCTGCCAGAGCTTCTTGACATTCCTGAACAGCACAGAAATTGGGGGAATGATGGACGTCAGTAGGCACTTCTGTGGCCAGAGGTGTTGCTCCACAACCCTTGCCGGACCCTGAAGCGTCCATCCAAATCTGGTCCAGACGGCCGCTGGCCCGCCCGGAGGACCCAACCTCACTGGTTCGATGGCGGTGATGAAATTGGGATAATCGGCACCGATGAGGACAATAGGCCTGGCGTTGACGAATGGCTGTATGAGGAAACCAACCAAGTACTTGTACCTCTTCTGAAGGCAGGTCACTGGATAGGAATGGTCTGCTACTCCAAGATGAGTCACTGTGAAGGCCCCATTGATCTGGAAACTGGTCTTGGGTTGCGAGGTTGGAGAGATGCTTAAGGTCACTGATGCACCACAGAGGGTCTGCACCAGAGAGGGTCTGAAAGACTAGTTCTTCGGGGGTCCCCTGTAATTCAAGCTTCCATGCAGCGTCTGTAAGAAGCATGGTACGCTCGGACCCATCGTCCAGATTGGTGTAGGTGTCCAGGGTACGGTCTCCATGGAGTAGGAGCACTCTGATCACCTTCAGCAGGACACAATTGCAGTCAGCTGGTCTGTCCAGGTAAAGCACGTCTGTGGCTGTGCTTAGCAGGCAGCTTTCCACTTTTGGTGCCTCTTTGGTGGGGTCTGGCATTGACCTTGTGAAGGACTTGTAGATGTGTTACCCGGCAGAGACCACAGGGCTTCTTAAGGGTGCACTGGGACACCTGATGGTCCCTTCCACAATGCAAGCACGTCTTTCTGATCCACTCTATTACTTGTTCCTTGGTGAGCGTCTGGATGGCTGAACACTGGTTGAGATAGTGCTCAGAATTGTTGCAATAAGGACAGTATGGCTTCACCTTGCTTTTCTTCTTGCCAGCAGCCGAGCTGTTGGATGCTGTGGCAGCCGCTCCACTTTCCGGGTTGTCTTTAGCTCCATGAAGGATGGAAGCTGCACGTTTCCCATGGCGCCCTTCTGACTTCTGCCCAAGCCTGTCCTTATGCCCTTTGCCTGATGACTGGCCATTGTTGTCTAGACACCATGAATCATACTGTAACCACTCTGAGAACTCGAGTAAGGTCTATGTGGTACCTGTCTGGTGAAGAAGCATGTGACGGTGGGTGTCACAGGTGATAGCTTGCTGAAAAGGCATTCTACATGAGACTCACACATCAGCTCTATGTGGCCATATGGACCCAGTGTCCGGAGCATTCTCGCTAAGAACTGGACCTGTATTGTAAACTTGTTGAAGGCAGCTGTATCTCCACGGTGTACATCGGGAGAGTCCATGACACTGGCTATCTTCTTTAGGGTGACATGGTGTGGCTGTCCAAACTTCTCGTTTAGGACTGCCATGGTGTCTGAGTAAGGCGTGGGGGAGTTGAGGTAGGAATCTGTCACTAGGCAGACTTCTTTTAGCTTTAAGTGATACACCAGGATCTGATCCTTGAAGAGCTTGTTCCCACCAGCTGGCAGGGGGTTCTCTAGTGCGATCTTTAGGTGAGCGAACACACTTGGGTCTCGGCTCCTGAAGTTAGGGATGGTTGGCCTAGACCCTCTGTAGGTCCTGCACTGCTGCGGCGGCGAAGCCTCTAGGGGGCGGCAGATGGGGTTGAGGGTCTGGCCTAGGTAGCCATGGAACCTGGCGGGTCATAAGCTGCTGCATGAGGGTGAGCCCTATGAGGGAGAGACTTCTGGGTCACTGCACCAACTTAGCACTGTGAAAGTGCAGCACTGGCCTGGTGAGGATTTTGGCGATAGTCCCCATCAGGGTGCTAGCTTGACTCTCTGGGACAGTGCAAATGTGTAGCCTCTCTTGGATGGTGGCCTGGAGGCAGCAGCGGATGTTGCCTGATCCCTCATGACTTTGAGCTCACTCATCATCTTGTCCAGGAAGTCTACTACTTGTTCTTTCTCTGGCTGCTCTGGTTCTTCCTCTGTAGGCAATGGTGGTGGATAAGGCCACTCACCATCGCCAAATTCCTCTTTGTTGTCATCGCACTCCTCGCTGTACTCCTCGCTGAACTCTTCTTCTAGCTCAGGTGGGTGAATGAGGTGGACTGGAAGGACTGACCTGAGACGTACAGTGGGGCCAGACTAGAGGTCAACCGATTAATCGGAATGGCCGATTAATTAGGGCCGATTTCAAGTTTTCATAACAATCGGAAATCGGTATTTTTTTTTACACCTTTATTTAATCTTTATTTAACTAGGCAAGTCAGTTAAGAACACATTCTTATTTTCAATGACGGCCTAGGAACGGTGGGTTAACTGCCTCGTTCAGGGGCAGAACGACAGATTTTTACCTTGTCAGCTCGGGGGATTCAATCTTGCAACCTTACAGTTAACTAGTCCAACGCTCTAACCACCTGATTACATTGCACTCCACGACACGTTCTTAGCCTGTTACGCGAATGCAGTAAGCCAAGGTAAGTTGCTAGCTAGCATAAACTTATCTTATAAAAAACAATCAATCAATCATAATCACTAGTTAACTACACATGGTTGATGATATTACTAGTTCATCTAGCGTGTCTTGCTTTGCATATAATCGATGCGGTGCGTATCGTTGCTCCAATGTGTACCTAACCATAAACATCAATGCCTTTCTTAAAATCAATACACAGAAGTATATATTTTTAAACCTGCATATTTAGCTAAAAGAAATCCAGGTTAGCAGGCAATATTAACCAGGTGAAATTGTGTCACTTCTCTTGCGTTCATTGCACGCAGAGTCAGTGTATATGCAACAGTTTGGGCCGCCTAATTTGCCAGAATTTTACGTAATTATGACATAACATTGAAGGTTGTGCACTGTAACAGGACTATTTAGACTTATGGATGCCCCCTGTTAGATAAAATACGGAACGGTTCCGTATTTCACTGAAAGAATAAACGTCTTGTTTTCAAGATGATAGTTTCCGGATTCGACCATATTAATGACCTAAGGCTCGTATTTCTGAGTGTTATTATGTTATAACTAAGTCTATGATTTGATAGAGCAGTCTGACTGAGCGGTGGTAGGCAGCAGCAGGCTCGTAAGCATTCATTCAAACAGCACTTTCGTGCGTTTTGCCAGCAGCTCTTCGTTGTGCTTCAAGCATTGCGCTGTTTATGACTTCAAGCCTATCAACTCCCAAGATTAGGCTGGTGTAACTGATGTGATTAGGCTGGTGTAACTGATGCACGCTAATAGCGTTTCAATCATCACTCGCTCTGAGACTTGGAGTAGTTGTTCCCCTTGCTCTGCATGGGTAACGCTGCTTTGAGGATGGCTGTTGTTGATGTGTTCCTGGTTCGAGCCCAGGTAGGAGCGAGGAGAGGGACGGAAGCTATACTGTTACACTGGCAATACTAAAGTGCCTATAAGAACATCCAATAGTCAAAGGTTAATGAAATACAAATGGTATAGAGAGAAATAGTCCTATAATTCCTATAATAACTACAACCTAAAACTTCTTACCTGGGAATATTGAAGACTCATGTTAAAAGGAACCACCAGCTTTCATATGTTCTCATGTTCTGAGCAAGGAACTTAAACGTTAGCTTTCTTACATGGCACATATTGCACTTTTACTTTCTTCTCCAACACTTTGTTTTTGCATTATTTAAACCAAATTGAACATGTTTCATTATTTATTTGAGGCTAAAATTGATTTTATTTATGTATTATATTAAGTTAAAATAAGTGTTCATTCAGTATTGTTGTAATTGTCATTATTACAAAGACATTTTTAAAAATCTTCCGATTTAATCGGTATCGGCTTTTTTTGGTCCTCCAATAATCGGTATCGGCGTTGAAAAATCATAATCGGTCGACCTCTAGGCCAGACGGTTGTTGAGTAGACTTTGTGGGGGTGTAGCTGGAGCTGGCTGCAGTCGGGTCAAGGGGTGGCTGGAGACTGCAGACCTTTTCCTCAAGTTTCCTCATTTACTGTTTAACTTCGTCAAGCTCGGCGAATTCTCTCTGTACAGCTAGTTCAGACATATGCAGCTTCTCGTTCTCTTTATGGATCTCCTCTAGCTCTGCTTGGTAGACCTTTGGCAGCTTCCTGTGTTCCCGGTAAACGTAGGGTGTGGAGGGTTAGTATTTAGTATTTGATTAGGATCCCCAATTAGCCAAGGCAGTGGCTACTCTTCCTGGGCTCCAAACCTCTTCCTGGGGTCTGCTTTCCTCTGTGCTCTTTTCCTCTGCCAGCTGTAGGGTAGCTGGGGTTATGAACCATACCCTTTGTAGTGATGGCTCTGATGGTCCCACTTTTGGGCAGCATCTCATTGAACCTGGTGATTGGATGAGGTTGCATGTGAAGAGGTGAAGGGGGTCATATTGGCTTCTCCTTCTTGATGAGAATGCCACTCCTCTTCTTGCTCATGTACATCCTATAGTGCTGTGCCATGGTGTGGTGAAGCGTGCTGTCTTTGGCTCACATAGCCTACCTTGTAATTTTGTAGATGCTGTGGTAGCTGTGTCTGACGCTTCGGACAAACTGATGGCTACTACTCACGTAGTAGTCTTGCATCTTGCTCTGGAAGAAAGCACTGAAGATCTGTCTCGAATGGACCAAAATTAAGTGGAGGACCTGTTGGACTATATATTCTTAGGGTTTTCTTAGCACTTAATATGTTCTCTCCCAGGTACTTGTAAGGGCACAGATGACAGACAGGTAGGATTCCAGTTGAGGTGGTTTAATAACGCTGATTCACATAGAACAGGAACGGCACAGCACAGTGTATGGGCTAAGGCACTTTAAGGTATGGCTTGACAATTGTTTTAACCAAGAGTGTGTGTGGTTATGAAAGTAAAAGGGGAATGTAAATACAATAGTAAATGGCAGGTATAAGCTTAATACATCCTCCAATTACATTGGTAATAAACAATAATATGACTTCAATAGGTTATGTGCTGCACAGGACAAAACAGCCTAACAACATGGCTGTGACTTCACTAATTAAAGATCAGAAGGGTGTAGCCACCCAGCACTACAAAGCATCATCCTCACATAACTGCATGAACTTGAATGCATGCATGTCTACACAATCCACAATAAAACCAAATAAACTATACTTCACACATACAGTATTTATAGTTACAGGGCATATTAACAAGGCACTGGGGAACATTATACTATACAAATCACAAATGTCCGAAATGAGATGACAAAAACAACCGAGCTAGCAAGCTTGCATTTGCTAGCTTGTGGCAAAAACGCGAATTAGCATAACAAAGATAAACTACATAATTGTCAGCGAGTACGTCCACAACATTAACACATGAAGAGTAAGAAATATGTACTCATATATCTGAAGGATACACACTGGCCTTGGTAAAACAAATAATGCTAACTAAAGGAAAAAACAATAGATGGCTTGAACTAATCACTTGACTTTTCTCTAGTTACTTCCTTATCCACAGAGCTGGAGATCGCCCAGCATGCTCTGCTCCACTTAACCGGTGGGCGGAGCTACAGCTCTCCTATACTGAATAGTTTATTCTCCATAGCCTTTCATATGGTTGCGTTATATAATTCAGCACATTAAAGATACGGTGTGTAGCCAGATAAAATCAACATCAACTTTCGTGAGCACGTACAGGTGCAAAACAACACATATTCAACCAATGCCGATCCGTCAAATAACGTTCTTCTTTATTTTAGAAATTCAAATCATCTTTGACCAGTGGGAAGTCTTATTGTTTGCTCTAACATACACAATAACTGGTTGAAAAGCAGGAAACATACCGGCAAAATAGCTAATCTTTACAATCCTGGCATTTACACTGAAAGCTAAATAATTTATTACAACAGATTTAAAGCATACAAACACTTAATAATGTGTACTGGTCACTAACTGGTTTGAATCAAGGAATTGTGTGCTGAATTCAGGTTCAGTGCATTTGGATTTCATACATGTTTGTGTGATATAAAATCAAAACCAATATCTTAAATACAGGGATGAGACAAACAATCCTCTTGCACCCAGACAATGAGCTTTCGGTTTAAATTATTTCTCAATAATTCAAAATCTATCATTCTTTTCCTGAATGAAATGTCTGGATGTTAGTCTTGATTAAATTGAGATCACAGTTCCTCCTTGGCTAAATTACCATCAAAATAAGAATACAGAAAATAGTGAAGTACATATTTTTTTAAATGAAATACAGTATCTTAGTGAATATTTTTTTAACAAACACATGTTCAGTTAAGAGTCCCACATCCTACAATACTCCACACCAATCTTCTTTCCACACTATACAGTATAAGAATGTGTCCACTTAGCTTCTGGGATTCTTATACGCCATATTTGATTGTCCAGCATTTTTAGATAGTTGAAGGTCTTGACCATTTTTGGGGTTGTGAGAGCTATTGGTCATATACTGTAGAATGGGATGCCCTCCCTTTTATCTTGCACCAGCTGAAAGGGAGAGTTCAAAATTAACAAACTGGTTATGTATTATAAAACCCCAACTCAGGATCATACAGTATTTGAGAGGTGTGGTTATATAAATGAGACTGCTCCTTATAACATCCCTCCCATTACAACAGGAATTTCAGTAGCCAAACGTTGTCGAACGTTGCACATAGAAATGCCATGAATAGAGCTGGCGTGATTCCTTATTCCTTGTTCTACATAGCATATTTCTGTCTGAATGTTACATAACATTGCCTCCTGTTGAAATCACCCCTGGTGTGTTTACTTTGTGGTTACTCAATAGAACAGTAGAGGTCAGTATTGTATTATTGTCCAGATATCTGAGTTTGGCCTGTGTTGGCTGAAAGTGGGACAATAGCCATAGACCTAGGGGTTAATTGCACTGTGTTGCACAAATGACAGTAGCCCACATTGTCATTTGACAGATGTCTTTCTCCAAAGTGATTTAGTCAAAGAAGCCTCTTATACATTTTATTTCATCATAAATCTCTCAGAGACTGCAACATCCAAATCTCCCAAACAGCTTTAAAACAACTTGATGTAATAAAGTGTAGGCTTATTGAAAAGGAATTTGAAATAAATCCAAAATTGTGACAATAGCAGTCAGTTATCCAAAACCCTAACCAACACTTTCTCTCTCAGCAAAATTCCTGACCGCTGACACCATTTCCCCCTTCAGCTACTGGCCAACAGCTCAAGGCTCTTATTACACTCCATTTGCACACACTGCATATAGATTTTTCTATTGTGTTATTGACTGTACTTTTGTTTATCCCATGTGTAACTGTAGAATCTTAATTTGATCACACAATTGCAGAAGAACTTTACACACAGGGTCTGACCGGCAAACATTGACATTTGCCGGCCCAGGGAGCCACACAATAGGGGCTGTCCAAAATAATATGTGTTTGTGTGAGGAAGTCTGTATCTTTCATCCCCTGCTGGTCTTTCAAGGGAGGGGCAAAAAATCACAGGAAACACCTTCCCCTGCTCTCCCCAGCCCAGGCCCATTACTGAACATGCACAATGAAATATTAAAAGCGCCCAGCTTCCCGGGAATAATTGCATGTCCACGCCAGATAAAACAAAGTTGTAATGTAAAGGGATGGGGGAAAGGACAGAGAACTTGGAAAAGTTAAGTAGAAGACTACTGGTATGCATGTTTCTCTTGAACTTTGATCATTTGATTGAAGCTTTCTTCCTTGTCTTTCAATTATTGAAGGGTAGGAGTCATGGGAACTGCTTGGACTAATTGTTTGGTAGAATCTTTTCACACTACTGAACCGAGCCAAACTGCACTGGTCTGGTTAAGCATCCACCATAGTTGCAGGAACTGTGCTGAAGAAGACTGTGTGAAATATATAACAGCAATTGACAATGCTAACTTGCTAGTAAGTAAACAGTTTAAACGTACCACCTGAGGACTTCACCCCGAGAAGCATGACACCATCTTTGGTGCTGTCCGACCTGCTCTGGAAAGAGGCACTGCAAAGAGGAGAGAGCAGAGCATATTGGGAGTAAAATATAGTATTTTTCTTTAAAAGATGATGGTATATTTGAACTGTTCAAATGGGGTACTGTCTAAATGGTATCTTCGTCTACAGTCCAAAGACTATACTTACTTTTCTGTTCCATTATCAATTGCCTCTGTTGAGGGACAAAACAAAAGTGTGACACTTAGTTTGTAACGTCAATAGACTTCTGTGTATGTAGACATAGTGCTGTGCAGAGTCACATCTAATTCAGTAATTAAGTAATACCTGTGTGATCGTGGAGCTTCATGCATTTAAATTTGAAAACGAAGATGACAGCAGCCATCACAACTCCCAGGACTGGCAAAAGAATCCACAGCATCTTCTTATCTGGAGACAAAGAGGAAGCCCATCTTTCTTTAGTGTGGCAGACAAAACTGTTGTTTTTCACTCTATGAGAAGTTGGATTAGTACCATTGTTCCAACAATGTATCATGTAGCCAATTTATGATGAGTTGTAATTGAACATGGCCTGACTAATGACTTTGTACACACACACACACACGTGCACACACACACACACACACACACACACACACACACACACACACACACACACACACACACACACACACACACACTGACAACCCAGTCAAATGTGAAGTGTGTGCACCCTCTGGTGGGTGTGCTATTGGTAGAACATAGATCAGGAATAGGCAACCCTGGTCGTGGAGTGCCGCAGGCACTTCATGTTTTTGATTTAAACGACCTGGAAGACCAGGTGTTTTGAATTTAGGCATTCATTGAACTGATCCATTAGCCCCGTTGGTGAGGTGTGGTGCCTAGTTGGAACCAAATCCTGCAGTACCTGCGGCAATCTAGGAACAGGGTTGCCTACCCCTGACATAGATGTTGAGGTAAATGCGCCCATAAAGTTGCAACATTACTTGATTTAGGAGTTTCTGGTTCTTCTTCTCCAGCATGGTGACCTGAGTAGAGAAATAACATACTGTAAAACTCAAAATACTCTGTAGCGTGATTTATGTAGTAAATTCTATGATAACTTCTATGAACTTTCAATAACCACGAGAAGGAGATGCTAGTTCCATAATTTGGAACTTGCCATCTGGATAATGTGTCTATTTAAAATGTTATGTTTGTTTTGCTGACTGTGTGTGTTTTTCAGTGCGAGGTAAATTTGTGTCAGTGTGAGTTCATTTCTATACAGATGATGGTAGCAGAGGACCTACTGGCATCTTGACCCACAGTCCTATTGTTCATGTCTTCTACCTGACCTGGAAACATTGTAATTTGTATCATTATACCATCCTGTTCATTTTCAGATAGTGGACAAATAAGTGCATTGAGGGTAGGGTTGCAAAGCTACTGGTCATTTACCAAAGTTACCAGAATATTCAGTAATTTCGGTAATTAATAGGTCATTTATGGCAATCTATGGTAACTTTGATGATTTATACTTGAATAACTTTCCAAAATTGTATTGATATATAGTATTCCTTATTACAAATGAAAATAATGCCATTGTTGGTTAGATGCTTTTTTCATTAAATAGGCATTATTCTCTTGAACATACGGTCTATCCACTAGAAATTAATGGAAAATATGGACACAGGTCTAATAATGAATACTATATATATACAGTACCAGTCAACAGTTTGGACACACCTACCGGTACTCATTCAATGTTTTTTCTTAATTTTTTACTATGTTCTACATTGTAGAATAATAGTGAAGACATCCACACTATGAAATAACACATATGGAATCATGTAGTAACCAAAAAACTGTTAAACAAATCAAAAGATATAAAAATGTTTAGATTCTTCAAAGTAGCCACCTTTTGCCTTGATGACAGATTTTCTTGATTTAGCACCTGTGTTTTATTAGTTTCTTTATGAAAATAGTTAGCGAACACCAAGACAGTAGCTAAAGCGAGGGGCTATAGCAGCACACAAGTAGACATCAAATGCATGCTGGCCCGGGCATGCCCTGAGCTCATTAAGTTAGCACTACTGGAGTGAAATTGGACTGGGCGAGAAGGCCGACGCTCCAGCCTTTGGGAATCTCGCCAATAATGAATACTATATATATATATACATATATAAAGAGAGGGAGATAGAGAGGGAGAGCATATGTTTCAAGACAAAATAGCCCAAAAAAAAGCATCTAACCAGCAATGGTATTATTTTCAATCAACTCTGCAACAGTCCCAACAACTGTCTTTTTTCACAACTGCCAACAGTTTGGCGCCAAAACATTTACAAAAAGGACATTCACCTAGTAACAAAAATAAGTGTGTAAAAAAAATATAAAGGATATTTCATGCTGAATCTCACATATTAAACACCAATGGTATTCATTAAGTTGATGGTTTATATTTAGGATAATGTTAGTCTTATTTGATTATTTAAAATGTTTTAAGGGCACAGAGGGCCAGAGATAATTACAGACACCTATGATAATCTGAAGTACCCAGAAGGGCCACTAGATGTCTTGTGATAAATTATATAAAATCCTTGAAAGTTACCCAAATTCTTGTAGTTTACCTGTAAACTTCAAAATTTCCAGTAATATACCCTCGCTTTGCAACCCTACAAGCATTTCGCTACACTCGCATTAACATCTGCTAACCATGTGTATGTGACAAATAAAATTTGATTTGATTTAATTGAGGGACAGTGATAGTGCTTTAGACTTACCTGTAATCCCACCACCTGAAACTGAAGAAAACATTAATGGCAAACCATTGTTATTGGGTCATGAGGATAGTACCTGAACAAGGCAGTTAACCCACTGTTCCTAGGCCGTCATTGAAAATAAGAATTTGTTCTTAACTAACTTGCCTAGTTAAATAAAGGTAAAATAAAAATACATCAAGTGTTTTTTATTAAGAAATGAAGGCTATCCGAAATTATGTAATATCTACACAAGCTGGCTTTGTCATATTTATTTATTAGAATGAGTATACTTAAGTCACTTCCATTGATTGTTAGCTAGCGGTGGCTCGAGTTCGCTGAAGTTTTTAGTGGTTGTTAAGAGAACCCAACCATGGATTACAGTCTTCCTGGCCCATATAAACTACTTCCAGGGTAAGGAACCATCTAACGTTGAGTTGTAAAATCCTGAAATTCCCCTTTAAGTTTCAGTCTCATCCAGTCCCAAGTTATTGGTTTAGTGGGTTATTTGATGGAACATAAGTGAATAAATCAGATTGACAGTAAACGGTACCTTTCTCTTCTGGTTGTGAGGTGGTCAAGGATCCTGGTGAAGGAAATCCATGTCTCTGTGTGGTTGTCTGAATAACTGAAGAATGACAATTTTAGCTTTACTGTAATCAGTAGGCTATTTCTCATTACAGAGCAGAAGGTATCTTTAACCCAATGCTTTGCTTGCTATCATCTATCTTATCTCTATTGTAATTTGAGAGAGGGTAACAACCTCCTCTTACCTTGTAAGTTAGTGTTTGATGTAGGCTGAACTGTGGTCCCATTTGTGAGTGGGTCACTCGTGGGAACAGTTGTTGTGGCCTGGGTCTCTACCCATTTTGCTGTTAAGGGGGATGAATGCACTCATTTAGAGCATTTCTAACATTTAAGATCTGGGGCAGTATCAATCATCTTAGTAGGAGTGCTGATCTAGGATCAGGTCCCTCCTGTTCATGTAATCTTATTCATTGTGATCTAAAAGGCAAGACTGATCCTAAATCAGCACTCTGAGATCCTTGATATATGGGCAGCCTCTGGTTATTACCATTTGGTTATTCCAACAGCCATGCATCTGTAGAGCTTATTTGACATATGAGCACATCTGACCTAGGGTGTAGGACCTCTGTCATAGAAATACAGTTTACAGAGCAGACTGTAGTCAGTATTTTTTTCAAATGAAACTTAAATGGCCAATATAAATTAAATACCATCAACATTACCAGGTGGAGATGTGGAATGCACTGAGAGATGGGGTGGTGTTGCTGCTGTTTTTTCCGTGGCAGTTACTGTGACAGATTTGTTCTCGGTCACTGGAATGTAAAATCAGTCTAAGAGCAGAGTTACTAAACCAGCATGCTGTACCTCTCTCTAAAGAGGAACCCGTTCTAAGGTTACAATGTCCTAAGGTTTTGACAGTTATTTGAACAAGAGATTAATACAGCTGTTTGAATCTGAAACCATGCTTTGATATGTTTTCTTTTACTTACTGCGTGTGGTCACAGCAGCAGTGGCAGCAGCATCGGTTGTACGGACAGATGTAATGGGAGGAGGAACACTTGTATTGGGTGTCTCAGTTGCTATGATGACAGATCAAATATATTCTAACTCAGTAGTGTAAAATAAGATGCAAATCATCAAAAAGTAGCAGCAGGAGTCGTCGGTGCTGAGAAAATCTTAGACTTAAAATAGCAACCAGATTTAAAAAAAAGACTATCGCTGTCTATGCGTCTGCCTATTGTTCATCTCTTGAAATATTACCTCAGAACCTCATAATATACCTACGTGGAACTTGGTCTAATGGCAGTCCATCAGGTTGCCCTGCTGCTGGTTGTGCCATTGGCGCTTCTGATCTTTTTTAACAATACCTAACTTCTGTGGCAACACCAGAACCATACCGAACGACAAACAGGCAAAAAATGACTTCATGATTTAGTAAGTTGTTTACGATTTCAAGACTGAATGTAATATATTGTTGGCTAATACTTCCTGTTAAGAGAACCTGTAATTGTACCACGTTTAGCAATAAGCTTCACCTGCAGACTAATTCTCAGTAAGGTGCGGCTCTAAATCCTTAAGCAATCTAGAGGATGTGAGCACTCCAAAGAGCTCACATTATGACAGATCGAAAGTCACCATTTCTATTTTGGTCGCTAAAACATTTCCTCAGACATAATGGTCCCTTTTAGATTCAAAGGTTAGCCAATTGTGTTCCTGTTTGGCATGGTTTGAAAGACCACTGTCTGACATCTATTTATTTTAATTTTAAATCGGACGATGCACCCCTGAGAAAGCCGTCCCGTCTGTGACACTTTGAGGTGGATATCCTCTGCTTCAGGCCCAGACCTGTGAAAAGCTGCATCCTGTCCCAGACAGAGTATTGTTGTCCCCTGGCCCCTACTGGCTCGAACAGTCAAAGGGCCAGGCAGGGTTTCCTGTCTTCTCCCCCGTCAGAGAGGGGCTTTAGCTCAACTGTCTTCGTGCCTGATGTTTCACACTGACTTTTTGAGCACATAACCCAATACTTGACCCCTGCTTTTGCCTCTTTTTCCTCTGCTATAGCTGCATTTTGTCTTGTACAGAGACCACTCCTCATCGGCAGTGTCGGCAGATTCACCCCTGCCCCCACCCTTTCATAATAAGTACTGTACCTTATGGCAACAGTAATAATCTATTTCCATGATACAGGCAAATGCACTTGCATTTCACCCTTTATCAATTTAGTTTTCTGTATATTATGGTGGGACATAGTGGGGCAAAAAGGTATTTAGTCAGCCACCAATTGTGCAAGTTCTCCCACTTAAAAAGATGAGAGGCCTGTAATTTTCATCATAGGTACACTTCAACTATGACAGACAAAATGAGAAAATCCAGAAAATCACATTGTAGGATTTTTTATGAATTTATTTGCAAATTATGGTGGAAAATAAGTATTTGGTCAATAACAAAAGTTTATCTCAATACTTTGTTATATACCCTTTGTTGGCAATGACAGAGGTCAAACGTTTTCTGTAAGTCTTCACAAGATTTTCACACACTGTTGCTGGTATTTTGGCCCATTCCTCCATGCAGATCTCCTCTAGAGCAGTGATGTTTTGGGGCTGTTGCTGGGCAACACGGACTTTCAACTCCCTCCAAAGATTTTCTATGGGGTTGAGATCTGGAGACTGGCTAGGCCACTCCAGGACCTTGAAATGCTTCTTACGAAGCCACTCCTTCGTTGCCCGGGCGGTGTATTTGGGATCATTGTCATGCTGAAAGACCCAGCCACGTTTCATCTTCAATGCCCTTGCTGATGGAAGGAGGTTTTCACTCAAAATCTCACGATACATGGCCCCATTCATTCTTTCCTTTACACGGATCAGTCGTCCTGGTCCCTTTGCAGAAAAACAGCCCCAAAGCATGATGTTTCCACCCCCATGCTTCACAGTAGGTATGGTGTTCTTTGGATGCAACTCAGCATTCTTTGTCCTCCAAACACGACGAGTTGAGTTTTTACCAAAAAGTTATATTTTGGTTTCATCTGACCATATGACATTCTCCCAATCTTCTTCTGGATCATCCAAATGCTCTCTAGCAAACTTCAGACGGGCCTGGACATGTACTGGCTTAAGCAGGGGGACACGTCTGGCACTGCAGGATTTGAGTCCCTGGCGGTGTAGTGTGTTACTGATGGTAGGCTTTGTTACTTTGGTCCCAGCTCTCTGCAGGTCATTCACTAGGTCTCCCTGTGTGGTTCTGGGATTTTTGCTCACCGTTCTTGTGATCATTTTGACCCCACGGGGTGAGATCTTGCGTGGAGCCCCAGATCGAAGGAGATTATCAGTGGTCTTGTATGTCTTCCATTTCCTAATAATTGCTCCCACAGTTGATTTCTTCAAACCAAGCTGCTTACCTATTGCAGATTTAGTCTTCCCAGCCTGGTGCAGGTCTACAATTTTGTTTCTGGTGTCCTTTAACAGCTCTTTGGTCTTGGCCATAGTGGAGTTTGGAGTGTGACTGTTTGAGGTTGTGGACAGGTGTCTTTTATACTGATAACAAGTTCAAACAGGTGCCATTAATACAGGTAACGAGTGGAGGACAGAGAAGCCTCTTAAAGAAGAAGTTACAGGTCTGTGAGAGCCAGAAATCTTGCTTGTTTGTAGGTGACCAAATACTTATTTTCCACCATAATTTGCTAATAAATTCATAAAAAATCCTACAATGTGATTTTCTTGATTTTTATTTATTTTTTCCCTCTTTTTGTCTGTCATAGTTGAAGTGTACCTATGATGAAAATTACAGGCCTCTCTCATCTTTTTAAGTGGGAGAACTTGCACAATTGGTGGCTGACTAAATACTTTTTTGCCCCACTGTATTTGCAAGGGAGAAAACTGCCATTTCTCTCGCCACTCTAGAGAGGCGTGCACTGCAGTGACCTTTGGTTGGGTGTTTCCTGCAGATGTTAGATTCATACGAAGGAGATTTGCTGCCGATTGGACCATTTCACTTCGAAAGGGACTCAGGACAATAATCTCTCCCCCTGTGAGAGAAGGGGCAGTTTGGTTCCCACTGACTATCTGCAGTTCCAATCACCTCTCTGGGCAGCACATGGCGGTTAACGATCCTCTTGGATCCGTGCCCATGCTCCAATCAAAACAAACAATCTGGAGACTCCCTCTTTTTATTTTCCACCAGCCCAAGTAACCACATTAATTTGTCTTTGGCCTGGACATTATTTAATTCCTAGATGTTTTGTCTTTGTTATCCGTGTTGTCCGATGCATTACGTCCCTCGAATAGATCGCCAAAAATGGCTAAAGTTGATCATAAGTCGACTTGAAATGAAGTAGACATGAAATAAAGGTGTAAAGTGAACACAAGGTGATGAACAGGGTTCCTCATACACACCTAATAAATACTATTTTAGGTGTGCATTTTGTCTTTCAATAGACCTTTAATAAAATAGGAATAATTTAGGTCCTGCATGAATGTTTGGTTGGTCTCCCAGTTTTGGTTGGTCTCCCTGTCAACATTCATGTCCATGTGACCCTCTTGGGTGACTTGCACCATGGGGAGGTTTCAGGGTTATCCTGGTAACACTTGACGCAACTTAACACAAAGTGTTCAGAAATTGTATACTACTTTATAAATATTAATTGCACTTTATTAAGGTTTGTGGCTGTACCTTCCTCCACATGAGGCTGACCAGGATAATATACATTATTTGGGGAAAACTACACAAGATTCACATCAACAACAATAAAAAACAACGCTGCTCTTATCTCAGGCTACGGCAAACGTAAAAACCCACTGAGGCATCACTGGACGTCCCTGGAGAAATGTTCAACATGTGAGCCTGTCTGTTAGAACAACTCCCAGACATACTGTGTTTCATGTCATACTATAACATAATTCATGATCCAAATGTCGATATACAAGATTTTTTGTTGCAAACCAAGTCTGGTTAAGATGGTAAGTAAATACTACAGCCAATTAAAACAATTATTCTACTTATCAAGACAAAATAACATAAAACACAATACATTTCAACTACTGGTAAGTCATGTTGTCTATTTTTTAAGTGTACATTTGTCCTGACTACAACTTTTTAAATCCATTACTGACTGAATAAAAAAAAAACATTTCTGCATATGCAACAATAGATCCTTTTTCACCACGTACGATCTCCTATCCAAGTATGTTTGTAGTCATTTTTTACTCCCAAAAGCAGTTCTAAATATCCATGTAGGCTTACCTGTAGTGAGGAGCTTGAGCGGGGTTAGGAGAAGGATAAGAAGGGCAATCCTAACGGTCTTCATGGTGGTTCTACTGAGCGCTCCCGTCCTGGGTCCTTTTTAGGGGTCTGCAGAGCTGTGTGAGCCACTGCTATCAACCACTGGAAAAGTTGTTCACATTCTTGCCGATTTCTGCTTATTGGCACTTTCTTTGATAAAAAAAAATGGGAGGAAGTAGACCAGCTTCCCTTGAGGTCAGAGGGTATGGGGAGGCTATTTCGGCCAGTGGGAGAAGTCTTTCACGTGTCCCAGCTTGGACAGGATCTCGGCCCCAAAGGTGTGTTTGTATTTCAACGCCAACTCCTGTCACTTATTTTTTCCTGCCCGCACGTTGCAGGCGTGGCGTGACCGGTGTGAAGGAATCTAGTAAGTGTCTCAGACTTGGCTGGGCTGTGTATGACCCAAAGCAACATGTACAGATGTAGGATCTTAATTTGATCACTCTTTTGTTGCTGAGAATTTTCCTGCAAAGCAGGAAATGCAAACTTGTAGTCGATTTGAGAATTAGAAGGCTTCTAAAGGTTGTAATTTCCCCAATTTTCCCCAATTCCCTACATCTGTAAGGCCTGTCAGTTCAGAATGGGCTTTCAGGAAAATAGTTTTGCCTCAAACTGAACTGCATGTTCAGCTCTTCAGCATATCCTTGAGACACCCACATTTTCAAAGGAACTCATTCAAGGTGACAAATAATTGTTACACTTCTTATGTAAAACCGTGCTCACTAAAACCAATATAGTGGTCAGTTGCAACTCTCGTTTGACTCTTTTAATATAGCTAGGACCATTTTTTATTTATTTTTTCATTTTATTTCACCTTTATTTAACCAGGTAGGCAAGTTGAGAACAAGTTCTCATTTACAATTGCGACCTGGCCAAGATAAAGCAAAGCAGTTCGACACATACAACAACACAGAGTTACACATGGAGTAAAACAAACATACAGTCAATAATACAGTAGAAAAATAAGTTTATATACAATGTGAGCAAGTGAGATAAGGGAGGTGAAGGCAAAAAAAAGGCCATGGTGGCGAAGTAAATACAATATAGCAAGTAAAACACTGGAATGGTTAATTTGCAGTGGAAGAATGTGCAATGTAGAGATAGAAATAATGGGGTGCAAAGGAGCAAAATAAAAAAAATACAGTAGGGAAAGAGGTAGTTGTTTGGGCTAAATTATAGATGGGCTATGTACAGGTGCAGTAATCTATGAGCTGCTCTGACAGCTGATGCTTAAAGCTAGTGAGGGAGATAAGTGTTTCCAGTTTCAGAGATTTTTGTAGTTCGTTCCAGTCATTGGCAGCAGAGAACTGGAAGGAGAGGCGGCCAAAGGAAGAATTGGTTTTGGGGGTGACCAGAGAGATATACCTGCTGGAGCGCGTGCTACACGTGGGTGCTGCTATGGTGACCAGCGAGCTGAGATAAGGGGGGACTTTACCTAGCAGGGTCTTGTAGATGACCTGGAGCCAGCGGGTTTGGCGACGAGTATGAAGCGAGGGCCAGCCAACGAGAGCGTACAGGTCGCAGTGGTGGGTAGTATATGGGGCTTTGGTGACAAAACGGATGGCACTGTGATAGACTGCATCCAATTTATTGAGTAGGGTATTGGAGGCAATTTTGTAAATGACATCACCGAAGTCGAGGATTGATAGGATGGTCAGTTTTACAAGGGTATGTTTGGCAGCATGAGTGAAGGATGCTTTGTTGCGGAATAGGAAGCCAATTCTAGATTTAACTTTGGATTGGAGATGTTTGATGTGAGTCTGGAAGGAGAGTTTACAGTCTAACCAGACACCTAGGTATTTGTAGTTGTCCACATATTCTAAGTCAGAGCCGTCCAGAGTAGTGATGTTGGACAGGCGGGCAGGTGCAGGCAGCGATCGGTTGAAGAGCATGCATTTAGTTTTACTTGTATTTAAGAGCAATTGGAGGCCACGGAAGGAGAGTTGTATGGCATTGAAGCTCGCCTGGAGGGTTGTTAACACAGTGTCCAAAGAAGGGCCAGAAGTATACAGAATGGTGTCGTCTGGGTAGAGGTGGATCAGAGACTCACCAGCAGCAAGAGCGACATCATTGATGTATACAGAGAAGAGAGTCGGTCCAAGAATTGAACCCTGTGGCACCCCCATAGAGACTGCCAGAGGCCCGGACAACAGACCCTCCGATTTGACACACTGAACTCTATCAGAGAAGTAGTTGGTGAACCAGGCGAGGCAATCATTTGAGAAACCAAGGCTGTCGAGTCTGCCGATGAGGATGTGGTGATCGACAGAGTCGAAAGCCTTGGCCAGGTCAATGAATACGGCTGCACAGTATTGTTTCTTATCGATGGCGGTTAAGATATCGTTTAGGACCTTGAGCGTGGCTGAGGTGCACCCATGACCAGCTCTGAAACCAGATTCCATAGCGGAGAAGGTATGGTGGGATTCGAAATGGTCGGTAATCTGTTTGTTGACTTGGCTTTCGAAGACCTTAGAAAGGCAGGGTAGGATAGATATAGGTCTGTAGCAGTTAGGGTCAAGAGTGTCCCCCCCCTTTGAAGAGGGGGATGACCGCAGCTGCTTTCCAATCTTTGGGGATCTCAGACGACACGAAAGAGAGGTTGAACAGGCTAGTAATAGGGGTGGCAACAATTTCAGCAGATAATTTTAGAAAGAAAGGGTCCAGATTATCTAGCCCGGCTGATTTGTAGGGGTCCAGATTTTGCAGCTCTTTTAGAACATCAGCTGACTGGATTTGGGAGAAGGAGAAATGGGGAAGGCTTGGGCGAGTAGCTGTGGAGGGTGCAGTGCTGTTGACCGGGGTAGGGGTAGCCAGGTGGAAAGCATGGCCAGCCGTAGAAAAATGCTTATTGAAATTCTCAATTATAGTTATTTGTCGGTGGTGACAGTGTTTCCTATCTTCAGTGCAGTGGGCAGCTGGGAGGAGATGTTCTTATTCTCCATGGACTTTACAGTGTCCCAGAACTTTTTTGAGTTTGTGTTGCAGGACTTGGCACCAAAATCTACTGAGATGGTGAAAGGCACACCCCATCATCTTTGTTCCAGTTTCTTTTAATGAACAGTTAACTGTGAGCCATACCCATTGGTGATTAATGTGAGTTCCTCAGATAACTTCTCGAGCTACAGATCTACATTTGCATAGCTGCAGGGAGGGTGGTGGGATGATACGTTTTAATCAGCCCTTCCGTCAGTAATCAGGCCAGTCTTGCTCCCTCCCTGACCTCTAGGATCAGCATTGTTCTCCCACCATGCCTCAATTCTGAGCAATTTGTTGGTTGCACAAATTACGGTATATTGGCAACACTTTAATTTACAGTTCTCTGTAAATCTTCCCTAAGTCGTTATAAATGAGAATGTGCCAGCTTATAATAAGGGCAAAAAAAATGTTTTAAAAAATACACTGTAAACCCAATTATTAGATGTATTATGTAATCATGTAACAAAATATATTTGCAATGAAAATAAAGTCAATACTGTTTGATAAATAAATATAATGGACTGAGTGTCCATTTTTGTGTGTGAAGTGTTACATGCAAAAAAGGGTGTACAAATCACTGCCTATAGCAACTTAAAGCCATCAATTTGATTATTAATAATTTCAATTAATTATTTAAAAAAATATAAATTATGAGCAGAAGCAGCGCACATCTTTCAGAAGGGATCTCATTCTTGGAAAGCAATGAAAAATGGAATAAATTCCAAATATATATTTTTTTACCAAGTACTATGCATTTTTCATATACAGTTGAAGTCAGAAGTTTGCATACACTTAGGTTGTAGTCATTTGTGCATGACACAAGTAATTTTTCCAACAATTGTTTACAGACAGATTACGTCACTTATAATTCACTGTATCACAATTCCAGTGGGTCAGAAGTTTAAATACACTAAGTTGACTGTGCCTTTATATAGCTTGGAAAATTCCAGAACATGATGGCATGGCTTTAGAAGCTTCTGATAGGCTAATTGACATCATTTGAGTCAATTGGAGGTGTAACTGTGGATGTATTTCAAGGCTTACCTTCAAACTCAGTGCCTCTTTGCTTGACGTCATGGGGAAATCAAAAGAAATAAGCCAAGACCTCAGAAAAGAATTGTAGACCTCCACAAGTCTGGTTCATCCTTGGGAGCAATTTCCAAATGCCTGAAGGTACCACGTTCATCTGTACAAATAATAGTACGCAAGTATAAACACCATGGGACCACGCAGCCATCATACCACTCAGGAAGGTGGGTGTGAAAAGAGAAAATCAATCCCAGAACAACAGCAAAGGACGTTGTGAAGATGCTGGAGGAAACAGGTACACAAGTATCTATATCCACAGTAAAACGAGTCCTATATCAACATAACCTGAAAGGCCGCTCAGCAAGGAAGAAGCCACTGCTCCAAAACCGCCATAAAAAAAGCCAGACTACGGTTTGCAACTGCACATGGGGACAAAGATCGTGCTTTTTGGAGAAATGTCCTCTGGTCTGATGAAACAAAAATATAACTGTTTGGCCACAATGCCCATCGTTATGTTTGGAGGAAAACGGGGGACGCTTGCAAGCTGAAGAACACCATCCCAACCGTGAAGCACGGGGGTGGCAGCATCATGTTGTGGGGATGCTTTGCTGCAGAATGGACTGGTGCACTTCACAAAAAAAGATGGCATCATGAGGGCGGAAAATTATGTGGATATATTGACGCAACATCTCAAGACATCAGTCAGGAAGTTAAAGCTTGGTTGCAAATGGGTCTTCCAAATGGACAATGACCCCAAGCATACTTCCAAAGTTGTGGCAAAATGGCTTAAGGACAACAAAGTCAAGGTATTGGAGTGGCCATCACAAAACCCTGACCTCAGTCCTATAGAACATTTGTGGGCAGAACTGAAAAAGCGTGTGCGAGCAAGGAGGCCTATAAACCTGACTCAGTTACACCAGCTCTGTCAGGAGGAATGGGCCCAAATTCACCCAACTTATTGTGGGAAGCTTGTGGAAGGCTACCCAAAACGTTTGACCCAAGTTAAACAATTTAAAGGCAATGCTACCAAATACTAATTGAGTGTATGTAAACTTCTGACCCACAGGGAATGTAATGAAAGAAATAAAAGCTGAAAGAAATAATTATCTTGTAACGATTATCTTCCTCTTCTGACGAGGAGTAAGAAAGATCGGACCAAAATGCAGCGTGGTAAGTGTCCATGTTACTTTAATAGAACAGAACACGAAAATACAAAAATAACAAAGTGAAATAACAACGAAAATCGAAACAGTCCTGAATGGTGAAAACAAACACAAAACAGGAAACAACTACCCACAAACTCAGGTGGGAACAGGCTACCTAAGTATGGTTCTCAATCAGAGACAACGATAGACAGCTACCTCTGATTGAGAACCACACACGGCCAAACACAAAGAAATAGACAACATAGAACACCAGACATAGAATGCCCACCCCAACTCACGCCCTGACCAAACCAAAATAAAGACATAAAAAAGGAACTAAGGTCAGAACGTGACATCTCTGTACTATTATTCTGACATTTCACATTCTTAAAATAAAGTGGTGATCCTAACTGACCTAAGACAGGGAATTGTTACTAGAATTAAATGTCAGGAATTATGAAAAGAAATAGTTTAAATGTATTTGGCTAAGGTGCCGGAAGAAATGGCAGTAGTTTTACGGACGCCCAACCAATTGTGCTATGTGTTATTTTTCACGTTATTTGTAACTTATTTTGTACATAATGTTTCTGCAACCGTATCTTACGGAAAAAAAGAGCTTCTGGATATCAGGACAGCGATCACTCACCTCGGATTAGACAAAGATTTTTTCTGCTACAAAGACGTGCCAGCATCTGTCAGCATCTGGAGAATGTCTTGTGCGTACAAGACATTCTCCAAACACCCCACAGGACCGACATCCCCGTTATTTACAAGAGGAAGCGAGGAAGGTACAGAGGACAAAGAGCCAGATGCCTGGTCAGGACCCGGAGAAGGAGACTGGGAAAGCTAACGTTACCGTCAATACTACTCGCCAACGTGCAATCATTGGACAATAAATTAGACGAGGTACGGTCACAAATATCCTACCAACGGGACATCATAAACTGTAGTATCCTGTTTCACGGAATCATGGCTGAATGACGACATGGATATTCAGCTAGCGGGATATACGCTGCACCGGCAAGATAGAACAGCACACTCCGGTAAGACGAGGGGGGGCGGTCTGTGCATATTTGTAAACAGCTGGTGCACGAAATCTAAGGAAGTCTCTAGATTTTGCTCGCATGAAGTAGAGTATATTGTGATAAATTGCAGGCCACACTACTTGCCTAGAGAGTTTTCATCTATACTTTTCGTGGCTGTTTATTTACCACCACAGACAGATGCTGGCACTAAGACCGCACCCAGTTAGCTGTATAAGGAAATAAGCAAACAGGAAACCCCTCACGCAAAGATGGCGCTCCTAGTGGCCGGAGACTTTAATGCAGGGAAACTTAAATCAGTTCTACCAAATTTCTATCAACATGTTAAATGTGCAACCAGAGGGAAAAAAATTCTAGATCACTAACACCTTTTTTGCACTATTGGTTAGAGCCTGTAAGTAAGCATTTCACTGTAAGGTCTACACCTGTTGTATTCGGCGCACGTGACAAATAAACTTTGATTTGATTTGTATGTAAACTTCCGACTTCAACCGTATTCAAATACGCTCATTATTGCTTTTTTTCTATGGGATTGGTGATGTCAGCTCATTGTGGAAGAAAAAGAATGAAGCGGATGAGTGTAAAGCAGCTAGAATGCTATTGATGACGTCTTCCATTCTTCTTTGTTTTCATACGAGTGTCACGCACCCAGATGACCTTACACTGGTTGCTTGAGAATGTTGTTGTTATAGTATTGAGGTTGCAGACATTCACTTCCCCCGTATGAAGAATGTGAGCCCCTAGCAGATTGAAAAACCGATCTAAAGAACTTCTGGATAGATCTACTGAATTAGCATTCTAAATCCAGATATGTGCTTGCTAGAGGATTTGACGCAATAGTCGTTACTTGCATCTTCATGCAAATCATGTAAAAAATGTGCACACACAGTGCACTGTGGAATTCGAACAATTTTAGAAAATGTCAACAAATGATATCATATCAGTGAATCCTCACTTTAAAAAGTGTAGGGCCAGGATTCAATCCAATTGGGCTTTGCAGCTATGCACCGACATATGCAGTGTTTACCGTGAATATGGTCTCCGCGAAGGCAGGAACATTGCCTTTTTAAAGGTGCATAGCCGACAAAGCGCAATCAGATTAACTTTGAGCTTTACCTGTGAGGTGTATTACTTTGCTCCATTCCAAAGTCAAGACTCTGGCCTTCCCTAAACAGGATGTTAGAACCTGCTTCCTTCAATTGTGCATTGTTTCTCATGTACAACTGAACAAGTCTGACAAGGGCCACTGGGAGGGACTCCATGTCTGTTAACATCTGGCTGCAGCTCTACCTCACGCTCGTGACACTGTCAGAGCCCCACCAAACCAGTCTTAAATGTTGGTGGCACTGGCCTACTTTTTGATGATATGTACATCTTGCAGAGTGTAGCTTTAAAAAGCTAACAGTGGGTGAGACACTTTCTAATTTATTGAATTAGCTGGGGTTTAATCTTGACGAATCACTATCAATGACCATTATCATTGTTGTTACTATTATTATGGTCCAATAAATAATCATCTGTTTCACTCTGCTCTGTGGGAATACAGCTATTGATCAAAGGTCAGAATCAGGGTGGGAATGTGTTTGTTAAGGAAATATCTAAAGCATCCCAGGCATTACTCATCTTAAAGGAAAGTATTCAGAACCCTTGACTTTTTCCACATTTTGTTATGTTACAGCCTTGTTTTAAAATGGATGAAATGTTTTTTTTCCCTCATCAACCTACACCCAATACCCCATAATGACAAAGTTAAAACAGGTTTTTATACATTTTTGCAAATGTATAAAAATAAAAAAAACGGAAATATCACATTTACATATGTATTCAGACCCTTTACTCAGTACTTTGTTGAAGCACCTTTGGCAGAGATTACAGCCTCGGGTCTTCTTGGGAATGACGCTACAAGCTTGGCACACCTGTATTTGGGGAGATTCTCCCATTCTTCTCTGCAGATCCTCTCAAGCTCTGTCAGGTTGGATGGGGAGCGTCACTGCACAGCTATTTTCAGGTCTCTTCAGAGATGTTAGATCAGGTTCAAGTCCGGGGTCTGGCTGGGCCACTCAAGGACATTCAGAGACTTGTCCCGAAGCCTCTCCTGCGTTGTCTTGGTAGTGTGCTTAGGGTCGTTGTCCTGTTGGAAGGTGAAGCTTTGCCCCATTCTAAGGTCCTGAGCGTTCTGGACCAGGCTTTCATCAAGGATCTCTGTACTTTGCTCAGATCATCTTTCCATCGATCCTCACTAGTCTCCCAGTCCCTGCCGCTGAAAAACCTCCCCACAGCATGATGCTGCCACCACCATGCTTCACCTTAGGGATGGAGCCAGGTTTCCTCCAGATGTGACGCTGGGCATTCAGGCCAAAGAGTTCAATCTTGGTTTCATCCGACTTGAGAATCTTGTTTCTCATGGTCTGAGAGTCCTTTAGGTGCCTTTTGGCAAACTTAGGGCTGTCATATGCCTTTTACTCATGAGTGGTTTCCGTCTGGCCACTCTACCATTAAGGCCTGATTGGTGGAGTGCTGCAGAGATGGTTGTCCTTCTGGAAGGTTCTCCCATCTCCACAGAGGAGCTCTGTCAGAGTGGCCAAAAAAGTGGTCAGATGAAGCAGATGCTTAACTACAGGACTGTTTTGCTATCACAGACTGGAACATGTTCCGGGATTCTTCCGATTGCATTGAGGAGTACACCACATCAGTCACTGGCTTTATCAATAAGTGCATTGAGGACTTCATCCCCACAGTGACTGTACGTACATACCCCAACCAGAAGCCATGGATTACAGGCAACATTCGCACTGAGCTAAAGGGTAGAGCTGCCGCTTTCAAGGTGCGGGACTCTAACCCGGAAGCTTATAAGAAATCCTGCTATGCCCTGCGACGAAGCATCAAACAGCGAAAGCGTCAATACAGGGCTAAGATTGAATCATACTACACTCGCTCCGAAACTTGTCTTATGTGGCAGGGCTTGCCAACTATTACAGACTACAAAGGGAAGCACAGCCGTGAGCTGCCCAGCGACACGAGTCTACCAGATAAGCTAAATCACTTCTATGCACGCTTCGAGGCAAGCAACACTGAGGCATGCATGAGAGCATCAGCTGTTCCGGACGACTGTGTGATCACGCTCTCCGTAGCCGGCATGAGTAAAAGCTTTAAACAGGTCAACATTCACAAGGCTGCGGGGCCAGACGGATTACCAGGACGTGGCAGGTGTCTTCACTGACATTTTCAACATGTCCCTGATTGAGTCTGTCATACCAACATCTTTCAAGCAGACCACCATAGTCCCTGTCCCAAGAACACGGAGGCAGCCTCCCTAAATGACTACAGACCTGTAGCACTCACGTCCGTAGCCATGAAATGCTTTGAAAGGCTGGTAATGGCTCACATCAACACCATTATCCCAGAAACCCTAGACCCACTCCAATTTGCATACAGCCCAAACAGATCCACAGATGAGGCAATCTCTATTGCTCTATTACACTGCCCTTTCCCACCTGGACAAAAGGAACACCTATGTGAGAATGCTATTCATTGACTACAGCTCAGCATTCAACACCATAGTACCCTCAAAGCTCATCACTAAGCTAAAAATCCTGGGACTAAACACCTCCCTCTGCAACTGGATCCTGGACTTCCTGACGCGCCGCCCCCAGGTGGTGAGGGTAAGTAGCAACACATCTGCTATGCTGATCCGCAAAACTGGAGCCCCCATGGGTGCGTGCTCAGTCCCCTCCTGTACTCCCTGTTCACCCACGACTGCATGGCCAGGCATGACTCCAACACCATCATTAAGTTTGCAGATGACACAACAGTGGTAGGCCTGATTACCGACAACGACGAGACAGCCTATAGGGAGAAGGTCAGAGACCTGGCCGGATGGTGCCAGAATAACAGCCTATCCCTCAACGTAACCAAGACTAAGGAGTTGATTGTGGACTACAGGAAAAAGAGGCCCGAGCACGCCCCCATTTCATTGATGGGGCTGTAGTGGAGCAGGTTGAGAGCTTCAAGTTCCTTGGTGTCCACATCACCAACAAACTAGAACGGTCCAAACACACCAAGACAGTCGTGAATAGGGTACGACAAAGCCTATTCCCCCTCAGAAAACTAAAAAGATTTGGCATGGGTCCTGAGATCCTCAAAAGGTTCTACAGCTGCAACATCGAGAGCATCCTGACTGGTTGCATCACTGCCTGGTACGGCAATTGCTTGGCCTCCGACCGCAAGGCACTACAGAGGGTAGTGCGTACGGCCCAGTACATCACTGGGGCTAAGCTGCCTGCCATCCAGGACCTCTACACCAGGTGGTGTCAAAGACCCCAGCCCCAAATTGTCAAAGACCCCAGCCACTCCAGGCATAGACTGTTCCCTCTACTACCGCATGGCAAGCAGTACCAGAGTGCCAAGTCTAGGACAAAAAGGCTCCTCAACAGTTTTTACCCCCAAGCCATAAGACTCCTGAACAGGTAATCAAATGGCTACCCGGACTATTTGCACTGTGTGCCCCCCCCCAACCCCTCTTTTACGCTGCTGCTACTCTCTGTTTATCATATATGCATAGTCACTTTAACTATACATTCATGTACATACTACCTCAATTGGCCCGACCAACCAGTGCTCCCGCACATTGGCTAACCAGGCTATCTGAATTGTGTCCCGCCACCCACCACCCGCCAACCGCTCTTTTACGCTACTGCTACTCTCTGTTCATCATATATGCATAGTCACTTTAACCAGATCTACATGTACATACTACCTCAATCAGCCCGACTAACTGGTGTCTGTATGTAGCCTTGCTACTTTTATAGCCTCGCTACTGTATATAGCCTCGCTACTGTTATTTTTCACTGTCTTTTTACTGTTGTTTTTATTTCTTTACTCACCTATTGTTCACCTAATGCACTATTGATTAGAGCCTGTAAGTAAGTATTTCACTGTAAGGTCTACACCTGTTGTATTCGGCGCATGTGACAAATACACTTTGATTTGATTTGATCAACTCCCTGACCAAGGCCCTTCTGCCCCGATTGCTCAGTTTGGCCGGGCGGCCAGCTCTAGGAAGGGTCTTGGGGGTTTCATACTTCTTCCATTTAAGAATGATGGAGGCCACTGTGTTCTTGGAGACCTTCAATGCTGCAGAAATGTTTTGCTACCCTTCCCCAGATCTGTGCCTCGACACAATCCTGTCTTGGAGCTCTATGGACAATTCCTTCACTTGGTTTTTTCTCTGACATGCACTGTCAACTGTGAGACCTTATATAGACAGGTGTGTGCCTTTCCAAATCATGTCCAATCAATTGAATTTACCACAAGTGGACTCCAATCAAGAAACATCTCAAGGATGATCAACGGACACAGGATGGACCTGAGCTCAATTTTGAGTTTCCTAGCAAAAGGTCTGAACACTTATGTAAATAAGGTATTCCTGTTTTACATTTTTTTATACATTTGCTAAAATTTATAAAAACTTGTTATGCTTTGTCATTTTGGGGTATTGTGTGTAGATTGCTGAGATAAAAATACAAATACTTTTTTAGAATAAGGGTAAGGGGTCTGAATACTTTCTGAATGCACTGTATGCTTTCTTTTTTTCTGTGGTATCGTTTTGGTATCGTTTCGGTATCAATTATTGTGATGGTATCGAGTATTGTGATACTAAACCTGATATCAGTATAGAAGTCAAAACACTGACACTGAGTAACTAAATCTTTACCAATAAGCAGTAACGCTTGCTATTATTATTATTATTATTGTTATTATTGTTGTTATTATTGCAGTGATTATTATTCAAAATGGTAATGGTAGAGGTAGTATGGGTAATGGTAGTAGTTTAATGGTGGTATTGGCTGTAAGGTAACAAAATGTGGAAAAAGTCAAGGGGTCTGAATACTTTCCAAATGCACTGTAATCAATATGAATTCGGAGGTCAGAAATTATTAAATATTAAAGCATTAGACATCTCACTAAAGGCTTCAGTCATACAAAAGTTATACTTAAATCCAAACTGGTTCTCTAGCAGATTAGTACGAATGTCTCACCCTATGTTCAAGAATGGCCTTTTTCCCTTTATTCAGATTACAACCTCTCACTTTCGATTATTTGAAGATGAAATAATCTCCAAAATATCGCTATTTTTAAAACAAGCCATAGAAAGTTGGTTGCAATTTCAGTTTAATCCACCAGAAAAGACAGAACAAATATTACAACAAATATTATGGTTAAACTCAAATATACTAATTGATTCTTAGGGATAGGCGTCCCGTTAACGGGACATTTGTAAATCATGCAGCGCCTTATGTCACCATCGCAGATTTTAGAGAAACAACAAATGTCGGTACTGTGGTATCCCAGGAGGTCTAACCCGGGGGGTGGTAATAGAGGGGAGGTACGTGATGCGACGTTGGCTCCCTCTGCTGGGAGTACACGAGCTGGGCACCTCGACACGGATAGCTCCAAGTAGAGGTAATTAGGGGAAAGTGCCAACCACCTGTGGAGGCCACATAAAAGGAGCACTGTGGCACATCGCGGGAGAGGACCGGAAGAGACCGACACAGAGCCAAAGCTACGTGATTTTCTTTGTTATGTTTATTTCATGGCCTAGTAAAGTTGAGTTTGCGGACTAAAACCTCCATGTCTCTGTGTTAATCTCTGCACGCTCAACCCAACACCCCACGGTTTACCACAGTACATATAAGTGTCTTATATCGGCTGAAAGCTTGAATTCTTGATAATATAACTGCACTGTCCAATTTACAGTAGCTATTACTGTGATAAAATGCCATACTATTGTTTGAGGAGAGCTCCTAACAACAAAACACTTTTTTCACCGCAATAGGTTTGATAAATTCACCTCTGAAGGTGAAATGTGTACTTACATTCTGAAATCTTGTTCTGATTTATCATCCAAAGGGTCCCAGAGATTAAATGAAGTGTCGTTTTGTTAGATAAAATTATTTTTCATATCCTAAAAAGGTCAATATAGCAAGCACAATTGATTTTGTATTTCCACTCGTTCAATTTGCAAAGAAAGGAATCTGTGAAAATCTAACCCTAAACGTTGTTTCAACCAGTCAAATCACGTTCGTGTGTATTCCTCAGAGATCCTAGAACGTAACCAGACTTCACTATATCATTAGGGGTGTAGTATATCCTATAGGACACCAAATTTGGTAAGAGAGCAACGCCTTCATGGCACGCCGATGACGCGGCCGGTCTTCATTTGATCGACTGTAGCTTTGTCAAATAAGCACCAATCGGGGTCAAGCTAGCTAGATAGCCAATGAGCTGGGCTTTACGGGAGTATCCGGAAACCCTGTATATGTTGGTGCTTATAGGTGCTAACCTATTGTGGCAGCATGCCTTTTCCTTTTGGACAGAAATTATAAGAATATTCAGAGTTATGAAAACTGGTTGTTTTGCAAATGTTGAACTTATAATATGGCTACTAATAATGGAAAAGCTAAATCAAAGTCCAAGTATACAGATTTGCTGATATTCTTGCAGAAAAATGTAATATGAATGCAAATGTCTCCTTCACGATTTGCCCAAATCTACCTGGGTGACTTCACACTAAATGTCATGTGGTTCGCTCATACTTCAGGTTATCCGTCTGAAACGTTGCACATACACTGCTGCCATCTTGTGGACACCATTGGAATTACAACCAGAGTGATGGCTGGAATAGGGACCTTTCTGTTGCATTTCAAAGATGGTGGTAGAAAAAAAACGGTTGTTTTTTTTCTTTGTATTTTCTTCTACCAGATCTATTGTGTTATATTCTCCTACATTCAATTCACATTTCCACAAACTTCAATGTGTTTTCTTTCAAATGGTACCAAGAATATGCATATCCTTGCTGCAGGCAGTTAGATTTGGGTATGTCATTTAGGCAAAAATTGAAATATATATTTAAAAAGAAAAGAAAAAAGTATAATCTTTGTAAATGATATCATAAATAGGACTGGTGGAGTTGTCACACATGCAGCTAACAAAAATATATGGAAATGTCTGCTCTACTCAAAATTACAACCAACTAATTACAGCATTACTGCAAAAATGGAAGAGGCAAATGGAAGCGGGAGAAAGTAAGGAGCTTGTCTGTTGGCCCTGCATTAAAGACCAAAATTGGTTAGATAAAATTGTGATGAATAAAAAAGTATACCAGTTTAATTTAAGGATCAAAATATTGACATTTGAGCCATATATATGTAGATTACAAAATAGTTGGGAAGAGATTTTTGATGTACCGATTCCATGGCACATGGTTTATGAACTGATACACAAAATGACTCTGGACTCAAAAGTTTTTCCATTTAAATGAATATACAAAATTCTTGTAACCAATAGAATGTTATATGGGGATAACACCATCCCAGCTCTCCAGATTTTGCTGCGATGAGACAGAATCATTAGATATTTTGTTTTGGTAGTGTCCGTATGTAGCATTGTAACATTTACCTGGAGGTAACTCTGAAAACAGCACTGCTGGGGGATTTAAAAAGTCATAGTCAATCAATCAATAATATAATAATAATCTTAGCAAAAATGTTTATCTTTAATTTACATCTGTAGAAACTATGAGAATAGAATGGTTCAGAACCTTTGTGAAACATCACAGCACAGTTGAAAAATATATGACAAATGGAAATCAAAACTGGATGGTGTACAAAGACAGATGGGAGGGGTTGAGTGGGGGTAAAGGGGGGGAAAAGGGGGGAACGAAAAATAACAAGATAAGTAATGTAAAATATACTGAGTCAGTAAAATGTAGATAGGTTCTGAACCTTTGTGAAACAGCACAGTTGAAAAATATATGGCAAAAATAGATCAAAACTGGATTGTCTTCAGAGATAGATGGGAGGGGTTGAAGGTAGCTGAAGGATGGGAATAAAAACAAACAAAATAGAACTATTGTAAAATATATTGTGTCCGTAAAATGTATAAAGTATGTATAAACTGGAAGTAGAAGCCTAAGTGTTTTTGTCCATTAGTTTACTCCAATTAGGGAAGGGGTGGTAGGGTTAGGGGTAAATAATAATAATAATTTAAAGTAATTAAAAATATATATATATGGGTGATTGGAAATGATGCAGACAATTACATTGATGGGAACCACAATCTATCTGCAATATTAAAGCTGATCCCCTAAAAAACTACAACTAAAAACATTAGTTTTTTATTCATAGGCAAGGTTGTAGCAACCTCATGATGGCTACAGGGAAAATTCGAGCATCATGTAGTAGCCTAAACCCATCGATGTTACATTGAGCTGGGTGAATGAAATATGAAGGACAGTCATACAATATGCTGTAATAGAAATAAGGCAATGTTTATAAAAAAACGAATCATCCTCCCTCACCTTAAACAACACCGACCGCCACTGTTTTTGTCACGCCCTGGCCTTAGTTATCTTTGTTTTCTTTATTATTTTAGTTAGGTCAGGGTGTGACATGGGGGATGTTTGTGTGTTTTTTGTCTAGTCTAGGGTGTGTGTATTGTCTAGGGGGTTTTGGTAGAGTTCATGGGGTTGTGTTCAGTGTAGGTGTTTATGTAAGTCTATGGTTGCCTGGATTGGTTCTCAATTAGAGACAGCTGTCTATCGTTGTCTCTGATTGAGAGTCATATTTAGGCAGCCATAGGCATTAGGTAGGTTGTGGGTAATTGTATATGTTAGACGTTAGTAGCGTGTGTCTGCACGGTCGTTTGTTAGCTTCACGGTCGTTTGTTAGCTTCACGGTCGTTTGTTAGCTTCACGGTCGTTTGTTAGCTTCACGGTCGTTTGTTGTTTTTGTCTAGTTTGTATTAGTGTTCGTTTCATCTTCAAGTAAATAGAAGATGTATTTATATCACGCTGTGCCTTGGTCCTCTCTTTCACCTAAAGACGATCGTGACAGTTTTTCACAGCCTTAAAAGGAGAATTTAGCTTATTTTCTTTTTTTTTACAACTAAATCTCTATGTTTTATGTAAATGGTATGTTATAAAAATGGTCCAGACACTTTTTTTGTGATTTCACATGTTTTTGAAAAACTTACCCCAACCAGCGAGTCACTTCCTCATCTTCGTTGTGCAGTATGGGGGATCTGAAAAAAGTTGTAACAAATTCCCCAAAAACACCCAAGTTTGTCATTCCGAACTTTATCTGCAACGTTATATTCCATTTGGTTGCGACTCGAGAAATACCTCTCCATCCATTCTAGCAGCAAGCTGGATGGAGAATGGAACAGCTGGAAAGGGGAAACAGCTCAAGTTGCACAAAATGGAATATAACGTTGCGGATAAAGTTTGGAATGACACAATTTCATGTGTACTAAATCTAAAGACCTGCATTATTAGACTGATAGCTTTTCAGTTTCTAAAAGGATGTATTAAGGGTATTTTTTGTACATTTATCTATGTTTGTTTAGAGCCACGTACTGCACAACGAGTATGAGAAAGTGAATTGCTGGTTGGGTTAAGTTTCTCAAAAACAAGTGAAATTGCAAAAAACGTGTCTGGACCCTTCCATAACATGCCATTTACATCAAAAATGTAGATTTGGTTGTAAAAAGCAGAATTCTCCTTTAAGCCAAGTCTCTTAAGTTCCAGTGACTAGAGAGATACATACTTTTTGGGAGGCAGCTATGAAATCCAATTTATGAAATAAGTGTGCTATAGATAATAATTTATGAAGAGCTCATTATGAATGTTTTGGCGTACACCATGTAATCATCATTCAGTCATCATTAAAACATTTCCAAAAGTGTATATATTTAGGATGTAATACATTTTTTATTTTTTATGTTTACATTGACTTGAAATCTGAGAATAGGAATATACCACACACAAATAAACAGTTTCATTTAAGTTGAAATACATGCACATTTTTTATTGAACAGTAATATAAAATACTTTTTCATAGTTGAGTGCATGCTTCATCTGCCAACTGGTTTGAAGTTAAATTACAAAAGCAAGGCTTTATGTCGTGTAGTGAATTACTTGGGCACTTAAGCAGTTTAAAAAAAAAGAAAAGTTGTTTTGTTTTATCTTAAAGTATTAAGCAGTAACAAACCTGTAACTGATATACAAAGCAGAGTTCCAAATAATAATAACATTAATAATAATAGTAATCAAATTACACTTTCTGTGGCACGTTTACAAAACAGAACAAACATTTCTAAACCGTTATATGGCACTAACAGTTATCATGCATTTTGAGTTCCACATGTAACCACAAACCTCACAAGAATTGTCAAACATGCTAAATCCGACTGTGAGCACTTTCAAGCACATGTTAAAAATATGATTCCTTTTCCATCTCAGATAGTTAAATGTTTCAATTATAAAAGAAGTTGAAGCCATATAAAGCATTATCATGGCGTTAATTTAATGAATGCCGATATACATTTCCAGTATATATTCACTAAGCGCACTACATTTAAAAACAGGCCTCCGTAGCCAAGGCATTCAATTCATTTATCCATTCCTTTGTTTCATTTTATAAAACATGCATAGGCAGACACTTTCAGTTGATTGTTTTTTTTACACAATATAGGTTCTTTATGTTTACTTTGTTCGCAATACTTTAAAAAGAGAAAAATGAACACTCACAGAATTCCAGCAAGCCACAATAAAATCTATATTCCCAAAAAACAACAAAAACATATTTGCAAATAATATATAAATGTAAATTCCAGTTATGAAACTCCCAAAAAATAGGTATTCATCACCAAGGTAATAATTTGCCATTTTCCAGAAATCTGGGTCAAAAGCACACACCAAATGAACCTGAGGTAAGCATAATCTGTACAAAACCATAAAACTTAAATTTTTGGGGGCATTTAAACAATGTTGCAACATTCTTTTTAAGACTGCCTAATTTATTTCAGAGCTATTTTATAAGAGTAGCAAAAAAAGTTATCAATAAATAGTCCTTACTAAGTTTGTACACCCTTATATGTTAAAAACATGTTTTTTATGTTTTGCCATTTTTAGTGCTGTATTTTGTAAACGTACAATAGTTAGTAAGAAGTTACACAAAATTGCCATATCCAGTAAAACCAGGCTCTCCAACCCTGTTCCCGGAGAGCAACCGTCCTGTAGGTTTTCACTGCACCCCTAATCAAGCGTACCTGATTCTAATAATTAGCTGGTTGATAAGCTGAATCAGGTTACAGTAGTTATAACTGGGGTTGGAGCGAAAATCTACAGGAGGGTAGCTTTTCAGGAACAGGGTTGGCGAGCCCTGCAGTAAAATGAGCTAGGGGCTTTCATAAAATCTCTCTCTCTCTCTCGCTCTCTCTCTCGCTCTCGCTCGCTCTCTCTCGCTCTCTCTCGCTCTCTCTCTCGCTCTCTCTTGCTCTCTCTTGCTCTCTCTCTCTCTCGTCTCAGAATCAAGCACGTCATCACCAGCTTCGAGGAGGCCAAGGGCCTGAAAAAGTGAACGAGCGATAACTTTCCGTAGTTCGACCCACCCTGGTCGCCACAGGCTGCCACCACCAGCCGTGGTGGAGCGTGCCCCTTCACTGGATGTTGCTGCTGTCCTTGGCGTCCGTGCCATTGGTCTCCGAGGACAGAGCCTTGTTGAGGGAGTTGAGGCTGGCGTCGGAGGGGAGGCCGTCCCGCCTCGGGGGCATCCGCTCATTGATGCGGTCCAGGCCCTTGGCCTCCGCAAAGCTGGTGATTTTGTGCTGGGGCGAGAAGCCCTTGATGGCTGGAGGATGGAGGGATGGAGAGGAGAAAATGGAGGGAATGGGTGATTTAGAGGAGAGAAGTAGAGAAGACATGTACAATATTTAATAAGGTTACTTATTTCTGGTTCAGAAGCACAAACACACATCAGTGTGTTTGGGTTGTCTTTGGTTTTGTTCAGAGTCAATAATTAATTGTGATAGGAATCAAGTCATGTGATGACAAAATAATGAATTCCATACAACGAATAAAAATCAATTTTTTCTGAAATGGTTGACTATATAAACCATTGCACCTGAATGGAAAAATCACTTGATGGTTGTTAGCAGAGCAGAGGCTTAGTAGGCCAACCCACAGAAACCACGGCATCGACATTTTAACAACATAGTTATTTGTGAGAAAAATATATTTCTATACTATACTTCTCTCAATAGTATTACGCCAATGTGCATTTCATCTGCTTAGTGTTTTCATAGAAACAACTGCAGTAAGAATACACGTTGGGTGTGTGTATTTATAAGTATGTATATAACTTAACTTCTTAATGCAGAGACACTTGAACACTTAAATGATCAATTCTATCTATTTTTATTCTCATCTTGTAATATCATAGGTATAAACCATCCCATGCAGTGTTCATTCTGCCTTTTGAAGACATTAGAGAACTATAATACAATCAATATGAACAATTCAACAGAGTAAATGACAACACAATATCAATATCAACACCAATTACCATATTATCGTAATTATTTAACCCGAAAGACAAATGGATTACATAATCCTACTGAACATAAACCTACTGAAGAGGGTATGTCTGGTGCTGGAGGTAAATAGGTTTTCATTGTACCAGGAAATATTTACAAAAGTAAAAACACTGCTGATATATCACATAATTAACTCACAAGCAGAAAAGTATGTACACTACTGGTCAAAAGTTTTAGAACACCTACTCATTCAAGGGTTTTTCTTTATTTTCACTATTTTCTACATTGTAGAATAATAATGAAGACATCAAACTATGAAATAACACATGGAATCATGTAGTAACCAAAAAAGTGTTAAACAAATCAAAATATATTTTATATTTGAGATTCTTCAAATAGCCACCCTTTGCCTTGATGACAGCTTTGCACACTCTTGGCATTCTTTCAACCAGCTTCACCTGGAATGCTTTTCCAACAGTCTTGAAGGAGTTCCCATATATGCCAAGCACTGGTTGGCTGCTTTTCCTTCACTCTGCAGTCCAACTCATCCCAAACCATCTCAATTTGGTTGAGGTCGGGGGATTGTGGAGGCCAGGTCATCTGATGCAGCACTCCATCACTCTACTTCTTGGTCAAATAGCCCTTATACAGCCTGGAGGTGTGTTGAGTCATGGTTCTGTTGAAAAACAAAGGATAGCCCCACTAAGCGCAAACCAGATGGGATGGCGTATCACTGCAGAAAGCTGTGGTAGCCATGCTGGTTAAGTGTGCCTTGAATTCTAAATAAAATGACAGACAGTGTCACCAGCAAAGCACCCCCACATAACACTTTTTCCTCCATGCTTTACGGTGGGAAATACACATGCGGAGATCATCCGTTCACCCACACCGCGTCTCACAAAGATACGGCGGTTGGAACCAAAAATCTCAAATTTGGACCAAACCAAAGGACAAATTTCCACCGATCTAATGTCCATTGCTCGTGTTTCTTGGCCCAAGCAAGTCTCTTCTTCTTATTGGTGTTCTTTAGTAGTGGTTTCTTTGCAGCAATTCAACCATGAAGGCCTGATTCACAGTCTCCTGTGAAAGTTGATGTTGAGATGTGTCTGTTACTTGAACTCTGTGAACCATTTATTTGGGCTGCAATTTCTGAGGCTGGTAACTCTAATGAACTTATCCTCTGCAGCAGAGGTAACTCTGGGTCGTCCATTCCAGTGGCGGTCCTCATGAGAGCCAGTTTCATCACAGCGCTTGATGGTTTTTGCGACTGCACTTGAAGAAACTTTCAACGTTCTTGAAATTTTCCATATTGACTGACATTCATGTCTTAAAGTAATGATGGACTGTCGTTTCTCTTCGCTTATTTGAGCTGTTCTTGCCATAATATGGATTTGGTCTTTTACGAAATAGGGCTATCTTCTGTATCCCCCCCCCCCCCCCCCCCCCCCACCTTGTCACAACACAACTGATAGGCTCAAACGCATTAAGAAGGAAATAAATTCAACAAATTAACTTTTAAGAAGGCACACCTGTTAATTGAAATGCATTCCAGGTGACTACCTCATGAAGCTGGTTGAGATAGTGCCAAGAGTGTGCAAAGCTGTCAACAAGGCAAAGGGTGGCTATTTGAAGAATCTCAAATATAAAATATATTTGGATTTGTTTAACACTTTTTTGATTACTACATGATTCCATATGTGTTATTTCATAGTTTTGATGTCTTCACTATTATTCTACAATGTAGAAAATAGTAAAAAAAAATTAAGAAAAACCCTTGAATGAGTAGGTGTTCTAAAACTTTTGACCAGTAGTGTATGTAAGTCAATTATGAGATGAAATGAAGCATTTTGGGGAAAATACATCTGCAAATGATTCAGTGTGAAAGTGAACGTGGAAGTAAATAGTGTAAAAAAAAAAAAAAATCTGTCAAAACAACATTTTGCAACTGATGCTCTATCAAAAAATAAACCTGAAGATACTTGACTGCATATTTCAAAAAGGCACAACTGAAAACACCTGAGGACCCCCAGGACCAGACCACCCCACCACTGTACTACACAAACAAAACAAAAGGACCAAGGAAATGGAAAAGAGAAAAATGAATGGTAAATAGAGAGTGGGGCCCACATACACTGAAACATACAGTATACCACAGAAAAGTACTACAACAGTGAGACTACGCTCACATGCATAGACACTACTACAAAAGGTACTTGTTGCTAACCACTTGTTAAGCCTGCTCAGAACATGCAGCAAATTACTAAGGGACAAGGGGGCTATAATGGTAGTCAGCAGTTACATTTTCAGGATATCCTTTTTCTGGATCAGGAGGAAAAATTTGGGAGTAATTAGCGATATTATTAAATTATGTGTGTGGGAGAGGGGGCTGATGGGTCTTGCAGCTGTGTTGCTGCATAGTACAGGTCAGACACAGGTTATTAGCAGTTAAACAAAGAGAACAGGACACAGCAGGGCCACAGAGGAACCACATGGAAAAAATAAGCTAAAAGAGTCTGGTCACTGATGCACGTCATCCTCTAGGGGGTGCTTATGAGGAGTCGCTGAACAATTCCAACATATATAGCAGCTAGCTAGCAAATCACTATTTAGTGCGTAGTTGAGCTTGTTCTTTGTTGCGTGGCTTTGTTTGCCCATTTTGTTTTTGGAGTTGGAGTCCAATTTGGCTTTCAAAGCCTCTGTTGGAAAAGCAAATTTTGTTCTGATTTGTTTATATCTAACGTATATTAGTGCAAAGACAAAGCACAACTGTATTAGTTGTTTCAAAGGGGGACAATCAGATCGGTCTTTCATAGGAAGACTGAGTGGGTGGATGAGTTGGTGTAGGGGCATGGGGCGTTGTATGAAGTCACAGGTGTGACATAATATCCTGCTGAGTGCTGTTGTTTTTCAGAGAAACGTATGAGTGGACACTACTTAGTGGAGGGGATACTGCAAAACAATGTACATACAGACTAAGCTGAAAACCTTGTAGGTGGGAGGGAGGGGAGGGTGGCTATATCCTAGCAGGTGAAAAGAAAAGTAATGCATTTAATACTCTCCGCCTAGTATGATCTTTGTTCAACAGTGATATGATCTTTGTTCCCCTTTGAAACAAGTGTGGCTTTTCTATACTCCCCCCCCCTCTTTTTTTGGGGGGGGGGGTTAATTATTATGCCACAATTTGTTAGCGCAAACACCCAACACACTCTGTAACAAGCTACGGCGAGATGGATGAAAACACAGCAGGCGGGGGCCCCTGTCTATTGCGGTAAGAAGCAACAGAGAGGGCCGCCGGCCTAGTTACCTTCGTCTGCCTCAATAGCCTCAATAGTAGCTGAAGAGAAGAAGACGGGGGTTGCAAAACGAATGAGAAGAAGGGTGACCAGCGAGGAATTCATTTGGTTTTTCCCAGGAACCGGTCAATGAGCAGCAAAAAGAGAGAGCCAATGCAAAGACAACAATGTTAAAAAAAACTCTGTGTTTTTCGGACAGAGGACACTCATGGGAGGAGAAGCAGGAATCAAGCGGGTGTGTTAAGACAGACAAAGAAGGAAGGGGGTAGTTAACCAAAAAGGTGACAGACGGAATGGAGCCAGTCAAATACCCATTGTAGACACATGTGTGGTGCGCTGGTATTTTGAGCTTTGTAAAAGGGACAAGAAGCGGTGCTGGACGGCTATAGAAAATGGATGTCGGCAAGGGGGATGTCGTGACAAGTAGGACTGGAGAAGGTTGATGATTATCAAAGGGGTGAATGTGAATATCTGTCTGATGTATCCTCACTCAACAAACTACACACTGGAGCAGGGTTGAGGGGGGGGTGACATATGATCGGTGTTTAACAGGAGTTAGGTTACAGTACATGTAGACGTGTGAGTGAGAACAGAAACAACTCTGCCAAAGTCATAAACGCGGCTGCAACTGAACAGCCGAGACCAGATAAAAGAGAAGAAGAATTCAAAATGTTCTCAGAAACATAGGCTACTAGCTATCATGAACTGTAGCGCAGCCGCGTCTTTGGACATGAACCGTCGAAAGAGCAGATGCACCTTTAAAAAACACATCATGGGAATATTTTGATGCACTTACCACTTACCGTACAACTCCTTCTGTTTTTTAGCAATACTTATCATCAAACACTTATCACCAGAAATACGGAAATGACTCTGTACTCAGGTGGTGCACACAGAGAAAAAGAAATGGGCTCGGGTGGGACTGCAAATAATACTTAGCGGCTACAGTTCTACACTTGAACAGGTCGATGTGGCTATGGAGGTACGATACATAATGCACAAGAGCGACGTACACACACAGGAAAGCTATAAGGAGGTCCAAAAGAAACCAAGTGGTTGATGGATTGCACAACATTGCGGTAGAAGCACATTGGAGACTGTCTGAACAATAGGAGCCTATGGCGAGCTGTGATTCTACCAATGCTGCGACAGAAAATCTCTTTGAACGTCACTCTGCCTCCCAACATGGCTCCTCCTCGCTACTGCATCTCCATTGGATGGCTTTGGCCCATCGTTGCATCACTGGGAACTACTGTACATGGTTGCCCCTATGCAGTCGGAATCAACAATGTGTGGTTTGTGTGTATGTGTGTGAGTATATTTGTGTGTGTGTGTGTGTGTGCGTGTGGGTGTGTGTGCTTGAGATAAAGTTATAGACTACTGTTTATAGGGCAAACATGTAGCATTTCTGTGGTAAACTTCGGGAGAAGTGAACCCAGAAATAGATGTCGACGGTTGAGAGCAGAAGAGGCTCGAAAACATGACTTAAATTCACTGTAGGCCTACATTCTAAAACAACTGATAGAGGAGACTTAAACTGACCAAGAGAACCAAAGAGAGGAGAATGAAGTTCTTTGGATTTCTGCCTTGTTTGTGGGTGACAAGGTAGATAATATGTATCCCCTTTCATACACGGTTGTTTATGTCAATTCCAATTCATCCTTTGCATCTTACTCGGTACCTAGCCTTCCCTGACATCTTAAAAATCACTTCAAATTTGTCAAATCAAAGGACATGATTTTGTTCTATTTAAAATAAATTCAAATTCTAAATTGTCTATGTTATAGCCTGATTCCGTCGGTAGATTATTCAATTCCACTTGTCATCTTTGGAAGAAATGTCTTCCCTGTGGAAAAGCATCTTATAATGCTAGTCTGTCACGTAAAGGAGATCGATCGTCAGACTGTTTTTGGGAGTGTTTGGAATTCAACATAGGAGGGTGAATTCTACAATATTCTCACAAAACACTGCTGACACAATACTTGCACAACAGATTATACCTGTGGTTTCTAGGGAAAGAGGAGAAAGAAGAAGACAGAGACAATATTTGAGATATAACCAGTAGATTTCAGAGAGAAAGGTGGAGAGAGAGAGGGGGGGGGGGGTAAGGAAAGCAAGACAGCATTAAGAGACAATGGCGAAAAACTTCTAACATTTTATGACGGTATTATCTAAAACCAACATCAGAGAAAGGGACAAAGCTTTGCAGTACTTAGATATTAGCTTATTCTAGGGTAACTTTGCTGCAGTAATGTTTATATTGAATACAGATAGTTACATTGTATTTCCCACTGCTGCAACTGTGTTCTATGACATAAAAGTCGTAAAGAAATATACCGGGTTTAATTAAGAGAAAATGTCCTGAGAGAAAAAAAATGTGCGAAATAAGTATCAGGTAACTGCTTGTCTTTGAGGTAGATGCGTTGCTAATTAAATATTTGTATAAGTGTGTATTGATGGGGGCGGAACACGGTGGCCTGGGGAGTGTGAGGGGTGTTGTGGGCTAGGCATGGAGGTCCAGCGTGTGTGTTGTGGGGCGTACCATTCTGGAGCTTCTCCTTGCCTCCGGACAGCACTCCACTGGGCAGCATGCCGGTGGGGGTCAGCCCTTTCAGTGTCAACACACTCTCACTCTCCTCCCTACAGGGACAACAAACAAAGAAATGGAACTGGATTCAACTAACCATGAAGCTGTTTATTAGCTCAATGTTTATGAAAGTTCTTGCTCCTATTGCTTCAGCTGTATGAAATGACAATCAAGCCATGAACTTTCTTCTTCAGTCTCTTGACCACGATGATTCAGGATGTTGTTTTTAAATTGCTTGTTTTTTTGCTGTTGTTATTGCTTGACATCACTTTGAAATGTCTTTATTTAATGAATAGTGCTATAAAAGTTTAATAAATTATTATTATTATCTATTGGGAGTTGAACCCGGAAGTGAGAGTTTAAACAGAAAAGGAGCACTGAACAGGAAGAGTTGAGACACAGGAAGAGCTTTTCACTATTTAAAAAGTAACTGTCCAGTGTTTCAAGATTTCTATGAAATATGACCTATAATAAATAAAAATTTGAGTGAAATAGTTTTCCTTACAAAAAATGGTAATTAAGTTTGTTAAAAAGCATATTTCCTGTGTTTGAATAATGTAGTCGTGCCCCAACAACAGAATGGTGTGGGCGTATACCAGTCATTCAAAAATATTCATTCGAGTAGACTGCTGATTGGCCAGCTCAGCCAATGAGCCAACATGACATCATGTTTGAAACAGTCTGTTTGAGATACAAGTGTCACACCCTGACCTTAGAGAGCCTTTTTATGTCTCTATTTGGTTTGGTCAGGGTGTGATTTGGGGTGGGCATTCTATGTTTTTGTATTTCTATGTTTTGGCCGGGTATGGTTCTCAATCAGGGACAGCTGTCTATCGTTGTCTCTGATTGGGAACCATACTTAGGTAGCCCTTTTCCCTCCTTTCAGTGTGGGAAGTTGTCTTTGTTTGTGGCACTATAACCTTAAGCGTCACGGTCGTTTTTGTATTATTTATTGTTTTTGTCGACGTCATCAATAAAAAGGAATATGTACGCTCACCACGCTGCGCTTTGGTCTACTTCCTTTGATGTTCGTGACAACAAGTTTGAGGTGTTTCTTCTCCAATTTAGGCTTTGGCCACAAATACGTGCATAGGATGAGTCAACAACAGAATATTAACTTTTAAAAGTGAGAATTTCCCTGGACAGTTACTTTAAGAGATAATTGGGGACGAGGTTGGTCGACGCGCCATGCCAAAAATAAGTATTTAATCAAATACAGTATACGTTAATTAGTAATACATAAAGAATTTTGGCCTACGGTAAAAGGTTTTCATTGAAGCCTAATTCAAATCAAATCCAATTGTATTTGTCACATGAGCCAAATACAACCTTAACGTGAAATTCTTACTTACAAGCCCTTAACCAACAATGCAGTTCAAGAAATAGAGTTAATAAAATATTTACTAAATAGTGACTATGCTTAGATAATAAACAGCGAGTAGCAGCAGTATAAAAACAAAAGGGGGTAGGGTTCAATGTAAATAGTCCGGGTGGCCATTTGATTAGTTTAGTTGTTCAGCAGTTTTATGGCTTGGGGGTGGAAGCTGTTAAGGAGCCTTTGGTCCTAGACTTGGCACTCCGGTACCACTTGGTAGCAGAGAGAACAGTCTATGACTTGGGTGACTGGAGTCTTTGACAATTTGTTGGGCCTTCCTCTGACACCGCCTAGTATATACAGTTGAAGTCGGAAGTTTACATACGCCTTAGCCAAATACATTTAAACTCAGTTTTTCACAATTCCTGACATTTAATCCTAGTAAAAATTCCCTGTCTTAGGTCAGTTAGGATCAACACTTTATTTTAAGAATGTGAAATGTTTCTAATAGTAGTGATTTATTTCAGCTTTTATTTTCTTCATCACATTCCCAGTTGGTCAGAAGTTAACATACACTCAATTAGTATTTGGTAGCATTGCCTTTAAAATGTTTGACCCAAGTTAAACGTGTCGGGTAGCCTCCGCAAGCTTCCCACATTAAGTTGGGTGAATTTTGGCCCATTCCTCCTGACAGAGCTGGTGTAACTGAGTCAGGTTTGTAGGCCTCCTTGCTCGCACACGCTTTTTCAGTTCTGCCCACACATTTTCTGTAGGATTGAGGTCAGGGCATTGTGATGGCCACTCCAATACCTTGACTTTGTTGTCCTTAAGCCATTTTGCCACAACTTTGGAAATATGCTTGGGGTCATTGTCCATTTGGAAGACCCATTTGTGACCAAGCTTTAACTTCCTGACTGATGTCTTGAGATGTTGCTTCAATATATCCACATAATTTTCCGCCCTCATGATACCATCTATTTTGTGAAGTGCACCAGTCCCTCCTGCAGCAAAGCACCCCCACAACATGATGCTGCCACGCCCGTTCTTCACGGTTGGGATGGTGTTCTTCAGCTTGCAAGCCTCCCCCTTTTTCCTCCAAACATAACGATGGCATTATGGTGAAACAGTTCTATTTTTCCTTCACCAGACCAGAGGACATTTCTCCAAAAAGTATGATCTTTGTCCCCATGTGCAGTTGCAAACCGTAGTCTGGCTTTTTTATGATGGTTTTGGAGCAGTGGCTTCTTCCTTGCTGAGCGGCCTTTCAGGTTATGTCGATATAGGACTCGTTTTACTGTGGATATAGATCACTTTGTACCTGTTTCCTCCAGCTTCTTCACAACGTCCTTTGCTGTTGTTCTGGGGTTGATTTGCACATTTCGCACCAAAGTACGTTCATCTCTAGGAGACAGAACGCGTCTCCTTCCTGAGCGGTATGACGGCTGCGTGGTCCCATTGTGTCTTTTCTTGGTACTATTGTTTGTGCAGATGAACGTGGTACCTTCAGGCGTTTGCAAATTGCTCCCAAGGATGAACCAGACTTGTGGAGGTCTACAATTCTTTCTCTGAGGTCTTGGCTTATTTCTTTTGATTTTCCCATGATGTCAAGCAAAGAGGCACTGAGTTTGACACTAGGCCTTGAAATACATCCACAGGTACACCTCCAATTGACACAAATTATGTCAATTAGCCTATCAGAAGCTTCTAAAGCCATGACATAATTTTCTGGAATTTTTCAAGCTGTTTAAAGGCACAGTCAACTTAGTGTATGTCAACTTCTGACCCACTGGAATTGTGAGACAGTGAATTATAAGTGAAATAATCTGTCTGTAAACAATTGTTGGAAGAATTACTAGATGTCCTAACCGACTTGCCAAAACTATAGTTTGTTAACAAGAAATTTGTGGAGTGGTTGAAAAACGAGTTTTAATGACTCCAACATAAGTGTATGTAAACTTCCGACTTCAACTGTAGGTCCTGGATGTCAGGAAGCTTGGCCCCAGTGATGGTAGTGCGTACGGCCCAGTACCTCTGTAGCGCCTTCCGGTCAGATGCTGAGCAGTTGCCATACCAGGCGGTAATGCAACCAGTCAGGATGCTCTCGCTGGTGAGGCTGTAGAACCTTTTGAGGATCTGGGGACCCATGCCAAATCTTTTCAGTCTCCTGAGGGGGAAGAGGTGTTGTCGTGCCCTCTTCATAACTTTCTTGGTGTGTTTGGACCATGATAGTTTGTTGGTGATGTGGACACCAAGGAACTTGAAACTCTCGACCCACTCCACTTCAGTCCCGTCGATGTTAATTGAGGCGTGTTCGGCCAGTCCACGATCAGCTCCTTTGTCTTGCTCACATTGAAAGGTTGTCTCTGACCTCCTCCCTATAGGCTGTCTCATCGTTGTCAGTAATCAGGACTACCACTGTTGGGTCGTTAGCAAACTCAATGATGGGTGACCAGGGAGTTCAGGAGGGTATTAAGCATGCACCCCTGAGGGGCCCCAGTTTTGTTGCATATGTGTTGTTGCCTACCCTTACCACCTGGGGGCAGCCCGTCAGGAAGTCCAGGATTCAGTTGCAGAGGGAGGTTTTTAGTCCCAGGGTCCTTAGCTTGGTGATGAGCTTTGTGGGCACTATGGTGTTGAACGCTGATCTGTAGTCAATGAACAGCATTCTCACATAGGTGTTCCTTTTGTCCAGGTGGGAAAGGGCAGTGTGGAGTGCGATTGAGATTGCGTCATCTGTGGATTTGTTGGGGTGGTATGCGAATTGGAGTGGGTCTAGGGTGTCTGGCATGATGGTGTTGATGTGAGTCATGACCATCCTTTCAAAGCACTTCATGGCTACCGACTTGAGTGCTACGGGGCGGTAATCACTTAGGCAGGTTACCTTTGCTATTATGGGCACAGGGACTATGGTGGTCTGTTTAAAATATGTAGGTATTACAGACTTGGTCAGGGAGAGGTTGAAAATGTCAGTGAAGACACTTGCCAGTTGGTCCAGGCATGCTATGAGTACATGTCCTGGTAATCCATCTGGCCCCACGGCATTGTAAATGTTGACCTGTTTAAAGGTCTTGCTCACATCGGCTACGGAGAGCGTGATCTCACAGTTGTCCGGAACAGCTGGTGCTCTCATGCATGCTTCAGTATTTCATGCCTCAAAGCGAGCATAAAAGGCATTTAGCTCGTCTGGTATTCTTCTAGTTGTGAGTTTGTTATTAAGTCACATGATTTTGAACTTTCAAATAGCTATCCTGTCAAGTACAATGTGCTGACTTCTGCCTACGATCATGTAACTGGGCACATATTATAAAATACATAAACATACAGTGCATTTGTAAAGTATTCAGACCCTTTGACTTTTTCCACATTTTGTTATGTTACAGCCTTATTCTAAAATTGATTCAATAGCTTTTTTCCCTCATCAATCTACAAACAATACCCCATAATGACAAAGCAAAAACAGATTTTTAGAAATGTTTTCAAAAATATGAAATATCACATTTACATAAGTATTCACACCCTTTACTCAGTACTTTGTTGAAGCACCTTTGGCAGCGATTACAACCTTGAGTCTTCTTGGGTCTTCTTGGCTACAAACTTGGCACACCTGTATTTGGAGAGTTTCTCCCATTCTTCTCTGCAGATCCTTTCAAGCTCTGTCAGATTGGATGGGGAGCATCGCTGCACAGCTATTTTCAGGTCTCTCCAGAGATGTTAGATCAGGTTCAAGTCCGGGCTCTGGCTGGGCCACTCAAGGACATTCAGAGACTTGTCCTGAAGCCACTCCTGCGTTGTCTTGGCCGTGTGCTTGGAGTCATTGTCACATTGGAAGGTACACCTTCGCCCCAGTCTGAAGTCCTGAGTGCTCTGGAGCAGGTTTTCATCAAGGATCGCTCTGTACTTTGCTCCGTTCATCTTTCCCTCGATCCTGACTAGTCTCCCAGTCCATGCCGCTGAAAAACATCCCCACAGCATGATTCTGCCACCACCATACTTCACCGTAGGGATGGTACCAGGTTTTCTCCAGATGTGACGCTTGGCATTCAGGCCAAAGAGTTCAATCTTGGTTTCATCAAACCAGAGAATCTTGTTTCTCAAGATCTGAGAGTCTTTACGTGCCTTTTGATAAACTCCAAGCGGGCTGTCATGTGCCTTTTACTGAGGACTTGCTTCCGTCTGGCCACTACCATAAAGGCCTGATTGGTGGAGTGCTGCAGAGATGGTTGTTGTTCTGGAAGATTCTCCCATCTCCACAGAGGAACTCTGGAGCTCTGTCAGAGTGACCATCTGGTTCCTGGTCACCTCCCTGACCAAGGCCCTTCTCCCCCGATTGCTCAGTTTGGCCGGGTGGCCAGCTCTAGGAAGAGTCTTGGTGGTTCCAAACTTCTTCCATTTAAGAACGATGGAGGCCACTGCGTTCTTGGGGACCTTCAATGCTGCAATGTTTTTTGGTATCCTTCCCCAGATCTGTGCCTCGACACAATCCTGTCTCGGAGCTCTACGGACAATTCCTTCAACCTCATGGCTTGTTTTTGGCTGATATGCACTGTCAACTGTGGGACCTTATATAGACAGGTGTGTGCCTTTCCAAATCATGTCAAATCAATTGAATTTACCACAGGTGGACTCCAATCAAGTTGTAGAAACATCAAGGACGATCAATGGAAACAGGATCCACCTGAGCTCAATTTTGAGTCTTATAGCAAAACATCTGAATACTTATGTAAAGAAAGTAACTTTTTTTCTCGCTTTGTCATAATGGGATATTGTATGTAGACTGATTAATTAATTTAATACATTTTAGAATAAGGCTGAATACTTTCCCGAATGCACTGTAGGTAGACAGGAACTGCACACCTAGACATGCATCGATGATTCCCAATAAATACCTGAGGACAGAGAATACCCTGGCCATCTTGCCAATGGCACGGATCTTGTTCCGGATTACTTCCTTGCGTGCAGAGGCTGTGGCACCTAAAACACACACAAACACACACACACACACAGTTGTCAGGGTCAGACATTCAGGCCGTTTCCAACCATCACTGCTTATCTGGGTGAGGCATTTTCTTTAAGGTGTCTTCACTACCATACATGAGCTGGTAAAACCTAACACTAAGTTGTGCTTTTTGTCTACGTATGTGTGTGAGTGACTACTACCGATAGAAAGGAATCCTACCCTAAATGTTTATGTAACATTTATTTGACACTTGAATCATTGAGCAGATGTGTTTAGCACAGGAGTTATTTATAGTAAATGTGGGCCTCACAACAAAATCATACCACATAAGAAAATTATACTACATCAAAATACAGGTGGAGTGTGAGAGATGGAAATTAACACGAGTGCTTAGAAATATATGGAGAGAGAGAGAGAGAGTATGCAGAGAACAGTGAAAGACTCTAGTGGAGTGTGTTCCTTTGAACGGACCACTAGGGGGAGTATTGAGTATCCCTGCGCATGGGTGATGTCTTTTCTTGTTAAGATATACACTGAACAAAAATATAAACGCAACATGCAACAATTTCAAAGATTTTACTGAGTTACAGTTCATATAAGGAAACAAATCATAAAAAATAAATTCATTAGGCCCTAATCTGTGGATTTCAAATGACTGGGAATACAGATATGCATCTGTTGGTCACAGATACCTTTAAAAAAAAGATAGTGGCGTGGATCAGAAAACCAGTCAGTATCTGGTGTGACCACCATTTGCCTCATGCAGCGTGACACATCTCCTTCACATAGAGTTGATCAGGCTGTTGATTGTGGCCTGTGGAATGTCCCATTCCTCTTCAATGGCTGTGTGAAGTTGCTGGATGTCTGGTGGGAACTGCAACTCACTGTCGCACAATGTCGATCCAGAACATCCCAAACATGCTCAATGGGTGACATGTCTGGTGAGTTTGCAGGCCATGGAAGAACTGGGACGTTTCAGCTTCCAGGAATTGTGTACAGATCCTTGCGACATGGGGCCGTGCATTATCATGCTGAAACATGAGGTGATGGCGGCAGATGAATGGCACGACAATGGGCCTCAGGATCCCGACACGGTATCTCTGTGCATTCAAATTGCCATAGAAAAAATGCAATTGTGTTCGTTGTCCGTAGCTTATGCCTTCCAATACCATAAACCCACTGCCACCATGGGGTAAACTGCTCGCCAACACGACGTCATACTGTCTACTCTTCTCCAGTGTGCCAGTGGCCATCGAAGGTGAGCATTTGCCCATTGAAGAAGTCGGTTACGACGCCGAACAGCAGTCAGGTCAAGACCCTGGTGAGGACGACGAGCACGCAGATGAGCTCCTCTGGTTTCTGACAGTTTGTGCAGAAATTCTTTGGTTGTGCAAACCAATAGCTTCATCAGCTGTCTGGGTGGCCGGTCCCAGATGATCTCGCAGGTGAAGAAGCCGAATGTGGAGGTCCTGGGCTGGCGTGGTTACACGTCTTCTGCGGTTGTGAGGCCGGTTGGACGTACTGCCAAATTCTCTAAAATGACGTTGGAGGCGGCTTATGGTAAATAAATGATCTGGCAACAGCTCTGGTGGACATTCCTGCAGTCAGCATGGCAACTGCACACTCCCTCAAAACTTGAGACATCTGTGGCATTGTGTTGTGTAAATAAAACTGCACGTTTTAGGAACTCCCGAGTGGAGCAGTGGTCTAAGGCACTGCATCGCAGTGCTAGCTGTGCCACTAGAGTTTCTGGGTTCGAGTCCATGCTCTGTAGCTGCCGGCTGCGACCGAGAGACCCATGGGGCGGCGCACAATTGGCCCAGAGTCGCCCGGGTTAGGGGAAGGTTTGGCCGGCAGGGATGTCCTTGTCCCATCGTACACTAGCGACTCCTGTGGCGGGCCGGGCGCAGTGCACGCTGACTCGGTCGCCAGGTGCACGGTGGTTCCTCCGACACATTGATGCGGCTGGCTTCCGGGTTAAGTGGGCATTGTGTCAAGAAGCGGTGTGGGTCGTGTTTCGGAAGACGCATGGCTCTCGACATTCGCCTCTCCCGAGTCCATACGGGAGTTGCAGCAATGGGACAAGACTGTAACTATCAATTGGGGAGAAAAATGGGTAAAAAGTAAAATAATAATAATAATAACTGCACATTTTAGAGTGGCCTTTTATTGTCCCCAGCACAAAGTGCATCTGTGTAATGATCATGCTGTTTAATCAGCTTCTTGATATGCCACACCTGTCAGGTGGATGGAGTATCTTTGTAAAAGAGAAATGCTCACTGCCAGGGATGTAAACCAATTTGTGCACACAATTTTAGCGAAATAAGTTCTTTCTGCGTATGGAAAATTCCTAGGATCTTTTATTTCATCTCATGAAACATGGGTCCAACACTTTACATGTTGCGTTTAGATTTTTGTTCAGTATAGCTAGCTAGAAGTTTGGGCACAAAGAATGGTCTATATCAGTGGTCACCAACCTTTTCTGAGTCAAGATCACTTTCTGAGTTTTTATTACATGACTTAAAAAAAACATAAGCCTATGCAACATTAACCAATTAAAAACAGTTCTGTAGCAATCAGTTTTGTGCAGTAGGCTATAGGCTCAATACATTATCGCTGCATATTGGCTACACTTGAATTGCCCTGCCAATGTTGTTCTTCTCTGACCATTTTGAAATTATATTTCTAAATGTTAGGTATATGATCAAACTGGTAATACATCATTTGTTGTATAACTTGTGAGGCACAACTGAGTGAGCATAATAATTAGCTTTTTATTACTGGATTGATGGCCTGCATCTGATAGTCAGTCTGAGCGGAGGGAGGGAGCACCGGTGAGGCTGCCTCTCACCCGACACACCGCCCCTCCTCTCTCCTCTCTCCCGCCCTCCTCTGAGAAAAGGGGACACCGTCTTCCAGCTGATGGCGAAACTTAAGTCGCACTGCATTACTTCTGCCTCATGCACCAATTCATGCTGTTACTCCTATGATCAGAGGAAGTTCAATAATCCTTGATATTAAAAAAGACACAAGTTGCAAATAATAACAATGCAAGCTTATTGAAATGCGCATGTTATGGCTTATAAAACTGTTGAACAAAGTTTTGACAGTGCTGAATAACAGCTTAAACATAAACTTACTCATAAAAACAGCAGTTCTTTGGTGTATTTGTTGAGTCTCTCTCTATTCATGGTTTTAAAAGTTTTTAAATATCACATGATCAACTTTGCTGTGCGTTCAGGGCTTCTTTTTACAGTCCATGGCGCAAGGAAACTGTGCAGATACAGTGATCTGAGCTATCTGATTGGCCAGAGATAGGCCTATAGGTGCACTTGATTTGCTCTCTGGGCCTGACGGGTAAGCAGAGTTCTACCTTCACACACATAAAATGGTTCAAAATGAGAACACTTTGCCTTCCCAGCGCTAGGGCTTCTGAATGAAGTGCACCTACCGTCAACAGTGTGAAACGAAAATAGGAACGCAAGGCTTTATCGTTGTTTTTTTTTACAGAACTCTTTGGCGATCGACTAGGAATGGCTTGGAGATCGACCAGTCGATCGTGATCAACCGGTTGGTGACCACTGGTCTATATGGTGTGTTAGGACTGACAACACTACACTGTTTCTATTGAAGCTATAGGCTAGCTTTAATTCAATCAAGTGCAGATAACCGTACTGCAGGAAAGCTATGTTTAAGTTAACCGTATTAAAACCAACACACCATGCAAGCTGTTTAACACGCAAAACTATACCTCTCCGTTAAAAAAACTGTATAGTGTCAACATTCTGAGTGAACCTACAGCACAGTTATCTGCGATTGATTGAATTGGGGTATGTCTGTAAAATTATTATTTTTTTGATCAATACATTTGACATTTTTACTGATCAATATCAACATCAGTAACCAAACTGAGCATAAATGTTACAACACATTTATGTATTGTGTTAGTCATTTGGTTCCCAAAGTGCACGTGCCTGAGCAAGCACCACCAAAAAAAGGTATATTGGCACACGACAGTAGAGCTGAGGGTTGTACCTTTCTTGGGGGCATATATTAGATGTCCTTCTCAAGAACACCCCCAGAAGAGAAAAGAAAAGATGACAGATCAGTGGATGGACGGCTGAAGAATTACAGAAAAAGCGAATGAGAAGGACAATGAGGAGGAAGAGGCGGAGAGGAAAGAGAAAAAGAGGCGGCATAAAGAAAAGCAATGGATTATTAAAACAAAACTAGAAGAACAGAAAAGAAGGAAGACACATTAAATGAGGTGTGAAATAATCCCAGCATCGGGGAGAAGGAGAGAGCGAGAAATGAAAGAGAGAGCGAGAAATGAAAGAGAGAGCGAGAAATGAAAGAGAGACAGAATGAGAGTCAGACAGAGATGAAGAGAAGAGGGATACATGAGAGAGCGAGAGAAGAGAAACAGAAATACATAATGCAGAGAATATGAACATCGACACAATGGATATTGAACTATTGAAGAAAGTCTTTTAAGAAAAGAAAATTAGGAAATTATGAGATGTTAGCGACTAAGTCACCAAGGTTGTAAGTGACTAAGGAGTGTCTGTCAACTAGTAACGTTAGGGTCAAGGGTTAGAATCCATGTTCTACACCACACCACTTCCTGCCATACAGGAACAGGATATGACCTAAGCATTCCTTCCCCCTCACTATAGAGTTATGGTGACGTGTGTGACTTGGTAAGTAAGAGGCACGATGGAGTATCTAAAGGGCTTTTCTAGGAATGGGTGTTCCAAACCATCTCTACCTAGAGAATGCGTCTGGCCATTATGTTGTACAATGGAGCCTACTAGTGTTAAATGGAACCCATTTGAATGAGCTGTAAGATAAGGAATGAATGGAATGAGAAATCAGGAGGCATTGAATACCAGGAACACGGTGTGTTCCACCCATAGATACGCAACCTGAAGAGAATTGTGGCACGTGTTGACTTTTGTAACAAACTGTGTTACATAGTAGCTAATAGCTATTCCCCAACATAGGATAAAAAGGCGTGCGAATCCATGCGGGCTTCTTGCACTGTCAAGTTCTACTGCGGATCCAAAGAAAGTAAATGTGAAATGTATGCTTGTTGAGCTGATGAATGTTCCATCGGTCGAGGCTGCCCTCTAGTGGAAGTCAAGTCAAACACCGAGAGACACAACCCCATAATGATCTTTGTCCTTCCATGCCCAATTCCCCATTCTCCGTTTCTATACAGTTGCTCCTTCCACTCATTTACTTCCACATATTCATTTCACCATCCCAAGGGTCATTCCAACACTCAGAGGGGAGTTAGCAATGTCATGTCATTAGCAATTGCATTTGAGTTTTTGCTTAAATTACATTTGCATACTTATCAATGGTTTAGAGTGGAGCTGAGAAAGTGGAGCACCTGCATGTAAAAAGGAGAAAGGGAATTGGGTGTGTCTAACCTATCGTGGCAACGAGGGCACACCACCCTGTGAAACAGGAAATGCAACTTTGGTTTTATAAGTGGGGGGGACATAACTTATTTTACATTTTTGTTATCCAGTCGGATAAACACAGTCTACCCGATCGCTAGGAGGCGTACGCATGGTCCTAAAGCACACCGTTGCCTCGTTTTGTATCACATTCCAATGATATAACTGGAGGGAGGGAACATTTTTTATTTCAGTGAAAGTTGCGCCCCTGCTGTGAACACAGACTTACCATCGATCTCTTCGTCAGTCGTCAGCTCATCATTGGAGCAGATGCTTAACACGTTGACCAGCATCTCAGTGACTGCAGAGAGAGAGAGAGAGAGAGAGAGTTCTCAGCAAAAAAACGAATTGGTTGTCTACCCAAACACAGAACAACAGACCGCATACACATTACACATGTTAATAAACCAGCATGTTCATCAGAAAAACAGAGGGAAAGTATTTGCATGATATGTTGATTTTAAGAATGTTTTTGATTCCATTTGGCATGATGGATTACAGTGCATTAGGAAAGTAAGCAGATCCCTTGACTTTTTCCAAATTTTGTTACATTACAGCCTTATTCTAAAATGTATTAAATAGCTTTTTTTCGTCATCAATCCACACACAATACTCCATAATGACAAAGCAAAAACAGGTTTTTAGAAAGTTTTGCAAGTTTATTACAAATAAAACGCCCATAAATATCACATTTACATAAGTATTCACACCCTTTACTCAGTACTTTGTTGAAGCACCTTTGGCAGCGAATACAGCCTCGAGTCCTCTTGGGTATGATGCTACAGGCTTGGCACACCTGTATTTGGGGAGTTTCTCCCATTCTTCTCTGCAGATCCTCTCAAGCTCTGTCAGGTTGGATGGGGAGCGTCGCTGCACAGCTATTTTCAGCTCTCCAGAGATGTTTGATCGGGTTCAAGTTCAGGCTCTGGCTGGGCCACTCAAGGATATTCAGAGACTTGTCTCGAAGCCACTCCTGCATTGTCTTGGCCGTGTGCTTATGGTCGTTGTCCTGTTGGATGGTGAACCTTTGCCCCAGTCTGAGGTCCTGAGCGCTCTGGAGCAGGTTTTCATCAAGGATCGCTCTGTACTTTGCTCCATTCATCTTTCCCTTGATCCTGACTAGTCTCCCAGTCCCTGCCTCTGAAAAACATCCCCACAGCATGATGCTGCCACCACCATGATGCTGCCACCACCATGCCTTACCGTAGGGATGGTGCCAGGTTTCCTCCAGAAGCTTGTCCAAAGAGTTCAATCTTGGTTTCATCAGACCAGAGAATCTAGAGAATCTTGTTTCTCATGGTCTGAGACTCTTTAGGTGCCTTTTGGCAAACTCCAAGCAAGCTGTCATGTGCCTTTTACTGAGGACTGGTTCTGTCTGGCTAGACTACCACAAAGGCCTGATTGGTGGAGTTCTGCAGAGATGGTTGTCCTTCTGGAAGTTTCTCTCATCTCCACAGAGGAACTCTGGAACTCTGTCAGAGTGACCATCGGGTTCTTGGTCACCTCCTTGATTGCTCAGTTTGGCCGGGTGGCCAGCTCTAGGAAGAGTCTTGGTGGTTCCAACCTTCTTCCATTTAAGAATGATGGAGGCCACTGTGTTCTTGGGGACCTTCAATGCGTTAGAAATGTTTTGGTACCCTTCCCCAGATCTGTGCCTCGACACAATCCTGTCTCCAAGTTCCTTCGACTTCATGGCTTGGTTTTTGCTCTGACATGCACTGTCAACAGCGGGACCTTATATAAACAGGTGTGTGCCTTTCCAAATCATGTCCAATCAATTGAATTGTCCAATCAATTGAATCTCAATGATGATCATTGGAAACAGGATGTACCTGAGCTCAATTTTATGTCTCAGGGCAAAGGGTCTGAATACTTATGTAAATAAGGTATTTATTCTTTTTATTTTTAATACATTTGCTAAAATGTTTAAAAAAAATAAAATAATTGCTTGTCATTATGGGGTATTGTGTGTAGATTGATGAAAACAATTATATTTAATCCATTTTAGAATAAAAGGCTATAACGTAACAAAACGTGGAAAAAGTCAAGGGGTCTGATTACTTTCCAAATGCACCTTCTTTTTTTGCTGTGGTATCGTTTTAGTATTGTTTTGATATCGAGAATCATGATGGTATCGAGTTTTATGATACTAAACCTGGTATCAGTATTGAAGTCCAAATTCTGGTATCGTGACAACACTGACACTGAGTAACTAAATCTGTACCAATAAGCAGTGACGCTTATTATTATTGTTGTTATTGTTGTTATTATTGTTGTTATTATTATTCCAAATGGTAGTGGTAGGGGTAGTAGGGGTAATGGTAGTAGTTTAATGGTGGTAGTAGGGGTAATGGTAGTAGTTTAATGGTGGTAGTAGGGGTAATGGTAGTAGTTTAATGGTGGTAGTAGGGGTAATGGTAGTAGTTTAATGGTGGTGGTAGAGGTAATGGTAGTAGTTTAATGGCGGTAGTGGTAGTGGTGGTAGTAGGGGTAATGGTAGTAGTTTAATGGTGGTAGTAGGGGTAATGGTAGTAGTCTAATGGTGGTGGTGGTAGTGGTGCTAGAAGATGTAGTAATGATGATGGTCGTGGTAGTAGTAATATAGCGGTGATGATAATAGTAGTAATAGTCTTAGTAGGTAGTAGGTTGAAATATTGGTGGTAGTAATGATAGATAGTAATGGTAATGGTAGGGATGGTTGTGGTATTGGTGTAAATAACAGTGGTGGTGGTATCATTCATTTGAGTAGTAATAGGGAAAGGGAATACCTAGTTAGTTGCACAAGTGAATGCATTCAACCGAAAGGTGTCTTCTGCATTTAACCCAACCCCTCTTAATCAGAGTTGCGAGGGGGCTGCCTTAATCGACTTCACCGGCGCCCGGGGAGCAGTTGTCGTTGGGTGTTAACTGCCTTGCTCAAAGGCATAATTGCCGATTTTTCCCACCTTGTTAGCTCGGGGATTCAAACCAGCAACCTTTCCGTTACTGGCCCAACGCTATTAACCGCTAGGCTATCTGCCGTTATTTAACATGTTTAGCATATTACTGTCCTCATTATTTATCCTATGTTTGTTTTACTGTCCACTGTTGTGATTCTATTGTTGTTATTATTTGTCACGTTCTGACCTTAGTTCCTTTTTTATGTCTTTATTTTAGTTTGGTCAGGGTGTGAGTTGGGGTGGGCATTCTATGTTGTTTTTCTATGTTTTGTTCTGTATGTTATATTTCTATGTGTTTGGCCTAGTATGGTTCTCAATCAGAGGCAGGTGTCGATCGTTGTCTCTGATTGAGAATCATACTTAGGTAGCCTGTTTTCCCACTATGGGGTGTGGGTAGTTATGTTTCCGTTTCAGTGTTTTCACCATTCGGGACTGTTTCGGTTTTCATTTTGATTCTCTTGTTCTTTTTGTATTTTGTATTCATTCTATTAAAATATATTATGGATACGTGCCACGCTGCACATTGGTCCGATATTTCCTACTCCTCCTCAGACGAAGAGGACAAAAGCCGTTACATTATTATTCTTCTGTTATTATTACTATCTTATTTAATTATTATTTACAATTGTATTTATTTTCCATAAAACATTTTTATGATGTATACATTAATGCATTGACAATTTTTATGCAATGTTTCTCACGCCAATAAAGCAATTTGAATTCGAATTTGAGAGAGAGAGAGAGAGAGAGGGGGAGGGATGGATGGATGGAGAGAGAGGAAGGAAGGGGGAGAGAGAGCGAGAGAAGATGGAAGAGAGGAAGAGAGAGAGAGAGAGAGAGAGAGAGAGAGAGAGAGGGGAAGGGAGGGAGAATGAGAGAGAGAGAGAGAGGGGGGGAAGGGAGGGAGGGAGAATGAGGGAGGGAGGGAGGGAGGGAGGGAGGGAGGGAGGGAGGGAGGGAGGGAGGGAGGGAGGGAGGGAGGGAGGGAGAATGAGAGAGAGACAACCCTACGGCGTTAAGCTGAATGACATTTGATGTGATAATTTGGTCCCGCTATATTTGAAGTGTATCTTATGAAGACTTCATAACACATTCATATAGGCGTCATAAGCGCTGCATAAATGGTTCACAAATCATCTATAACCGTATTTCATGCTCTATAAAAGATAAATGTGAACAACTAAATTGATGCTTATGTCACACAGTTATGCCACATTATGAATCTTTAAAGAGCATGATATACGGTTATAGATGATTTGTGAAGCATCTATGTTGCGCTTCTGAAGCCTATGTAAAGGCTTTATAAAGCCTTCATAAGATGAACATCAAATAAAACAGGACCGATAATTGTTATGGACACATCTCATTTGATATTTTTGGTTGATACTGTAGGTTAGGCATGACTACAGCCACACATACCACTGGGCGTGATAATTGGTCATCTCAATTGTTATTTCTGGTTGTTGTATTGTTAGGCATGACTATATCCACATATACCGATGCATGTGACTGCATTTGAGTACTAATAACAGCCACAACAGCAGTTCCCTAAATGTATTCTGCCATCATATGAATGAATTAAATGAACTTGACCTGGAGGAATAGTGTGTGTGTGTGTGTGTGTGTGTGTGTGTGCGTGCGTGCGTACGTGCGTGCGTGCGTGCGTGCGTGCGTGCGTGCGTGCATGCGTGTGTCCCGTTCACCTTTCTCCCCAACAAAGGGCAGGGACCAGGTGAAGACGTCCATGAAGTTGGGCAGCCAGTAGGGGTGAGGGGAGCAGTTGAACTGCCTGATGTTCATCACGTTGTTCTCATACTTCAGCACTGCAGCTATAGGGAACAGACAAAACACAAGTTAGATTAATTTGAATAAATATGTACTTCAGCCATTTAAGTTTCCTTACTAAAAAAACATATATTTCTGTAAGTATGAATTCAAGGACAGGAAATGCTCTGTATGTTGCAGACAGAAATAGAATGAATAGAGCTGACATGATGACCTGTTCTATGTGTCAGACAATCATTTATGTTCTACACAATACATTTCTTTCTGTAAAGTTATATCCTCTTAATCTCGGTTAACCCAGAACTAAAATCCCTTGCGGTCTGATGCTCAATTAAGTTCTGGGGCAGGGCGTGATAGAAGAGATGCTGGAACGAGGAGCGGACCCGGAACGAGGAACTCTACACTCTGTCACACCCTGATCTGTTTCACCTGTCTTTGTGCTTGTCTCCATCCCCCTCCAGGTGTCGCCCATCTTCCCCATTATCCCATTATACCTGTGTTCTCTGTTTGTCTGTTGCCAGTTTGTCTTGTCTCGTCAAACCTACCAGCGTTTTTCCCGTACTACTGTTTTACTCTAGTTCCTGTTTTTCTAGTTCCCGGTTTTGACCATTCTGCCTGACCTGACCCTGAGCCTGCCTGCCGTTCTGTACCTTTTGGACTCTGTTCTGGATTACTGACCTCTGCCTGCTCTTGACCTGTCTGTCACGTTCCTGACCTGTTTTCTGTTAGTTTTTGTATGTGTTAGTTGGTCAGGACGTGAGTTTGGGTGGGCAGTCTATGTTTTCTGTTTCTATGTTGGTTTTGGGTACCTGATATGGTTCTCAATTAGAGGCAGGTGGTTTTCATCTCCTCTGATTGAGAATCATATTAAGGTAGGTGTTTTCACTTTGTTGGTTGTGGGTGGTTGTCTCCTGTGTCTGTGTTTGTTTGCACCATACGGGACTGTTTCGTTCGTTCGTCGTTTTGTGTAGTCATTTTCCTGTTCGTGAGTTCTTCGTGTTATGTAAGTTCTTATGTTCAGGTTCGTCTACTCCGTTTGTTGTTTTGTTTAGTTTCAAGTGAAGTTCGTGTTTTCGTCTTTACTTAAATAAATCATGTCATATCAAGACGCTGCATTTTGGTTTAATCCCTGCTCCTCCTCTTCGAATGAAGAGGAGGAGGAACGCCGTTACAGAACCACCCACCAAATCAGAACCAAGCAGCAGATGTTCGAGCAGTGGAATACACAGGACTACTGGACTTGGGAGGACGAGCTGGATGGAAAAGGACCTTGGGCTCAACCAGGAGAATATCGCCGCCCCAAAGCTGAGCTGGAGGCAGCGAAAGCAGAGAGGCGGCGATATGAGGAGGCAGCAAGGAAGCAAGGCTGGAAGCCGGAGAATCAAGCTCAAGACCGGAGATATGAAGGTACGCGGCTAGCAAGGAAGCCCGAGAAGAAACCCCAAAAATTTCTTGGGGAGCGTGGAGAGCGGGAGTACGGGCAGACACCGTGTTACGCAGTAGAGCGCACGGTGTCTCCTGTACGTGTGCATAGCCCGGTGCGGGTTATTCCACCTCCCCGCACTGGTAGGGCTAGATTGAGCATTGAGCCGGATGTCATGAAGCCGGCCCTACATATCTGGCCTCCAGTACGTCTCCTCGGGCCGGCTTACATGGCACCAGCCTTACGCATGGTGTCCCCGGTTCGTCTACATAGCCCGGTGCGGGTTATTCCACCTCCCCGCACTGGTCGGGCGACGGGGAGCATTCAACCAGGTAAGGTTGGGCAGGCTCAGTGCTCAAGGGAGCCAGTACGCCTGCACGGTCCGGTATTTCCGGCGCCACCTCCCCGCCCCAGCCCAGTACCACCAGTGCCTACTCCACGCACCAGGCTTCCAGTGTGTTTCCAGAGCCCTGTTCCTCCTCCACGCACTCTCCCTATGGTGCGTGTCTCCAGCCCAGTGCCTCCAGTTCCGGCACCACGCACCAGGCCTACAGTGCGCCTCATCCGGCCAGAGCCATCCGTCTCCTCAGCGCCATCTGAGCCATCCGTCTCCCCAGCGCCATCTGAGCCATCCGTCTCCCCAGCGCCATCTGAGCCATCCGTCTCCCCAGCGCCATCTGAGCCATCCGTCTCCCCAGCGCTATCTGAGCCATCCGTCTGCCCAGTGCCGTCTGAGCCATCCGTCTGTCCCGAGCCATTAGAGCCGCCCGTCTGTCCCGAGCCGTCAGAGCCGTTAGTCAGTCAGGAGCCGCTAGAGCCATTCACCAGACAGGATCTGCCAGAGCCGCCAACCAGACAGGATCTGCCAGAGCCGCCAACCAGACAGGATCTGCCAGAGCCGCCAACCAGACAGGATCTGCCAGAGCCACCAACCAGACAGGATCTGCCAGAGCCGCCAGCGAGCCATGAGCGTCCAGAGCCGCCAGCTAGCCATGAACGTCCAGAGCCGTCAGCCAGCCATGAGCGTCGAGAGCCGTCAGCCAGCCATGAGCGTCGAGAGCCGTCAGCCAGCCATGAGCGTCCAGAGCCGTCAGCCAGCCATGAGCGTCCAGAGCCGTCAGCCAGCCATGAGCGTCCAGAGCCGTCAGCCAGCCATGAGCGTCTAGAGCCGTCAGCCAGCCATGAGCGTCCAGAGCCGTCAGCCAGCCACGAGCGTCCAGAGCCGTCAGCCAGCCACGAGCGTCCAGAGCCGTCAGCCAGCCCAGAGCTGCCAGTAATCCAGAACTGCCCCTCAGTCCAGAGCTGTCTCTCTGTCCGGAGCTGCCCTTCAGTCCGGAGTTGCCCCTCTATCCTGAGCTACCTCTCTATCCTGACCTACCTCTTTGTTTTGAGCTATCTCTCTATCCCGGTGCTGTCCCTTGTCCCGGTGCTGCCCCTTGTCTCGATGTTACCCAAAAAATTAAGTGGGTGGAATAGGAGGGTGGTCAGTCGTAGGGGGAAACGTAAGCTGGGATTGACTATGGTGGGGTGGGGACCTCGCCCAGAGCCTGAGCCACCACTGTGGTCAGATGCCCACCCAGACCCTCCCCTAAACTTTGTGCTGGTGCGCCCGGAGTTCGCACCTTAAGGGGGGGGTTATGTCACGTTCCTGACCTGTTTTCTGTTAGTTTTTGTATGTGTTAGTTGGTCAGGACGTGAGTTTGGGTGGGCAGTCTATGTTTTCTGTTTCTATGTTGGTTTTGGGTACCTGATATGGTTCTCAATTAGAGGCAGGTGGTTTTCATCTCCTCTGATTGAGAATCATATTAAGGTAGGTGTTTTCACTTTGTTGGTTGTGGGTGGTTGTCTCCTGTGTCTGTGTTTGTTTGCACCATACGGGACTGTTTCGTTCGTTCGTCGTTTTGTGTAGTCATTTTCCTGTTCGTGAGTTCTTCGTGTTATGTAAGTTCTTATGTTCAGGTTCGTCTACTCCGTTTGTTGTTTTGTTTAGTTTCAAGTGAAGTTCGTGTTTTCGTCTTTACTTAAATAAATCATGTCATATCAAGACGCTGCATTTTGGTTTAATCCCTGCTCCTCCTCTTCGGATGAAGAGGAGGAGGAACGCCGTTACACTGTCGTTTGCCTGCCCCCCTGTTTTTGTAATAAACCATTGTTATTTCAAAACTGTCTGCATCTGGGTCTTCTCCTGAGCCGTGATACCCTCTCTCTTCGCAACTTACGGGCAAGTATATGGGCCAAATGTCCCCTCACCTTCTGAAAGATGCTAAAACCTGCAAAAATCACGATTTGTCCAAATGACCTGTGATAAAATCTGCACACCGGAACAAAATTACTCATTAGCCTTTGGATCCCACAATCTGTTGACAGATGCTACGGTACCGTTTATGTTTGCATAGTCTGTCCATGAGAGATTACATCCTCCTGAACAGCCTCATGGAGAGAGGGGGTGTGTATGAGACATCTGACAATTAAACGCATCCAGGTATAATGCATTATAACTTGCTTTAGAACAAGGCTTATAGTATGTTATGTCTCTCTGTGCATCGTTTCCAAGGGTCTCAAACTGGCTGTTATTTTGTCCGGATCATTATGAGATTATTACAAGACGTTATAATGGGGTAATACTGTACATGTTCATGACAAGTCTGACGATGCATTGTAACTGCATCATAATGAATTATACCTGCATGCATTAAGTATAGTGTTAACCCAATATCTACTGTAACACGTTGATCAAATCACTGGTCTACAAATGAATTATGAATGCATTTAGAATGCCTTCTATTCTAAAACATCCATATTGTGTATTATAAAACTGTCCATAAAACCGTAAATCCATCTCATAAAACCCCCCAAAAGCTGTCAGTTTTATACCACGAGGGACGTTCTAACTAGCAATTAAAACAGCGTTATTAAGTGAAAATATAAACAGGCATCATGTGCCTGTTCCTCACGGCTGGCCTTTTAAACCCATCCTCTGCGCTTCCAGAAAAAGGAGGGCCGAGCACGCCTCCATTCTCATCGATGGGGCTGTAGTGGAGCAGGTTAAGAGTTTCAAGTTCCTTATTGTCCACCTCACCAACAAACTATCATGGTCCAAACACACCAAGACAGTCGCCTATTCCCCCTCAGGAGACTGAAAAGATGTGGCATGGGTCCTCAGATCCTCAGTTCTAAAGTTGCACCATCGAGAGCATCTTGACTGGTTGCATCACTGCCTGGTATGGAATCGGCTCGGCCTCCAACCGCAAGGCGCAACAGAGGGTATGGCCCAGTACATCACTGGGGCCAAGCTTCCTGCCATTCAGGACCTCTATCCCAGGCGGTGTCAGAGGAAGGCCCTAAAAATTGCCAAAGACTCCAGCCACCCTAGTTATAGACTGTTCTCTCTGCTACTGCACGGCAAGCGGTACCGGAGCACCAAGTCTAGGTCCAAAAGGCTTCTTAACAGCTTCTAACCCCAAGCCATAAGACTACTGAACAGCTAATCAAATGGCTACCCAGACTATTTGCATTGACCCCCCCCCACCCCCCCTTTTTTTATACTGCTGCTACTCACTGTTTATTATCTATCACTGTATATCGCCTCGTTATTGTTATTTTATTGTTGCTCTTTTATTTTTTACTTCAGTTTATCTAGTAAATATTTTTCTTAACTCTTATTTTTCTTAACTGCATTGTTGGTTAAGGGCTTGTAAGTAAGAATTTCACAGTAAGGTGCATCTGACAAATACAATTTGATTGGATTTGATTTCAATGTTATTTCACATTGATTCCAAGCCCCCACCACAACAGTCCCAGCATAATTTACATGAATTTAAACATGAATAAAACCAGGAAAAACAACTCGCTCAGCATATGGGCTTGATGGACTGATCGCCTCCATTCCTTAGTGAGAAAACATACATTTCTGACGATGGATGGATGGAGGGAGAGGGTGAAAGGAGAGAGCAAGAGAAAGGGAGAGAGATCATTGGAGAGGGAAGATGGGGGATACAGAGACAGAGAGACAGATTGGAGATCCCTATTGGCATGTTGATAGGAAAAGTTGAGGCAGAAACATTTTGAGATACACAGCAAATCTACTTGTAAGATCCACATGAGATAAAAGAAGGGAAATAGTTTATTGGGGAACCAGGAGGAGTGCTTTGGTTGACCACATTATCCACAGTATGCAATACCGCTCCAAAGGTCCATAAGAATGTGCATACATCAAGCTTTTTCTGTGCCAACATGCATGAAAAGGCTGAATTCTCTGGGAGGCAATTGCAACGTACCAAAAATGGGATCAGAAACTGTTAGACTGTTTACGAGAAAAACACATACAGTATAATCACGAACAAACAAATCCAATAGTTTTTTGTATTATGAAAAATCTATATATTCTTATGGATGTTTTAGAATGATCATGAAAAACCATTTCAAAATTATTACTTTAATAATTTTTTCTATTATTTTACCAGGTAAGTTGACTGAGAACACATTCTCAGCAAAGACCTGGGGAATAGTTACAGGGGGATGAATGAGCCAATTGTAAACTGGGGATTATTAGCTGACCATGATGGTTTTAGGGACAGATTGGGAATTTAGCCAGGACACCAGGGTTAACACCCCTACTCTTACGATAAGTGCCATGGGATCTTTAATGACCTCAGAGAGACAGGACACCAATTTAACATCCCATCTGAAAGACAGCACCCTACACAGGGCAGCGTCCCCAATCACTGCCCTGGGGCATTGGGATATATTTTAGACCAGAGGAAAGAGTGCCTCCTACTGGCCCTCCAACACAACTTCCAGCAGCATCTGGTCTCTCATCCAGGGACTGACCAGGACCAACCCTGCTTAGCTTCAGAAGCAAGCCAGCAGTGGTATGCAGGGTGGTATGCTGCTGGCTGGTATGCTGCATACATATCATCATACATGATGATATGTATGACTTAACAAACTATATGACATTTTGCTATATTGGCTCACATTGCGGTTCCACTAGGATCTGACCTAGACCTGAGCCAATGAACTTTTCCAGATTCAGCAGCGGGCTGATTTTTTCTTAAGAGAATGGTCGGGGGGCCAGAACATAATTACAAATAATTTGGAGACTGCAAATTGACCGCGAGAAGCACAAAGAGATATAATGTTTGACTAAAACGTAATCATATCAAACCTTGCTTACATTTGTATACGATCACGTTGTGTCTCTCTATTATGCACGGGAATACTTGGGAACAGATTTCATAAATTAAAATCACTCGGAGCTGATTTCCTGGTGTTTACAGTCTTATGTCCAACAATGAAAATTCCAAAATTTACTTGAAAACTTGGGGGGGCCAAATAAAACCAGTTGGGGAACCTTGACCTAGTCTGTCTAAATAAGTCAAAGTGTGTTATCACATTGCAACAGGCCAGGGAACCACACAGACAGACAGTGTTGCCTCATCCCCTTTATACAGCCCTCTGCTCTCCTTCCCACCTCCACCCCCAACACCCAGCCAGTGTGGCCTGATTCGGAGGGGGGAAAGCTGACACCGAGGTTTGGCCCCGGTGGGGGACTTTCCTGCCTCAGTGCGTCTCCTGGCTGGGTTTGAGAATAGCAAGTCATCAAACGCGGCATGCCAGCCATCTGCATGTCATGAGTCTGTACAGCTACAGATAGACAGACTAACATTCACTGGGCTTGGTGAGGGGTGGGGTTGCGTGGTAGTGGTGAGACAGTGGTGAGACGAGCGGGTGTTGGAGCAAGTAAGTGTTGCAGCCCTCAGTATCAACAGCCATTGTTATGGGCTACTGTGCCTTCTCTTAGATACACACACAAACTCTGAAAGCACAAATCCACCTGAATTGTAGTACACTACATGACAAAAAGTATGTGGACACCTGCTAGTCGAACAGCTCATTCCAAAATCATGGGTATTAATATGGAGTTGGTCCCCCCTTTGCTGGTATAACAGCCTCCACTCTTCTGGGAAGGCTTTCCACTAGATGTTGGAACATTTCTGCTGGGACTTGCTTCCATTCAGCCACAAGGGCATTAGTGAGGTTGGGCACTGATGTTGGGCGATTAGGCCTGGCTCGCAGTCTGTTATCCAATTCATCCGAAAGGTGTTCGATGGGTTTGAGGTCAGGGCTCTGTGCAGGCCAGTCAAGTTCTTCCACACCGATCTCGACAAACCATTTCTGTATGGACCTCGCTTTGTGCATGGGGGCATTGTCATACTGAAACAGGAAAGGGCCTTACCCAAACTGTTGCCACAAAGGAAGCACAGAATCGTCTAGAATGTTATTGTACGCTGTAGCGTTAAGATTTCCCTTCACTGGAACTAAGGGGTCTAGTCCAAACCATGAAAAACAGCCCCAGACCACTAGTCGTCCTCCACCAAACTTTACAGTTGGCACTATGCATTGGGGCAGGTAGCGTTGTCCTGTCATCCGCCAAACCCAGATTCGTCCGTCGGACTGCCAGATGGCGTAGCATGATTCATCAATCCAGAGAAGGCGTTTCCACTGCTCCAAAGTACAATGGCGATTAACTTTACACCACTCAGCCAACGCTTGGCATTGGTGATCTTGGGATGGTGATCTTCCATTGCTGCTCGGCCATGGAAACCAACTTCATGAAGCTCCCGACGAACAGTTATTGTGCTGACGTTGCTTCCAGAGGCAGTTTGGAATTCCGTAGTGAGTGTTGCAACCGAGGACAGGTGATTTTTATGCCCTACATGCTTCAGCACTCGGCGGTCCTGTTCTGTGAGCTTGTGTGGCCTACCACTTCGCGACTGAGCCGTTGTTGCTCCCAGACGTTTCCACTTCACAATAACAGCACTTACAGTTGACCAGGGCAGCTCTAGCAGGGCAGAAATTTGAAAAAATTACTTGTTGGAAAGGTGGTATCCTAAGATGGTGCCACGTTGAAAGTCACTGAGCTCTTCAATATGGGCCATTGTACTGCCAATGTTTGTCTATGGAGATTGCTTGGCTGTGTGCTCGATTTTATACACCTGTCAGCAACATGTGTAGCTGAAATAGCTGAATCCACTAATTTGAACGGCTGTCCACATAGTTATGTATATATAGTGTATCTACACAGTTAGTGGTATATAAATATACACTGCTCAAAAAAATAAAGGGAACACTTAAACAACACAATGTAACTCCAAGTCAATCACACTTCTGTGAAATCAAACTGTCCACTTAGGAAGCAACACTGATTGACAATACATTTCACATGCTGTTGTGCAAATGGAATAGACAACAGGTGGAAATTATAGGCAATTAGCAAGACACCCCCAATAAAGGAGTGGTTCTGCAGGTGGTGACCACAGACCACTTCTCAGTTCCTATGCTTCCTGGCTGATGTTTTGGTCACTTTTGAATGCTGGAGGTGCTTTCACTCTAGTGGTAGCATGAGACGGAGTCTACAACCCACACAAGTGGCTCAGGTAGTGCAGCTCATCCAGGATGGCACATCAATGCGAGCTGTGGCAAGAAGGTTTGCTGTGTCTGTCAGCGTAGTGTCCAGAGCATGGAGGCGCTGCCAGGAGACAGGCCAGTACATCAGGAGACGTGGAGGAGGCCGTAGGAGGGCAACAACCCAGCAGCAGGACCGCTACCTCCGCCTTTGTGCAAGGAGGAGCACTGCCAGAGCCCTGCAAAATGACCTCCAGCAGGCCACAAATGTGCATGTGTCTGCTCAAACGGTCAGAAACAGACTCCATGAGGGTGGTATGAGGGCCCGACGTCTACAGTTGGGGGTTGTGCTTACAGCCCAACACCGTGCAGGACGTTTGGCATTTGCCAGAGAACACCAAGATTGGCAAATTCGCCACTGGCGCCCTGTGCTCTTCACAGATGAAAGCAGGTTCACACTGAGCACATGTGACAGACGTGACAGTCTGGAGACGCCGTGGAGAACGTTCTGCTGCCTGCAACATCCTCCAGCATGACCGGTTTGGCGGTGGGTCAGTCATGGTGTGGGGTGGCATTTCTTTGGGGGGCCGCACAGCCCTCCATGGGCTCGCCAGAGGTAGCCTGACTGCCATTAGGTACCGAGATGAGATCCTCAGACCCCTTGTGAGACCATATGCTGGTGCGGTTGGCCCTGGGTTCCTCCTAATGCAAGACAATGCTAGACCTCATGTGGCTGGAGTGTGTCAGCAGTTCCTGCAAGAGGAAGGCATTGATGCTATGGATTGGCCCGCCCATTCCCCAGACCTGAATCCAATTGAGCACATCTGGGACATCATGTCTCGCTCCATCCACCAACGCCACGTTGCACCACAGACTGTCCAGGAGTTGGTGGATGCTTTAGTCCAGGTCTGGGAGGAGATCCCTCAGGAGACCATCCGCCACCTCATCAGGAGCATGCCCAGGCGTTGTAGGGAGGTCATACAGGCACGTGGAGGCCACACACACTACTGAGCCTCATTTTGACTTGTTTTAAGGACATTACATCAAAGTTGGATCAGTCTGTAGTGTGGTTTTCCACTTTAATTTTGAGTGTGACTCCAAATCCAGACCTCCATGGGTTGATAAATTTGATTTCCATTGATCATTTTTGTGTGATTTTGTTGTCAGCACATTCAACTATGTAAAGAAAAAAGTATTTAATAAGAATAGTTCATTCATTCAGATCTAGGATGTGTTATTTTAGTGTTCCCTTTATTTTTTTGAGCAGTGTACTTTTCCCTCTTACATCATTACCAAGCAACCACCAATTCTACATGGCTCAAAATCAAATCAAATTTTGTTGGTCACACAAATATTTAGCAGATGTTATTGCAGGTGTAGCAAAATGCTTGTGTTCCTAGCTCCCAACAATGTAGTAGAATCTAACAATTCACAACAATACACACGAATCTAAAGTAAAATAACGGAATTAAGAAATACATAAATGTTAGGAAGAGCAATGTCGGAGTGGCATTGACTAAAATACAGTAGAATAGAACGCAGTATATACATATGAAATGAGTAAAGCAGTATGTAAACATTATTAAAGTGACTAGGGTTCCACTATTAAAGTGACTAGTGATTCCATGTCTATGTATATAGGGCAGCAGCCTCTAAGGTGCAGGGTTGAGTAACCGCGTGGTAGCCGGCTAATAGATAGAAGATAGATAGAAGATGGAGAAAAAGGAGAGTAGTGCAGTCAGCCTGACAGACAGACAGTGGAGGAAGCATTAAGCTCAGTTGATTATTGTTTGCAACACCAGCATTCTGGGTTTGATTCCTGAAGGGACCATATATTCATAACTTATGTGCTAGCTATCTTGCTTTTAATAAATTAAATAAAACACTCACAAACGAGAATATATATTTTCAAACTAATTTAAGTCTGGTTGCAGTTCCTCAGACAACCACCGGGCATCTCTGTTGCTCTAATAACGCTAACTACTACTGTAGTGCTTCTTGGGGGAAGACCAGACCATCCGTGGGGTTGCTCTAACAGGAAAACCCACTAATATGGTAATGGCGACGCCCGCCTGTCTGCCCTCTCATACATTATTCACAGACGAGTGCCTGCCGAGAAGGGTTTTCCTCGCTTCTTAACGAGGACGGCTCTCTGATCCCCTCTGTCTGGAGGGATGAGGGGTGGAAGTTTGAGAGTTCCTTCCTCTGGCTTACTGCTTCCTCCACTGTCTGTCTGTCAAGCTGACTGCCCTACTCTCTTTTTCTCCATCTTCTATCTAACTTTCTCTGTATTCCACTCATGTAACAGCTGTAGACAGGAAATAGAGGGAAATTGTCTGTTTTACATTTTTTTCACTACGGTCGACTTTTATGAATTTATCATCCCACACATATTTAATCCAGTTTCTTTTTTTTTTTTGCCATGTCAAATCCCTGTTGCAGTGGGACAATACAGTAGGCTACACAGTACAGTGTTAGAGTAACAAAGCAGATTGAGTTGTCAATGTCATTGACCAATAATAATTGAGGTCTTGATCATAACTGCAGTTCTAAGAAATCAGATACATCACAGAAGGATGGTAAGTAAATGATAATGATGGACTAGGAATGTTTATTGGTTAACTGGTCCTCTCATGCCAAGATTCCCATCCAGCTACCCAACCAGAAATCCAGAGAGGACATACCCGTTTATGCTCAGACTTGCTCTGACTGTATGGGGGGAGGGGAGAGGGGGGGGGGGGGGGGGGTCCCTGGAGAATTACCAGAAAAGGTCCCCACGCTGTCGACTGTGACGAGGCGGAGAATTCCCTTGTTCCCTGTAGTCATTCCTGCGCCGGGAATGCCATCCTGCTATTTACTCCACGCTCAGCACCAATCACGTGGCCACATGCCAATCCCACAGGAAACAGAGTCTAAACTCTGACCTCGGCCATATCTCTGAGCCAGCCCTCTCTAGAGCAACAGCACATCTCCATCCATCTCCATCACTATTTTCATTCTATCAATGAATAGCAGGAGAGAGGGGGAACTATGTGACTGTCTAGGAGGCAGGTAGGCTAAATGTTTGACCTGGTGATCAACACAGCCAACTTCGCAACACCCAAGCCTGAATCCCCCGTCTGACACTTTCAAATCGTCCATCTATTCCCATCTGTCTCCCAGTCACATTTCCAACTGTCTAAACTCAATCAACAACATATGGCAGGGGAAAATCCGGTAAACGTCTGATACTATGTGTGCCATGTTTGGATCTGCGTAACTGCTGTCCAAGAGGCAGGCCCAGCGAAGGGTCTTGTTGAGCTGGGTGGTTTTAGTTGAGCAGCTTGCCAGGTCTGATAAACAGTACTAGAAGTATAAACAGCTGCCATAAGTATGTCTTACATCACAACAGTATCACACCACACTAGCTTTAACCCTCTTCTCCTCAAATAAAACCAAACTCCACCTCCCAAATTCCAGATGGGAACGGCGACTAAGTCCCCAGTCACATGTCTTGGGGATTCAAGTGACAAGGGGATTCTGGGGTATGAGGAGCTACTGTCTCCGATGGGGGAGGACCCCTCAGTTCTCGTTTCACTACGTGACAATCCTCTGCCGCTCCGAAATAGACTTGGGGAGCGGTGTCATTCCCCGTCTTCTTGACTGGAGAAACCCAAGCTGTCTGACACCAGCGACTAAACTTGCCCCGCCATATTGTTTTTCAGCAGACAGTTTTCATGTTTACAGGTCAGTGAGAGGGGGGGGGGGGGGGGCGGGGGGGGACGGAGAACACATTGGCCCGAGTGACCACTCAGCTCCAGTTTATGTGGCTACAGACAACTTGACATGAGACCGTGTAGACTAGCCACCCGAGTAGCTCGGTGACGGAACCATCTGATTTCACGATTGATCTAATCCTATTAAAAAAAAATGTTTTAAAGAGTTATTTGGCTGTTAGATTATGTCGACTCGGCAGCGGTGGCCTTTGTGTTTTTTATTGTATTTATTTGCCTGCGAGACCACCGGCTGGGGGTTTCCTGCCTTTGTCAGGGTTGCCAAATCCCCACTCTGATCGAGGTTACACTGACCGCAGACTGATTTGGAGGAGGCTGGTTAATCTGATTCTGGAACCCCCCCCCCCCTCTCTGCAAAGACTGACGGGCTTAGCTGACTTGCCCCTTTTAGATTTACAGCTGCCATCGATTGGCCATCAATCACGAGACCGCGGCACTCACAGCCGAGATCCCAGTCCAAGACGAGAGAAGTTCAATCTATTACGGTCACTTGCATTTCAATCGGGCGCCCTGCCCCATTCGAACCATATTATACGCCTCATTGGGCAGTTCATCACAGAAATAACAAATGATATAATGTACTCCTCTTAACTCCTTAGTTAGAACGTCTATAGGACTATAGGGTGAAGAATCCCATGTTGTTTCAAGAGAAAAGAAAAGAATCCTAGAAAACTGAGCACCCTATTAAATAACATTAAAACTCTGAAGAAATACGCAACCGGTGTTAAATGCACAATAAAACTAAAAGAGTGGGATGGGGGGGGGGGGGGGGGTCTAGTTGTGCAGGAGCCCGGGCTGAGTAATGGCATGCGTTCCTGAATGTGCTTCACAAGGTCAGTTATTTAAAGCTCTTTACCTTTGAGTTGGCAAAGCTGGGATCAGATATCAAGGTGGGCTGAGATTAGGGAACATCAAAGCAAAAACAAAAACAACCTGGGCGGGGCTGTGAACATCAGCCATTGTAAGGCTCACAAAAAAACTCCAAACCGCTCTCCTTCTGTAGATGTCCTTGCAGTAAATCCTACTACATACCATCCTGACACATGCCCGCAAGGAAACTCATCACCGGCTTCGCCCCAATTCACACCTATGCGAAAATATGCCCCCATGAGTGTGTGTGTCAAAAACAGCCCCATTTCCCTTCTCCCTTTCTCTCCCTAAATTCCCCTGTGGTTCCCCGATTGGACAAAAAGAGTCGCTCTTGGACTTTTTGTGCTGACTCACTTCATAAAGGTCTGTCTGTGTGTCCAGCCTCCTCCAGAGTGTGCTGGGACACTGCATGCCAAATGGACCACAGCCAGTCCATCCCATCCCCACCCAACCCAAGAGACGCGTGAAACGTTTTGGAACCACGGCACTGTGTGCGTGCTCTCTCCCTTTCTCTCTCTCAGCCTTTCTCTCTCTCAGCCTTTCTCTCTCTCAGCCTTTCTCTCTCTCAGCCTTTCTCTCTCTCCCTTTCTCTCTCTCAGCCTTTCTCTCTCTCCCTTTCTCTCTCTCAGCCTTTCTCTCTCTCCCTTTCTCTCTCTCAGCCTTTCTCTCTCTCCCTTTCTCTCTCTCAGCCTTTCTCTCTCTCCCTTTCTCTCTCTCAGCCTTTCTCTCTCTCAGCCTTTCTCTCTCTCAGCCTTTCTCTCTCTCAGCCTTTCTCTCTCCCCCTTTCTCTCTCTCAGCCTTTCTCTCTCTCAGCCTTTCTCTCTCTCAGCCTTTCTCTCTCTCCCTTTCTCTCTCTCAGCCTTTCTCTCTCTCCCTTTCTCTCTCTCAGCCTTTCTCTCTCTCAGCCTTTCTCTCTCTCAGCCTTTCTCTCTCTCAGCCTTTCTCTCTCTCAGCCTTTCTCTCTCTCAGCCTTTCTCTCTCTCAGCCTTTCTCTCTCTCAGCCTTTCTCTCTCTCCCTTTCTCTCTCTCAGCCTTTCTCTCTCTCCCTTTCTCTCTCTCAGCCTTTCTCTCTCTCAGCCTTTCTCTCTCTCCCTTTCTCTCTCTCAGCCTTTCTCTCTCTCCCTTTCTCTCTCTCAGCCTTTCTCTCTCTCCATTTCTCTCTCTCAGCCTTTCTCTCTCTCCCTTTCTCTCTCTCAGCCTTTCTCTCTCTCCCTTTCTCTCTCTCAGCCTTTCTCTCTCTCCCTTTCTCTCTCTCAGCCTTTCTCTCTCTCAGCCTTTCTCTCTCTCCCTTTCTCACTGTCCCACATTCTCTCTCTCCCTTTCTCTCTCTCAGCCTTTCTCTCTCTCCCTTTCTCTCTCTCCCTTTCTCTCTCTCAGCCTTTCTCTCTCTCAGCCTCTCTCTCTCCCTCTTTCTCTCTCTCAGCCTTTCTCTCTCTCCCTCTTTCTCTCTCTCCCCCTTTCTCTCTCCCTTTTGCTCTCTCTCCCTTTTGCTCTCTCTCCCTTTCTCTCTCTGTTTATAATGTAGAGGAAGCATACATTTGATCTGATCACACTGTGTCAAGTACAGTATGACTCAATTGTGGATTCTCTGCACTGTTTTTCTTTGTTCTCTTTACTTTTTTGTTTCACTGTAAAGTGTGTTGTGATTTAAAATGCACTTTAAAAAGAGATGTACTTTTGTGATGTTGTATGAACATCCGTGTCTGACAACCTCAACCGTAAACTACTTCAATAGAGTCGGGATGTCTCGCGAGGCCAAATCTTATCTCATTGACTGAGCGAAGCCTGACAGTCCGATGCTAACTCTAGGGCAGCATACAACAGAGGAGGCTGGTAGGAGAAGCTATAGGAGGACGGGCTCATTGTAATGGCTGGAATGGAATGAACGGAGCTGTATTACACATATCAAACATATGGAAACCACATGTTTGACTCGGTTCCATGTTTTCCTTTCCAGCCATTACAATGAGCCCGTCCTCCTATAGTCCCCCCCACCAGCCTCCACTGGCAAGTGGTAAATAATCCATAACAAATAAACGAATGAATGAGGTAATGAGTACGATTCACTCTGTGCTTGCCTTTGTTGTTGTAGACGTCTAGGTAGTTGGGTGCTGAGAAGATGGTGATGAGAGAAGGAAACCCTGTCGTCTGGCTCTTCCTGTACATGCGGTACCTAGATGGAGAGACAACATCATCACCATCACTGTTATAAGAACACTACCTAAAACTGTACTTGTGGTCTTCTGCAGCACAGCGTGGTCCTCTGTAGCTCAGTTGGTAGAGCACGGTGCTTGCAATGCCAGGATAGTGGGTTTGATTCCCAGGACCATCTGTATATAAAATGTATGCATGCATAACTGTTCGGGATAAAAGTGTCTGCTAGATTCTGTACAGTGGATGTAACACATTATTATTGTATGCATGTGTATGAAGTCCACGATGGCCTGAGGAATAATGAAATCAATTTGGGAAGGGTTATCTGATCCTAGATCTGTGCCTAAGGCTGGCTAGTATGTCAAGCTGTTTTTTCTCTTTGAGTGGGCCAGACAGTCTTCGTGGAGGAGCAGTAAACAAACAGGGCGACATGCCTTCTGTCAGTTTGAGGAGGACCCTCTGCCTCATCGGCCCTTTTCTCCAATGTTTTGACATGCTTGCTACCAAGGGTGTGACGGTCCTTTGAGGGGGAACTGACGACCAAACTCAATAAAGTTGAATTCAACACAATTTCTTTTGCAAGCACAGGATGTTTCCTGGGTAGGCTCAAGCAACATAGTTGTCCAAGGTGAACGGCTGTAACAGTTAGCGGTGGGGAAAAAAAGAGGGCACTTACCCAGCGTCCTGTGCTTCATGGGCTCGAATGACCGATAATAAGTTATTGTGTTGTAGAAAGTCGCAGACAGCGGGATAACTGTTGAAAGACAAGACGACACATGCTTGATTAACGGGTCTAATTTGATCAAAAAGCAGTGATTAGATTTCTTTCCCACTGGGCACGGACGTCAAATCAACTTCTATTCCACGTTGGTTCAACGTAATTTCATTAAAATGATGTGGAAACTACGCTGATTCAACCAGTGTGTGCCCAGTGGGTTGACACTTAAAATAGATATTCATTCAAGTGTATTTTAATAGCAGGCACCTTCACCATGTAACCATTGGAAAGGGCAAACAAAGGATCCAGCATAACATCTCAACCTCGGGGTTTCTATAAGTATTCAGTGTGTGTGTGTGTGTGTGTGTGTGTGTGTTTGTGTAGCTTTTGCGTACTCATGCAGCTCTGATCAGTCTGACATTGAGGTGGCCAAAATAAACTGCCAGCAATTACAATTTAGTAAAGTTTCAGGATTTTCCATGCCATAACCTTTCATTCCCAAAGAACCCAAAATGTGATTTTGCACTCAGTGAGGTAGGCCCTAGTCACACTAGCCAGCCAGCCAGCCAACAACCCCCTAGAAGCCAGTTACGTTGAAAACTCCCGGAGAAGGAACGTTAAGTAAGTAAGTGAGTGCACATGAACTTCCAGACCTTGTGGAAACACAACAGAGCTGTGTGTCAAAATCATTTCAGAACTCCCCACCACAACAACTTTAGAAGGTTATTCAATGAACCTGATGAAACATGAAAGCAATCATTGTTCAAAGAACCAAACTCACCGTGGAACCGACTCATGTTTATTTAATTCTAGGTCACAACAGGCAACGCATTTTCCCATTGACAAAACGACACTTCAGCTGTCATTTGGAAATAATGTGACGCGTGTGTTTGATAATTAAGTGCAGGGCTGAAGGCTAAACTCAAGTGTTTGTTTCTGGATATTGCTAATTAGTCTAACAATGGTTGTGCCCTTTAATCAATGCGGTTCTCCATTGCTGAAAGCTTTTGGAGCTAAAGGGTAGCTCACTGCTTTGTGTGGTAGGTAGATGGCCTTGCACTTCGGGCCACCTCGTAACATCCATAGTCCTCCTCCTCCTGTTAATATCCAGAATAGAAAGTAGACAAGAGAATGTGTACAGTATACTCTTAACTTGAACAAAAGTGAACAGATCGGTCTCAATTTGCATTTCCTTGTCAGACGGGTAAGAGGGTATGCTTTGAGGGGCACAGTTACACTGCAGGCTTCCTAGCTGAGAGGCCTACTTTGCTTTGTCACTCCAGGTGGACTTACACCTAGAAATAGGTCTAGGTGTCACATTCCTTGTTCTGCTACTGATGCCCCGAGGAGAGAAAGTACGCCCGACAGCGGAACGACAGCGGAACGGAAGCGGAAGTGCGCATGGTTTCTTTATGGTGTGATAGCATCGCTTCGAGGTAAATAAAAAAGTAGCTAATATCCATCTTAATTCATTATTTTCATTCATATTTGTTTCTCCAGGCATCAGCAGATGCTGTTGCTACTGTAGGTATTGCTCAGAAGACTAAAGACATTTAGTGCTGAACGCAATTGACATCTGTTTTGGGATGGAGTGCAGATGTGATCCATCCCAAACAGTTGTGAAAGTCCCTGACAAATAAACAAACAAATTCACATCCTGTCTACTTCAAACCTGACAGTATACTCTGTGCATCATCTGAACAGACAAAATCGATTCAAGGGCTATTTGCATAAAGCATCTAAAATACCATGTAATTCCCTGTTTAGGCTACTCAAAAACAGTCGACCACACAGTACAGTGTCTGTGCTAGGCTTGAAAAGATGGGGCCTGTATTCATGTGCAATTTCATGCCTCAGTAGTGTGTAAACCAGTTATGAGGGGGCCTATGGTGCTGGGGTAAAACAGTTATGAGGGGGCCTATGGTGCTGGGGTAAAACAGTTGCCAGAAGCCAGGAAAAAGCACCAAACTGAGTATTTTCTCTCAGATTGGCGAATTGTTCTCCTTTCAGTCTGGAGCTTGAAGCTGGCACATAAACGCAGCATGCCAGTGTGCTGGCAATTACAATGAGCCCTGCAGGCAGATCCAAACGACGACACTGGGAAAAACAACAAGGCTATGTTTCAAATGGCACTCTATTCCCGATATAGTGCACTACTCTTGACCAAAAGTAGTGCACTATGTAGGAAATAGAGTGCCACTTGGAATGCAAGCCCAAAGCCACAGAGGAATGTAAGCCAAGCCAAGAAGACACAGGGGGCTGTTGGGATAGAGGTACAAGAGGAAGCAGCTAACCTGGACTGGAGTTTTACTGTACCATCCTGTTTGAAATGCTGAAGTGTTTATACCACAACAGCAATTATCTGTTCATATACTCTTAAAATGCCTCCTTTATTCCTCGCTTCCCTGAAGTAATCACTGATCTGACATGCCATAACTGTTGAAAGCGATGGCAAGTTTGCTAAAAACCCATCTAGCAATGTCTGGTTAGTGATTACTTCAAGGAAGCGAGGAAGGAAAGATACATTAGGAGTATTCGAACAGGGTCTATCACTGTCAAATCACTGTCTTTCTTTCGATAGTCGGTACTACTCGATGTAGTATACTGGATCCCTATCACTCAGATATCAGAGATATCTCTGCGATGGCAGGGCCATACCATGGAAATATCACTGGCAGAACCCGAGAGCATCAACACTACTCTCTTACCCTCTCTCAAGTGACAGGGGTGACATTTCTCGCCCTGACCGGGCATGTGTTGTCTAGCAGATAGTCAAGCGAGACCATTTACAGCAAACTGTTGGTTCATCTACAAATCTATCTCACAGCCCTGACCAAAATAATATTTTGAATGCAAATAACCATTATTGTTCCCACATAAAACACTATACAGTGAGTATAACAAACACTAGGAACATATTCCTAATACTGAGTTGAACCCCCCCCCCCCCCCCTTTTTTGCCCTCAGAACAGCCTCGTTGGGGCATGGACTCTTGAAGGTGTCGAAAGCATTCCACAGGGAAGATGGCCCATCTTGATTCCAATGCTTCCCACAGTTGTGTCAAGTTGGCTGGATGTCCTTCGGGTGGTGGACCATTCCTGATATACACGGGAAACTGTTGAACATGAAAAACCCAGCAGTGTTGCAGTTCTTGACACAAACTGGTGCGCCTGGCACCTACTACCATACCCCGTTCAAAGGCACTTCAATCTTTTGTCTTGCCCATTCACCCTCTGAATGGCACACAAACACAATCCAAGTCTCAATTGTCTCAAGACATAAAAATCTGTAACCTGTCTCCCATCCCCTTCATCTACACTGATTGACGTGGATTGAACAAGTGACATCAATAAGGGATCATAGCTTTCACCTTGATTCACCAGGTCAGTCTATGTCATGGAAAGATGTGTTGTACACTCAGTGTACATTCTTTATTCTTTATTGAATCCCCTTTAGCTGGTGCCTTAGAGACCACAAGTCTTCCCAGGGTCCAAAGAGCAAATATTGTGCTGGTATACTCCTCAAATAGGAGGACTTTGAAATAGGCCTGCATTATGGGTAAAGTCTCTACCAAAGATGATATGCAGTCTCTTTTCAAATGACATCAATTTACAAACTGGAAACATTTCTAGATAGAGCTCTTTGGGTGTCTGAATGCACTCATGCACCTTTGAGGCTTCCCATGGATTTCCTAACTCTAGCCACTTAGTTTAGCATACGTGTGAAATGAACACAGAACCATTCAAAAAGGTTCAAATACCTTTTGACCATGATACAAACTATAATGCAATAATAATGTTTTTTTAATTTTTATTATCTGCAAATCAGTGTGTAGCACACTCAAGGAGACACAACATTTGATTGCTTGTGCTGCTTAAGGCTGGCTTTACCACTGGCATGCCAGGGCCAAAGAGTGTTTATCCACCTGTAATGACTGGACACTAGAGCACTAGAAGACACATTTGGAGAGAACTGTGGCCCTGTTCATTATATTCAGGACAGAGTGAGCTCACTCCGTGCTTCTAGCCATTCCTTTGTTTGCTTTACCTGCGACTGGGACCTGTTTAAGGGGAGTTAATATGTGTGCTCCATAAACACTTGCGACAGAGTAATGAGAGAGAAGCCAGTTTCTCTGGGACGATGACAAATGCAGGTTATACAGTGACTGTCATATCCACAGAAGGTGTGTATGTGTACTTACAGACAATAGAAAACAGACTGAGGGAGTTGGAAGGGGACTGAATGAAGATGAACATTTGGCAGAAGAACTTGGGTTGGAAGGATTTGGCAAAGGAAGGTTCAGTGATGCTTCAATGGTACCGGGATTCTGTTCTATTGGAATGGTTATATTACTGTAGAGCCCAGAGGTGTTGCACTAAGATCAATGTCAAGTCCGTTGTATGATACATCCACAATGGTAACAAAGGAGGATACGGCCAACTACACACACACACGCACACACGCACACACACACACACACACACACACCAGCATTTCTACATTGACGTGAAAATAGCATTCTTAAAGATGCAATGTGTAACTTTTTGGGTGACCAACCAAATTCACATAGAAATGTAAGTTATAGCTCTGTCATTCTCATTGAAAGCAAGTTTAAGAAGCGGTAGATCTGTTCTATGTGCGCTATTTCTAGGCTTCCTGGTCTTAAGTTTCGTTTTTTGCGTCTTTTACTTTTGGTTTTATAAACCAGCGTCAAACAGCCGAAAATACAATATTTCTGGTTATGGAAAATATATTTCACAGCGGTTTAGATGGTACAATGATTCTCTACACTATAGTTGCTTGTTTTATCACATAAACTGAAATTAGGCGAACTATTCAAATTTTAGCAACCAGGAAATGGCGTAGCACTTCTTACATAGTGCAACCTTAATAATGTGCGCTGTAAAGTGCACATGAATAAATGAATACATTCACAGCCTTTTTCACACTACGCAGCTTGTGAAGGAGGCGATGCTGTTGATGGCCCACCTGTAGAAATAGGAGCAGCCTCTCACTGTGTTGTGTGTGAAGTGCTCTTGGCTTTTCTCATTCCCAAAGTCTTCCAGGGGGTCCGACCACAGCAGGTCACACATGGGCCCGTACGCAGGGGGCTCTTTGAATCTGTCTAACTGCAAAGAGAGGGGGACACAGAGTTAGGAGAGACAGGGAAAGACAATGTCAAGCAGTCAGGAAAATGTCTAATCTATGAGGAAACTCAGTCAGTTTAGCTTCCTCAATGGGTTGGTGTTGATCAAGTGATACCTATGGAAAAGTGGTTGTTTTTGTCATTGTAAAAGACTTGAGCTGGATCTTGATTTAACAATTAGTCTTGCTACATTGAACTGTGGTTAAAATAAAAACTCTCGGTAGGGTCTCTGTTTTACAACGGTACATCATGTTTGAGTGAAAGACACCCACAACATGTGGACTGGATGACAATGTGTGTCTATTATGAGTAGAAAACATGAATAGGTATATTCAATCTTGACCATACTAATACTTCCTCCTCAGAAATGGGATGAAAAAGGTACAAATGGATGTGATCAGCCAAAAGCTCATGACAGTCATTCAGAGAAACCATATCGATTTCTCCAGAGAAAGTATACACTGTAGCATAATGGACACTTCAATAGTGCAGATTGGATTACAGAGACCCTCTGATTGCAGCCACAAAATCCAATTGTCGTTATTGAATTTGAGAGAAAGCAGGATCCGACTCTTCAACATTTTTAATCAGAGCGGTCCAGACTCTGCCCGAATGTAACTCTCCTGTTAGCTTGGGGCATCGTTTGAGAGCGAATTGAGAGAGAGGTAGTCCATGTTGTATTATTATTATCAAGGTCATTATTTTCAAAGGAAATATTTCAAGGGAAATGGTAAAGTCTTAATTTTCTTGAACAGCAAAATGGGGAAAGAAACAGTTTGCACAATGCTCTGTGTAAACATATCTGTATCCTAATTTAACTGCCTTTCACATGATAAATTCCATTAGAATAAAATCCATGTGAATGTTTGTTACAAGGGAAAATTGATTATCTTACTTATACTGAACACCCATTATGCTTGAAACCTCGTTAAAACCATACATGCAATATATTCATACAGCATAGAAACAGTACAATATCCAATGTATCCATGAATTTAATACTTTATCAACAGTAAAATAGGAGATCATTCTGAATGATAGTGTAGCAGCTGAAATTACAAGCATATTGCATGGTCATGCAGGGAACGTGGTTCGGGAGGACACGTACTTTCCTGATGTCGTCAAGATTTGTGATTTCTGGGGACAGTCCTCCGTGTACGCACAGGAACTGCTGGTTCATAAGGGCGGCCAGAGGAAGGCAGTCGAAGGCGTCCATACACGCATCGTACACCCGCTCCGAATACTTAATTCTACCTGTCAAGGTGGAAATAGGGCAGGGAGTGAGTGTTGCCAGGCCAAACACCCCTAGCTCTTACACACTAGGGCAGTGTGCTGGGCCTTGGTCGGAAAGTATTTAAAAAGTGTCAGAAAACCTCCAAAGGACATAAAATACTCCAGCATAATTTCACTCTGCCCTTGGTATTTTATTTAGACTCTGAACACAACAGCAATAGTTCTGACATATGTAAATACCTATCAAGGAGAGAGCAAATATCTGATTTCATACTATGCCAAGAAGCACTTTTCTGTGTGAACGCTTGAAAGTTAAGCGTCGGGTTGAATGTAAAATGCTTTAGAATGAAAAACTCAAACCATACTTACATTCCTGCTTAAATGTGAAATACTCTGTCAAATGTCTACATTCGTGGTTCCCACGAAGCAAAAAGAGTGTTTTGGGGTATAGGATCTTTAAGGCCCACAAGTACAGCACACACTGAAAGAGAACAATAAAGAGATTGGGAATGAATTAGCATATTTTTTGAGAACATATTTTTATAATACAGTATAACCAACAGTAGTTTCAGAAGTACAAACGCAAAAGCATCAACCATTTCCTTCTTTAACTTAATGTTCTTAGAACAGGCGAAACACTTACTTCGATACTGAAATATCCTCTGTCGACGTAGTCGCCCAGGAAAAGGTATCGAGTGCTAGCTGGTGACCCTCCTACTTCAAACAGCTTCATCAGGTCAAAGAACTGGCCATGGATGTCTCCGCAAACTACAGGAAACACACATGGGAGGAAATCAGAAACAACAAATCTTACAATTCTTCACTTTTATGTGACCCGTTTCAGGAAGCTAGGAGTATGTTGCATGTCACTACTTCACAGGAGAGGCATTTGAACGTCTTTTGTTATTTATTTAGATCAAAATTTGTTTTTTTAAACTTTCATGTGCCTTGTATTCCATCTGTAAATATGAATACAATTGTTCAATACCGAGCCTAGTTGGTTTAGCCACAGAAAAAGACAACCTTCTCGCTAGGCATGGTTGGCTAAGATAATGGATGGGCTGGACATGCCGGGAGATGAGTTTGAATTGGTCTGCCATGTAGCATGCTTCTGTCTATAACGTGAGCTGCTCAGTATGTGGTGAAAATCATTTCTACAGCGGCTTTTTTGAACGATATAACGTTAGCCATCGAGAACTACAAACGTTTTGCTACTTCTCTCAACAACATTGATGCCCTGAATTTAGCAGATGCTATCGACAGAACAGTTGGAAAAAGTTGTGATGAGCTACCTTCTGCACACACCACGGTCAGTGTGAACCGGAGGTACTTGACACAACGCTGGTCAAACAAAACAGAGTTCAATGGTTCCAGTCTGCCATGAAGCATTAATCCATGTAAACGGGTAAGAGTCTAGCTCCATTTTCAGATATGATACGTTTCTAATTTAGTTAGAAAGTTGTTTTCATTGCAAATGAAAGCATACTGTTAGCTACTGTAGCTAGCAAACATTAGCTTTCTGGCTCGCTAGCTAACGTTACGTGTATGATCTGTGTCACATTAGTAATTATTCGTATCTAGCTAGCTAGATACATGTCTAAACAAAATACTTCACTTCCCCAGGTGATTACATGACCCATCAAGTTAGTCAGGTGTGTCTTGGGGTGATTACGGCCATCTAGTTAATTTCATGAACATATGTACATGTATAGACAATAGTGACCCATCCACTTAGCTAGACATGGCTGGGGGGTGGTTATAGCATTTTCACATGACCCATCAATTTAGACAAGTGTGTCTGGGTAAGCGTCATCTAAAAATTATAAAATATTTACAAAATATTTTTATCTGGACACTTTCTGTTTTTGATATTTCTACTATGCAAATATCCAAGTAACCATTTCACTGTACCGTTTACACCTTCTGTATCCTGTGCATGTGACAAACTTTGATTTTATTTGATATGGTGTGTGTTTACCACAGACAATAACATGAAGAACAACATGACCTGAAACAAAGTCAGATTAGGATATAGGCTAAAGTGTCCAGAGTTTTTGGAGTTTTTCCTTTTTGTAGGCTACTACTTTTACCACTTTTAGTCTTGAAATCTTTGGTTGTTTACTAAACTACTCACTGTTTAGCACATGGCCTCACGTGAATCCTTAAAGAGATGGGTGGGGCTAAGGCTTAAGAGGGTGTGAACGATGCTGAATGGGTGTAGACAAAGAAGAGCTCTCCAGTAGGTGTAAAAAAACATTCAAGGCTCATTTTCTCAAAAGTGGGGTCACAAGATACTTTTCTAGCTCTGAGTCTGTATTTTTATCCAATGTAAAAAAAAAAAAAACTATTTAAAATGTTGCTACATAGGACCGAATCCAGGGGGTGGGTCACATATTCGAAACATTTGCTTCGTCCTCTTTAAAAGTGCAGTTTTCCTGTGCAGTAAAAATTCATAGGCTTTCTAATTACACTTATGTATACCCTTTGAGGGATTTTGTTTGTGGTATCATGATTCATGTACATGTTAAGAAGAATTACATGGACCCAGGACAAAAAGAGTGTTTTGGGCAAGTGTTCCTCCTAATACATAAACATCATAGTCACGTTTATCATTATCATAAGCCACTCTCTGATCCCAAGAGGCACAATAGCTTTTATTTACAGGGGCAATTATTAGTTCATATATACCCAGTTCCAATACACAATGCAACTACTTCTCTCACCTGACAAACAGAAAGGCTTCAATTCCAAACATGTTTCATACAATTTTCCTAGATAGGATTTGCAAGCGTGAAGTGTCTTCTGTTTCTGTACTGTATGTTGCCAGCCAATTGAACCTGAACCAACTGGTACAAAAAGGTGTTGTCTCGCCTGTATCCTTTCATAATACATGCATCATGCATAAAACATGAAAACCAAGCGACTTAGTGCTGCATTACATAGTGAGCTCTGCTTTGACTAACCTGCGCCACCAATCAACATGACCTAACCTACTCTTATACTATATCTGACTTCATTTCTTAGCATTAAAAACATTTGAGTTTGCCAAACCCTCGACGTTGTGTCAAGTTCCTGTTTTTTTCTCTCTCGAGATAAATGCAACACCTTTACAGAATGTCTGTCGCGTTGGACCTTACTCAAACCAAGAAGGACTACTGTAACTGTGAAGGGAGATATAGCAAGACTACCTATCAACAAACAAACATCACAGTAAAAAAATGCTTTATACTCAGTATATGAGTAGTGTGGGACTCGTTCTTCAATAACCCAATAACCTTTTGAATTGGCCCTTTCACTCTTACAAGCACCACTGGAAAGAGCTGTACATTGATACCCCATTGTTAGTGAGGGTATAATGTTAGTGAGAGTATAATGAGATAACATGACAAATGAATCAATAACGCTGTCATTCAGCCATAGCTCCTATCAACATTTACATTATGGAAGCGCCAACATTTCCCTCTTCCTCAGACTCCGGGTGGCATCTTTAATAGAATAAAATATGTCTGTCTCGCTATGACATGAGTCACTTCCCTGTGCTTTTTATTCATAGAATACTGACTGAAATCTATGAATGGAACATCACTTGCACAGCCTATTATTATTAAGGAACAAAATTATGCTATTATGGAGGAATAAAATGTATCCTAATGCCTGTTTAGATCTCAACTATAGAGTGTTGTTCTTGTCTGCAATTGTATGGTAAAATGCAGTGTCGAAAAATCTACTGTACTCTCCCTCTCTCCACTCTTAATAACAGAGTGATGGGGCATTAACTTATTTAGTCCCGTTGGTCTACTTTACACTAATGTGACAACTTTGATGTTAATCACATCCCCACCTCACCCATCAATCAATCGCTCCAGTCAACAACCCAACATGACCCACACTGTGACTGGCCTGACTCAATCGCTCCAGTCAACAACCCAACATGACTCACACTGTGACTGGCCTGACTCAATCGCTCCAGTCAACAACCCAACATGACCCACACTGTGACTGGCCTGACTCAATCGCTCCAGTCAACAACCCAACATGACCCACACTGTGACTGGCCTGACTCAATCACTCTAGTCAACAACCCAACATGACCCACACTGTGACTGGCCTGACTCAATCGCTCCAGTCAACAACCCAACATGACCCACACTGTGACTGGCCTGACTCAATCACTCTAGTCAACAACCCAACATGACCCACACTGTGACTGGCCTGACTCAATCACTCTAGTCAACAACCCAACATGACCCACACTGTGACTGGCCTGACTCAATCACTCCATGATCACTCCATTCGCCACTCAGTCAAATAGGATTGGTTTTCCATTGCCCCTCTGACCACGTTCACCACTGCTCCCCGGAGAGCCAAAGAGCCACAGCCCACAGGGCCTTCCGATGTTTGTCACCCGCTGGCCACACACTGACAGCAAGCATGCTGGGACTGTGATTACGGAACCCAGACCAGCCAGGAACAACCCAGTCATTTCTTTGTAGACCCATTGCAGTGCAGTGGTCGGAGTAGAGTGTCATATCCAGCTGCCAGTCAACCTTCACGACCAGCCAATCATAGTTTATAGTATCATACAAAGAATTCCCTGATTGGTTTTAACAAAAAATAAAAAACTGTATTTATATTCTGAGTGTGTGTGCTATTCACAAACATTGGTCGATACTTCCCTCTCCATTTGTCTAACCTTACATTTCAGTGAGAAAATGCTAAAAAACATGAACGTTCATGTTAACAATTGACACTGATATACAGTAGCAAAAGACAAAGCCAGCCAACTACAGTACTCTGCCTGAAACACAGTTGCTATAGCACTGATATTAATTGGGTCCTTGGCAATGAATATCAAAACCATCCTCTGATTTGTTGCATGTCTGTCTTTAAGCATGCATCTAAAGATTTCGAGAGTAAGCCCGTAGAAATGTATCGACCACAGTTCCAATTATCATCTGTTGGAGAAAAGCCATTAGCTCGAGTTGCAAACCCCCTGAGGCACGAGGAAAAGAAGAGAGAATTTCTCCTCCGCATATGCATCGTAAACTCTCATTTTGTCATTTTGTCTTTGGAGAATCCCCACTCTTTGCAACTGGTTTCATTTCTGGATTTAGACTTAAAGGGTTATCATTTCTAATGCGCTCCCTCAGAGTCAACAGTATGGTGTTACAAATGATATTCAATTCACGCTGTCTGAGAAGCAGCTCACTGTGCAAAGTGGATGTTCAATCTCGCTTACTACAAAAATATAGATATTTGTAAGGCAGCATCGATCCCCTAATCATATGTCATTAAAGGAAATGATGGAATTATAGAAAGTGAAAATCCCTCTCGCTCATTGGTTTCTCAGCCAGCACTGTACGCCAAAGCTGACCATGATCACTATGGAAACCTCTCTTATTGAAATGGAAACAACCCTACAATGAAAGAATATGTTCATACACTGGAGTAACTTTCAGAGGCTTTTCACACCAACTCAACTGTTAAATACAAAGGACTTTTCACATGGCTGCTAACCACAACATGCTAACACTTTGTGCCATAACAAGTAACGACTATTCAGTTTTATAATGTGTGATTTCAGATCAATCTCGTGACCAGGATTTAACTGCATGTTGTAAGCAATACTAACTGTAAATCAATGCAAGCAAAGTCTATACCAGGGGTGTCCAACCCTGTTCCTGGAGAGCTACTGTACCTTCCTGTAGGTTTTCGCTCCAACCCCAGTTGTAACTAACCTGGTTCAGTTTATCAACGAGCTAATTATTCGAATCAGGTGTGCTAGATTAGGGTTGGAGTGAAAACCTACAGGATGGTAGCTCTCCAGGAACAGGTTTGGAGAGCCCTGGTCTATATGATAGCACATTTCTGGTTCATTTCTGGTCAATGAAGCATGAATGCATACCAGAACAAAACATCGTTCTGTCAAAAGCTGGGATGAACTCAATTAAAATGACTTACTCAACATCACACTGGAACGAGACATAAAAGGAGAAGAACAACAAACAATCCAAGAACACAAAGGGCATAGAGGGACATGATGAAGCAACAAAAGGTTACACTAAGCGCTCCAGTGCCGAGGATGTGCTCTCTGTGTGTGTGTGTGTGTGGGTGGATCTGAAGACCTCGACAAAGCCAACCTGTGTCGTTTTTTCTCTGTGATAACGCCATGGTGACAGAAGTGGCTGTGGGGTCACACTGGAATAGTCAGAGTGACCTAGGGGTCAAGGTGACGACCTGATGAATAGGCAGCCAGGCCACAGTGAGTTGTAGTCCCGTGTAGCTCAGTTGGTAGAGCATTGCACGTGCAACGCCAAGGGTTGTGGGTTTGGTTCCCATGGGGGACCAGTATGAAAATATATGCATTCACTACTGTAAGTTGCTCTGGATAAGGGCATCTGCTAAATGCCTAAGATGTAAATGTTGTAGTCAGCTGGACACAATGGGTAGTAGGCAGTATTCATAGCAGATACAACGGCTTTCCTCTGGGCTTTGTTATTAGCACACACAGATGTGCACAGGCAATCACGACACACATATGAGATGAGCAGGTGGGAGTACATTATCTCAAGTGAGCTAGGATTTGTTCTCGCCAACCCGCGCGATAGAGAACAGCAACAGCAGTGTGTGTGTGGGTGGCTGACTTACGCAATCTAGTGTGGCTCAATAACCTACACAGGCCACTCCAGAGGCAAGCTCATTGAGTTGGTGAGATCCACCGGGGAAGGCAGACGGTGCAAAATCCTCTTTTGATTGAGCAGATCGGTAATACCTCGGAGATCAACGCCGAGTCTCTGGGAAGAGTTCCAGCCTGGAGTGAAGTAGTAGTGTATATGGAATGCAGCTCGCGATCTGTTCAGTATTCATGTGTTATATGTGAGAGACCGGGATGTGAAGGTCTGGTAGAGAAAAATGCTCTTTTCTCTCGCTGGTTGTATAGTTAAGTCATTACTGCAGTTTTTTTGCAATAGCAGAACGTAGCCACAGGTTGTTGTACTGAAGGATACAGCAGAGAGCTGTGTCGAGAGCAGTTTGGGCCTGATGGACTAACAATGTGGCCTGGTTCCTCCATAAAAGCCCAGATGCCATCTGGCACAACCAGGAAGAGAGTGTGTGTGTTGTTTGTCTCAGGAGGGCCATTCAGCCAAGACACATCACATAGACGGAGGAGATGGTAGAATGAGGTGGAGAAAACGCAGCGTGTTTTGTTTGTAGAGTATGAGTGAGAAAAAAAGATGTATTCTTTCCAACAGAAAATGTGGCCTTGTGAGACTGTCAGTGTGTGTGTGTGTGTGTGTGGATGGGTGTTTGTGTGTGTGTATACATGTGTATCATTGCCGTAGAATAGGACTGTTGAGTAGGAGAGGGGCGGGGGATGGGTGTAGGAGTGGGAGTAGAAGTAGAAGTAGCTAATGTTAACCCCTACCTCTGACTCTACTATCCCACAGGCAGATTCACAACCAACACACAACCAAGCCTTTTCACTCACTCTCCGATACACTTTAGAACCAATCACATTCAAATGATTTCTCTGGAAGATAGCAATGATGAATTGCAGGTCCAGGCTTTTTTCTTTACTACAGAATGAGAGGTATTGCTTATGTAACGGATGTGAAATGGCTAGCTAGTTAGCGGGTACGCGCTACTAGCGTTTCAATCAGTTACGTCACTTGCTCTGATACCTAGAAGTAATGTTGCACCTTGCTCTGCAAGGGCCGTGGCCTTTGTGGAGCGATGGTTAACGATGCTTCGTGGGCGACCGTTGTTGATGTGTGCAGAGGGTCCCTGGTTCGCGCCCGTGTCGGGGCGAGGGGACGGTTTAAAGTTATACTGTTACATTGATGCTGTTGACCCGGATCACTGGTTGCTGCGGAAAAGAAGGAGGTTGAAAGGGGGGTGAGTGTAACAGATGTGAAATGGCTAGCTAGTTAGCGGGTACGCGCTACTAGCGTTTCAATCAGTTACGTCACTTGCTCTGATACCTAGAAGTAATGTTGCACCTTGCTCTGCAAGGGCCGCGGCCTTTGTGGCGCCTTTGTGGCGCGATGGGTAACGATGCTTCGTGGGCGACCGTTGTTGATGTGTGCAGAAGGTCCCTGGTTCGCGCCCGTGTCGGGGCGAGGGGACGGTTTAAAGTTATACTGTTACACTTACACAATATGATCTGCAGAGAATGAGATAGGGACCACACATACAGCATTATGGAGCTACCAAACTTATTCTCCAAGCATCATTTTTCGAAATAATGCAATTATGCAATACTCCCAGCTAGCACATAACGTTCTGAGAACCATATGTTTCTCAAAGCTTGGTGAGCGCGTGTTGTCCTATGGTTATTTTGCATACAACCTTCCCACAACTTTCTGGAAATGGTGCAGGTAATGTTCTAGGAATGTTCTCCAACTGGTTGGACATTGGGAATGTTCTCAAATAGTTCAGAGAACATTAAGAAACAACGTTCTTCTGTGGGAATTTCAGTACTTCAGCATTACTTTTCATACAGGTTTCCTCAAATTGTTCTAAAAACGTTAAGAAAACTTTCCATAAACAACACAAGAAAACTTTAGTAACGTTCAAATTAACATTCAAAGAATTTTATTTAAAAACACATGCCTGTTTTATTCTCTATCTTGTTAAGTATGTTCAGGTGTGTTGGCTGTGCCCACTAATTGGCCACACCTGATCTTAATGAGTACTTGTTTCCTTTAAAATGGGGTCTGTTTGAATAGACTAAAATTAACAGATTTGTATAAAAATAATAACATGGTATGTATACTACAGTAGCTCCATCTATGCAGTGCAGTGGACTAATTCCATTGATAGAGAAAAGAAGATCATAGGTTAGAATCTCACTGATGCCATGCCACAATAAAAAATACATGCGTTTGTGTGATTGATGGATTCCATGTGTCCTATCGGTGCTGGAGTTCAAAACCGTTAACCCAAACTCCAGAGTGGTGCAGCGGTCTAAGGCACTGCATCTCAGTGCACGAGGTGTCACTAAAGTCCCCGGTTCGAATCCAGGCTGTATCACATCCGGCTGTGATTGGGAGTCCCATAGTGTGGTGCACAATTGGCCCAGCGTCATCCGGGGTAGGCCGTCATTGTAAATAAGATTTTTTTTTAACTGACTTGCCTAGTTAAATAAAGGTTCACGTTTAAATGAAGAAAAAAACAAGCTAATAGTGTTATTAAAAGTCTTATTGGAACATGTTCTCAGAACATTATTTAATTACTTTTAAATAATCTAGTAATTTGGGGGTGGCGGTTAAGAGCGTAACCGAAAGGTGGCTGGTTCGAATCCCGAGCTGGCAAGGTAGAAAATATGCCGTTCTGCCCTTCAGTAAGGTAGTTAACCCCCAACAACAACTGCTCCCTGGGCGTTGATGATGTGGATGTCGATTAAGGCAGCCCCCCGCACCTCTTTGATTCTTAGGGGTTGGGTTAAATGCAGAAGACGCATTTAGGTTGAATACATTCAGTTGTGCAACTGACTAGGTATTCCCCTTTCTCTCATTTCCATTGAAAAAACATTCTGTTTTACCAGTCAGGAAACTTATGGCTTCATTCCCAGAACCAATGGGAAACCAAAAACGTACGTCCCCACAACTTCCAAAGAACCAAATGTGCTAGCTGGGCAGTTTGCCATCTTTCCATTAGTTTAACATATAGTTATTGTTAAAATATTATGGTAATTGAAACTAAAAAAGCAAAGATGTTTAGACATTCAGAATAAAAAAACTTTTTTAACACCCACGTTTCAGAGAAAGAACAAAATTAATGAATTAATTCAAATAAACAACCACATCGACATGATTGCACCAACTTTGGTGGTATGACAAAACCATTTTGTCTTAAAACTTATGCTAACACATAGCAACCAGTGCCCTAACGCTCCCTTATTATATACTGTGAAGACTGCACATGGCTCTATGATTTGTGATCATGGCAGAGACAGTGGAGACATAATTTACAGCACATTGTGCAACACTCAGCCACAAATAGAGGGACAGCAGCACAGCACCTAGGCACCCTGCCATCTTCCATCATCACCTTAAGGCCATGGGTTTGAGTTCCATGGGTTTGAGTCTCATGTAAGGAGCCCAGTCAGCCATACCCAAGCTAATACCTAAGCTTTAGCTCAAGGGACTAACAGATATTTGCTGTGCACAGTAGACACAGATTCAAACACAGTCAGTCACATTTGCATTAGCCAGGGCCAAACTGGAGAGCAATGACTTGGTTTCTAGTGTAGAGACTTTAGAGAGAAAGAGAGTCTCAAATGCTATATTTCCTTGTAAGCTGCACAACAGAGTCTGAAACAAAACATATAAAGGAGATTTCTCTTAGAACTCTTCATGGATGTGATCTATTGCCATTCGTTCCTAAGACTGGCCCCCTGCCTCTCATTAAGCCCTCATCAAAGAAGCTCATTAGGAAGTCTAATTGGGTTATGACTGAGACACTTGACTTAATGGCGAGAGAGAGAGAGAACAATACGTTTGCATAGGTTTGAATCGGACTAGTTCTTATCAAAGTGTCAGGAATCACACAAAAATGACAGCACGCGTAAAAATGTAAGATTCAACTAAACGAGCAACCTTAAAAATTTGACCAAGGTTTAGTGCATCTTCTAACGAATGGTTAGGAAGCGGATTACATTTCAATCCATTTCACTGGCTCACACAATATGTTATGTGACACGAAGAGAAAAATACTCTATTCACCTCTCCACGAGGGCAAATACGTCTATGTGTGTGTCAGAGTCATTTTCCTTTTCAAGTCTATATGTACCAGAAAGGCATTTGAACAATTAGCATCGCCTTGGTTGGTCAGACTGTGTGAACCAGTTTAAAATGTCCCTCTGCCCTTTGCTTGTTACAGCGTTCTGGTGATGGGCAGCAGAGCCCACGCACGTCCTTCAAAGCCAGGCGGTGACTCACATACTCAGGGGAAGTGGGAAAAGTCAGAAGGTTGTATAAGGGCGCCCCAGACAGAGAGAGGGAGGGAGGGAGAAGTTCAAACAAACACGCATTGCAGTATTTAGGCTACAGAATGACTTTGGGTATTGTACAATTTTGCCACCACACACAACCAGGTAGACTCCCCTCATAGGTAGAAACTTCTAGATTTCGGGAACAAGAAGTGTGTGTGTGCAGGCATTAGTTTCGTCTGTGTATATCTATGTCCGTGTGTGTTTTACTCACTAACCTGTCACGGGGGCCTCTATGTCCAGCAGGTTCTTCTCAGCCCTCAAGATGGCTGCTCCCTCTCCGATGAGCCTGAGGGCCACGCTCTCCTCCACGCGGCCCTCCTTGGTCAGGTGGCCTTTGAGCACGTCCACTTTGGGCTTCCCATCGCTGTCAAACACCTCCTTGGCTGTGAGTCGGTGACTTGGCGGGAACGGGACAGCTGAAGGAGAAGGAAGAGGAGGAGAGTTAGTTCCTACAAACCCACAGGTACAAAAGCCCTCACACAGTAAAGAGTGAGAAGGAGAGCCATCTTGGAGACTCTATGCTCCCAAGAGGACTGAGTCAAATAAGTCAAAGCTACAGTTGAATCACTGAGCAAGTTGAAGTCTTTGGAGGAAATATCTTTGCCACATATCTGTCCAGAGAAAAGGTGTTAAGGGAAATATGCACCTCTCATTGAATGCAACAAAACACATTTCTAGATTTGAACTAAATGTGTGAATACATCTATATAGGATTTATTCAAATAGTAAACAAAGTTGCACTCTGATGTCAGCAATTATCAAACAGAAAACCAACTGCCGGTTTAGCATATACTAATGACGCCGTTGAAATGACAAGAATTATCACAGCTAATATTTGATAGCCTGTAGCTAGCAGAACTGTGTGTTACTGCTGCCGCCTACACCAAATCCTCTCAAATGCTCACTGTCCTGGCCTTACGGCCATCTTAATTATTGACTAATTACAGTCATCCACAACAATATCCTTCATTTGAGGAAAGCAGAACAGCAGAAACAAGGCATTCATTTCGGTGGAATTTGTTTCAATCATGACGCAGTCAAAGCTTTCTTGTTTCCACACAATGTAATAGCCACCCTATTATATAATACACAGTAACAGCCACCCTTTTATATAATACACAGTAATAGCCATCCTATTATATAATACACAGTAACAGCCACCCTATTATATAATACACAGTAATAGCCATCCTATTATATAATACACAGTAACAGCCACCCTATTATATAATACACAGTAATAGCCACCATATTATATAATACACAGTAATAGCCACCCTATTATATCATACACAGTAATAGCCACCCTATTATATAATACACAGTAACAGCCACCCTATTATATAATGCACAGTAATAGCCACCCTATTATATAATACACAGTAATAGCCACCCAATTATATAATACACAGTAATAGCCACCCTACTATATAATGCACAGTAATAGCCACCCTATTATATAATACACAGTAATAGCCACCCTATTATATAATACACAGTAATAGCCACCCTATTATATAATACACAGTAATAGCCACCCTATTACATAATACACAGTAATAGCCACCCTATTATATAATACACAGTAATAGCCACCCTATTATATAATACACAGTAATAGCCACCCTATTATATAATACACAGTAATAGCCACCCTATTATATCATACACAGTAATAGCCACCCTATTATATAATACACAGTAATAGCCACCCTATTATATAATACACAGTAATAGCCACCCTATTATATAATACACAGTAATAGCCACCCTATTACATAATACACAGTAATAGCCATCCTATTATATAATGCACAGTAATAGCCATCCTATTATATAATACACAGTAATAGCCACCCTATTATATAATACACAGTAATAGCCACCCTATTATATAATACACAGTAATAGCCACCCTATTATATAATACACAGTAATAGCCATCCTATTATATAATACACAGTAATAGCCATCCTTTTATATAATACACAGTAATAGCCATCATATTATATAATACACAGTAATAGCCATCATATTATATAATACACAGTAATAGCCATCCTTTTATATAATGCACAGTAATAGCCATCCTATTATATAATACACAGTAATAGCCATCCTATTATATAATACACAGTAATAGCCATCCTTTTATATAATGCACAGTAATAGCATCCTATTATATAATACACAGTAATAGCCATCCTTTTATATAATGCACAGCAATAGCCATCCTATTATATAATACACAGTAATAGCCATCCTATTATATAATACACAGTAATAGCCATCCTTTTATATAATGCACAGTAATAGCCATCATATTATATAATACACAGTAATAGCCATCCTATTATATAATTCACAGTAATAGCATCATATTATATAATGGCACAGTAATAGCCATCCTATTATATAATGCACAGTAATAGCCATCATATTATATAATGCACAGTAATAGCCATCATATTATATAATGCACAGTAATAGCCATCCTATTATATAATGCACAGTAATAGCCATCATATTATATAATGCACAGTAATAGCCATCATATTATATAATGCACAGTAATAGCCATCATATTATATAATGCACAGTAATAGCCATCCTATTATATAATGCACAGTAATAGCCATCATATTATATAATGCACAGTAATAGCCATCATATTATATAATGCACAGTAATAGCCATCATATTATATAATACACAGTAATAGCCATCATATTATATAATACACAGTAATAGCCATAATATGATTTACACACAGCTGTACAGTACAAAGAAGGTTCACCTCCCTGATAGTTAATTGCAAATTAGCCACCAGAACTTTATGAAAATATGAAGTGGATTCACTAACTCAGCATTTTCACACCATCAGAAACGAGGAAATCGTCCTAATTAACATCCCAGAGCAGCATCACTGCTAACGACAGAGGAATGTGCTGTGCCATTAGCCATTACAGGACCAGCGTCATTGAGTGGAGAGGGGATCTCACAGACCGAGGCAACGATTTCACTTAGGTGACATCATCTGTAATCAGAAATCCAGCACACCTCCATGTCACACTGTAATGAATAAAATAATAGAAAAAGGTCATTATAATTATGGGGCTTAATTTTATCTACCATGTATGCTGCCAAAACTGCACAGATCTCCTGAAGTGTGCACTTGAACACTTCCCGCCATGGTGTAAACTCCCTCCAGCCAATGCTTACACCAATCCAAATTCTTTAAATCCATGACAAGGAAAGTGCAAGTGCACATTTTGGGAGAAGCGTGGAGTACAGCCATAGAGTTCTACTTCACTTTCAATAGTCTCTCTCAACAGACATTCGTATGATACAAGAAAGCAGAGCTAGCTCGAGATTGCAAATATGGCTTGCAAAGTTAACCTTCTCTTTCAGTACCTCACTCAGCTTCAATTCAGACACCCAACATGGATGATGACTGAAACAATTGACAAGTCAGCCAAACTATTCCTACCAAACAACTTCACATAGCCTACATCCCTGTACAGTGAACACTCATCTGTGTTGGTGTGCTTTAAACCCCAGCCAGTGCCCCAGATATGGTTACCAAAGGCCCCCTGGCTGGGTCACTTCTCAGCACCTGTTCTGCAACTCTAGCCCCGAGCTTAAAATGACAGTCTGTCTTCATGCAGCCTCCCGTCTCTCATGTTGAGCTGTTGAACACAGGCTCCCCCCCAGCCTTCCACCACGTCTGTCACACAGTGCTACTCATATCATCAGGGGTGGGGGAAGCCTCTGTATGCTGATTCCTGGGAACAGTGTGTGTGTGTGTGTGTGTGTGTGTGTGTGTGTGTGTGTGTGTGTGTGTGTGTGTGTGTGTGTGTGTGTGTGTGTGTGTGTGTGTGTGTGTGTGTGTGTGTGTGTGTGTCTGTGTGTACTCATCAGTGCAACTACACACAGAGCCTGATGTGTTGTCTCCAATCTTACAGGCATCTCATTACTGACACTTACTGTGTGTCAGGATATCGCTACATTCATTTGACATCACCAACATGCTGGGGTCGATGACAGTGACGAATTTCAGTGGTATTGAAAATATTCCATTCTTTCAAGTTTTACGCACACAAAGTGTGAATGTGCAAACAAAATGTAAGCAGAGCAAAGGCTTCTGGGTGAAGCTTGCACCTAAGGACCAATGTAAGTGTTCCAAACAGGAAAACACCTGTTGCCTACCTGGCAACGCTGAGTGAGCTAAATCAAGTGCTCCTAGTATTTTATTCCGTGCCTGTAGTAGGATGAGTATCAGTATTGTTGGATACTCCTGGCTGCAAGTGATGCTCTCAGGTTGCTGATATCCAGTTGCTTAGCAGACTGTTGAACAATGTGTTATGCATGCGAGTGAATAAAAGAGAGTTAGCATAGACTACTAGTTGGCATATCTGTGTTGTTAATGTCATTTGAGAAGGTGTAGGGTAGTTGGTTTGTTCATGTCATTTGAGAAGGTGTAGGGTAGTTGGTTTGTTCATGTCATTTGAGAAGGTGTAGGGTAGTTGGTTTGTTAATGTCATTTGAGAAGGTGTAGGGTAGTTGGTTTGTTCATGTCATTTGAGAAGGTGTAGGGTAGTTGGTTTGTTCATGTCATTTGAGAAGGTGTAGGGTAGTTGGTTTGTTCATGTCATTTGAGAAGGTGTAGGGTAGTTGGTTTGTTCATGTCATTTGAGAAGGTGTAGTCTAGTTGGCTTGTTAATTTTTGCAATGCAAAGATGGCAAAAGTATGTTAGCTTCAGAAATGGCAAAACCACAGCAATTCCAAACACACATTGGCTATTGTGATTGATATACTGTAGGCCTTACCCCTTTGACATACTTTATGGATAATTGATATTCAAGTCTTTGTCTTTCATGTATTGCCTTAATTTCTATTTCTCAATCCTGTCCTTACTTTATCCATTCTAATTAATCATCAATAATTGATTTTGGAAGTTATTCGCAATATATTTCAATTTTGAAGACTGACATTTAGAATGGCACACGCCCATGCTTTCCAGCACTTAAGAACTGTGAGAGTGCAGCAGGCAGAGGTTTGATGAGCCTGCCCGCCTGCCTGGTTGCCCGCCTGCCTGGTTGCCTGCCTTGCCGCCTGGCTGATTACTCAGGATGACTCAAAGCTGGGCTCCATTAGCTGATAGCTTTCATTAATTTCATCATAACTGCCCCCCGCCATGTAACCAGTCAATTGATGCTCCGCAGGCTACAATCTAGAAGGAGAGAAATTGGTCTGCATTTATATAGTCTGATCATTCCCTTCTCATTTACCACGACTTAAAGGGGAATTTGACAGAACAACTGATCATTATATTTTGTGCCTAAAGGTACAGTAATGAATTCCTTAATTTATTCATTCATTCAGTGAAAGACCAAGGATCACAGCTCATCTCTCCGGAACCAACCACCCCACCCTACCAAACGTGTCGTGCCCCCTTTTTAAACCCTCATACAAATAGACAAAATAGACCAACCCCAGGATTCAATGTCCTGTATTAAATGAGACAACCCACTGGGCGTAGACGTCAATTCAACGTCTATTCCATGTTTGTTCAACGTAATTTCATTGAAATGATGTGGAAACAACGTTGATTCAACCAGTGTGTGCCCAGTGCGTAGTCTGTTGCTCTGGAGTGCAATACTGTAGTTGCCGTCAGATCTCATATACCTGATAAGTGTTATGAATCTCTTTTCTCCTGATTTATATTTCTCCCATCACTGTGGGAGTAGAAAATGGCTTTTGGCAATCAGTGAAAAAGTAGACGCTTAATTGGTAAAAAGGCCAATAAGAGTTTCAACTCAGGAAAGCAACAGGCATGGTTAAGAGCCATCACTCCAATTAGAGCCATTTCCACCATTAGCTAGAAACACTGTCCATCTCCCGTTGCATAGCAAATTAATACTATGCATTATTCAAACAACTCCCCCTCATTTATTTTGAATGCATTATCTATCTCCCACTCATGCATTATTTGAAGCACTCCAGGGAACGACAAGTAATTCCTTTTCACAGATTAAAAGTATCATTCAAAAGGCTGATTACAGGAAACCTTGTTGGTCATACTGGAGGTCGACACTTTTAACGTTGTGTAACAATTACTTCAGCTCCAAGGTAGGAGTATAATGACGTTGCCATTATGAATGTTCAGAATCAAAAGAAAGGATGGAAGAAGGGTGGGTTACTGGTGGATTAATGGTGAGATACTGTGCGACCAAGCATGACACTTGGGGTGCATCTCAAAAGTCAGGCGAAAGATACCAGACAGATTTCAGCACATGGAAACTGCAATGCCTTATTATACGACAGTACAAAAGATTAATTGACATGTTTGGCCAATTAAAAACTCACAGCTGCAAGAATCTTGTCTAGAGCTTTAAAACAACATTAGTTGTTGACATTACCTCTCTGCTACTTTCACTACATTACCTTTCTGCTACTTTCACTACCATATATCTCTGCTATTTTCACTACATTACCTTTCTGCTACTTTCACTACATTACCTCTCTGCTACTTTCGCAACATTACTTCTCTGCTACTTTCACAACATTACCTTTATGCTACTTTCACACCATTACCTTTCTGCTACTTTCACAACATTGCATCTATGCTACTTTCACTACATTACCTTTCTGCTACGTTCACTACCATACCTCTCTGCTATTTTCACTACATTACCTCTCTGCTACGTTCACTACATTACCTCTCTGCTACGTTCACTGATTACCTCTTTGCTATTTTCATTACCTTTCTGCTACTTTACCATACCTCTCTGCTATTTTCACTACATTACCTTTCTGCTACTTTCGCACCATTACCTCTCTGCTACTTTCACAACATTACCTTTCTGCTACTTTCACTACATTAACATACTAAAGTACTGCTCTCCAACTACCTTGTAAGCCGCGTATTCTCCAATTACAAGATGCTGGACATGTGGTTGTTTCTAGAATATAACAAATATAATATAACAAATATAACAAAGCTTTCTTCGTGTCCAACAAGCTTTCTCTGCCTTTAACCTTGTTCTGAACACCTTCAAAACAAAGGTAATGTTGTTTGGTAAGAAGAATGCCCCTGTCCCCACCGGTGTGATTACTACCTCTGAGGGTGTAGAGCTTGAGGTAGTCACCTCATACAAGTACTTGGGAGTATGGCTAGATTGTACACTGTCCTTCTCTCAGCACATATCAAAGCTGCAGGCTAAAGTTAAATCTAGACTTGGTTTCCTCTATCGTAATCGCTCCTCTTTCACCCCAGCTGCCAAACTAACCCTGATTCAGATGACCATCCTAACTACCCATGCTAGATTACAGAGATGTAATTTATAGATCAGCAGGTAAGGGTGCTCTCGAGCTGCTAGATGTTCTTTACCATTCGTCCATCAGATTTGCCACCAATGCCCCCATCACTGCACTCTATACTCCTCTGTAAACTGGTCATCTCTGTATACCCATTGCAAGACCCACTGGTTGATGCTTATTTATAAAACCCTTTATAAAACCCTCACGCCCCCCTATCTGAGATACCTACCGCAGCCCTCATCCTCCACATACAACACCCGTTCTGCCAGTCACATTCTGTTAAAGGTCCCCAAAGCACACACATCCCTGGGTTGCTCCTACTTTCAGTTCGCTGCAGCAAGCGACTGGAACGAGCTGCAACAAACACTCAAACTGGACAGTTTTATCTCCATCTCTTCATTCAAAGACTCAATCATGGACACTCTTACTGACAGTTGTGGCTGCTTCGCCTGATGTATTGTTGTCTCTACCTTCTTGCCCTTTGTGCTGTTGTCTTTGCCCAATGATGTTTGTACCATGTTTTGTGCTGCTACCATCTTGTCGTCATCTTGTGTTGCTACTATGCTCTGTTGTCATGTGTTGTTGCCATGCTATGTTGTTGTCTTAGGTCCCTCTTTATGTAGATGTTTTATTTTTAATTACAGCCCCCGTCCCCGCAGGAGACCTATCGGTAGGCCGTCATTGTAAATAAGAATTTGTACTTAACTGACTTGCCTAGTTAAATAAAGGTAAAAAATTAATAAATAATAATATCTCAACATCCCTAGCTGGTCAAATAGCTTTCTTCTTCTGAATCCCTATCCTTTACTATATACATTGGTGTACGTAGCCATATAATTACATATAGAATGTGATTTATTTTTATTTTTATTTCATTTCACCTTTATTTAACCAGGTAGGCAAGTTGAGAACAAGTTCTCATTTACAATTGCGACCTGGCCAAGATAAAGCAAAGCAGTTCGACACATACAACAACACAGAGTTACACATGGAGTAAAACAAACATACGGTCAATAATACAGTAGAAAAATAAGTCTATATACAATGTGAGCAAGTGAGGTGAGATAAGGGAGGTGAAGGCAAAAAAAAGGCCATGGTGGCGAAGTAAATACAATATAGCAAGTAAAACACTGGAATGGTTGATTTGCAGTGGAAGAATGTGCAAAGTAGAGATAGAAATAATTAGGTGCAAAGGAGCAAAATAAATAAATAAATACAGCAGGGAAAGAGGTAGTTGTTTGGGCTAAATTATAGATGGGCTATGTACAAGTGCAGTAATATGTGAGCTGCTCTGACAGCTGGTGCTTAAAGCTAGTGAGGGAGATAAGTGTTTCCAGTTTCAGAGATTTTTGTAGTTCGTTCCAGTCATTGGCAGCAGAGAACTGTAAGGAGAGGCGGCCAAAGGAAGAATTGGTTTTGGGGGTGACCAGAGAGATATACCTGCTGGAGCGCGTGTTACAGGTGGGTGCTGCTATGGTGACCAGCGAGCTGAGATAAGGGGGGACTTTACCTAGCAGGGTCTTGTAGATGACCTGGAGCCAGTGGGTTTGGCGACGAGTATGAAGCGAGGGCCATCCTACGAGAGCGTACAGGTCGCAGTGGTGGGTAGTATATGGGGCTTTGGTGACAAAACGGATGGCACTGTGATAGACTGCATCCAATTTATTGAGTAGGGTATTGGAGGCTATTTTGTAAATGACATCGCCGAAGTCGACGATTGGTAGGATGGTCAGTTTTACAAGGGTATGTTTGGCAGCATGAGTGAAGGATGCTTTGTTGCGGAATAGGAAGCCAATTCTAGATTTAACTTTGGATTGGAGATGTTTGATGTGAGTCTGGAAGAAGAGTTTACAGTCTAACCAGACACCTAGGTATTTATAGTTGTCCACATATTCTAAGTCAGAGTCGTCCAGAGTAGTGATGTTGGACAGGCGGGCAGGTGCAGGCAGCGATCGGTTGAAGAGCATGCATTTGGTTTTACTTGTATTTAAGAGCAATTGGAGTCCACGGAAGGAGAGTTGTATGGCATTGAAGCTCGCCTGGAGGGTTGTTAACACAGTGTCCAAAGAAGGGCCAGAAGTATACAGAATGGTGTCGTCTGCGTAGAGGTGGATCAGAGACTCACCAGCAGCAAGAGCGACATCATTGATGTATACAGAGAAGAGAGTCGGTCCAAGAATTGAACCCTGTGGCACCCCCATAGAGACTGCCAGAGGCCCGGACAACAGACCCTCCAATTTGACACACTGAACTCTATCAGAGATGTAGTTGGTGAACCAGGCGAGGCAATCATTTGAGAAACCAAGGCTGTCGAGTCTGCCGATGAGGATGTTCAATGAATGGCCAGGTCAATGAATACGGCTGCACAGTATTGTTTCTAATCGATGGCGGTTAAGATATCGTTTAGGACCTTGAGCGTGGCTGAGGTGCACCCATGACCAGCTCTGAAACAAGATTGCATAGCGGAGAAGGTATGGTGGGATTCGAAATGGTCGGTAATCTGTTTGTTGACTTGGCTTTCGAAGACCTTAGAAAGGCAGGGTAGGATAGATATAGGTCTGTAGCAGTTTGGGTCAAGAGTGTCCCCCCCTTTGAAGAGGGGGATGACCGCAGCTGCTTTCCAATCTTTGGGAATCTCAGACGACACGAAAGAGAGGTTGAACAGGCTAGTAATAGGGGTGGCAACAATTTCAGCAGATAATTTTAGAAAGAAAGGGTCCAGATTATCTAGCCCGGCTGATTTGTAGGGGTCCAGATTTTGCAGCTCTTTCAGAACATCAGCTGACTGGATTTGGGAGAAGGAGAAATGGGGAAGGCTTGGGCGAGTAGCTGTGGGGGGTGCAGAGCTGTTGACCAGGGTAGGGGTAGCCAGGTGGAAAGCATGGCCAGCCGTAGAAAAATGCTTATTGAAATTCTCAATTATAGTGGATTTATCGGTGGTGACAGTGTTTCCTATCTTCAGTGCAGTGGGCAGCTGGGAGGAGGTGTTCTTATTCTCCATGGACTTTAGTGTCCCAGAACTTTTTTGAGTTTGTGTTGCAGGAAGCAAATTTCTGCTTGAAAAAGCTAGCCTTGGCTTTTCTAACTGCCTGTGTATATTGGTTTCTAGCTTCCTTGAAAAGTTGCATATCACGGGGGCTGTTCGATGCTAATGCAGAACGCCATAGGATGTTTTTGTGTTGGTTAAGGGCAGTCAGGTCTGGAGAGAACCAAGGGCTATATCTGTTCCTGGTTCTAAATTTCTTGAATGGGGCATGCTTATTTAAGATGGTGAGAAAGGCATTTCAAAAAATAACCAGGCATCCTCTACTGACGGGATGAGATCAATATCCTTCCAGGATACCCCGGCCAAGTCAATTAGTAAGGCCTTCTCGCTGAAGTGTTTCAAGGAGCGTTTGACAGTGATGAGTGGAGGTCGTTTGACCGCTGACCTATTACGGATGCAGGCAATGAGGCAGTGATCGCTGAGATCTTGGTTGAAAACAGCAGAGGTGTATTTAGAGGGCAAGTTGGTTAGGATGATATCTATGAGGGTGCCCGTGTTTACGGCTTTGGGGTGGTACCTGGTAGGTTCATTGATAATTTGTGTGAGATTGAGGGCATCAAGCTTAGATTGTAGGATGGCCGGGGTGTTAAGCATGTTCCAGTTTAGGTAGCCTAGCAGCACGAGCTCTGAAGATAGATGGGGGGCAATCAGTTCACATATGGTGTCCAGAGCACAGCTGGGGGCAGAGGGTGGTCTATAGCAGGCGGCAACGGTGAGAGACTTGTTTTTAGAGAGGTGGATTTTTAAAAGTAGAAGTTCAAATTGTTTGGGTACAGACCTGGATAGTAGGACAGAACTCTGCAGGCTATCTTTGCAGTAGATTGCAAGACCGCCCCCTTTGGCCGTTCTTTCAGAATTTTTGGTGGTCTTCCTAAGCCAGGATTCAGACACGGCTAGAACATCCGGGTTGGCAGAGTGTGCTAAAGCAGTGAATAAAACAAACTTAGGGAGGAGGCTTCTAATGTTAACATGCATGAAACCAAGGCTATTACGGTTACAGAAGTCATCAAAAGAGAGCGCCTGGGGAATAGGAGTGGAGCTAGGCACTGCAGGGCCTGGATTCACCTCTACATCACCAGAGGAACAGAGGAGGAGTAGGATAAGGGTACGGCTAAAAGCTATGAGAATTGGTCGTCTAGAACGTCTGGAACAGAGAGTAAAAGGAGGTTTCTGGGGGCAATAAAATAGCTTCAAGGTATAATGTAAAGACAAAGGTATGGTAGGATGTGAATACAGTGAAGGTAAACCTAGGTATTGAGTGATGATGAGAGAGATATTGTCTCTAGAAACATCATTGAAACCAGGTGATGTCATCGCATGTGTGGGTGGTGGAACTGAAAGGTTGGATAAGGTATAGTGAGCAGGGCTAGAGGCTCTACAGTGAAATAAGCCAATAAACACAAACCAGAACAGCAATGGACAAGGCATATTGACATTAAGGAGAGGCATGCTTAGTCGAGTGATCATAAGGGTCCAGTGAGTAGAGGTTGGTTGGGGTCACGGCGATTCAGACAGCTAGCCGGGCCATCGGTAGCAAGCTAGCATAGGATGGAGGTCTGTTTTTAGCCACCTCGTGCGTTTCTGTCGGTAGATTAGTGGGGTTCCGTGTGGTAGAGGGGATCAATCCAATTGGCAAAATAGATATAGTTATAGTGACCCAAGAAAAATTGTCCGATAGACTTATTCAGATAGCAGCCGATAAGACAGCTAACGATTAGCGGGCCGCAGATGGGCATTCAGGTAACGTCGCGACGGAGGGGCCAGTTGGATAACTCCCTCGGGCAGATAACGTCGGTAGTCCAGTCGTGAAGGCCCGGTGGGGCTCCGCATTGGCAGTAAAACGGGTCCGGATAGGTGATTGTAGCCCAGGAGTGGCTGATGGAACTCTTCAGCTGGCTAGCTCTGGAATAATTGATGTTTGCGCCGGGATCGACGTAAGCCAATAGTCACACGGATAGCAGCTAGCTAGCTGCGAAATCCAGGTGTAAATGTTCAGAGCTTGCGGTTGAAATCTGGGAATATGGAGAAAAAAATAGGTCCGGTAGGTTCTGGTCTGAGTCGCGTTGTACAAAACTGGCGATAGATTTTCGAGCTAAAGGAATAGCTGATGACCACAAACCGTGGTTAGCTGAATACTAAAGTTAGCCAGTAAACTGGCTAGCTTCTGGTTAGCTTCTGGTTAGCTTCTGGCTAGCTTCTGGTTAGCTTCTGGTTAGCTTCTGGCTAGCTTCTATTATGGATTTCAGATTTGAGGTAAATAATATTTTATTTTTTTAATTGGTGAGGCGGGTTGCAGGAGAGTGTTTTGAAGTTGAGTTTTTGGAAAAGAAAATATCATATATTTATATCATATAATATCATATATATATATATATATATATATATATATATATATATATCAAAATATCAATATATAAAAGATATGCGAAGAAAGGTGTAAATATATATATACGGGACACGACAAGACGAGGACAAAGAACGTCTGACTGCTATGCCATCTTGGGAAGAGAATGAAAGGAGCTCTATCCAAGTAGCCCACATGACTCAGTTCAATAAATGTGGTGAACTTGGACCGTATCCAAGTTCACCACATTTCACTGCACACAGTGAGATGCACAATATACATACACACAACATACATTACACGTCTTGGGTAGGAGAGTCTTAATCAACATAACATACTGTAGTGGGACTCAGTCATTGCAAAGAAAAACAGATTTCCCACGGAGCCATATCTCACCCAGATTAATTTTCCCCGAAGCATGCGACTCAGCAACAAGAGCCTCATAAGGAGAGACCCGTGAGGATTACCATACAGCACGTCATTCATATGGGAGGCATACAGTACTATATTGTACATAGCAAACAAATTATTGGGGCGTAACAGTATGTCTTGTATGTACAAAGAATGCTTTTTAGCTTCTGATATGATCAAACTAAGCAATGGGTATGTCAGTACTTGAAATGAACAATGAGCAACGTTCAGTACAGGATTCATGCTCAGTGCTAGACACAGAAAGAAGGGGAAAACAAACATTTTGAAACAGAGTGTAATGGGGAAGAACTATCTAAACTTGTCCAATAAGAACGTTATGCCCTACTGAACATGGTCCAGGTGTCTACACCTTCCTCCCCTCTCACTCCCTTGTGGTTGACATCTGACTGAAAGCTGTATGCAGTAGGCAATATGTTATGCCCTTAGAGATCCTATTCATTTACTAGAGGGGCTATGTCATAAACCCTCCAGGTTCTAGAATGTGGGTGAAAATGCCAGTCATATTGGTCAGGGAGAAATCCAAACCAATCTAATTGGAATAATTGGCAGTAGAGGCATAATTCAGATTTGACTTACGCAGGAAAATACAAGTAAGGCATGTGATTTATCAGAAATTGTGTAATGAAATTATTGTCAACCTAAAATACTGTCAAATAATTATACAGTTTATACAGGTTTTATACACATGTTCTGTATAAATGCCTCTAAAATACAGTGCCTTGCAAAATAATTCAGACCCCTTGGATTTCTTCACATTTTATTGTGTTAGAAAGAGGGATTAAAATTGATTTAATTAAAATACACATTTCATAACTAAAATATAGTCGCTGCATAAGTATTCAGCCCCTAAGTTTAGGCAAGCCTAAATTGGTTCAGGAGTAAAATGTGGCTTAACAAATCACATAAATTACATGAAATAATAGAGGTTGACAAGATTCTTTAATGACTAACAATTCCTCTGTCCCCCATACATCACCTGTAACTTCCCTCAGTCAAGTATTGAATTTCAAGCACAGATTCAACAACAAAGGCCAGGAAGCTTTTTGAACGCCTCATAAAGAAGGGCAGTGATTGGTAGATGAGTAACAATAACAAATAAGAGATTAAATATCTATTTTAGCATGGTCAAGTTAATAATTATGCTGTGGATTATGTATTAAACCACCAAGACACATCAAAGATACTGTCGTCCTTCTGAACTGAGCTTCAGAACAGGAATGAAACTGCTCAGGGATGTTACTATGAGGACAATGTCGATTTTAAAACAGCTACAGTGACTCCACAATAATGACCTAAAAGATGTGAAAAGAAGAATATTCCCAAAAAGATTCCCAAAAAAGTTCAATATTACAAAAGACTGAGCAAAGGAATACACTTTTTGGCCTAAATGCAAAGACGTATGTTTGAGACAAATCAACATCTTGACAGAGCTTGAAGAATTTTGAAAAAATAAATATGCAAATATTGCACCATACAAGTGTGCAAAGCGCTTGTATAGCCTACTTACCCAAGAAGACTCACAGCTGTAAAGGTGTTTCAAACATTTACTCAGGGAGTAAATACTTACGCAACGACTATATTTTAGTTATCTAATGTATCTTTTTTTTTAATCAAATTTTTTGAGTATTTTGTGTAGATTGTTGACAACAAAAAAAATGTAATCAATGTTTAATTCCACTTTGTAGCACAATAGAACTCCAAGGGGTCTGAATACTTTTGCAAGGTACTGTATATGCCAACATTTTTGTTTTCTTGGAAAGCTATTTGGAAAGCTGTTTTATAGGAGTGCTATTATATGATACAATATCAGTACTTGTTGCATTTACAACTTGTCTAAGTCCTATCATCTACTGACTTCAGCCAGTGTATGACTGTGGATTGACTGCGTTGTTTGAATGGAATGTTGCCATATTGGCAGTTCATTTGAAACATTTATGGAATCCTTCCTCTAATACTGTCTGGCTAGATATTTTACACAATCTCTTATCACAGCACTGGCAAACCATGGTTGACAAACTCCCTGACCAAAATGGCTGACCTTTATCCCATCATAAAAAGGATCGTGTCTATTCGATTCTATGGTAAGGGCTTATCTCAAACTCAAAAGATACAGAATCAACAGAGCACTCCGGAAGATCGTGAAGCATAGCATAGGGAGTCGTTGTCGTCACTGCATTGTTCAGCACGTAGGTCCTTTTGATAGGAATGCCCATTTCAACCACTGCACAGACCCACTTCTCTCATCCACCATAACACCCATGTATTTAGGCAGTGTGTGTATATATGAAGTCACCATTTTACTCTGTACCCTCGTTGCGCAAGTAACATGAGCGAGTGTCAGGGGGGGGGGGGGGGGGGGGGGGAATGAATGCTCCCATTGCTATTGACCTGGGAACGCTGACTCTCTGGAAGTGTCAATCACATTACAGCTTACAGCCAGCCACCAGCCCAGGAAGCAGCTACTTTCTATGGGTCTCAAACCAGGCAACATAACTGTGCCACATTATCATCTCCAGCCAATCAGCCTTCACCACAGACTGAGCAGCCAATCAGCCTTCACCACAGACTGTGCAGTGTCTGAGGAGAAAGAAGTCACTTCGTAAAAAGACGATTAGCTGCACAAAGATACGATGGATAATAATAATGGGCACATTATACTGTATATCGTGGCTGATAGAGCATGTGACTTTGATTAAGAATATAACTTTCCACAAAATGAACCTCCATACGTAGAAATGAAAAAGTGTTGTTTCCATGAAGTCTCAACCATGTACACATAATTGACATCAAAAGTACTATTTCATATACAAACAATCTCAGAAAACAATATTGACAAAGGCTCATTTTCAAACCAATACTCTAAATTCGAGTGTTTTGGCATCTCACGGATTTCACAATGAAATCTTGTCGAGCGCAACGCCTTTTCAATGGACTATGGGATTTGACCTGGGAAAATGGCTGACAGGGCACCAACTGCTACCCTCCGAGAGTGTGGGTGAGTCTTTGGCTGGCACTTCCCATCTACACCCCGAGACAAGTTACCACGCCAGCACTTTTCACTGCCGCCAGCCTCTGCATGACCACCAGAAAGATAGAAAAACAAGAGGTAAAAAAAAGGAGAGAAAAGAAAACGGTGGGACAAAATGATAGAGATGGAGAGACAGACAACAATAACAATGCACCCGATATTGTATATCGGCCTTGATGTCTGTAGCGCCATATCGTATCGGACGATAATGGCTAAAAACTTTGCAATATTGGTATCTTCCAATAGTCTATTTCAACGCAGATATTTCAAGATCCCAAACAAGAGCCAGTGTGCTGTGGTTTAGTTGACTCACTGAACAAACTGAACTCACTCTGTGATTGTCGCCCCAAGGCATCAGGCATTGGCGGTGAGCTTCGCTATCTGTCAAAGTGCCAAAAGACACACACAGTGAGTGGACAAATGTCTACAAGCACCCGTGGTTGCTGCTCCCCTGCGCCGCACAACACAGTAACCCCCAACACACCACACCAAAGCGTTGCAGTGGTCTCTCAGTGAATGTTTAGCTAAAACCCATCATGACTCATGACTGAACTTTTGTTTGAATGGTTCCAACCTCACAGTTTTCGTCAAAAACATAAAAAACAATGGAGGTCATGAACCAAGACATGAATCATCAATAACTGAGAGAAAATCACTGCCTTTCATCAAATAAAAGATTGCCTTTCCTGGTTACATTGCTATATTCAGTGCTACTACCTCCAAGGAGGATAATCAAGGGACAACAAAAAACCCTTTCCATCTCTCAACATATTCCCATAAAACTCTCTCAGCAGAGTTAGGCTTCCAGTTGGGAATCTTTCAGTGAAGAAGCAGCCCCATGCTGTATATTTGCCACGTGTTGAATAGGACACAAAGAGGGTGCATCTCATTCCCCAAACAACCTGCTCAGGGCTTATTAATTAAATTACATAACCACAAAGAGACAGAGGAGAGAGTACGCTACTGGGTAATAGCTAATTGGCAGAGGATATTGAAAGGGTTCAAACGGGTCAGGCTATTTGGAAGACGGAAGGGATAGAAGAGCCATGAGAAACGTATAGCGCCAACTGGAACTTCTGGTTCAAACAAATACTTCTATACAGTCAATTTTAGACAACGTTGTCTGACACATTCAAAGATGCTGAATAATAGTCTATCCCTTTCGACACTTGTGTTGAAACACTTCACCCAGAACTCAAGTTTGTAACCTCTGTGTGTCAATGGCGATACATTATTGTTTGTCGTGCGCTGTGCTGCGCTTCTTTAACTACTGGGCCTGCATTCCAAATGGCACCCTATCTCCTATATAGTGCACTACTTTTGACCAGGACCCATTTGGAGAATAGGGTGCCATTTGGGACGCAGTCTGGATAAATTTGCCTAGTTTCCATACGGAACACCTCAGACTCTATTTGCGCTACCTCTCCATACAGCTTTCAGTCTCCTCCCACCCTACCTCTCATTTAAAATGGCTACAAAGCTGCCAATCAAATATTCATAAGTCAGCACTCTGCCTAGGAGATGCAATACTGAGAAACAATTAAGGCGTTATAAATTCTGGGGTGAACCCTCCATATTTAAAACCCGCCTACGGTGCCCCCCTGCAGCATGCATGGCGCTGCGTTATTATAATATGGAAAGGAGATTGAAAGAACATTTAAGTCAGGGTTTATGGCTGCCAATTTCATTTGGGATGATTCAAAAGCAAAGAAAGCCAGAGTCAGAAAGGAATAGTAATCCCACCGAAAATCCACTTTCCTCACAAACACTGTTCTAGCATGTACAAGGCTGAAGCTGGACTAAGCCAGTGTGAGTAACTAACTCCTTTCTCTAGCTTCCTCTCTATTGGCCAGCTTTCAATAAAACAATATGCTAATTTCTCTCAGGTGGTTCCCACATGGGGGTTTCTTGAATAGTTATCTGTTCTGGTGTTGAATCAACCACACATCCTTTCAGGAAGTCATATCGAGATCTGCGGCTTGCGATGCACAATTTTCTTAGACTGGACAAGCTTTCTAACGAAGCTGCAGACTGGCCAATACTACTACAAGGTAGCCTACAATATTTTATCCACTCTGAATCCATTGTACACCATCCAACCTTTTAAACCCACTACAGGGAACGAGGAAACAGTTCTCGTTTTGCATATTGTGTAATATGCAGATGAAGCACCACAACAATGGCACTCATGGCAACCAAATGTGCTCTTGTCAGCGTTGGAGGAGCCTTCTGTTCGATCTACTAAGTAAAGGAGAGGTCCCGGCTTTTCAAAGGGTCATTTAGACGTTTGCGTGTGCCTCTTTAGCATGCATTAGTAGGAGTGAAGCAGGCGCTGGACAAGACGCTTAGCGGAACAGGGCTTTGAAACGAGTGCCTTTTAGTACCACAGATTCAGACCTTCATTGTGCTGCCTGTATTTGAAAAGCAGTGAGGAAAAAGGGAGAGCAAGGGAGAGACGGGGATATACTGGTGGTGTACCCAGGGGCAGGAAGCAAGGCCCGAGCCATACAACACCCACCCACACACAAATACAGGCACAAACACACAGAATGCACACGCACAGACGCGCACACACACACAGTTGGTGCCCCTGGCACTCTGGTCCAGAGGAAGCAGAGAATGCAAAGTGAGGGGAAAGAGGAGAGCTGCTAGCTGCTAGATGGAATGTGTCCAAATGGGCACTGTCAAAATCGAACCCCTCTATAAAAGGCATCACATCAGGACAAGCATATTTCTTTATTAATTACCCAATAAAGTTATCAGTAGTTTATCATGTTTTCAGGGCACAATTTAAATCGGACTCGAGGTAGTTGGTTAGTGACTTCTACTCCAGTTCATAAAATGTTCAGATAAAACAATTTTGAAAAAGCACACAGTCAGGTGGTAATTGTAGTCAATAACAAATTGGCCCAGCGTTCAAATTAATTGATCCTGTTATCAATAACTATTCCACATATTCAGTATTTAATTCTCTTAATATTTAATTTCTTCCCATCCCTGGGGCATTCCCTCTTGTCTGTTTTTATTGATAATTACACAAAATCATATTTTAATACCCACAGAAAAAAATGCATGATATGTACACAGTCTACCCTCCCCATCTTACACACATCATTACACTTTAAAAATAACAGGCTTTTAAACCATTACATATACTTTTTTTTAAACAAAATGAGTAAAGGGGTTGCCACGGAAACTAGAGCAGAATACAGTCTCAGTCTGATCTTTTATCCATCATAGCAAAATATTGGCTTTAGAAGGAGATGCCCACGGCTATAGCGGTTAGAAAGCACACACACACGCACACGCGCACACACACACACACACACACACACACACACACACACACACACACACACACACACACACACACACACACACACACACACACACACACACACACACACACACACACACACACACACACACACACACGGGGCACCTACAGGTCCTCCTAACAATAGAGAACTCCTACAGTGCCATGCATGACACATTGTGGGGAAATCTATGGTGGTGTGGACTGATGTGCCCAAAGATGGGTCTACCTACCGCGGAGGGAAGGAACCAACAAGTGAGGTGGTACCTGCATCGGCAATCATAAGGAAATATTGGTTCTATGGTATAGCATTAAAAAGCGCAGTGTGTGGGAGATTCTTTCCATTGAATGACAATGACACTAGCTATGTGTAGAGAGGGACAGTGAGCGACAGAAGCTGGCTCCCAAACAAGCCAAGCAACGTCATCAATCCAGCCCGTCCGTGTCGCCAAGGCTGTCAGTGCTAAGACAATAAGCATTTAAAGTGCCGGTTTAGAGCCAGTTTGAAGGCTGTAGGAGATTGAGTAATGAGCAAAATGATTGTCCTCGTTTGACAGATTGAAAAGACATGAATGAAAAGGTCACGCTGGAGCTTTGGCGACATGGCAATCAAAACACGGGTCAGTTGCTGTGAAAACACAAGGAGGTATCTTCATGTATGTAAAGCGTGTATTAATCAATTCCTGACAAGCGGAGGTTGGTCTCTCTCTCCCTCTCTCGGGGATGTCCCCTTCCTGCGCTGGCTCCCTTGGCTCTAGGCCCACAATGTGCTGCTGGTGGTTGGCGTGTGTCGGCCCATTGATGGCAGTAGGGGAGGATCAATGACACAGACCAAGTGGCCAGTGCTGAACCACCGTTTCACAGCTGCCTGGCGCATGGTGGATGGCTGATGACTGCGGCCGTGCAGGGACGATGACGAGTCAAGGCCAGCGGAGAGGATCAGAGGGACGGTACGATACGTCAATGAGAACATGGAGGGAACTGAATGAGGCTTGGGAAATCAGTATGCTGGTGTAGTCCTGTTAATCTGTCAAAGCACCTACTCTCCCTGTGACTGTCGACTACTGAATGACAGACTGCCTCACACAGACTAACTGCTGGTATGAGAAGCATTATTTAACATACAGTGACTCAACATCTCAATGGATATACCTCAATGGGAGAGTGAAGAACTGTAGATAACCATTGGTGTGCTCAAAAAGCCACTTTGAAAATGTTATTCAATTTCTTAAGTCATAAATTGAAATCATGTTTAAAGCTGCAAAACTTTTTGGGCAACCGACTAAATTCATACAGAAATGTGAGTTATAGATCTGTCATTCTCATTAAAAGCAAGTCTAAGGAGTGGTAGATATGTTCTAAGTGCACTATTTCTATGCTTCCCATTGTTAAGTTTCGTTTTTGCGTCTTTTACTTTCAGTTTTGTACACCAGCTTCAAACAACTGAAAATATAATTTTTGGGGTTATTGAAAAGGTATTGGACAGCGGTTTAGATGGTACAATGATTCTCTACACTATAATTGCTTGTTTTGTCACATAAACTGAAATTAGGCCAACTATGAGATTTTTAGCAACCAGCAAATGGCGGAGCGATTTCAGCATACTGCACCTTTAAAACATATGAGCTGAAGGCTGATTCTACCATGGTCGGTTCAGCACTTTGCGATCCAGACCAGAGCTGCTCTTTAGCTAAACATGCAGCAGTCACGACTTCTCTCGTACCTATGCATTGCTTTTACTCTTAGTGCTCCTGAGTCTCCCCAGGACACCACACACACACAGGACACCTACTTTACAAACACTTACTGACGTTTCCTGCCTTGAAATTATGGTGAATCCATTCCACCGCTATCTACTCCGTCGTTCTGGGAAAATATTACACATTTAGCCCTCTGAGACAAATACATCACCAATCAATCCCAGATAGTAGATGTGCATGTCGCAAAGACCCTTACCATGACTTCAGCAACCCATTACAGTGCAGTGCCAACCCAAACACAAAAGTCTCCAGAACTTTCACACAATGACACTAGTTATCGTTCCACAACACGACATAACATTGCGACTCAGGGGCTAACTAACTTGCTAGTCGCTAACTGTAGCAAGATCTCCTGCACTGTAGCGTCTCCCTAACTGTAGCATCTCCTCAGCTAAAAAGCCTAGCCAGCCGACTGACAGCCACTGAAGAAGATGCTAGTTCCCTGGTTGTGGTGTCGGGCTGAGGCCTGCCTCCCCCCTGTGCCGTGACACAGGATTAGCTGTCATTAGAGCCAGGGAACTGTAGTCACTTTCAAAGCGTAGCCGAGAGGGAACAAAGCAGGAGTCTGGGAGGACAGGGAAAACAGGGTTTTACTGGAGGAGGCACATTTAACTAAACTGCTGCTAAAGCCTGGATAGGAAGCTTACATTCAGCTGGAAAATGCTAGTGCATTTAATGCTAATTACTATAACAGGATACACTTACTCTGAACCCAGTGTTATCAAAGGAGACATGTACATATCCTCCAACCCTCTGTTTCAAAATGGATTTGAAGTCAACGTTCAACAGTATGCTATAAAATGTCAACAAAGTCTATAAAAAAGACATGCGTGTATATTGCTACGCTAAACATGTATATTGTTACGCTACGCGAATCATGTATATTGCCACGCTACGCTAATCATGTATATTGGTGTCAGTGGTTGGTTTGTTCATTTATCCTTAATTTATCTACAAGGTCATTTCATTTGAGACCACACCCCTCTGAAGGACTATTGGGGCATGTTTTGCTCCTCTCTCCTCTCCCGCCAGACCAGACAGTGAACATTGAAGGCCAGACTGGAGGGAAACTGGAGAGAATGTTCGGATAACGCTCTCGACTCGAACCTGGCTGGGCCCTGCATACAAGAAGCACTTTTGTCTCCCTCCACTGCAACTCTCCATCATCCTGTCAACTCGACCCGGCCTGCGTTTAGAGAAGGCTGACGACACCGTTCTGTAGAGGAGAACACGTGTCCGCACTAACCCCGCTGGAGAGTTCCCCTGTGGCCAGACGGCCACTTTACAAAGCGGCCCTTGTTGTTGGCGGGTTGTTCGACGAGCCGACAGTGACATTCAGAAGGACGGCAACTCGCCACAGAACAAGGTGCAGATCGTCTGCTGATGCTTCTGCGTGGTGTTGAGTAACACTTAGAAGAGAAGTTGTCAAGATGAGTTAACTTGACTCAGTCTGAAATGTCTTGTGTTTATTTTGGAGGGGTACCAGATTTATGAGCCTTGTTTCATTGACCCAGAAAAAAAATTAAAACAACTCCTGGATTTAATGTATCTTATATCAAGATTCATGATCAATTGATTTCATCAACATGGTTTAAGATATCCCTTTTATCATAATTTTTGGAATTTCTGTCAGGTTCTGTAGACGTTTGTAATCGTACATTTCTTTATTTCTAATCCTTGAAAATCGGGTCTACTTGGTTCATTTAGTCAGAGTTTGTGAAACTCTCTGAAGAATGACGACAACATTAGAAAAGTTTGGTGTCAAATAGCTTTCTCGATATTCTTTCTCGTGGACTTTCTCTGAGATTGATGCCACTGTGTGCGTGCTGAGAGGATGCTTTGAGCAGTGCTGCAGGCACGACTATGGTTTCAGACCCAAGGCTTGACCAAGCATTCCAGTGAGTGACCCTGAAGTCTACACATCCATATAAAGAAATCTGACATGACATGCTATCATTGAAGACCTCAAAGGCTATACATCACAACAGAACAACACGGTATTCTCCCTCTTTTCTCTCCTTTCTCGACATGGTGATATATCTTTTGAAAAGGAATCAATATATCATATGATTGATGTGTTGAGTCAGGTGGTCCTTTTTACTCAGCATACAACGCACAACCAATTAAATGTTTATAGGTGTGTTTTTCCCTAATAACAAGCCATAACAAGTCTAATTGATCAGAAGAACAGGTCTGATCCAATTGTATAAACACTGAAATGAGTAGGCCTAATGCCAAAATTGCTCAAACAAGTCTAACCCGCTTTCCGTGTTTTTTTTACTCACAGCTTGCCTTCTGAAAAAAATATGCCTCAACAGGCGCGTTGATCGCACCTCCCGAGGAGAGGAGCACTCAGCTCGCTGGCAGCCCAAGACGTTGGCATTTCTAGAATGCAATTACTAGACAGATACCAAGGGGATGAGTCTGGTCTATTTATGCCCCCCCCATACAGCCCCATCCCTATCCATACCACGGGTGCAGTGAGTTGACCCATATAAAACTGGGCTTGAACTGTAGATTACATTCCTAATCATTAATTAAAGTTCTGTCCCATACCGGAGTGCTTTAGCTATATTTTAATGGAGCGCTTTGGCTATATTGAAGGCAGGGGTTATGTAGGTTGGGGGAGTTGGACCAAATAAGGCATTTCATCTATGCAAGGGTGGTAATCTGAATTGACATTAGCACAGGTGAAAATGGACTAGTTGAGAGTATCAATAGGATTGTTACAATACGGTGATAATAGATACAGTATATGTGAGAAGGAGAGAGGGATGAAAAGAGAAAGCCTCCCAGACTGCGAGAGAATTCTGACTCAGCAGAGACGGCCCCCCCCCCCCCCCCCTCATCCTCTATGTCTGCTCTCTTCCCAGACCCAGCCGTTTGAGGGAGGGTCTGTATCTCATATCGGGGGCTTGTGACGAAGCTCCTGCGGTATCTGTTATTATATAACCCCTATAACCCCTTGAGCTAAAAGTGACCATCGCTGTAAATCAATCATCGGCCTTTACCGCCAGGCCTGACCTCCATATTGTAAAAATAGCGGTTCGGTTCTTCCCCTCTCTCTTTTTAAAAAAAATTGCTTGGTAACACATTATAAAAGCTCACCATCTGTGAGTGTTTACCAACCGAGGATATTAAACGTGGGAAATGGCGTAATTCGGAAATCTGTTTGTACCGAGAGGTCTATCCACGTGCCCTATCTCGTGTGGGGAGGGGGGCTGTCTTACCCTGTGAGGGGCAGTGAGGTCCAGGAGACAGCAGGTTGACCGGTCAGGCCGTGCCCTCCTTCCCCCTGTGTTATTTAGGTCATTTGGCTGGGTCAGGTCCACTTGAGGCTGAGCCAGCCAGCCAGGGAATTGGTCATGCAGCAAGAGACACTGCCATGATGGCCTGAAGGTGTCCAGTAAGGGCCAGAGATTATCAATATCCAGTAAATGGCATACTCTGTACCTTATCAAGTTGTGCCTGTTGGTGGCCCGGGTTTACACAAAATGTGTCACTGTATTTGAAATTTATACCTTGCTTCAGAATATCTTTATTTGAAAAATGATATTGGATTGGTTTGAGGCGCAAGGCAAGATTTAAAGAGGCCATAGCCATGTGTCTTGAACTACTTCCTTTATTATTGTAATCCACCAACACTGGGCTTCCTTTGGCATACCCTGCTCCACACTCCATTAGAATGACCACAACTGGGGGTCAACAACATGGCAATGAGGGCAGGTGGCAGAGGTCTGCTACCCGACCGGAGCCCGACAGACTCCGACATTATACATAGGGTTAGGGCCGGGTAGGGCCTGTTTTTTCATCACCAACTAGGGTACGGGCTGGGCTTGGGTATCACTAAATTGTTCACTAACATTTTGAAGCTGAGACATTTGCTTGTGCTCTGCCGCACTGTACGGTGATATTTGACTAAGATCATAACATGGTGTCAGAAGTGCTTCTACCTGGATAAGAGCGTCTGCTAAATGACTTAAATGTAATGTAAATGTACCTTATCAAATATAAGACAGGAGAGATAATTTCACGGAAAATAATAATGTTCCTTGAGTTTTGTCTGTTTAGAGTGAGGAAAAGTAGCTAACGGCTCTCTCATGTCTCGTCAATGAGCAGAGCAGCCCAAGCGGAGCCGTTGCTATGGATACTTACCGCTACAGAGCCGCCATGAGCAGAGCCCATGCAGAACGAGAAGTGCGCAGGGAGCGAGTGGCAGACAGAGAGGAGCAGCTAATGGATTTACTAACAGAGAAAGTTAGTTCTGATCTCGGCTTTCGGGCAGGGCCTGGGCTTTAAATTGGGCAGAAGCAAAATCGGGCCTGGGTAGGACAGGGCCTGAACGTCGCGGGCATAGGTAGGGCTCGGGCTTCAAGTTTATACCCGTGCAGGGGTTTAGGAGGTGGTGGGGGATTTGCTCTTCTGCAGACCTACACATATGGCGGCTCAGATGCACTTGAGAGATATACTATCTGCCAAACGGAGTAGCTGATTTATATCTCGATTTGGACCTCCCAAAAGGCCCAGCAGCATTCCTCCTGAGGGATCAGGTAACGGTCTATACAGGGAGGGATCATTGGAGGATTTTTCCCCCGCTGATGCAACATGGTGGCTAGAATAGCGGTCTAGATCTATCTATACGCGGAGTTAGGCCTACGGCAGGATGGGAGTTTCCCCCTGCAACATGTGGGCTACAATAGTTCAGCGTTCAGTCACAGAGCAAAGAAGTCACTCAATAAAAGATAAAACAACAGTATGAGAGGCAGATGGTGACCCAGAGAGTAGTATTATCCAGCTCAGCTGTTTCAACAAGGGCACCGCATAATCACAGAATCGCTTCACCAAAAACAAATAGAAAAATAGCAGATAGAGAGACAGACTTAAAACGAAACAGAGAGGCATAATGAGAGCAAGTTTGACAGAGAGATACAAACGTCAACGTTGCTAGCAAAGATGTCAGAGAGCTTGATAACACACTTCAGTTAGATGACGGAGGGAAGGACACAGAGAGTCGGTCGAGTTCACAGTAGATATGTGACAAGCCGCATTGCCATTCCCTCAACCTTCCCAAAGACTGGGTGGGGGCTGGGGGAACGTGATAGGCTGCACCATACGGTGGAGCCATACAAGAGCTGCCAAAAAGGACAACAAACAGTGTGCATGTACGTGTGTAACTAGGGTGTGCCGCAGAATTCATTACAAACAACGAAGCTCGTCTTCTCTGCTACAACGTCCCACACTTTGATGACTGTTTGACTTTGGTTTGTTTGTTGGTGTTTAGCGTATCGTTTTTTAAATTATGCTATTTACATGTCACACAACATTTTACATTTACATTACGTTTTCAAAAATGATGCCATATGCATGATAATTAATTGAGGACCTATCTAAGACTTATGATGATGATACATCATGTGTGTGTGTGGGGGGGGGGGGGGGGGGGGGGGGGGACACACACACACCCAGAAACAGAATGTTGAAATCAACAACATGCCCAAACGATGTTCAAAAACACAGCCACAAAAACAAATCTACAGGCCTAGGACTGACAGACTGTCGCTTCTTCAACGGAGGCATTCTTTTGAGTTAAAGTTCCTACAACACATCATCAATGCAAAACGTAACAGGACATGGGAGGCCATCTTTGTGGTAGGGAGGGAGGCAGCTCCACGCTAGACAAACCAAAATGCAGCTAGGGTGGTATTCATTAGGGCATACAACAGAAAACATTTTGCAACAGAAAACCAAAATGAGCATTTGTTATTGGACAAGTCCTGGTAATCCTTCCCTGTTTCAGTCTGTTTTCTGCTGTTTGGTGCCGAATGAACACACCCCATGATTTAGGACACACGGCCCCTCCTGTTAACGATCTCCTTCAGGGCATTAGGATGATTTAAAGGCTATGCTGATTGGTCAATCAAATATATGGCCCCCAGTCTGTCGCTCTTCTGACAGGCACAAAATCAACTGGGACACAGTCAGACAGACAGACACGCTATCTTTTTTAACAGTCTGGCTGGCCTCCGGTGTTAGGTAACAGTGGATAGCGCCGGAGCTATTGACATCTGTTTGTGATCTGATAGCACCTGACTATGCACCGTTTTAGCTTGGTCACTTGTATTTGTAGAACAACTTGACTTGCATGCTAAAGTCTTACGTTGCATTGCGACAGCATCTTCATGCGTTACAACAGTTGGCCTTGAGTAAAATGTTACCGAAATGTTTATGCGGTATCTTTGTTTACAAACCACTGCCAACGCACATGTAACAAGGACTGAAGACACCCAACAGTGAGATGAGTCAACCTTTTGTTTTTTGTTTTTTACACAGTATCAAAAGCTATTCTGCGATTCTGTGAAAAAGAGACGTTCAGAGTAAACACTACTCTACAGAGTAGACACTACAGAGTAGACACTTCGAGTAGACACTTCGAGTAGACACTTCGAGCCCCTACAGTACCACCAGTAAACAATGGCCAGCTTTCAATAGCTTTTGAACAGACAGGCAGATAAGCGGACAGGCAGACAGACCGACTCAGCCACACACACAAACAAACAGTGCTCAGTCACGACTCTGGCTCCGGTCAGACTCCTCTGCAGTAGGTTTTTCACAGAGCAGAGCATAGCGGTCTGGACAGCTAGCCTCCCTCCCCCCCTCTCCTCCATGTGGGCGTGTGTGACTGAGTGGCCTGCCATGCAGCCACAGCTCTGAGGCCAGCTTCAAACCCCTTTCTGCCTGGCTGGCTCCTCTCTTCCACAGCCAGGCCTGTTCAGTCACTGAACGCTGGTCAGCTCTGTCTCTGTAGAGGTAAGGATGGCTGTGAAGCTGATTCTTTGACATGAATGACAGGTAAATGTTGATGGATTCAGACAAAACCAGAGCCTTTATGAAATAACAGAAAAATAGCCCAAAAATATGTTGAATTAGTTACATGTGGGACATTTGTATAGACTAGCCGTATACCTTTTTAAATGAACATAACAAAAAAAACGATATTTTCCAATGACAATACAGTATAAACATATGAACAGAAAGTACTGCCTACAAATGTGCATAGTCAAGCGTGTGGAGTGTAGAGCTCAACACACCTGTGGATGGGGTGGAGGGTTCATTTTCAGCCAGGCGGTCTATAATTAACATGGGTAAATGTGTGTAAATAAACCTAGAGTCCTTGATTCGCTAGCTGTAGTCGCTAGGCTAGTTCACCCACCAGGAACAGTATGAAAACATCAGAGAAATGTCTTCCTGGGCTGTAGTTTCACTGCAGGATCGATTAGTTGGCCAGCTAGCTTTGGTAAACACTCATGTAGCTAGAACTCTTTGTTTAATGCTTTATAGAAAGGCTATAAAGTTTAAATAAGGGTTAGAGTGTATTGAGTCACGTTGCCATGACTACTTTAATACCTCTTTGTATGAGCAAGGAAATGTGAATAGTTGCTGTGTCGATACTATCGATTGCTTTCTACCGGAAAAGTTAACTGAACTGTGATTTACATTTATGTGGATATTGTGCTATTTATCAGACTCTATCCAAACTCATCCGGCATGTACTAAGGCAAGTAAATGACTATGCCCATAGACAACCAAGTTCTAGCAGAGGAATATTCCCCTTTGCCTAAATACCCACAGGGCCTTCGAAGGGCTCCTATTTCATAATGGAAACCTGAACGTGACCGCGGGAGAAATAAAACACATAGTAAAAGAACATCAAACTCAATCCCAGTTAAAGCCTGAAGACCCCGGGAGAGTGTAGAGCGCGAGTGTGACGCCATCTTGAATTGCTCTGGTACCAAAGCTAGGCCTTAACGACACGCCCAACACAACCCTCTGCTTTACCACTTCCAGTTGGGAAGCATACTAACATGGAACCTAAACATCTGCCTCTTTCCCTATGACTTAAAAGGATCCGTTTTAAAAGGAGACCCGTTTTAAAAGGAGAGACATGGCAACAAATTCCACTTTGAAATGAGTGTTCTACTATAGGTAGCCTTTCTTGCAATCAAATGACCAAATCTCCCTCTAGTGGCCTCATGGGTGGAATGTTATTTTCCTAATTTCATAATTAATCAACATAATTTTTTTTAAACTTGCAGAAAATCTGGTGTTTCTATGTCAAACAGTTTTGTTATATTTCAGTCTCCTGTGGTGTATATAAAGTGTAATATTGGGATGCAAACTCCAAATGTAATACATTTCAACTCTATATCTGACATGGTACAGGTGTCTTCTTTTTTTAAGCCCGTAACCATGTGTGTGAGAGGTATACTTTGGTTTCAAAGATTTGTTTATGACTACCAGGAAACATTCTGTGTGACCCTAATTTAGCCCACTGCAGTAAAAGGTTATTAAATGCAACACTTTCCCTCCATTTTGAACTTCACCTCCCAAGTGTCGGAAGAAACCTCCCTTGGAAACTCCTTACATACTCCTCTAGGCCAAGGGAGTTTTCAATCTCTTCAGGTCCCGAAGCCTTAGTTACTAGGGAGTGTTCAATCTCTTCAGGTCCTGAAGCCTTAGTTACTAGGGAGTGTTCAATCTCTTCAGGTCCTGAAGCCTTAGTTACTAGGGAGTGTTCAATCTCTTCAGGTCCTGAAGCCTTAGTTACTAGGGAGTTTTCAATCTCTTCAGGTCCTGAAGCCTTAGTTACTAGGGAGTTTTCAATCTCTTCAGGTCCTGAAGCCTCAGTTACTAGCAGACACATTTTTTTCCCAGGCCAACACCTTCTGCTTCACACTACTGGAAGGCTTGATGATTGATATATGGTATGAGAGGTAGAATACTCCCTTCTGTGTCTAATATTCCACAGCCGTGCCGACATGGTGCTGGAAGCCCTGCAACATCCCTCTCTGACGTCGAGCTTTCCCTTTCTCCGCTACTCTGCTGTTTACAGGCAGCGTACAGCTGGCTTTTCACATGTCCCTCGCATTTAAATAGAAAACGGGAATGGCGGCCTTTCAGAGCAGACCCCTGTGTGTGTGTGTGTGTGTGTGTGTGTGTGTGTGTGTGTGTGTGTGTGTGTGTGTGTGTGTGTGTGTGTGTGTGTGTGTGTGTGTGTGTGTGTGTACAGTCTGTGTGTATAAGTGAGTGAGTTAAAGTATGTGTGTGTGTGACACGCTGAAGCATGCTCGCTTACGCTGCAGGAGCTTGTCCCATCCATCAGGGTCTAACCTAGTGGTATGTTGTTACCACATAACACATTCCCCCACTTCAGAAACAGTGAGTATGATAACACTGCAGTGTTAGCCTAGAGGTAGACCTTGGCTTGCAGCACCAGATGGTCTGGAATCCCCCATTTCCCTTGAAACCAAAATAGTATTGTTTCGTTTTGTGGGGGTCTGTGGGGGCTCTTGCTGCCAAAACGCGTGTTTTGCAAACTGACATGATGCCAACTGACGACTCATGTTCTCCTAGGCCTCAGAGCATATTAGATTTTCCCTGAAAATGAAAAGGGGACATGGTGCCAACTCCAGAGACATGTCTTATGTGTTGAGAGGGAAGTTTATCAAATACCTCAGCTCGTATTGTGTCACGCATTCTCAGGGCTCACTCAAACGTATCTCTGGGGGGAATGGGTAAACCCTGCCCTTCCACATGTTAATAAATAACACAGGTTAGCACACAACATTAGCTGGCATTGAATAGACTTGCTGTGTGCGTACTGTGTGCATGCTGTCCAGTGTGTACAGTCTGAGCCACCCAGATAAGGCAGAGAGGGGATGCATGTTTTCATGTGGACTCGCACAGATACAGTATCTATGTGTGTGTGTGTGTGTGTGTGTGTGTGTGTGTGTGTGTGTGTGTGTGTGTGTGTGTGTGTGTGTGTGTGTGTGTGTGTGTGTGTGTGTGTGTGTGTGTGTGTTGGTGTGTGTGTGTGTGTGTGTGTGTGTGTGTGTGTGTGTGTGTGTGTGTGTCCATCAGCCTTCTACGACTGCATGCACGTCCTTGCTATATGTGTTGGAGTGTGAAAGGTGGCTCGTACAGAAAGCAGCTTTTCTCTGCCGCATTAGGGGCCTATGCTTGAAGCCCTTCCGGCTCCAATAAGGCTTCTGTGTGTGCATTCCCACTGTGTATTTACACTTGTAGTAGACATCCTATTGATTGATCTGGGACTCTACTGCTGCCGGTCCTAGAGGGAAATCTAATGACACGCAACTGTCGCTGCTCCAAACTGACTGCTGCGGTTAGCCCCATGGCTAACAAAGGGAGTGCATGAAGCACTGCCAGCCACAGTAACTGGAGACGTTAAATGCACGTTTGAGAAAGAGGACAGACACTTTACCACATCAAGTGTACTAGAGCTGGGAATTGCCAGGGACCTCATGATACGAGATTATCACGATACTTAGGTGCCGATACAATAGGTACTGCGATTCTCACGATTCCATATGTATTGTGATTCGATACTGCAATTTTATTGCGATTCGACGTTCCAAATATATTGCTCACTATATGTCTGCTGCAGAGTGACAGAGAGCAGGAGAAAATGAGTTTAGATCAATCATGGGTATAAAAGTGCTGAAAACAAAATGGCTTACTATTTAAAAATAAGATGGAAAACAAGCTATGATGGGAAAATACTTGGAGTTTTGGTGCAGGTACAGCCGACTAGCGCAAAAACAATATTGCGATATTATCAAAAATAACATAGCGATACGTAACTCGACTTTACCCCCCATCCCGATAGCATAAAGTACAGGGCAAGGGAGATAACTGCTGTTGGGTATGACGAGCAAGGCAAGCCACATGAGCTAAAAGCTAAAAAAACGAATCGATGTGGCCCACATAACAGTAGGGCTTTCCCAATGTCACCGACTCCATGGAGTTTGGTGGTAGAATAGAGCTATCGATAAAAGTACAAATATTATCAGCATGAAAACCTCAGAACACAGGCATATTATCACAGGCGACTGGTTGAGTGGTACAAATTTCACAGACAACTTTGCGGGGCTCAATTTCTATGTCGATCTACAGCGCTAAAGCGTAGTGTTTTAACTACAATAAAATGTGTTAACCCCACTGACCTAAAATGTTATGTTGTACAAACGTGTATATTACAATGAATGTAACTTATCTTTTTAAGTTTAAACAAGGAACATTTGTATGGTGTACTTATGTACGGTGCATTCGGAAAGTATTCAGACCTCTTCCCTTTTCCCACATTTTGTTACGTTACAGCCTTAATCGAAAATGGATTCAATAAAAAAATCCTCAATCTACACACAATACCCCATAATGACAATGTGAAAACAGGTTTTTAGACATTTTTGCACATTTCTAAAATATAAAAACTAAAATACCATATTACATAAGTATTCAGAACCTTTGCTATGAAACTCGAAATTGAGCTCAGGTACATCCTGTTTCCATTGGTCATCCTCGAGATGTTTCTACAATGTGATTGGAGTCCACCTGTGGTAAATTCAATTGATTGGACATGATTTGGAAAGGCACACACCTCTCTATATAAGGTCCCACAGTTGACAATGCATGTCAGAGCAAAAAACAAAAACCAAGTCATGAGGTTGAAGGAATTGTCGTAGAGCTCCGAGACCGAATCATGCGTCCTCCGAAACATGACCCACCAAAACTGCGCTCCTTAACACTCGCCCGCTTAACCCGGAAGCCAGCCGTACCAATGTGTCGGAGGAAACACCTGCAAGCACCTGGCCCGCCACAAGGAGTTGCTAGAGCTCGATGAGACAAGTAAAGCCCCCCCGGCCAAACCCTCCCCTAACCCGGATGACGCTAGGCCAATTGTGCGCGGTCCTATGGGACTCCCAGTCACGGCCGGTTGTGACACAACCTGGGATCGAAACCGGGTCTGTAGTGATGCCTCAAAAACTGCGATGCAATGCCTTAGATCGCTGCGCCACTCGGGAGGCCGGCCTCCATCATTCTTTAATGGAAGAAGTTTGGAACCATCAAGACTCTTCCTAGAGTTGGCCGCCCAGCCAAACTGAGCAATCGCGGGAGCTCTAGAGTTTCTCTGTGGAGATGGGAGAACCTTCCAGAAGGACAACCATCTCTGCAGCACTCCACCAATGAGGCCTTTATGGTAGAGTGGCGAGACGGAAGCCACTCCTCAGTAAATGTCACATGACAGCCGCTTGGAGTTTGCCAAAAGGCACCTAAATGACTCTCGGATCATGAGAAACAAGATTCTCTGGTCTTATGAAACCAAAATTGAACTCTTTGGCCTGAATGCCAAGCATCACGTCTGGAAGAACGTCCCTACGGTGAAACATGGTGGTGGCAGCATCATGCTGTGGGGGATGTTTTTCAGCGGCAGGGACTGGGAGACTAGTCAGGATCGAGGGAAAGATTAATGGAGCAAAGTACAGAGAGATCCTTGATGAAAACCTTCTCCAGAGCGCTCAGGACCTCAGACTGAGGCGAAGGTTCACCTTCCAACAGGACAACGAACCTAAACACACAGCCAAGACAATGCAGGAGTGGCTTTGGGACAAGTCTCTGAATGTCCTTGAGTGACCCAGCCAGAGCCCGGACTTGAACCCGATTGAAGATCACTGGAGAGACCTGAAAATAGCTGTGTAGCGACGCTCCTCATTCAACCTGACCGAGCTTGAGAGGATCTGCAGAGAATAATGGGAGAAACTCCCCAAATACAGGTGTGCCAAGCTTGTAGCGTCATACCCAAGAAGATTCGAGCATGTAATCGCTGCCAAAGGTGCTTCAACAAAGTACTGAGTAAAGGGTCTGAATACTTATGTAAATGTAATATTTTTTATACATTTTTTTTTATAAATGTGTAACATTTTCTACAAACCTGTTTTTGCTTTATCATTACGGGGGATTGTGTTTAGATTGATAAGGGGAGGGAAACGATTTAATCAATTTAGGAATAAAAACAATTGAATACATTTTAGAACAAGGCTGTCATGTAACAAAATGTGGAAAAAGTCAAGGGGTCTGAATACTTTCCGAATGCCCTGTATGTCATTCTTTAATGTGGAGTTAGACGGAGATGAGTTTGTCAACTCAGGAACAAGGAAATGCCTCAGTGAGGTGAGAAGGCACCCATGACCTTTACATTATGAGAACACAGCACCTGGTGCCTTGCTTCAAAATGAGAAATGTAATAACACCGCATGAGATGCCAAGTCAGTCAAGATTGAAAGACCCCCTCCCCACCCTATTTGAATCATTACTGAATAATAAATGGCCTCGTATAGAGTATATCTTAAATGCCCCCCCCCCCCCCCCAAAAATGCAAAAATAAAAACATTTGATCTTCCTACTAGCACTGACATTGCTGAGAACTACTTTATCGAGGGAAAATATACTTCCTACTAATGTGATATGTGGTTGCTTCATCCAGCCCCAGCTATCTTAAGAGGAATGCACTAATTGTTAAGTCGCTCTGAATAAGAGCATCTGCTGACTAAAATGTAAATGTAAAATGTCATATAAAAAAATGTATGTGATCAATAGAAATTCAAAAGCCATTGACTTGTACACAAACAAATTATATTATTGCTGTTTCCAGATCTACGCTAGGCTCGCTACATTTGTTCGGCCTGAATTAGCAAGATCACAGGCTAATGCATGGAGTCAGATTACACCCCCTGAGCAGATCTGCCTTTATCTCTTTCACAAAGAGATGAATCTGGCCAAATCCACCCCTTTGCTGTGTCCTAAATCTACAACAGAGACTAATTCCTCTGTAATCTAATGAGCGACCAAGGTGCAGTAGTCCCTCAGGTTTACAACGGTAGTGAGTCTCCGAGTGTGTGTCGCGACGTCATGGACATTTGGGACATCCCTTTAAAAACCAATGTCACCCGATGCCAGAATGTATATATCAATACAGTACAACATGGAGAGGCTATCATTGCAGTCTTTGCAGTTTCATGACAAGTCATCAAGACAGTCAACAGCTGCATGTGACGTTTTTCAAGTACGAAAGGCAAAGCTCTGATCTCATCACTGATAATAATGTATCCTACAGTACCTTCAACAATTCCTGCAATCCCATTTAACCGGAGTCATTAGTCACACACACACCATAAGCATTCTGGAACCTATCCGCATGCCAAAGGGACACTGGAGGACTAAAGCCTTGTTCACATTGGCAGTTTGAAGTCACTCAAATCCAATTTTTTTGCATGTCCGATTCAAATCTGTTCTTTTTACTGCAGTCTGAACAGCCAAAAAACACATGGAGTCTGATACTTCAAGCCACATTTCAAACCACCTTTGTAAGAGGTTTGAAGTCAGATTCCTGGCCATGCGACTTAGTTGTCCTAAGTGGTTTTTAGACTATTATTTGTCTCCTAAGCTAACATATGCAATTTTTTTTTAAAGATAAATTATCCTTGGTATGACTATCTATTTGATTTTGAATTTTAGGACCCCTTTAGGTATCGCCCGGCAAAATTGAATAACAGATTCATACATGGAAAAACAGATAGTCAAAAAACAAATGAAAAGGAAGTTTGTTTTAAAGCGTCTGTCCTATATCTGAGAGATATAAGAAAGATCAGAATAAAATTTTGGGGGGCACTAAACTACTTCCATAAAAAAATATTGTGGTACCGGGCTACCGAGTCTTGTAGAGCAAAACAACCGACATGTACATGGTCGTGACAGTCATACCTTTCCATAGAGCCCAAACTGTTCAGACACTACAGATAGAAGTTAGCGGATCAGCAGTACCGACTTCGGACGAGTCCCGTGACGCTTGTGGGGGTCATAGAAATAGAAAAACACCATTGTGCGAGTCTCATCTTTCCATAGAGCGATTCATATTAGTTTGATGACTGATTCTCGGGATGTCTCAAGATCTGACAAACGCCGCTGTAGCTCAGCCACCTTCCACAGCCATTGGTGGATGCGGTGGATTGAAATGCAGCCCATGCATAAAAACAGATATCTCTATCTTAGATGGATTTTGATGGGGATTTCTAGGGGGTCTGCAGTGTGAACAAGTCTTAAGAAACAGGCAGGTGCCAAAGGACGATTGAAAAGACTTGTTAAGTCTTGTGTCGGGCATACATCCACGAGGAATTGAACAAATGATCAATCAATTGATTTGATTTTGAGGCTGATTCAAATGACAAAGTAAAGAGAGAACAGGTTCGCTAGCCAGTTTAATGAATACAATCTGTCAGCATATGCCTTCTTCCATCTTTATTTGTTCAGCATGTTCCTCTGTCCTTGTAACCACCCAGTAAATGTTGACACTCTCTCTCTCATGTGTTTACCTACTCTTTTCATTGGGGTTACACTTAAAAGAGAGACACTAAAATGCTCCAATGGAGTACAGCAGCCAACAACAACCAACCAGGGGGAAATGTGTGTCAATCATCCAAGAAGCTATGGCAGCAAGCAGCTCTTTGGACCAAAACAGATACAGTATGCTTTTAACAACCTTTCTATTAAATATTTCTATTCTTTTTCTATTTTTCTCTCTGCATGGTTGGGAAGGGCCCATAAGTCCCATAAGAAACACTCATTTTTGTACTGTTTTGTGACAGTGCACTGAATGTAGAGAACACCGACATCTCTGTTTGGTTACCATGGTCTCTATCCAATCCATATTACATTATCAGCTGACAATCGATGATGTATGATAATACCATTATGTTCTCTGCTGCTGCCGTTATCGGTCACAAATGGTGCTCTTCATACCCCCTGTCTATCCTCGTCTTCCCAATTACCACCCTCTAGTGCCGCTTTTGTCGGACATAGGAAAAGTAAGGATAAGGAAATCTGGACATCTCTACAAAACACATTCATATGCTATTTCCCAGCTGATACCTTCAAAGACTGTTTATTTGAAAACCATTATTATATCCACTTGCGAGACATCAGATATTCCTTAATTTATCTGCATTTTTGTCAAAATTAAGTTAGACATTGCCTTGTTCTGTTCAATGTTCTCTACCTATATATACTCTAAACACCCCAATTCATGTTGTTAAGTTCAAAAGAATACACAATAAAAATCGCTGACACCATTCAAACCAAAGAGGGTTCGGAACTTTAAAAGACAATTATCTCAGAATCATCTTTTTGCAGACAGAACTTTATACTGTAGTCCTAAACTCTCAACCTAGTAAATGGTGAGTAGCTAATTAACCACTTTTGTTAACAATTAAAATACTGTACTGTATGTGTGTATTGAAAGACAATGAAAATTTAAAAAATGTAAAATATATAAATGTATTTATTTTTATTTCTCAGAAAACTTAGAGGGCCAAATAAAAGTGCTCGCACACACACACACACACACACACACACACACACACACACACACACACACACACACACACACACACACACACACACACACACACACACACACACACACACACACACACACACACACACACACACACCAACCTGAAAGCAGCGGGAAGCTGCGTCTCTGGGCAGGAGATTACATAAATCCACGGTGAGTATGTGTCGTTACTTAAGGTTCTGAAAATGACTCAACTATCCAGCTGGGATCAGTGGCCGTAGTGACAGACCCCCACAAGTCTAAACAAGGGGCCCGGGCCTATCCTCAAAAGTCAAATATTAGCCATCCAAGTCAAAAGAAAGGCCTCTGCAAACACATACTCTGCTATGGAGGCTTTCCTTTCTAACTGGAGTCAAATAACATAAACAACAACTGATACTATTCACTTTATATTAACATGGTCGCCATCTTGCCATGCATGCTATTGAGCCGGAAGCAGCAGTCACGGAGCCATCTAAATCTACAGCTCTTCCACAAACTTCAGTGCAATATGGTTACTCTTTTTATAAGACAAACCTGGATATTTACTGAAACAGTCGGTTGCCACCAGCTTTATATAGGCTTTGTTTTCAAAAACAGGTGGAAATGTGCGATGCATGTTTTATTGAAGATGAGAAACAGCCCATAGGGTGAAATAGGAGGATTGGCAACAGATTACTACATACATTTTGCCTCCAGATATTTGGAGGGGTGCTTTGTATAGAGTACAGTCATAATATTGACACAAAGCTGAAATAATGACTACTCTATGTCTGATATCATAGCAGCTGTTTGAGGACAAATAATTAATGGAAAATAATGAAAACTCAATCAGCTGTTATATATGTTTAATAGACATTGTGTGTGTTTGTGTGTGTGTGTGTTTGTGTGTGTGTGTTTGTGTGTTTGTGGTAGCTTTCAACAACCTAACACAGCATCACCACAATCACCCTATATTGTTAAGTTAAAATCCTCCTCTTTACGATTTCAGGACAAGAATAATTGTGATTTTGTCTGATGTGGGTTGTGAGTAGTAAACATTAGCATGAGGGCAATTCCACAGTAACAGAATGACGCTGAGACTCCCGATTTTTCATTTTAAAAGTATGCCAAACAAAAAAACTTTGATAGCAAAGTTAAACAAACCATACAACTCCATGCACAAGGACTACTTTTAACAATTGTCAAAGAAAAAAAATTGAATCAAATTTTATTTGTCACATGCGCCGAATACAACAGGTGTAGAAGCCCTTAACCAACCATGGAGTTTTAAGAAAAATTCCTAAAAAAATAAATCAAGTAATAAATAATTAAACAGCAGCAGTAAAATAACAATAGCGAGGCTATATACAGGGGGTACCGGTACAGAGTCAATGTACGGGGGCACCGGTTTCAAGGTAATTGATGTAATATGTACATGTGGGTAGAGTTATTAAAGTGACTTATGCATAGATAATAACAGAGAGTAGAGTATCTGAAAATTGTACAAAAACACATTTACTCGAAGAACAGTGCAGATGTAAATGTTGGTATCAGAATGACGGTAAAATCTCCCTCAGTTTGTTATGTGACCACTTTTTCAAAAAACTCTGTTAAATATTTACTCTGAATTAAGATTCAAAGATGTCTGCAGAAAGAATGGGGTGTCACTGTCAGCTATGATATAAAGTAACGTAGCAGGCATAAGAATAAATGCCAACTGACAAGAAAAAAATTACTGTTGGGGGGGTTGTCTTCGGCACTGTTCAACCAATCCAGTAAATGTGGAGGAGGATTTAAGATGGGAGTGTCACATTGTTTATTTGTTTATTAGGATCCCCATTAGCTTTTGCAGAAGCTACTCGCCCTGATGTTCACAAAAAAAAACATGACAAGTAACAAAACCCTAATACATTGATAGACAAGGTAAGTCACACAAGTTACAAATACAACAATACACAACAAATGCAAAAAAAAAGAACTTTACAAACAATACAACAAGAAAAATGATGTGTGTGTTAAGAGTGTGTTCGTGTGTGCGTGTGTCCCCTCACAGTTCCATTAGTTGTTTTTGTGTTAACGTCCAAAAGCGGGAGTCAGGCTCTTTATATGTCCCCTGAAAACTGGATCTATCCGGTTATTTCCAAACCCGCTGGCGGTGTCTTTGATATGACACCTTGAGTTTGAAAAAATCTATTTTGTTTATTAAACTACAGTAAGTGAAGGGGATTAACACCCGGTAACAGAATGATGGTAAAAGAATTACATCATGAGTCCCTTATCTGTACAATATAGAAATGCATAACTATAAATGTCATTCTGTTCATGGTGATGTATCCTGAATAGGTACACAAAGGTAGAAAATGTAATATCCTCTTTTGCATGTTTGGGTATTATTCTACACACTGGCTATTATTCTAATGAGCTCCACCTTCAAACAAGACCAAATTTGGTTGGTCCGGATCGGACCAAATCTGTACCAATCATAGATGTCTATGTTTCAGAATTTTGGACAGTAGAGCACAGTACAGTAGAGTTTAGTACAGTAAAGTACAGTAGAGTTTAGTACAGTAAAGTACAGTAGAGTTCAGTACAGTAAAGTACAGTACAGTAAATAGTAAAGCACCCTTTGCTGGCTCTAACAGCCACCCAATCAGTTTGCTGCCTGTTCTTAGTAAACTGATGGCGAGAATTGTGTTAGACCAAATAAAATTACAATTTTCAGATAACAAGTTAACTACTGACTTTCAGCATGCATATAGAGAAGGGCACTCAACTTGTACTGTACTGACTCAGGGGACAGGTGATTGGTTGAAAGAAATTAACAATAAGATGATAGCTGGAGCCGTATTATTAGATTTGAGTGGAACCTTTGATGCTATTGATCATAAATTGTTATTGAAGAAACTCACTTGCTATGGCTTCACATCACCTGCCAGCACATGTTTGCAGAGTTATTTAAACAATAGAACCCAGAAAGTGTTCTTCAATGAATGCTTCTCCAACATCAGATATGTACAGTGCGGTGTCCCTCAGGGCAGTTCTCTTGGGCTGTTACTCTTCTCTATTTGTACAAATGATTTGCCACTGGTCTTACACAAAGCTAGAATGACTATGCGTGCGGATGATTACACTCTCTACATGTCAGCACCTAAAACCAGTGAGCTGACTGAAATGATAAATAAGGAGTTACAGTCAGTATCAGCATGGGTGACTAATGATAAACTGGTCTTAAATACATCTACAACTAAAAGCATTGTATTTGGTTTAAAACATTCTCTAAGACCTAAACCTCGACTGGAGTTGTGTATAAAGGATGTGACCACTGAGCAAGTTGAAGAAGCTCAACTCCTAGATATAACATTGCATGGTCAGTTATCATGGTCAAGTCACATTAACAAAGTTGTTGTGAAGATGGTCTGTTATAAAATATATATGTCCTGTGTTTTTATTTTTACTGTACTAGTTGTTAAGGCCAGTCTTTCCTGGTTGATGGTTGACCAGAGATTAACTGCTTCTATTCTAGTTTTTATGAGAAATATTACGTCATGAAAATTCCAGATTGTCTGCATAATCAAATAACATTCAACTCAGATACCCATACATACCCCACAAGACTTGCCACCTTCTAGTGCTGAGAGATTAGTGCTTTAATGAAATAATGACATAAAAATTATTTGAGCTTTTTAATGGAAATTCCAAAGCCAAATATAGTGAACCTTCAATTGCCAAAACATTGAAAATATTCCATTGTCTCTGTAAGGTCCACATAGTAAAATAGGACATTACTATGAAATAATAAAATATTACAGTGTATATTACTTTTTATTTTATCATTTTATCATTTTTCATTCCTTAAAGTCATCATCTCATCTCTGCTTAGGCAGTAGCAGCCAGTCAGACAGACAACCATCGAACATTATCTCTGTTCTCTCCGTACTATATTGTCTTTAGTCATCCTATTTAGCAAGGCTAGCCTGGATAAGCATGCTGCAGAGTTGTCTGACAATCATTTTACTCGTTTTTAAAGTAGATAAGGCATACTTTCACGAACTGTCTTTATCCCTTTCTCTCTTCGCTCGTTGTTGTGTTGTGTACATTCCTCTCTCATTCGGGGGTTTATGTGGTCTGTCTGTATCTTACCTAACATAGCAGGCATAAAAGTGTATCCATCTCTGTCCAAGATGGAAAAGAACAGGCACAATGCATTATGGTCATTGTAGTTAATTACCACATTTCTGCGCTGAACTAGGTTGAATGTTTGCTAAATGAAAACTACAACTCCCTTCAGCCCAGCGTCCCATACGCTAGAGGTCGACAGATTATGATTTTTCAAAGCCGATACCGATTATTGGAGGACCAAAAAAAGCCAATTCCGATTAATCGGACGATTTTTAAATATATATATATATATTTGTAATATTACAACAATACTGAATGAACAATGAACACTTTTATTTGAACTTAATATAATACATAAATAAAATCTATTTAGTCTCAAATAAATAATGAAACATGTTCAACTTGGTTTAAATAATGCAAAAACACAGTGTTGGAGAAGAAAGTAAAAGTGCAATATGTGCTATGTAAGAAAGCTAACGTTTAAGTTCCTTGCTCAGAACATGAGAACATATGAAAGCTGGTGGTTCATTTTAACATGAGTCTCCAATATTCCCAGTTAAGAAGTTTTAGGTTGTAGTTATTATAGGAATTATAGGACTATTTTTCTCTCTCTAAATTCATGTTAGCAGGCAATATTAACTAGGTATATTGTGTCACTTCTCTTGCGTTCAGTGCAAGCAGAGTCAGGGTATATGCAGCAGTTAGGGGCTCGTTGAGAACTGTGTGAAGACCATTTCTTCCTAACAAAGACCGTAATTAATTTGCCAGAATTTTACATAATTATGACATAACATTGAAGGTTGTGCAATGTAACAGCAATATTTAGACTTAGGGTTGCCACCCGTTCGATAAAATACGGAACGGTTCCGCTCATCACTTTTTATTTGTATTGTTGTATTGTTCTTTTGAGGTATTGTTTGTCTTGTCTATATTTGTAGTTTCAATTTGTGTGGCTGTTCTTGTCTATCAGTGTTTTGTTACTTGTCATGTTTTGTGTTTTTTTTTGTGGGCCCCAGGAAGAGAAGCTGATGCTTCTGCAAAAGCTAATGGGGATCCTAATAAACTAATAAATAAACAGCAGAGTATAGTTCAGTACAATACAATCAATTATAGTGTACTCGAATCTAGTGATAAAAAAAATAAAATAGATACAGTTACATATTGGGATATTATTTTTGACAATATATTGTATTGACAATATTGCAATATAATTGTTGCGCGTTCTCAATCTTCTTTTTAAATATGAAGCCAATTTGTTTTCAACACTTATTTCCATGACTATCAAAACTCTCTCTTGTCCTTCTGCAGAAGTTTGGAACATAGAATCACAAAAAAATCACAGTATTGAATCACAACACATGTGAAACGTGGGACTTGCAATACATACTGTATCATATCGGCACCTAAATATCGAGATAATATCGTATCGTGAGGACCCTGTCAATTCCCAGCCTTAATCAACTCTAGTGTGCTCTACTGTACTAAACTTTACTGTACTGAACTAAACTTCACTCTACTGAACTAAACTTAACTCTACTGAACATTACTGTACTAAACTAAACTTCACTGTACTGAACTAAACTTCACTGTACTGAACTAAACTTCACTCTACTGAACTAAACTTCACTCTACTGAACTAAACTTTACTGTACTAAACTTTCTGAACTAAACTTTTCTGAACTAAACTTCACTCTACTGAACTAAACTTTACTGAACTTTACTGTACTGAACTAAACTTTACTTCACTCTACTGAACTAAACTTTACTCTACTGTACAGTACTTTATTTAAAACATTTCCAGACACTCTTGTTCAGAGTGCATCAATTTTCATGCTTTTTTATACTGGGAATCGAACCCACAACCCTGGCGTTGCAAGCATCATGCTCTACCAACTGAGCCACACGGGACCACTTACTATTCTACGGTATATTGTACTGACTGACCTAAACTCTACTCTACAGTACTGTGCAGTGCAGTCCAAACTTGTGAAACAGACATCTATGATTGGTTCAGATTTGGACTGACCAAATTTCAATGTCCATGGATGTCCTGTGTCAATCAGTGTTCAGTGGGTGAGAGGGCTGGTTACAGTAAATGGAATGAGAGGGGACTCATGGGTAGGTGTCAGTAAGAGCTGGGAGAGGTGACATTAACTGGAAAGAGAGAGGAGAGAAACAGGGAGAGAGAAAGGAAGGGGTTGTCCAGACTGTTTTCACACTCTCACTTTGACCACCACTCGACAGAAAGGGAAAGAAAACAGTAATGAGCTGAACATAACAGTATGCCAGTAGAAGGGAGGACAGTAGCAGTTGACACAACTGTGGTTTGGGACTACTATGAATTCCCATTGTAGTCAATTCAGTTGCAGTCATTCTGTTACAGATGTTTTAGTCACTCCGTTACCGATTTGGTGACAGAACGACACATTTTAACGACTTAAAAATCATAAGCCACATTGTTATTAATAAAAACACAATCACTAATTTGTAGGTCTACCTTTACTTGTTACTTCTGTCAACTTAAATTATTTTCCCTCATGAGGGAGAGAAATCTGAAAATAACTTAAAGATATGTGGGTTTTTGCTAATAGTATTACAAAGCAATGCTTCTTAAACTTCCGAAAGGCAAATAACTAAATACTAACTACACAACATTATTGTGTTTTGATGTATTTCTAATACCTGGTAGATGTTGTCTAAGACCCCTTTTCCATCTGTTTGAACAGAAATCAAAGCCTATGCTTATTCCTAGTATTTACGTTAAAAAAATGGTTGAAAAATGTATCTAAATGTTTTCCATCCTAAAAACAAGGAATAGGGAAAGGCTTTGATTTATGCTTTAATTTCAACAAAGAATTGCCATGCTTTGTGAGAATTTGTCAGCGAGTGGGTAAACCGCCACTACCATCCATCCTATTGGCCAACGTGCAATCACTGGAAAATAAACTGGATGAGCTACGATCAAGATTATCCTACCAATGGGACATTAAAAGCTGTAATATCTTATGTTTCACCGAGTCGTGGCTGAACGACAACACGGATAATATAGAGCTGGCTGGGTTTTCCGTGCATCGGCAGGACAGAGCAGCTACGTCTGGTAAGATGAGGGTCGGGGGTGTGTGTCTATTTGTCAATAACAGCTGGTGCTCCATGTTAATATTAAAGAAGTCTTGAGGTATTGCCTGAGGTAGAGTACCTCACAATAACCTGTAGACCACACTATCTACCAAGAGAGTTCTCAGCTATATTATTCGTAGCTGTCTATTTATCACCACAAACTGATGCTGGCACTAAGACCTCACTCAACGAGCTGTATAAGGGCCATAAGCAAGCAAGAAAATGTTCATCCAGAAGTGGCGCTCCTAGTGGCCGGGGACATTAAGGCAGACAAACTTAAATCCGTTTTTCCTCATTTCTACCAGCAACCAGAGAAGAAAAAACCCTCTAAACAACCTTTACTCCACACACAGAGACGCATACAAAGCTCTCCCTCGCCCTCCATTTGGCAAATCTGACCATATTTATATCCTCCTGATTCCTGCTTACAAGCAAAAACGAAAGCAGGAAGTACCAGTGACTCGCTCAATACGGAAGGGTCAGATGATACGGATTCTACGCTACAGGGCTGTTTTGCTAGCACAGACTGGAATATGTTCTGGGATTCTTCCAATGGCATTGAGGAGTACACCACCTCAGTCACTGGCTTCATTAATAAGTGCATCGACGACGTCTTCCCCACAATGACTGTACGTACATATCCCAACCAGAAGCCATGGATTACAGGCAACATCCGCACTCAGCTAAAGGCCAGAGCTAACGCTTTCAAGGAGCTTATAAGAAATCCCGCTATGCCCTCAGACGAACCATCAAAAAGCGTCAATACAGGACTAAGATTGAATCCTACTACACCGGCTCTGACGCTCGTGGGATGTGGCAGGGCTTGAAAACTATTACGGACTACAAAGGGACCCCAGCCGCAAGCTGCCCAGTGACGCAAGCCTACCAGATGAGCTAAATGCCTTTTATGCTCACTTCGAGGCAAGCAACACTGAAGCATGCATGAGAGCACCAGCTGATCCGAACGACTGTGTGATCACGCTCTCCGTAACCGATGTCAGCAACATTCACAAGGCCGCGGGGCCAGACAGATTACCAGGACGTGTACTCAGAGCATGCGCGGACAACTGGCAAGTGTCTTCACTCACATTTTGAAACTCTCCCTGACCAAGTCTGTAACACCTACATGTTTCAAGCAGACCACCATAGTCCCTGTGCCCAAGAAAGGGAAGATAACCTGCCTAAATGACTACTGCCCCTTAGCACTCACGTCGGTAGCCATGAAGTGCTTTGAAAGGCTGGTCATGGCTGAAATCAATACCATCATCCCGGAAACCCTAGACCCACTCTAATTCGCATACCGCCCCAACAGATCCACAGATGACGCAATCTCAATCGCACTCCACACTGCCCTTTCTCATCTGGACAAAAGGAACACCTATGTTGAAAATGCTGTTCATTGACTACAGCTCAGCGTTCAACACCATAGTGCCCTCAAAGCTCATCACTAAGCTAAAGACCCTGGGACTAAACACCTCCCTCTGCATCTGGATCCTGGACTTCCTGACGGGCCGCCTCCAGGTGGTAGGGTAGGAAACAGCACATTTGACACGCTGATCCTCAACACTGGGGCCCCTCAGGGGTGCGTGCTTAGTCCCCTCTTGTACTCCCTGCTCACCCACGACTGCGTGGCCAAGCACGACTCCAACACCATCATTAAATTTGCTGACGACACAATGGTGGTAGGCCTGATCACGAAAATGATGAGACAGCCTATAGGAAGGAGGTCAGATACCTGGCAGTGTGGTGCCAGGACAACAACCTCTCCCTCAATGTGAGCAAGACAAAGGATCTGGTCATGTACTACAGGAAAAGGAGGGCCGAATAGGCCCCCAATAACATTGACGGGGCTGTAGTGGAGCGGGTCGGGAGTTTCAAGTTCCTTGGTGTCCACATCACCAACAAACTATCATGGTCCAAACACACCAAGACAGTCATCAACACCTTTTCCCCTTCAGGAGACTGAAAAGATTTGGCATGGGTCCCCAGGTCCTCTAAAAGTTCTACAGCTGCACCCTCGAGAGCATCCTGACCAGTTGCATCACTGCCTGGTATGACAACTGCTCAGCATCCTACCGTAAGGCGCTACAGAGGGTAATGCGTACGGACCAGTACATCACTGGGACCAAGCTTCCTGACATTAAGGACCTATATACTAGGCGGTGTCAGAGGAAGGCCCAAAGAATTGTCAAACACTCCAGTCACCCAAGTCATAGTCTGTTCTCTCTGCTACCGAATTGCAAGCGGTACCGGAGCGCAAAGTCTAGGTCCAAAAGCCTCCTACCCCAAGCCTCTCAGCTTCTACCCCAAGCCATAGGACTGCTGAACAATTCATCAAAATGGCCGTCCGGACTATTTACATTGACCCCCCCCCCCACCCCTTTGTTTTTACACTGCTGCTACTCGCTGTTTATTATCTATGCATAGTCACTTTACCCCTACCTACATGTACAAATTACCTCGACTAATCTCTACCACCGCACATTGACTCAGTACCAGTACCCCCTGTATATAGCTTCGTTATTGTTATTTTATTGTGTTACTTTATATTTTTAAAAATGACTTTAGTTATTCAGTAAATATTTTCTTAACTCTATTTCTTGAACTGCATTGTTGGTTAAGGGCTTGTAAGTAAGTAAGGATTTCACGGTAAGGTCTACACCTCTTGTATTAGGCGCATGTGACAGAACATTTGATTTGATGTGGCAGGGGATGATTACTAGCATTCATAGCAAATGTAAAACTATTTACACACTATTTTCACACTGTGTAGAGTATAGAGTCAAACCTAACTCTGTGTTTAAATCAATAGTGATTTCATTCCCCCATGTGGTTTCTAGACACCATAGACTACAGTAACCTACCATGGGGGCAAACATCAAACATGGGGGCTAGCCAAAAACAGATACATGTGTCACTCTATTATGTATGGACTCCAAAATAGGGGGGGGAAACGTCTAACTTTTAACCATGGAATAATAGTTGTACAATCACTGGATAGCCTGCCCTACATGATTCGTCCATGTTCATACAGAAGAGATGTGTGTGGCTACAAGTCATGTATTTTATGGTAATTTAAAAGAAGAAAAAACATATATATTATTGTATGTGCGGATGTTAAACAATATAGGACCATATCCAACAAGCATGTTGCAAGACATTAAATGCAAACATTGAATGCCTACAACTCTTGTAATAACACCCGTACTTCCTACTTTTACAGATTGCCTAGCCGGTGTCGTATCTCACGGCTAACACCCTTTTTCTCCATAACCAGATTTCCAATTGAGCAGACCATTAGGGTACAATAAGACTAGAATTGTAATGTGTTGAGAGGGAGAGACATTCGTCTATGGCAGCAGTGTGTGACTTCATGACCAAAATAAAAAGCAACGCAGCAACTGTTTATGATCAACATCAATTAATTGTACACTTACATTTTACCATCCTGTCAGTCGTAGATAACTTCGGATCATCATTCGGCTTGTTTTCGGACATTTCCATGGTGCTATATATTCAAATATATTTGAACTGTGCCTGAAAAAGATCCGATGTTGTCCTTACCCAACAAATCAACTCTATCCAAATGGGAGATCGCAGTGATCTCACTTGCTCCTTTCACTAGCCAAAAATACATGCAATAGGATTACAAATTTCAACACTGGTATACTGTAGGTCCGTGTGATTTACTGTTACTCTGTATCAAGTTCTCTCTCCCAGCGCTGTGCGCGCAACCTAGCCTGCAGTTGGTAAGACACGCCCACATATATATTTGCTCTTCTATTGGTGGCAGAGACTAGACCTCTGTGTTCATATTCCCCTTTGCAGACGGACTCGTTTTGTTTCAGTCTGTGTATGTCTAACATGTTTTTATAGGTTATATTTGCAGTGTTGTAACACATCAGTTCCCTCTTCTGTATGTTGCAACATTGTAACATCAATCATGGGTAGCGTTGGCCTGCAACTCCACAGTCGTGCGCTGGATCCTACCAGTTCTGCTTAATCTCAGTCTCTAAACTTCACTCAATCTCTCTTGAAGGGTTTAGAGTTGTCATCATGCAAAATGTCATGCAATTTAGATGGCAAAAAATTAACTGTTTTGAGTGAGCACCACGAGGCTAGAGAGTAGTTGAATTCGATTTCACATCATGGCGCACAGGGTGAATCAACAGGCCTATATATTCTTTAGCTCCACGTTGGTGCATGTATTCAGCATAACCGCTTCACAACACTGTTAGTGAGGTTGTAAAGGGTGGGTTGTAAGTAGTTTTAATAGACAGTTCAGATTTTGGGATTTATAACTAGACTAGTTTAGAGACAGTTCAATTCGGTTGTTATTACAGCACCACCATGTGGACATTTAAAGACATTCTAATAGAGGAAAAGTAGACTAACCCCAACCAGTTTAGTTTGGTGACTGGCTCAATCCCAAATCGACATACAGGTCCTATCTTTGCCCTACTCACTTGTGGAAGTCGGGAAGGATTTAACAGTGGATACCAATTGCTTATACCAATCAAGTGATCTCCATAATTGAATAGCAGTCAATTTGCTCTCAATTTGGGATTGATCTGGTTATACCATGTTAAAATTGTAGCCACTTTAAAGGCAGAAAAATAGTAATCCCACCAATTACAATATGGTTCCAGCATTGGATCCATATAGCGAAAGTTTTTATTCTTTATGTGGAATAGAAATGATCAATCCACCCAGGGACCTCATGCATCCCAAAAATCTGAGCGGGCACAAAGTACATGAGGATGCCCGGTGGGGTTTTGGAGAGAGTAGCATTTTTCAAACACCTGAAACAGCTTTTTCCTGCAACCTAGAGCCATAAACACAATTCTATCTTAAACATCGGTTTATTTGTCTGCGTATTTAAGCATACCTCTTGAGTGGTATGTATCCTCCTGGCTGGTGATACTTTTTTTAAAGAAACTAAATACGCTTCTCTGCATCTCTGCTAAAATCTGGGTAAAAGATTGAAAGGAATGTGAGTCTTATTCAGTACATTTAGTAATTGCTTGCTTTTCTACAGTATACCAACTTTGCCAGCAGTCATGCCAGCTAAGATAGTCAGACAAGCTAGCTACTCTAACTTGATAGCCTGAAATGGCTTCTTGGTAATAATAATAATAAATGTATTTCATCATCTCAAAGACGCTTAAAACAAAAAACAAAGTATATGTAGTTCTTGGCCTGGACAATAGTCTGAAACAGAGGCTGGGGCATGCGTCCAGGTCACATCCTACTCCAGTGGGCTGCACATAGTCCAAACATACAGTCTCCTGAAAGTCAGTCAAGAGCCTTCACTCTCCACTCTCAGCACTCTCCTCCTCCACACTGTTCTCAGCTTCTCTGATGCCCTGAAGCAGGCTTGGGTAAGGGGGAATCAGTGGTCTCATTCAGTGTGTGTGTGTGTGTGTGTGTGTGGGGGGGGGGGGGGGGGTCAGTAAGACAGGTCCGTATCATCAGGCCAACCACCTGTGGGAAGCCGGGGTCCGCTAGATCTCACTCTGGCGCAAGAGGCTCACTACCCATCAATTATTGATATAATACACCTTGGAGTGAGAGATCCAGTCAAACCTACAACGAGCATCTGTGATGTCCAAGCCTGTGTTATCTTCAGTTTCAAATAAAAACAAAGGCTGGCTCACTAGCCTCTGAGCTATCTTGACAAAAATAACTAACTTGCTGGTCCTAAACTAACAAAATAAAACGTTGATAAAAACATTTTATATTAAAAAAAACACATAAAACAATAAAATATTTACACATTTAAAGGAGCTCTCTGCCTAGGCGACCTCACGGCGCCATGGCAACTGGTAGCTAGTTATGACTTTGGGAGATATATATTTTTTAAACAGGACAAATCTGAGGGGGCACGTGCCCCTGTGAACCCTATGGGCATGAATCACCCAATTCATGTTAATGTGACAATATAGGAACCGTAGTTTTGGTCTGTGTTTCCCAGGGAACTCTAATTAGTGGTGAACATGTGAAAAGGTCTAAAAGCACCCCTTAGACCAGCTGTGACCAGAAGGGACTTTTTGCAGCAGGTTAGGAAAGTTTATGTAGCAGGTTAGGAGAAGGGTTAGGGTTAGCTAAAAATCTGTCCTAATCTGCTATGAAAAATTACTTCTGGTCGTAGTTGTACGCAATCTAGTCAAAACCCCTTAGACCTGTGCAGGTGAGAGCTTAGTCGCATTGTGTAGAGGTTGTATTGCACTGTTGTTTTGCCAGTATTTCTTTGAAGGAAACCATTTAAAAAAAATAAAAAAATCACCTTTATTTAACCAGGTAGGCTTATTTTGAGAACCATGCAGTCTGTTTGGGAAGAAAGGTTTGCGCCATGGCCGATTGTACTTATCAGTATTTGTTTAAGTTTGACAATGTTCATTATGTTTATTGTTAGATAGTAATGCCACTGTAATGATGTTTCGTTTTGCAGTTGGTTTCATGTGTTTAGAGGCTTTGATGGCTTTGGGGTCCAAGTTAATCTGTTTCAAACGAGCAAATCTAAACCTGGGGCCTTTAAAAACTTTGCTATCTTTTTTATTTCTGCCTCTGAAGTTTCTCTATAAATGGGTCTATAAGTTACATTTAGTATTTTTTTGTCTTTGCTTGTTAATTATTCTTATTATTCGTATATTCTTATCAAGGGTACAGTTTATTTTATTTTATATTATGCTCCTTCCTCCATAGATCAGGTAAAGGCTAGACATCTGGAAATCCAGCCACCATGTTCTGCCCCATCTCTCTGTCTGATCTTGACAAGCAGGAAGCTCCCTGCCCTTATCAGACCAATTGCATACAATAGAGCCCGTGTGTGGCGAGTTGTTTTTCTTTATCACAGCGGAGAGAAGGACTCTCACACAGACAGAGGTGAAAAATGAGCTCAGGTGAGTAGACCTTCTGAACTTTTTGATAAATTCTTAGACTTTTGTGTCTCTTGTGCTTCTCTGCAATTACATTTGAGTTTTTTGTGATATTGCTTTTGGAATATTGTTATTTGATACTTCACAGCTGTAATTGTGCATTATGACGTTGAAGAATCTGCTACACTGTTAGCATTATGATGTGGAAGAATCTGGTACACTTACTATTATTGTGCTTCTCTTATGACCAAGTAAATGTTTAAGAAAACTATGATGACTTAATTCAAAGTATATTCAACCATACCAATGTTCATATCAAACTTGTGAAGAGATTACTATCATTTCATATACATAATTAAAAGTTTGCAATTTCGTAGTCAGTCTACCAGATGCTACATTCAATCAGTTCAACAATATGATGACTCTTACTTACCTGATTAGTTTAATGCGAAATGTGTTAGTAATATTTTAGTCATATTATTTAGCAGCAACATTTAGTCAAATAACTTGTATCTATCAAGGGAGATGGAGCCCCGTAAAGCATAAGGTCATGTTTTTCATAGAGAGACTGATTTGAACATGGATGGATAAAACACATTTACAACATATTACATATTGGTTTGATTTGCAATATGAGGCTTTTATTAGTGGCATTGCACCTGTGAAAATCTCCCTATTTCCATCATCCTCTTTTAGCCGAGGACCTGCTCATCATCTATGAGGCGGAGGCAGAGCAGTGGGCTGTATACCTGCGCTCTATCTTCGCCGGGCCCGTCTGGGAGGAAGGGATCTGTTGCTACGACATCGCCACAGTGACCAGCCGGCGGGAGGACTTTCTGCGACTGGGCCAGTACAAGGTCAAGCTGTTAATCCTGTCCAGGGGAATGCTAGAGGGCCTGTGCCAGCTCCGCCGCTTCTTCCTGGCCCGGGTGCTGAAGCCTGCAGCCCACGTGGTGGTGCTTCTGTGTGGGGTAGACAGCCTGGCGCCCCTCCTGGAGGTGGTGCCCCTCAAGGGGGACGAGTGTCTGCAGATATCCAGCGAGCAAGACGCCCATGAGTACCTGTCGGCTGTGACCGATATTGTGCAGAGAGGTACAGGGGAAGGGGAGGGCAGAGAGAGGGATCGTGGGAGGTTGGGTGCAGTGTAGAGGGTCAGCAAAATAGTTATTTTATGCTTATTCAATAATGAATTATACAATAATAATTGTATTCATTCCTGAGGCAACAAGTGGGAGGTAGGTGCGTGGATCAGAAAACCAGTCAGTCAGTATCTGGTGTTACCACTATTTGCCTCATGCTGCGCGACACATCTCCTTCGCATGAAGTTGATCAGGCTGTTGATTGTAGTCTGTGGAATGTTGTCCCACTCCTCTTCAATGGCTGTGCGAAGTTGCTGAATATTAGCGGGCTCTGGAGCGTACACATCGACCCAGAGCATCCCAAACATGCTCAATGGGTGACATTTCTGGTGAGTATGCAGACCATGGAAGAACTGGGACATGTTTGAGGAATTGTGTACAGAACCTTGCGACATAGGGCTGTGCATTATCATGCTGAAACATTAGGTGATGGCGGCAGATGAATGGTATGACGAAGGGCCTCAGGATCTCATCACAGTATATCTGTGCATTCAAATTTCCATTGCTAAAATGCAATCGGGTTCGTTGTCCATAGTTTATGCCTGCCCATACCATAACCCCAGCGCCACCATGGGGCACTCTGTACACAACGCCGAGATCAGAAAACCTCTCGCCCACATGACGCCATACACGTGGTCTGCGGTTGTGAGGCCGGGTCGGATGTACTGCCAAATTCTCTAAAATGATGTTGGAGGCAGGTTATGGTAAGGTAGAGAAAATAACATTAAATTCTCTGTCAACAGCTCTGGTGGACATTCCTGTAGTCAGCATGCCAATTGCTTATGTTGTGTGACAAAGCTGCACATTTTAGAGTAGCCTTTTATTGTCCCCAACAGAAGGTGCACCTGTGTCATGATCATGATGTTTAATCAGATTCTTGATATGCCACACCTGTCAGGTGGATGTATTATCTTGACAAATGGGAAATGCTCACTCATAAGGATCTAAACAAATTTGTACACAAGTTTAGAGATGGTTTTTGTGCTTATGCAACATTTCTGGGATATTTTATTTCAGCTCATGAAACATGGGTACAACACTTTACCTGTTGCGTTTTCTGTTTTTGTTCAGTGTGTGTGTGTGTGTGTATATATATATTTTGGTTAGGCCAGGGTGTGACTAGGGTGGGCATTCTAGTTTCTTTATTTCTATGTTTTCTATTTCTTTGTGTTTGGCCGGGTGTGGTTCTCAATCAGAGGCGGCTGTCTATCGTTGTCTCTGATTGAGAACCATACTTAGGTAGCCCTTTTTTCCACCGGTCTTTGTGGGAAGTTAACTTTGTTTGATGGCACATTACCTTAAGCTTCACGGTTTGTTTTGGTATTGTTTATTGTTTTGTTGGCGACATCTACTATTAAAAGTATGTACGCTCACCACGCTGCACCTTGGTCCTCTTTTTTCAACGGCCGTGACAGAACTTCCCACCACCAACAAAGGACCAAGCAGCGTGGCCAGGAGAGGCAGCCCCCCAAAAGAGCCGAGGATGGAACCAGAGCCAGTCGGTGTGAACTTGGAGGGGAGCGAAGGTAGTGAAGCAGAGACAGTGAAGGAGTTGATGGGAGATTGGAGGAGAGAGCTATGAGAGAGCTGCTGTGTTGGTGCATGAGGCACGACATTCGCCCTACGGAGCGTGTCCTCGGGTTGATGTCACCTGAGTCAGCTCTTCATACTAGTCCTGGTGAAGACTGTGCCAGCCCCACGCACCAGGCCTCCTGTGCGCCTCCCCAGCCCTGCACGTCTTGTGCCAGCTTGGCGTTCCAGACCTCCAGTGCGCCTCCACAGCCCGGTGAGTCCTGCGCCGGCTCTACGCACGGTTTCCCCAGTTCGCCAGGAGAACCCAGTGCGGCCTGTTCCAGCTCCCCACACGTGCCGGGCTAGAGTGGGCATTCAGCCTGGAAGAGTGGTGCCAAGGCTACGCACCAGATCTCCAGTGCTCCCCCACAGCCTGGTTCATCCTGTGCCTCCTCCACAGACCAGGCCTCCAGTAGGTCTCCCCAGCCTGGTTCATCCCATGCCTCCTCCACGGACCAGGCCTCCAGCGACGGTCTCCAGTCCGGTGCCTCCAGCGACGGTCTCCAGTCCGGAGCCTCCAGCGACGGTCTCCAGTCCGGGGCCTCCAGCGACGGCCTCCATGCCGGAGCCTCCAGCGACGTTCCCCTGTCCGGAGCCTCCAGCGTCGGTCTCCAGTCCGGAGCCCCCAGCGACGGTCTCCAGTCCGGAGCCCCCAGCGAGGGTGCCCAGTCCGGGGCCCGCTACGAGGGTCCCCAGTCCGGGGTCGGCGGCGAGGGTCCCCGCACCAGAGGCGCCACCAAAGTGGGGGGAGCCAGAGGCGGAGGGGGGGTCTACGTCCCGCACCAGAGCCGCCGCCGTAAAGGAGGCCCACCTGGACCCTCCCCTTTAGAGTCAGGTTTTGCGGCCGGAGTCCGCACCTTGGGGGGGGGGGGGTAATGTCACGCCCTGGCCATAGAGAGGCTTTTATTCTCTATTTTGGTTAGGCCAGGGTGTGACTAGGGTGGGCATTCTAGTTTCTTTATTTCTATGTTTTCTATTTCTTTGTGTTTGGCCGGGTGTGGTTCTCAGAGGCAGCTGACTATCGTTGTCTCTGATTGAGAACCATACTTAGGTAGCCCTTTTTTCCACCGGTCTTTGTGGGAAGTTAACTTTGTTTGATGGCACATTGCCTTAAGCTTCACGGTTTGTTTTGGTTTTGTTTTGTTGGCGACATCTACTATTAAAAGTATGTACACTCACCACGCTGCACCTTGGCCCTCTTTTTTCAACGGCTGTGACAGTGTGTGTATATACTGTATATATGGTGGGTGTTTTGGCTACATAGTTGGAATTGTTGAATGCACAATTAACACAGTAAATATGTGATAATTTGACTAATGGCGCTGGAAGAAGTGGCAGCAGTTTTACGGGCGCCTAACAAATTGTGCTATGTTTTTTTTGTTGCATTATTTGTAACTTATTTTGTACATAATGTTTCTGCCACCGTATCTTACGGCAAAAAAGAGCTTCTGGATATCAGGACAGTGATCACTCACCTCGGATTAGACAAAGATTTTGTCTTCAACAAGCAGGACGCACAGGATGTACATCAGACACTCGACAAGCCAACATCCCCATCATTGGCAAGAGAAAGAGACGCAGGTACAGAGGACACAGAGCGGGGTGCCTCGTAAGGATCCGCATATGGCGAGTGGGATAGCTGCCGTTCCCGTCAATATTACTTGCCAACGTACAATCATTGGACAATAAATTAGATGAGGTACGATCATGAATATCCTACCAACAGGACATCAAAAATTGTAACATCTTATGTTTCACGGAATCATGGCTGTTATATGTGCAACCAGAGGGAAAGAAATTCTAGATCACCTGTACTCCACACAGAGACGCGTACAAAGCTCTCCCTCGCCCTCCATTTGGTAAATCTGACCACAACTCTATCCTCCTGCTTAAAGCAAAAATTAAAGCAGGAAGCACCAGTGACTCGGTCTATAAAAAAGTGGTCAGATGAAGCAGATGCTAAACTACAGGACTGTTTTGCTATCACAGACTGGAATATGTTCCGGGATTCTTCCGATGGCATTGAGGAGTACACCACATCAGTCACTGGCTTTATCAATAAGTGCATCGAGGACATCACCCCCACAGTGACTGTGTACATACCCCAACCAGATACCATGGATTACAGGCAACATTCACACTGAGCTAAAGGGTAGAGCTGCCGCTTTCAAGGTGCGGGACTCTAACCCGGAAGCTTATAAGAAATCCTGCTATGCCCTCCAACGAACCATCAAACAGGCAAAGCGCCAGTACAGGGCTAAGATTGAATCGTACTACACTGGCTCCGACGCTCGTCTTATGTGGCAGGGCATACAAACTATTACAGACTACAAAGGGAAGCACAGCCGCAAGCTACCCAGTGACGCAAGCCTACCATACGAGCTAAATCACTTCTATGCTCGCTTCGAGGCAAGCAACACTGCGGCATGATTGAGAGCATCAGCTGTTCCGGACGACTGTGTGATCACACTCTCCGTAGCAAACGTGAGAAACACCTTTAAACAGGTTAACATTCACAAGGCCGCGGGGCCAGACGGATTACCAGGCTGTGTGCTCTGGGTATGTGCTGACCAACTGGCAGGTGTCTTCACGGAAATGTTCAATATGTCCCTGATTGAGTCCGTAATACCAACATGTTTCAAGCAGACCACCATAGTCCATGTGCCCCAAAACACTAAGGCAACCTGCCTAAATGACTACAGACCCGTAGCACTCACATCCATGGCCATGAAGTGCTTTGAAAGGCTGGTAAATGGCTCACATTAACACCATTATCCCAGAAACCCTAGACCCACTCCAATTTGCACACCGCCCAAACAGATCCACAGATGATGCAATCTCTATTGCACTCCACACTGCCTTTTCCCACCTGGACAAAAGGAACACCTACGTGAGAATGCTATTCATTGACGACAGCTCAGCGTTCAACACCACAGTACCTTCAAAGCTCATCACTAAGATAAGGATCCTTGGACTAAACACCTCCCTCTGCAATTGGATCCTGGACTTCCTGACGGGCCACCCCCAGGTGGTGAGGCTAGGTAGCAACACATCTGCCACACTGATCCTCAACACTAGATCCCCTCACGGGTGCGTGCTCAGTCCCCTCTTGTACTCCCTGTTCACCCATGACTACGTGGCCAGGCACGACTCCAACACCATCATTAAGTTTGCAGACGACACAACAGTGGTAGGCATGATCACCGACAATGACGAGACAGCCTAAGGGAGGCAGTCAGAGACCTGGCCGGGTGGTGCCAGAATAACAACCTCTCCCTCAATGTAACCAAGACTAAGGAGTTGATTGTGGACTACAGGAAAAGGAGGACCGAGCACACCCCCATTTTCATTGACGGGGCTGTAGTGGAGCAGGTTGTGAGCTTCAAGTTCCTTGGTGTCCACATCACCAACAAACTAGAATGGTCCAAACAATCCAAGACCGTCGTGAAGAGGGCACGACAAAACCTCAGGAAACTAAAAAGATTTGGCATGTGTCCTCAGATCCTCAAAAGGTTCTACAGCTGCAACATCGAGAGCATCCTGACTGGTTGCATCACTGCCTGGTACGGCAACTGCTCGGCCTCCGACCGCAAGGCACTACAGAGGGTAGTGCGTACAGCCCAGTACATCACTGGGGCCAAGCTGCCTGCAATCCAGGACCTCCACAACAGGCGGTGTCAGAGGAAGGCCCGAAAAATTGTCAAAGAACTCAGCCACCCCAGTCATAGACTGTTCTCTCTACTACTGCATGGCAAGCGGTACCAGAGTCTAGGATCAAAAGGCTTCTCGACAGCTTTTACCCCCAAGCCATAAGTCTCCTGAACAGGTAATCAAATGGCTACCAAGGCTATTTGCATTGTGTGTCAACCCCCCCCCCCCCCTCGCTACTGTTATAGCCTCGTTATTGTTCACTGTCTTTTTGCTGTTGCTTTTATTTCTTATCTATTGTTGACCTAATACCTATTTTTTGCTTAAGAATTGAACTGTTGGTTTTGGCCTGTAAGTAAGCATTTCACTGTAAGATCTACACATGTTGTATTCGGCGCACGTGACAAATAAACTTTGATTTGATTTTAAATCCAACAGATGATCATGATATACAAGTGAATGTAAAAGTCATAGTTCTGTAACGTAATAACTGAAATAAACCAAATAGAGAAGCATTTAATGATCATTCCCGTTGCCTACTAGTTGACTTGATTGCTTCCGGACATGGCTGCGAGGTGAAAAGTTGTGGCTACCTACAGTTGAAGTCAGAAGTTTACATACACTTAGGTTGGAGTCATTAAAACTCGTTTTTCAACCACTCCACAAATTTCTTGTTAACAAACTATAGTTTTGGCAAGTCGGTTAGGACATCTACTTTGTGCATGACACAAGTAATTTTTCCAACAATTGTTTACAGACAGATTAATTCACTGTATCACAATTCCAGTGGGTCAGAAGTTTACATACACTAAGTTGACTGTGCCTTTTAAACAGCTTGGAAAATTCCAGAAAATGATGTCATGGCTTTAGAAGCTTCTGATAGGCTAATTGACATAATTTGAGTCAATTGGAGATGTACTTGTGGATGTATTTCAAGGCCTACCTTCAAACTCAGTGCCTCTGCTTGACATCATGGGAAAATCAAAAGAAATCAGCCCCAAAAAATTGTAGACCTCCACAAGTCTGGTTCATCCTTGGGAGCAATTTCCAAATGCCTGAAGGTACCATGTTCATCTGTACAAACAATAGTACGCAAGTATAAACACCATGGGACCACGCAGCCATCATACCGCTCAGGGAGGAGCTGTCTCCTAGAGATTAACGTAATTTGGTGCACTTCACAAAATAGATGGCATCATGAGGGAGGAAAATTATGTGGATATATTGAAGCAACATCTCAAGACATCAGTCAGGAATTTTAAGCTTGGTCACAAATGGGTCTTCCAAATGGACAATGTGTCACGTGTCTGACCTTATTTCCTTTGTTTAGTCTTTATTTAGTTGGTCAGTACGTGAGTTGGGTGGGTATTATCTATGTTGTCTGTTTCTATGTGGGGTTTTCTCGTTTGGCCTGATATGGTTCTCAATCAGAGGCAGCTGTCATTCATTGTCTCTGATTGGGAACCCTATTTAGGTAGCCTGTTTGGTATTGTGGGTTGTGGGTTATTGTCTATGTTATGTTGCATGTTAGCACAGTGTTTCTATAGCGGTCACGTTCGTCTTATTCGTTTTGTTGTTTTTGTTTAAGTGTTCTTCATTAAATCTAGAAATATGTATTCAAACCACGTTGCGCTTTGGTCCACTTCTTACGACGATCGTGACAGAATAACCCACCAAAAAAGGACCAAGCAGCGTGGTAACGGGCAGGAGCAGGAGAGGCAGCGATGTCAGGATTTCTGGACATGGGAGCAGAATCTGGACTATACAACTTGGGAAGAGATAGACAGGTGGGCGGTCGACCCAGGGAGAGTGCCGGAGCCCGCCTGGGATTCGCTGGAGCAGTGCGAGGAGATTTACAGGAGAATGGAGTTGGCGAAACGAGCACGGCGGCGCGGTAGGAAGCCCGAGAGGCAGCCCCAAAAATGTCTTGGGGGGGGGAGGCACACGGGGAGTGTGGCGAAGCCAGGTAAGAGACCTGCGCCAACTCCCCGTGCTTACTATGGAGAGAGAGAGCGTCGTACTGGTCAGGCACCGTGTTATGCGGTAGAACGCACGGTGTCTTCAGTACGCGTGCTTAGCCCGGTGCGCTACATCCCAGCTCCCCGCATCTGCCGAGCTAGGGTGAGGATCCAGCCAGGGAAGATGGTGCCAGCCCTGCTCTCCAGACAGCCAGTGGGTCTCCTCGGGCCAGGATATCCTGCACCGGCGTTGCGCACTGTGTCTCCCGTATGTCTGCACAGCCCAGTGCGTCCTGTGCCTGCGCCCCGCATGTGCCGATCTAGAGTTACCATCCAGCCCGGACGGGTTGTGCAGGCCATTAGCTCGAGACCTCCAGTGCGTCTTCGCGGTCCGGTCTATCCAGTACCACCAGTGCAAACACCACGCACCAGGCTTCCTGTGCATCTCCAGAGCCCTGTAAGCCCTGTTCCTCCTCCCCGCACTCGCCCAGTGGTGCGTGTCCCCAGTCCGGTACCACCAGTTCCGGCACCACGCACCAGGCTTACTGTGCGTATCCAGGGTCCAGTATTCCATGTTCCTGCTCCCCGCACTCGCCCAGTGGTGCGTGTTCCCAGCCCGGTACCACCAGTTCCGGCACCACGCACCAGGCCTACAGTGCGCCTCGGAGTGCGCCTCCGTCTGGGCTGCCCGTCTGCCCAGCGCCGTCTGAGCTGCCCGTCTGCCCAGCGCCGTCTGAGCTGCCCATCAGTCCAGCGCCGTCTGAGCTGCCCGTCTGTCCAGCGCCGCCTGAGCCGCCCGTCTGTCCTGAGCCGTCCGCCAGTCAGGAGCTGCCAGAGCCGTCCGCCAGTCAGGAGCTGCCAGAGCCGTCCGCCAGTCAGGAGCTGCCAGAGCCGTCCGCCAGTCAGGAGCTGCCAGAGCCGCCAGTCAGGAGCTGCCAGAGCCGCCCGTCAGTCATGAGCTACCTCTCAGTCATGAGCTACCCCTCAGTCATGAGCTACCCCTCAGTCATGAGCTACCCCTCAGTCATGAGCTACCCCTCAGTCATGAGCTGCCCCTCAGTCATGAGCTGCCCCTCAGTCATGAGCTACCCCTCAGTCATGAGCTGCCCCTCAGTCATGAGCTGCTCTTCAGTCCGGAGCTGCCCCTCAGTCCGGAGCTGCCCCTCAGTCCAGAGGCGCCCCTCAGTGGAGTGGGGTCATTTAGGAGGGTCACCGTTCCTAGGAGGCCACGGAAGCGGGGATTGACTATGGTGGAGTGGGAGCCACGTCCAGCGCCAGAGCCGCCACCGCGGATAGATGCCCACCCAGACCCTCCCCTATAGGTTCAGGTTTTGCGGCCGGAGCCCGCACCTTGGGGGGGGGGGGGGGGGGGGGTGGGGGGGTGGGGGTACTACTGTCACGCCCTGACCATAGTTTGCTTTGTATGTTTTATGTTTTGGTTGGTCAGGGTGTGATCTGTGTGGGCATTCTATGTTGTATGTCTGGTTTGTATATTTCTATGTGTTTGGCCTGATATGGTTCTCAATCAGAGACAGGTGTTTTGCGTTGTCTCTGATTGGGAACCATATTTAGGTAGCCTGTTTGGTATTGTGGGTTATGGGTTATTGTCTATGTGTAGTGTTTGTGTCAGCACTATTGTTATTTAGCTTCACGGTTGTTTCTTTGTTGTTTTTGTAGTGTTCAGTTTTTTTCATTAAATAATGACGAACACTTACCTTGCTGCGTATTGGTCCTCCGATCCTTCTCGTTTCTCCTCGTCAGATGAGGAGGACGAAGACAGCCGTGACACAATGACCCCAAGCATACATCCAAAGTTGTGGCAAAATGGCTTAAGGACAACAAAGTCAAGGTATTGGAGTGGCCATCACAAAACCCTGACCTCAATCCTATAGAAAATGTGTGGGCAGAACTGAAAACGCGTGTGCGATCAAGGAGGCCTACAAACCTGACTCAGTTACACCATCTCTGTCAGGAGGAATGGGCCATAATTCACCCAACTTATTGTGAGAAGCTTGTGGAAGGCTACCTGAAACGTTTGACCCAAGTTAAACAATTTAAAGGAAATGCTACCAAATAGTAATTTATTGTGATCCTAACTGACCTAAGACAGGGAATCTTTGCAAGGACTAAATGTCAGGAATTGTGAAAAACTGCGTTTAAATGTATTTGGCTAAGGTGTATGTAAACTTCCGACTTCAGCTGTATATCTGTTGAATTTGATGATTTTTCAAGCAATTGCCTCAGAAACGAATTAGTGGACTTGCTGCACAAGCTACGTCCGCACAGCAATTTCCATACAACTGGGCATTGTCAAATCACAGATAGCATATACCTGTAGCTCAAGTCAACACTCAAGTTAGTAAAGTAGCAAAGAATGGGAGGTCAGACCTCTAGCCCACCCTAACTTTAAATCAGTACATTTTTCTCTCAGCCTCATGGCACAATATGTAGGTCACACTTTATTTTGATAGTCCAGCATGAGATTAGCTATAAATCTGCACATGTTTCTCTTTGCACCATGGCAAATGTGTAGAATTTCAGGAAGTTAGCTATTTTCCCCCTCAAAATCCTGTTTCCCAAAAACAAAACATAAATGAGGTAGTTGCCCCGGGCATCAGATGTGGACACAAAGTGTAGGAACACAATGTCCCTGACTCTAGTTAAGTGCTGCCTCTGTTAGACAGTAGCTTGGGTTCAGTTTGACCTCGGTTTCCATGAGAACACTACATATTCTGAGGAATTTGACAGTAATTATTTCCTGAGTCACTCTCTACTCTCTGCTACCCAGTAAGAGTTTTCTGAGAAATTCAAAACCATCTGCTGCCATCCATATTGTTTTTCCCCCCTCATTGCTTAAGTGATCTAAAATGGACGGGAAGTCCAAAAGGTATGTTTGTCTGCCGGTGTGTCTCATCATTCAAATTCTCCCTTTCCTCTTTCATCACCAGTGGCCATTATCTCTCTTTATGCAAATCCAAATATACCCTACTTAGTCTCATCCTGCTGTGACACGCACAGCCAGTTCTGGATAATCTTTGTAAACTACTGTAAAACTCAAATGTAGATTTTAAAGCAACTCAGAAATGTAGATGTTCACTGTTGCTTGGGATATTTGAATCTCATGATTTACGAACAAAATTGAAGCACTTGAGCCAAAATCATTTTCCAGGTGTGAGACAAAGGCCCAAAGCAACAGCAAGATGGGCAGTTGGCATTGCTGTTAGGATTTTAAATGTCCTTGATGTCCTTTGTTTTATTTATTTTTGTTTTTGTGTATTTATTTATTTTTTGCATTGTTTGCTGTTTTCTTCTCTTTTAATTTTTTCTCTTTAGTTCATTCTCTTGGTTGTTGGTGCATTGGGGGGGGTTCTTGAGGGTGGGGAATGGAATTAATTGGGGGAAAAGATTATTGGGGGGACTGTGGGAGGGGTCTTGAATGGTTGAGGGATAGCTATTGGGGAACTGTGGGGGATCTTGGACGGTTTGGGATCTGTCAACGTGCCCTTGAGCAGGGCATTGACCCTGGATGCTTCTGTGTGTCGCTCTGAATGGGAGTCTGTTGGATGACTGGTATGATGTAGTTGTTGAGCGGCTTCACTGTAGGTATATTGTATGTTTCGGATATTCAATAAAAATAAATAAAAAAATCCCAGAGCTGACTAGGGAAAAATCTGTTGTTCTGCCCCTGAACAAGGCAGTTAACACACTGCTCCCCGGTAGGCCGTCATTGTAACTAAGAATTTGTTCTTAACTGGCTTGCCTAGTTAAAAAAAGAGAAGTTGCTCTGGAAAAGAGTGTCTGCTAAATGGCCTAAATGTAAGGCCATCTGGCACCAAATACGATGGTAGGGGAAACACTAAGTATTTAAAGTTGGATTGACTGTCGGTGGACCTTCCACAGGGCACCAGGCTGCAGCAGGGAATGTCAGTGCTGTTCCTGGGAAGTTGACAGGACCGGATCTAAAGCTGGAGTTAAACCAAAAGTTGGAGAGCAGGCAGTCTACCGGAGCCTCCAGTACCAAACCCAACAACATGCTGCTGGTCCCCTCCAGAGTTCCCTGTGGGGTGAGGCAATAACATGTCAGGAGGCAACATCAAAGCATTCAGTGACATGACTTATTCAGCCAGTCGTACATAAAATGTACTGTAACAAGATGTATGCAAACAATATAGATCCAAAAGGCATACTTTTACATTTCAAATTGGTTTGGGGTTTTTGGTTGTTTAGTTTTTTTTTTTTTTTTTAAACATGTAGTAGAGCTGCTTTTTAGATGGTCAGAATGTCAACCAATGTACTTTTTCTATTGTTACAGTACGTTTATGTTTTGTGTTCTCCCTCCTGTAGACGCCAGGCGAGGTGTTCATTCTTTTAAAAGATACTGTGGCCAGTAAAGATGCTGAGGTTGAGTTCAGTAGGAGTAAACAGAGGGTGAGAGTGAAACCTGTCCACTGGAACAAACACACCCTCTGTGTGAACGCAGCAGGTATGTGCAAATTCAATGGCATTGATGCTTATTGTAGAGAGTCATTCCACCTCCAAAAAGCACAAGAAATAGGATTTCGACCCTCACCGTTTCAGATTGTTATGAAATCGTTTCTATAATTGGAAACAGATTAGATGAACAGGATTCATGTAATATTCAATAAATATAGTACCTAACATCTGATTTGGAACATAATTCTTCCTACCAATGAGGAAGATGTTAGGAATCGCCAAAAATGATCAAAGGGCTCCCACGGACCCCCTTCACCATACGGATAGCCCTCAGAGAGCTGCCATTTGTTACATTAAATTGACCACAGAATTTATTTTCATATTTGGGATTCCTCATGTCTTACTCAATGGTAGGAAGAAGTTTGGTCCAAATCGGATGTTGAGTACTATTTATGTTGAATCATATCTGAATCTGAGAAATTAAAAGGGCCAATTTGAGTGCAATCAATTAGCTTAATTACAAGGAGAGCAAATAAAATGTCAACAAAATAATGTCCCAGGAATGCTAATCTTATCTGTTTCCAGCAACAAATAATTTCAGAACACTGGGAGGGTAGATGTCATGGGTGCTGAAATGACATGGAATGACCCTAGAGCGACTTGATGACCTTGTCAAAGAGCACACAACAAAACACCATGGTTTCTAAAATGATGATGCGCAATGCTTATGAAACAAGTTTATATAATTTGTTTTCCTGTTGCAGACTTCCAAGCAGGAAGTGTGGGCGTAACACTGTACTGTAGTGGGGTGGCGATGGGGAAGGCCCATCTGCAGTACTATAGCAGCATGGAGGAGATGGCTCGCCTTCTAACCAGGGTGGCAGACCCTGTGGACTTCATGTGCCAGGTACAGTTGAAGTCGGAAGTTTACATACACCTTAGCCAAATACATTTAAACTCAGTTTTTCACAATTCCTGACATTTAATCCTCGTACAAATTCCCTGTCTTAGGTCAGTTAGGATCACCACTTTATTTTAAGGATGTAAAATGTCAGAATAATAGTAGAGAGAATGATTTATTTCAGCTTTTATTTCTTTCATCACATTCCCAGTGGGTCAGACGTTTACATACACTAATTAATTATTTGGTAGCATTGCCTTTAAATTGTTTAACTTGGGTCAAACGTTTCGGGTAGCCTAACACAAGCTTCTCACAATAAGTTGGGTGAATTTTGGCCCATTCCTCCTGACAGAGCTGTTGTAACTGAGTCAGGTTTATAGGCCTCCTTGCTTACACACACTTTTTCAGTTCTGCCCACAAATTTTCTATAGGATTGAGGTCAGGGCTTTGATGGCCACTCCAATACCGTGACTTTGTTGTCCTTAAGCCATTTTGCCACAACTTTGGAAGTATGCTTGGGGTCATTGTCCATTTGGAAGACCCATTGTGACCAAGCTTTAACTTCCTGACTGATGTTTTGAGATTTTGCTTCAATATATCCACAGAATTTTCCTCCCTCATGATGCCATCTATTTTGTGAAGTGCACCAGTCCCTCCTGCAGCAAAGCACCCCCAACAACATGATGATGCCACCCTCGTGCTTCACGGTTGGGATGGTGTTCTTCGGCTTGCAAGCCTCCCCCGTTTTCCTCGAAACATAACAATGGTTATTATGGCCAAACAGTTATATTTTTGTTTCATCAGACCAGAGGACATTTCTCCAAAAAGTATGATCTTTGTCCCCATGTGCAGTTGCAAACTGTAGTCTGGCTTTTTTATTGCGGTTTTGGAGCAGTGGCTTCTTCCTTGCTGAGCAGCCTTTCAGGTTATGTCGATATAGGACTCGTTTTACTGTGGATATAGATACTTTTGTACCTGTTTCCTCCAGCATCTTCACAAGGTCCTTTGCTGTTGTTCAGGGATTGATTCGCACTTTTTGCACCAAAGTACGTTCATCTCTAGGAGACAGAACGCGTCTCCTTCCTGAGCGGTATGACAGCTGCGTGGTCCCATGGTGTTTATACTTGCGTACTATTGTTTGTACAGATGAACGTGGTACCTTCAGGCATTTGGAAATTGCTCCCAAGGATGAACCAGACTTGTGGAGGTCTACAATTTTTTTCTGAGGTCTTGGCTGATTTCTTTTGATTTTCCCATGATGTCAAGCAAAGAGGCACCGAGTTTGAAGGTAGGCCTTGAAATACATCCACAGGTACTCCTCCAATTGACTCAAATTATGTAAATTAGCCTATCAGAAGCTTCTAAAGCCATGACACCATTTTCTGGAATTTTCTGAGATATTTAAAGGCACAGTCAACTTAGTGTACGTAAACTTCTGACCCACTTTAATTGGGATATAGTGAATTATAAGTGAAATAATCTGTCTGTAAACAATTGTTGGAAAAATTACTTGTCATGCACAAAGTAGACGTCCTAACCGACTTGCCAGAACTATAGTTTGTCAGCAAGAAATTTGTGGAGTGGTTGAAAAACGAGATTTAATGACTCCAACCTAAGTGTATGTAAACGTCCGACTTCAACTGTACCTGAATTTTTCCAATAGAAACTCAAATTTCCAACTGTTGGACTAATGATTACACTGTAGATTAGCTAGATGCAGGAAAGCGTGTGCAAGGAGGTATCGAATGTGTCAATGTCTGTCACCTTGATTACTCAAAATACGTTGTAAACTTTCATTCGTGATTGGTAAAGGGAAAATTTGAGTATAATGTAGTAGCCTAAACCTATCGCTGTTACATTGAGCTGGGTGAATTGAATATGAATGACAGTCATCCAATTTGCCTTAATAGAAATAAGGCCGTGCTCATGAAAAAATGTATCATCCTCCCTCGTCTTAAACGGCACCGACCGCCACTGATTTTGAAGCCCATGCGTACACCAATTCAATGCTTTTAAATGTGTGGGGATGAGTACAAATAACTCAAATGTAAATGTACAGGAGAGCACACTATACAACTCAAATGATTTATCAATTTATGACTGAACCGTTTCATTGGAGGATTTGCAGAAAGGGTTTAGAGAGGAACATAAAGCATGTAAGGTAAACAACATGCATTCATTTAAACACATTTGAGAGACTAATTAATGGAATGAATCAGCATATTCCTGCTGACGATGTTGTTTACTTCCTCTCTTTGAAAGCCAGCTGACTGCAACTCAGTTTAAAAAGCCAATTGATTATGCACATGAACACTTACGTTGATTAGACCTAATTTGCTGAAGTTTCAACCCTTTGAATCAGTCCTGTTCAAGCTGCCAAAATTGGGTTTTCTTTTTTGAGAAAAAGGGAATGAATTAAAAAGTTTATAAAAAAATCTTAGGATCAGGAAGGCATCAAAATTAGACACTTCAAAACAGAAAACACTGAGTATACCAAGCATTAGGAACACATTCCTAATATTAATTCACATGTCTAGCACTTGACATAGCTGAAATTACTTGACTATGACAGTGTGCTAGAAACTTTCCCAAAATTACTCAGGAATATAGGTGGGAAGATTCCCAGAATCAAGAGGCATTAGCAGAAAAACTTTTTGGTGAAAGTGACCAGAATTTTGCAACCCTTTGCTCATGCATCCTGTCCTGTGATCTCAGTCTCTTCAGGTGTCCTCGGTAGAGAAGCTGGACCAAAGGCTGTCCTCCATGCTGTTGGAAGCCATGCCCTCCACAGGCTTCCAGGGACTGCAGGGAGATGACCCACCCGAAGGGGGTAAGTGTTCTGTTGTCTGTACCCCCTCGACAATCCAGTCAATTGAATGATCTGCTGACATTCATATTTTATGTTATATGATATTTAAATATCAATATATGAGTAAATACGTCTCTATAATACGTCTATGTATTTCCCATTTTGAATCTGACAACCAAATGTTGAAGTTGAACTGTAGTTTGTAAGTAATCCTGAATCCTAACTTGACATCTGTGCAGTAACTTTGTGATAAATACTGTTGTGTAGGCTGTTGACCAGGCACTATCTGAACTACAGTCTGCCTTAATTGTATTACAGAAAAACTTAATTGACCTGAAATTAGTATTGAATGCAGGTTAAACGAAGTTGATGTTCTCTAGAGCAGTGGTTCCCAAACTTTTATAGTCCCGTACCCCTTCAAACATTCAACCTCCAGCTGCGTACCCCCTCTAGCACCAGGGTCAGCACACTCTCAAATGTTGTTTTTTGCCATCATTGTAAGCCTTCCACACACACACTATACAATACATTTATTAAACATAAGAATGAGTGTGAGTTTTTGTCACAACCTGGCTTGTGGGAAGTGACAAAGACCTCTTATAGGACCAGGGCACAAATAATAATAATCAATCATTTTGCTATTTATTTAACCATCTTACATATAAAACCTTATTTGTTAACCGAAAATTGTGAATAACTCACCACAGGTTAATGAGAAGAATGTGCTTGAAAGGATGCACATAACTCTGCAATGTTGGGTTGTATTGGAGAGAGTCTCAGTCTTAAATCATTTTCTACACGGAGTCTGTGCCTGTATTTAGTTTTCATGCTAGCGAGGGCCGAGAATCCACTCTCACATTCTGTACACTACCGTTCAAAAGTTTGAGGTCACTTAGAAATGTCCTTGTTTTTGTCCATTTAAAATAACATAAAATTGATCAGAAATACAGTGTAGACATTGTTAATGTTGTAAATGGCTATTGTAGCTGGAAACGGCTAATTATTTTATGGAATATCTACATAGGCATACAGAGGCTCGTTATCAACAACCATCACTTCTGTGTTCCAATGGCACGATGTGTTAGCTAATCCAAGTGTATCATTTTAAAAGGTTAATTGATCATTAGAAAACCCTTTTGTAATTATTTAAAGCACAGCTGAAAACTGTTCTGATTAAATAAGCAATAAAACTGGCATCAGCATCTCAAAATGGCCAGAAACAAATAACTTTCTTCTGAAACTCGTCAGTCTATTCTTGTTCTAAGAAATTAAGGCTATTCCATGCGAGGAATCTTGTACAACGTTGTGTACTACTCCCTTCACAGAACAGTGCAAACTGGCTCAAACCAGAATAGAAAGAGGAGTGGGAGGCCCCGGTGCACAACTGAGCAAGAGGACAAGTACATTAGAGTGTCTAGTTTGAGAAACAGATGCCTCACAAGTCCTCAACTGGCAGCTTCATTAAATAGTACCCGCAAAACACCAGTCTCAACGTAAACAGTGAAGAGGTGACTCCGGGATCCTGGCCTTCTAGGCAGAGTTGCAAAGACAAAGCCATATCTCAGACTGGCTAATAAAAAGAAAAGATTAAGATGGGCAAAAGAACACAGACACTGGAACTCTGCCTAGAAGGCCAGCATCCCGGAGTTGCCTCTTCACTGTTGATGTTGAGACTGATGTTTTGCAGGTACTGGTTGGCTGGTTGGCCCTCTTTAGTAAGGATGTTAGTTACAGTGGGACTTTTTGTAATAGGGCTTTGGTCTCTACTGAGTTAGGTAAATCAGCTTTGTTCCACAATAAGGTGCAAGAAAACAATCTTCAACATGTTCTTACATTTGATGTTCTGGTGCCACTATGGCAATTGAGGACCTTATTACTGATTAATGTGTTTGTTTTTTAGGACTGTTTTTCTTTCTGCTTGCATTTTGTATTTATTTTGATGTGTGTATTTTCTGTAATTTATGTAATTCAGGGCTCATCTGTAAAAGAGACATTGATCTCAGTATGACTCCCTGATAAAATAAAGGTTAAATAAAACTTGAATATGCATACACATCTCAAACTAGAATATCTATCTGATTACATTTTAGGATGGTTTCTGTCTGCACCTAATCCTAACCCACTTAAACATCTCCTACCATAACCAGAGACGCTCCCAGAGGACGTGCCGTCACTTCTCCACTTTGCAGCCCAGAACGGGTTTAAAGACGTCTCCGGTGTGTTGCTACAATGTCCTGGGGCGAAAAGAGCTCTGTGCACAACTAACCGCCATGGTCAGACGCCCGCTGAGATCGCCCAACATAATGGCCACGATGAGCTCCATGTAGTGCTGCAGCAGACCCTGGTAAGTACATGCCTCGGGTCTGAGTAGGAGTGCTGATCTAGGAACAGGTTCCCCGCCTGTCCATGTAACCTTATTTGTTGCTCTCTAAAAGGCAAAACATACTCTGAGAAGCTTTGTGAATACGGGCTCAGCTTTCCTAAAACATGTGGTTGGAACATGTTTGTACTGTAATGTGTGGTTATTGTCCTGCACGGGCAGCCTAGTACAATGGGTACCATGCACTCCCATTACAAGGATTCATAACATTCTCATTCTCTCAAATTACAAAATTATTTAATGATGTATGATTTATTACTATATATTATTACATCTGGGCACCAGACCAGTATTGAAGGAAAAAAAAGACTTATTTTAGCAATAATGTATTTTTTCATAACTCAGAAGACTAAAATTAGTATAGTAATAATTGATTAACCTGAAGGTATGAATTATTTTAAGAATCAATTGGAGTTCCTTACCAGAATAACAAGACAACACAACTACTTGATTTAATTACAGGCAAGGTATTTACAAAACATAATGAGAATGATCATGGAAAGGTGGGAAATGGAATGAAAGATGAGAAGAGAAGACCTGAATATTAAGGATGTTTTACTCCGTCTGTGAGAAAAGTCTGTTGCCTCTGTTGTTCAGGCCGCATTGAAAGAGCAAAAGGGAAGATGGTTGTCTCTTTTCTTGTTGCTCTTTTTCTCTCCTCTGAGTTGGGTGGTTCCTTTGGGTTGTGTCCCTTGTTGCTCCGTTTGTTGGCTCTTTCCTTGAGTTGCAGAGACTGTGCCCTGATTGTTTTCTCCTTACACTACACTAACTCTTTGAGTCTTAATTCTTTGGTAGGCCTGCAAAAATGGAGGTTATTTGCCCTCATTGAGGAGCTGCTGATCCCAGAGCAGGGCAGAGAGGTCCAGGATAAGAGGTCCAGGAAAGAAGAGAGTGAGGGAAAGACTTTTATCACCTAGAGAGTGGGTCCTTGGAGAAGTCAATTTAAGCTATAATAGTCCAGCATTATAGACAGTACAGTATTATGTTCAACATTGCTTAACATATGACATTAAAACGACATCGCTACAATGATTTATTCACTTTGAAAGTAGCTAATGGCTCTGTGTCAGCAGCCCAAGCTTTGGGTTTCTCTTCCTAGTGACAGCCATTTTCATAACAGAAAGAAACATCAAATTCTTCTCTGAGATGGCTACTCGTCAAAGCTACTGCAACTGGACGAGCTGCTGAAAACCTGCATGTCAAGAAGGTGAACAACAAAGACAGCAGTGTACTCAGGAATGCACTTAACCAGGGGCGGTACAGAGACATTCCATAAATAATAAACATGGCAGTAGAGGTGGAAGGAGGCTGGTAGAAGCCTTAGGAGTACTGGGTCACCTCATCCTCCAGGGCCGCCACTATCTCCATCCATTCATCCCCCAACCACGCCACTTTTTACCGTTTTTCCCCTGATGGGTAATGGAAAAGCACATTGCTCATTTGCATCCTTCTGCTCCCCCTTATCCTCCCTCCCTCTCTCCTCTTTTTTCTAATCTGTCACTCCTGTGCCTTCTATAAGTTTTCTGGTCGCAACACCCCGGTGGAGGATTACAAGGCCTGTGTTTGTTCATGAAGTCACAATGGCGTGTCGGGGAGAGAGTAGTGTGGGTCGTCGGCATACATTAGAACAATTATGCGATGCCTAATGCAGAAACTTCTTGCGTAATGGCATGTTTTTTTTCTCATAATATGGTGAGAGCCTCGCCTGGCTCAACCCCCATCTCTCTGCGATATGAAAGGAGTGGGGGATGCGCCGTTTACTCAGTAATGACAAGCAATCCAAATGTAATCGGTAGGCTATGCATCTGTACATCTGTATGTCCATTAGCTAAACCCAGAGGAGCTTGCCTTTTTATGATGCATGCTCTCCGCAATGGAAATCACATTAGCCAGTGAAGACAGCAAATGATTTAGAATATACTGTACTGGATTAGGCACCCCAATGGTGCAACATCTTAAACAATAAAGAGATGCAGCATTTTCAGCAGAGCCTATCCTCAAAAGGTCTATTGGGTTCTACAGTATTTATACACCAATTCCATGACTGATATTGAACAAATTATAATATTCATTCACTCTCATTGTCAGCACGTTGCAGAATAATGAATTCCTTACCAGTAATACCAACACACAGGAGGCAAACAGAAAAACAGAAATGAGATGTAGAGATGGGCCTGTGTTTACAGGCTCGTGAGTAGCAAACAGAGACCCAACCTATGCTCAACTGTATCCACATCAACTGTGCCTGCCCGGGATATATACTTTTAAAAAAAAAACAAGAGTATAACAATAATAGTTAAATGTACACCGTTATAGTAGGAGTTGATTGAAACTGTAAATTGCCACCCTCTCCTGAACGTCAACGGTACTAGAAAACAGCCTTGCCTTATGCTTCCCCTAGCCTTATCCTTGTCTACCACAACTAGTCTAGTACAGACCGGATTCCTTTCAGGAGTGTAGCTGCTTCTCCCCGTGTCTCCAGACAGAGAAGCGGATTCCCCAATGGGAGACTTAGACACTACGACAGCTGAGGAATGTGTATTATCCTCTGGTAATGCTGCTAATTGCGAGAGATTGCAGATGGAGCCAAGGCTGATCGCCTTGATCGGATTGCTCCAGCTCATTGAAAAACTCACTGTCTCTGATGTGTTTTGGGAAAACTGACGGCGGGACGGAGGAAGAGGAGGGCACGGGTGTCCCACAGAGGTTACTCCCTTGGGAAGACGCATAATTCCGTAAGCAGCTGGCGGCCATGTTTTTTTTGCCGAATCGTTACGCACCGGCAATAACGGATGTTTCCTTGGTCTTTTTCCACAGAATAAATTAAAATGAACTGAAATCCACTCATAAATGCCAGTATAATCCATGAGGTAACCTACAGGTGTGTTTAAAAAGCTGTCAAACCATCATGTTCCACCCTGACGAATTCTACAACCGGGCCCTAGTAAATAGTCAATCATAACATACCATACATTGAGTATACGAAACATTAAGAACATCTGCTCTTTCCATGACAGACTGACAAGGTGAATCAAGGTGAAAGTTATGATCCCTTATTGATGTCACTTGTTAAATCAACTTCAATCAGTGTAGATGAAGGGGAGGAGACGGGTTAAAGAAGGATTTTTAAGCCTTGAGACAATTGAGACATGGATTGTTTATATGTGTCATTGAGTGTGAATGGACAAGAAAAACAATTTAAGTGCCTTTGAACGGGGTATGGTAGTAGATGCCAGGCACACCGGTTTCTGTCAAGAATTGCAACGCTGCTGGGTTTTTCACGCTCAACAGTTTCCCATGTATATGAAGAATGGTCCACCACCCAAAGGGCATCCAGCCAACTTGACACAACTGTGGGAAGCATTGGGATCAACATGGGCCAGCATCCCTAGGGAACGCTTTCGACACCTTGTAGTGTCCATGCCTTGATGAATTGAGGCTGTTCTGAGGTCAAAAGTTATGTAAGGGATAATCAACGAGGGGCTATGCGTTCTACGGAAAATAATGAACAACGTGGAAGGTGACCTTCCACTGAGTTACATTCTTTTCCGGAGTTGATTATTCCTTTTTAACATGGCTATAAATTGCTGCTAGAAATGTGTTAATTTGCAGGTAGAAATGTGTTCAACATCCACTGAAGTACAGTAGCTAGCAAGTTAACAAGCTGCAGTAGTTGCCTTGGTAACCAAACAGAACAGACTTGCTAATGTAGTTGACCAAACCATCAGTCCTAGCTTGCTGTTATGAAAATAAAATTCAACAATGCCAATAATGTTTTCAATTAGACTTTTGCTTTCAAAAGCAGCTCAAACATAGAACTTGTCAGAATTAACTATATTCATTGAATTCTACTGTGCTGATATACCGTGAGTTATAGGGAAATAGCGCACGCTCTAGAATGCCCTTTAAGCCAAAGCATTTCTAGCTGCAAATACGTAAAATTATAGCCATGGTATAAAAGGGTTAATCAACTCGGGGCTCTATGTATTCTCTGGAAAATAATGCAACTCCGTGGAAGGTTAGTTCCACTCCTCTAGCATGTCGTGGAACACACCGTCCACGTCAATAGTCTGTTTCCATAGAATGCATAGCCCCCTCGTTGATTATCTCTTACATACAGTTGTTTTGAGTAGTACATAATTTGATTCAAATTCAATTCTATGGGTTAATCTTGGTTGCTGGTTTAACCTCTTTGATGTGCTGTATAATGAAACATTTCAGGTAATTTATGTAAAAAGGTCAGCGTATTTCAGCTGACCAAGGGCTGTTATTGGGTGGACCAAGCTCAGTTAGCATAGTGGTTTTATTACCCCTAGCCATGTGTCAGCCCCTCCCTCTGCCAATGAATCAAGCTATGATGTATTAGTGCTTTGGGGGGCCAAGAGGCTGTCTGTCAATACAGTCAAGACAAATGGCACCTCTACCCTGAATATGGCCATAACACTCACAGGGTCTACTTAACGATCACTGTTGATCTGGGACTGCCGGTCTCCAAGGCACCACACTTCTCCAGCGGTAATGAGCTGTGAACTGTCGGTTAGGGAGATGAGAAACAAACATTACCACAGAGGTTGTTAGTAGCTCCAACTGTAACGACTTTCTAATTGTAATATTATAATATAATCACTGTTTAATGCTATCCTTTTGGGGCCTTCCTTCCTAAATGAAACAATGTATTTATACCTAAGTGTTTATAGTTGCACAGCATGCTAGATTATTTTATTTCTGAGATGAAATTGCCCAAGTGTAACTGAGGTGGTTCCGGTAACCACGCTTATGTGATGAGCAAACGTATTTAACTCCGCGGGCTAACACAGAATCGTGGCGTGTAGGGGACCTGGGTGTGAAACCCAGTTGGTATCACATGCACAAGAAAGGGGCTACTTTAGGAGGCCAAAATGGCCCAGGCCTACTGAACATAGAGATTTTGTTCTCCAGTCAATGTATTTGTCTTTCAATTTTTAATGTCACATGCACACATACAGTGAAATGTATTTTCTTGCCAACTCAAAACCCAACAATGCAATAATCAATAACAATGTAATACTAGGGGGAAAAAACACATCTTAGTGGTAGGCTACAGTGAGAGGCATTTAGCTGGCTTAATGGAACTTTAAAACGATGAATTAGAAGCTGTGCATCCACAATTGTTAGTTATTTGGCCCATGCACTCCTATTATACGTTAATGTGGAGTCAATAACGTTCTATAAAGACGAGAGAGGAATGACACACTGATTGTATTGACTTGTCCTACAGAGCAAAAGCAGTAATGATTCTTTCTTCTTTTAAATGCACATCCTCCAGGGACTCCACTGATGTGTACCATGTTGACGGTCAAATTGCAGTAGAAGTCTTGTGTTTCCCCTTCATTGGGTCTGTGATGCTTTTTGCATGCCAACTTGATTTGCATAAGCGAACGGTCAGACTGCAGGATTTGTACAGGATTTGCATAGCATTTGAATGAAACGGTCACCCTGTCTTTGTTAGGGAGTGACTGTGGTTCTTTCAGCTTTTGTTCAACAGGCAACATGTCCAGTGCTGCTAAAACATGACCTATTAAAGTTAATATTATACATGATGTGTATAGCCAGAACAGTGAAGGACATTTTCTACATCTGATACAAAGTACTCAGTGTACGAGTGAAGTTTCACTAGTCAGCAAGCAATGATGGCATGATATCAAACAGCTGGCTCAAGCGCTTAGTCCAAAAACACATATCTAAATAAGATAACAATTCCTCAATACTAGAGTCTTCAAGTGGAAACATGTTTCGCTACTGTCCAACATCAAAGCATCATTTTTTTAAATTCTCTGTAGATTGTCCATGTTTAATGAGCTTGTTTTGTCAACTATCTGTTGAGCTTCCTGTTGTTATTCTTGAATTAATATATTCATAATAGAAAATACATAATATGCAATATCAAGAAGTGTAATATTGCAATGGAGTGGCTGTGTTGCTTAGGAACAGCACATGGAAAATGCTTGGAGTTGAGTGCACCATTTTTTTTGTTATTGCTTTCCATGTTAATCATAAAAATGTCTAATTCTGTATCGGTACTAGTATGATTCAGAACATTCCCACAAAACGAGTCTCTGGTCTTGGAGAGCTGCTATACCGGTTATGCCGATTTGACTTCCACCCCAACACAAACACACCTGTTGAAAAGATGAACCAATCATGGTCGTCAGGATTGACATTGACCGTTTGAATCGGGTGTGTTACAGTAGATCTTTGGAAGATGTGCATTGATTTCAGGTCACACAAGAAAGACCGAATTAGCAAACTTTTTCCCTGTCGTAGTTGTTATCTAGTCCCACTTTTTTCCCTGTTCAAACTTAAGAAAATAAAACGATAACTTGCGAGCTGGGAAAATAAGCATATTGTCTGAAGTGCATTCCGTCAATAGCACCTCTACTGGTTACCACAGTCAAAACAGTCAGCCCCTATCAAACGCTGAGCCTTGAATCGCCACTAAATGATATGTTTGAATGGATAGGGGTAGATTGTCTGTGATCGCTTGATTAGTCTGATTACCCCTCTGGCACTGAGTATCTTATTGTGCAGAGGGCCACAAACAACAGCCTGGTATTCCTAGCACTGTTTACTGTATTGAATCCTCTAGGGGATGTTTGTTTTGGGTCTCTCATCTAACCAGCATAGCATTTCATAATGTATCAGGACACACAAAGTAACAGAGGGGAAACACATATTGTACTCCGCGTTACTGTCAACATAGGCAGTAGAGTAGAATCTGGAGGCGCTTACAGAAGAACGGGGGTGACATTTGACTATTTTAAATCTTGTTTTTCCATAACAAGGCGTCTTTACACAAGGAGTTCCATGACATTGAAACGTGTGTTGTATTAATGTAATGCATTGCTGGCAGAGTGCAGTAATCAGTCTCTATGGTCTGTCGTTACAGAATATGTTCACCGTGGGCAAGGACAGTGATGACAACAGTATCTATGAGATGATGTGCACAGCAGGTGAGTGGAGGAACGATGGTGAACGATACCACATTGGATTGTTTAACCAGCTCAATGTGTGGCATGCCGTCTTTGTTTTCATATTGTTCATTCAATAGATTGTCATCCTAGCAGGGGGTCAGTGACTGACCATAATGCGGTTTCTGATTTAGTATGCCATTACGATTGCCACACTGGAAAGCGGGAATCCACCACTACATTCAGTGGATGTAATTTGATGAAAATGGGATGCACCATACTGGGTGGTTTGTGCTTGACCCTGACTCATGCAGCTATTGCTTCTCTAGCAGTAGTATTCAACCCCATATTACATATGAATATCGTTTATAAATATCTTACAGGGAATCCCAGTGCTCCAGACATTCAGAGAGAGCAGCAGGGAGAGGGGGATGAGGTGGGGGAGGATGAGGAGGACCTGTACGCCCCGCTAGGTGTAAATGATGAAGAGTATGACACCATCTTGACCTCCAGCAGCGCCGTCGTTATTGCTAACAGACCACCGGCGCCCACACCCCGGCCCGAAACCACCTCCGTCAAAGAGGACAGCACCCCCTTCATAGCTCAAGGTAGGACTAGACCGATGAACACTGGGTTGTGTTCAATAGGCACGAAACAGGAGAAAACGGATTGAGATGGAGAAGATCCGACATGATCTTTTCCAATGAGAATGGTCATTGTCTTTTTCCGTTTCAAAACTTTGAACTACATGGTGCCCTACTGAACTTGACCTTGGGTTGCTGGTATGCTTATTCTGTGACTAGCGAGTATTGCGCATGAGCAGTAGAAGATCTCAGCTAGTGCAATGCAACACGTTATTTTTGTGAACTTCAAGGGAAGTTGGTTGCTAGTTCCAGACAATTGGGTCTGATATGCACTAAATATTTCAAAGAAGTCTGGAGATTTCCTCAACCAAGAGGGGAATATGTAGCAGATGTGAAACTTGCATGTGAAGGCAAAGACAGAACTGACTGTTACAAATACACAGATCCAGATTCGCTGGCATGGGATTCTTAAATGTTCAATTGAGCTGTGTAAATAATACAAGAGGATGAAGCTACTGATCTTAAGGGTTTATAAATAATTTATGTGTTCTTGATTTCTTTCTTTCTTGTCTGCCAAAAAGACATTGCCTTTCTTTCCAGTTCCCTTTACCCTCTTTGAGCTGTGGACTGGATCCTAAACTCTCTGTGCTTTGTGGGAAAGGTGATAACTTGGTTGGGGTTGGACAGGAGGAAATGTTATGTCTTGGTCATTAGACTTTGTTGTGCACTGTAAGGGAGTCAGGCGGTGGCTGGTCCTCCAATCAACTATAAGGGTTATTTGTTCTACTTGAAGTCTCTTGAAAACATGTGATTCCATAAGCAACACTAACCGCCAATCTGCAGTAGAACAGCCCCAAAAGTATTTATCTTGTTAACGAATGTGATGTTATTGTGTGAACCACCACTTCTCCCCGATCTTTCAGCCCTACCCATAGATCCTGAAGCCTAGCAAACGCAGATTACACTGCATCACAAACGCCTCCATAACAGAAGCCCAACTACTGGGCCTGGGCTGCCATCTGCAACCAATCTGGGCCAGTCTCGGGCCAAGCCAGCAGCATCGGTCATTACACGTGTTTTCCATCGTTCATGTCCCCCGACATGAGACAACACAGGATGGGAGAGAACGCGTAGGGGGATCAAGAGATTTCCACGCATTAATACAGTGGAGTCTTTCAACCATGCACTGATCATATTGCCTCCCTCCACTAATGAATGCATCACAGTGACTTAAAGACATGTTCCGGTACTTTGGCGAATTAGAAAGTATTTGTTTAAACCTCCGGCTTTGGGCTGGATGTGTCACTGTGTAGTTCATACATGCATAATCTATGAGCAGAATTACTGCCTTGCCTCAATTAGCCACGAAATCTCTAGTTTGAAAGTGTATTTTTTTCTTGAAGCTGTGCCGTGCCATTTTCCTTACATTTTCTCCCACGTGGGCAAGCCCCCTAGCAATTTTTGAGTTCTAGCTTCAGCCCCTCGCATTGAGTGAAAGAGACAGATGTCGTGGTGCACATATGTGATATAGTACGCAATTTTCGGGGACCACTTTTGGCACGCGAGTGCAACTTTCAGAACTACTGTATACAAAAAAAGTTGACCAAATTACCAGGGAATCTCTTTAAAGAAAGTCCTGACTTAAAGAAACTGGAGGAGGGTTGGGACTTTGCCTATTGCTTCAGTGCACTGCACAGCTAGAAATAATGGACAAAGTTTAGATTTTTACCTGCCGTTCTGACTGGTAAGACTATCGTAGTCCGTATGTGGAGGAAGGATAATTAGTGTATGAGGGAGTGTCTGTATTTAAAATGGCAACCTATTTTCTGAAGAAGTGCAGAATATAGGAAATAGGGTACCATTTCAGTTGCAACCTATGAGTGTGTTAGTGGGTAGAGTACATGTGGGTATGTTTGTGTGTACAAGTGGATGGGTATATCTTCAGGAAGGAAATTAAGCTTTGAAATCTGAGGAGATGACTGGGCCAGAACCCTTAAGACGCTCCATTACCAATCACCCCTGTCAACACCATAAGTGCAGAGAAGTGACTCCCTCAGCGAAATAAAGCAACATATCATTCTAAGTACTTACTTGCAAATCGATAGCATTGAGTGTATCTTTCAGTCTGATTCAATTCAGCTTCATGCATCTGTATGTCTTTTACCAAACCTTGGAAGAAGGATATTTTATCTCAAATAAAATGTACATACTAGTACGTATTTTACTCTGTCGTTCACTTTAGAGTAAATATTATAACGTATCACTTTTTATGCAGTTGTGCAGCCTATTTGTGTACATTGACTAGTCTACCTCTGTGCTATTTGTTTGTAAATGGCGCCATCTTGTGGAATGGCGTGAAATAGTATACTCGTTAAAGGTAGTGGAGAAAAATACAGCGTTAGTATTTGTAGTGTCAGTTCATCACGTCTGTATTGTCTCTGATGGCAGTGTGTGTTTGCAGTGTTCCAGAAGAAGATGTCACAGAGCGATACTGAAACCCTGTATTCTCTACCCACTAAGCAAGGTAAGGCCAGGCAACAGTCAAAAAAGTATATTTCTGTAGGTCTGCATTGACGGCTGAATAGGTCAGTGATGCTAAGTATATGGAGCAATGTTAGTGCCATTAAAATGATAGAATTATCATTCCATAAGTATAGTCCATTGATCATTTCTGTCAAACTGGAAAATTATTTGTTATTGTACATCTGGCGGAAAGTGGTTGATTTAAGTCTCCCTGCCATTCTGTTATTCTGTAGCACGCGGGCGAGACGGCATCTCCTCCACGTACCACACATTTGTGCCCAACCAGCCGCCTGGGCTGGAGCAGCTGATTGAGCTGCAGGAGAAGGTGAAGAGAGGCTCTCTCAGTATGGACGAGGCTCTGGAGAGGTTCAGTGACTGGCAGAGGGTCCAGAAGGGAATGGACTCCATTCAACAGGTAATAATGCGGGGAAATGAGTCTGCCGTTTCAAGACCCTGCTCACTAGGAGTAGTGCCATCAATCTTAAAGGTAGACTCAATAATATGACATCCTTATACACAGTGTGACAAAGTCATACACAGCGGGCCAACTTCCCCGCTTACAGACGTCAACAACAGGAGAATACAGGACTGCAACTATTGGCTCTTTCCAAAGTGGGCATGCCTTAGCCTGAAAGTCAGTCTGTTTGTGCTATAATACATCAAGCTAGCATGCGCAAATTGTGAAATGTGAACATGACAGGTGACATAGGCTTTGAACACTACTCATTAATGAGTATATGGCATGTGTTATGTTGTGCATTACAAACCCGGGTAGTTTGGGTACTGGATGCTTATTGGCTGAGACAGCATTTCAGCCGTGTGTATATCAGATAATATACCACGGTAAAACTACTTGTTTACTGTTCTATTTATGTTGGTAACCAGTTTATAATAGCAATAAGGCACCTTGGGTTTGCGGTATATGGCCAGTATACAGTGGGGCAAAAAAGTATTTAGTCAGCCACCAATTGTGCAAGTTCTCCCACTTAAAAAGATGAGAGAGGCCTGTAATTTTCATCATAGGTACACTTCAACTATGACAGACAAAATGAGAAAAAAAAATCCAGAAAATCACATTGTAGGATTTTTTATGAATTTATTTGCAAATTATGGTGGAAAATAAGTATTTGGTCACCTACAAACAAGCAAGATTTCTGGCTCTCACAGACCTGTAACTTCTTCTTTAAGAGGCTCCTCTGTCCTCCACTCGTTACCTGTATTAATGGCATCTGTTTGAACTTGTTATCAGTATAAAAAACACCGGTCCACAACCTCAAACAGTCACACTCCAAACTCCACTATGGCCAAGACCAAAGAGCTGTCAAAGGACACCAGAAACAAAATTGTAGACCTGCACCAGGCTGGGAAGACTGAATCTGCAATAGGTAAGCAGCTTGGTTTGAAGAAATCAACTGTGGGAGCAATTATTAGGAAATGGAAGACATACAAGACCAGTGATAATCTCCTTCGATCTGGGGCTCCACGCAAGATCTCACCCCGTGGGGTCAAAATGATCACAAGAACGGTGAGCAAAAATCCCAGAACCACACGGGGGGACCTAGTGAATGACCTGCAGGGAGCTGGGACCAAAGTAACAAAGCCTACCATCAGTAACACACTACGCCGCCAGGGACTCAAATCCTGCAGTGCCAGACGTGTCCCCCTGCTTAAGCCAGTATATGTCCAGGCCCGTCTGAAGTTTGCTAGAGAGCATTTGGATGATCCAGAAGAAGATTGGGAGAATGTCATATGGTCAGATGAAACCAAAATATAACTTTTTGGTAAAAACTCAATTCGTTGTGTTTGGAGGACAAAGAATGCTGAGTTGCATCCAAAGAACACCATACCTACTGTGAAGCATGGGGGTGGAAACATCATGCTTTGGGGCTGTTTTTCTGCAAAGGGACCAGGACGACTGATCCGTGTAAAGGAAAGAATGAATGGTGCCATGTATCGTGAGATTTTGAGTGAAAACCTCCTTCCATCAGCAAGGGCATTGAAGATGAAACGTGGCTGGGTCTTTCAGCATGACAATGATCCCAAATACACCGCCCGGGCAACGAAGGAGTGGCTTCGTAAGAAGCATTTCAAGGTCCTGGAGTGGCCTAGCCAGTCTCCAGATTGAAAGTCCGTGTTGCCCAGCAACAGCCCCAAAATATCACTGCTCTAGAGGAGACCTGCATGGAGGAATGGGCCAAAATACCAGCAACAGTGTGTGAAAACCTTGTGAAGACTTACAGAAAACGTTTGACCTCTGTCATTGCCAACAAAGGGTATATAACAAAGTATTGAGAAACTTTTATTGACCAAATACTTATTTTCCACCATAATTTGCAAATAAATTCATGAAAAATCCTACAATGTGATTTTCTGGATTTTTTTTCTCATTTTGTCTGTCATAGTTGAAGTGTACCTATGATGAAAATTACAGGCCTCTCTCATCTTTTTAAGTGGGAGAACTTGCACAATTGGTGGCTGACTAAATACTTTTTTGCCCCACTGTACCACGGCTAAGGGCTGTTCTTACACGCGACACGAAGCGGAGTGCCTGGATACAGCCCTTAGCCATTGTATATTGGCCATATACCACAAACCCCTGAGGTGCCTTATTGCTGAACTATGCCTTGTTGTATTATAACATGGCTGCTGTGTCTAATGGATTGTAACTCCACAGGAGAAACTACGCCAGCTGAGGGCGAGTATCATCAACAACAGAGAGGACGATGAAAGTGTCTATGGTAACCGTTTTCTACACTGAGTATACAAAACATTAAGAACACCTGCTCTTTCCATGACATAGACTGACCAGGTGAATCCTGTAGAAGCTATGATCCCTTATTGATGTCACTTGTTAAATCCACTTTAATCAGTGTAGATGAAGGGGAGGAGGCAGGTTAAATAAGGATTTTTAAGCCTTGAGACAACTGAGACATGGATTGTGTATGTCTGTCATTCAGACTGGGAATAGGCAAGACAGAGATTTAAGTGCCCTTTTAAACGGGGTATGGTAGTAGGTGCCAGGCGCACCGGTTTGTGTCAAGAACTGGATTTTTCACACGCAACAGTTTCCCGTGTGTCTCAAGAATGATCCGCCACCCAAAGGACATCCAGCCACAACTGGGAAGCATTGGAGTCAACATGCGCCAGCAACCCCGTGGAACAGTTTTGAGACCTTGTAAAGTCCATACCCCAACGAATTGAGGCTGTTCTTTGGGAAAAGGAGAGGGGGGTGTTTACGCATAATTAGGAAGATGTTCCTAATGTTTGGTGTATTCAGTGTATACATAATTCTGACCGTAACGTTCCAAACGGATTTCCTTTTTTGATGAGAAGAGCAAAGCAATCCCCACTTGGGGGATAGATACTGTATGGGATCATTACCTTGACGTCTAGCAATGAGCTTACAGCTTACATAAGCCGTTGGAACAACATATATCAAGGGATCTGACATACTTTTGACACAAACAGTTGCTTAGTTAAGCTAGTTGGCAAGCTAGCTAGTTAACTGTTTGTGGCCTGAGTTACAATATTATGTAAGAGCTATGAAGGCCACCTGCGTTAGAGATGTCTCTGCAAGTCCTGCAGAAGATTAGGCAGTCCTTACACTTCTAATTGAAGTCCCATTGGGTACACATCAAATGACGCCACCCTTTGTAATAGAAAGAGTTTGTAGTTGTAATTCCCACAGCTCATCTTGATGATGGTGTTTCGTCTCCAAATGAGAATCTTGGCAGAGTTCATTTTTACATCTCTTGATAAAGGTGACATTGCAGAAAGAGAGTAGGGAGCCACATGCAGTACAGTAACAGAGGCTTATCAACCCTTTCTCTTCTCTCTCCAGATAAAATCAACATCATCCATCACACACCCAGTAAGTCCTTGAAGACCCTTCGTATTCAGAGAGCGCGAGAGACTGGTGTCTTCTGTTTGTCTTTTCATTCCCTGCCTCAGTTTCTCCAGTAGTGAAATGTTTGTCCCAAAGGAACAGTTGGCTAGATAAACTCTTCTGAACAGTTTGCTCAGAAGGCTGTAAAGTCCCCAAGGCTGTGGCTTTGATGTTCTAGGTTCCATATTGCTTGAGATCTATTTCTTCGCTGTAGTTGCTATGGTCTGTCTAAGTATACCACCACTAGTAAGTAGTTCAGTCTTAAAAGCGAATTTATAACATCTGGTTTATAATTGCATTCTGAAGCCCTCCATGTTCTGTGATCACCGTGAGTGCAAATATAAACGGATCAGCTTGAGAGAAGGCTGGGTAATGTTCAGTGGGCAGAAAATGGGCGAAAACATTATGAAACTGAGTGAAACAGGGATGCACTTCACCATATTACCATCATTTTTTTTCTACATTGCGCCCTACTGAACGCGACCCTGGTGTTTTGAAAGTCTGACAGCGGACTTAATATGATGTCCCTGTTGACTTCTTCCTCTTGGTTAGATGTGACTGTGAATGAATGTCGCAGAGGAAGCCAGCCGGTGGAGACTGACTTTTACAGCAAACCACTTAAAGGACAACATGTAAGTATATCATGTGTTTGTATAGGCTCTGGTCAAAAGTAGTCCACTATGTAGGAAATAGGATGTCATTTGGGAGTCCACACAGTCCATGTGTTTACGTCTGTGTTGAAAATCCAACATGTCCGATCCCGGGCTATGTCACAGCCGTCCGTGACCTGAGGTCCCATAGGGCGGCTCACAATTGGCCCAGCGTCATCCGGGTTAGGGGAGTGTTTGACCGGAGGGATTCCCTTGGCTCATCGCGCTCTAGCAACTCCTTGTGGCGAGCCGGGTGTCTGCACGCTGTCTTCAGTTGTCAGTTGCACTGTTTTTTCTCTGGCAAATTGGTGCGGCTGGCTTCCGGGTTAAGCGAGCAGGTGCTAAGAAGCAGCGCGGCCTCCCGAGCCCATTGGGAGTTGCAGCGATGAGACAAGATCGTAACTACCAATTGGATATCACGAAATTGGGGAGAAAAAGAGGGTGAAATTCCAAGGAAATATATAACAATAAATACAATTTAAACATGTCATAATGAAATTTGGTTATATATTTTCAGTTCTTGTTGATAGAAATATGGTTAGCCATGGCTTTCATCTTTAAAAAATGACTGATTTAACTATCAACAAGAACTAAAACAGCTTTAGTAATTAATATGCTTACTTACCTTCACCATTTGTCTGTTTTCCAGAAGAAATTTGACTGAAAAGCAAATGTACAACACTTGGACCTCAAAAATATGGTTAGCCATGGCTTTCAACTTTAAAAAATGGCTGATTTAACTAAGGTCCAAGTGTTGTACATTTGCTTTTCAGTCAAATTTCTTCTGGAAAGCAGACAAATGGTGAAGTTAATTAAGCATATGAATTACTAAAGCTTTTGCAGTATGTCACCTTTATTTAACTAGGCAAGTCAGTTAAGAACAAATTCTTATTTACAATGATGGCCTACCCCGGCCAAACCCGGACGACGCTGGGCCAATTGTGCGCAGCCCTATGGGACTCCCAACCACGGCCGGATGTGATACAGCCTGGATTCGAACCAGGGACTGTAGTGACGCCTAGTAGTAGTACAAGCTCAAAATAATGACTTCATTAATTTATTCATATGATTTATATTAACGATTTTCCATACTCTTATAGGTGCCATCAAACAAGAAACAAGACATTTAAGTTATTTGTCATAATCTCATCCATTCTGAAGAACCAAGCTCTTATAGATAGAAATGAATATGTCTATGTCCTGCATCCCTATAAGATATCGATACATGGTAAATGTAACGTGATAAAGATGGCCATATCCGTTATACGACTATGTTCATTAAGTTATTAAGTTCAAATTAAATCATTTTATTTCACAACGTCATGCAATTGTATCTGGGGTGTATAACTCATACAGTCTATGTGGTTATACTGTAGGGGTATGGGGTAGGTCATTTCCTCATTCTGTCTGTGTTACATACATACTAAATGAACACAACTCACCTACATAATATAGGGTACTATACAGTTTGCTCAGGATTTGTACCTTATTAATCAGTTGAATGGGTTGTGCTAGGTTTGCAGGGCATAATAGTTCATAAGAAGTCCTACTCTGCCCTCTAGTGGACAAGGAAAAACCCTACACCTTCAGACTGTTGACCTCAACTCCTGAGGCATTTCTAAGAGATATTCTTCAAGGTTCTATGTGTATCATTAGTATGGCGGTACATATCACAAAGTGAGCCTATATGCTCATGTGATCTGGTTCCTCTACTCTCATATTTTTGTGCAGGTTGAACACAAATGAATGAATGCAGAAATAGGCAACAGTAACAATCACATAAAACATGTAGTCATTAATTTGGAGTAGGGTGAAGTTACCCAAGATGCTGATCTTGGGTCAGTTTTCCATTTCTCCAAATAATGGTTAAGGTTTTAGGGGAGGGGAAGCTGATCTAAGATCTGTACCTAGGGGAAACGTCACCCCAAAGTCATCCATCTATACAAGGGAATAAACCGCCTCCGTCCAGCTGCTTGCAGTACAGGAATCTGCCTTCAGAGGGCAGCATCACAAAGCAGTGATGTACAGGTTTATCACTGGTCCAAGACTATGATTGAATATAATTCATGTTAGTTGTAGATGTTTGGGGCGGGTAATCTGATAAACCTCGGAGCCATATAAGATTTTAAGGATTTTATTATTGTATGTGATGGTGACTATTGACAGAAAACTGACGTTATTGTACCAAAGCACTGGTTCATTATCACTGCCACACAATACAGCAGCCGGAATGGGTCTAACAAAAAATGTCTTTTGTAGGGAATTTTACTAATACAGGGCAAAACACAAACCTCAAGCTTGGGCCGAATTCATCAGGGAACAAGGCGTAACGTTCAGATAGAAATGTAATATATAGAACAAATATGTCCCTCTGACATGTAGAATAAGGAATCACGTATGTTCCATTCATTGCATTTCTATTACAACGTTCCACAACGGTTGTCTGCTGAATTAGATTCCCTTGTCTAGAAACCCTGGCATCAGTCAGAGCTGTTTGCCAACCAAGCAGCTGGGTACACGCTGGGTGCCATTCTCCTGATCAACCATGCTCTTTGTGAATAATATGTATTAAAGCCCATCATTCCATCTTGGTCCTGCCAGTTAGCCCTTTGGAGATAATCCGGCTCAGGCTGCAGGACCCCGTGGAATCGGAGGCATATGTTTGTCTGTCACCTGCTGAGCATAGTTCATTCGGTCTTCCCTGTCAGGGCATGGTGGTGGAGATGGCCCTGGTTCATCATGCATAAATGTTTCATGCTGCACAGCTAGAAAAGAGGAAGCTTCTTCCAGGAGCAGGTTAGCTTGTGTTCTGTCAATGTCTTTCATTTTGTTTATGTGACAGTGTTTTGATCTCTAATAATAAAAATGTTGCAACACCTCATTTTTACCCGTAACTTTAGCCTGAATAGGGTGAGACTTTTAGCGCACACACACTTTCCTGTGACTGTTACTCCCCCTTGGGTTGTTTCTCTGGGCCATGGCAGGATTAAAGCTGAGGATTGAGCACAGCTGCAACCCTGATAAAAATCTTGCAATTTCACAGTCAGTGGCATTCTTTCATCCCCTAATCCACACAACACATACGGCATACATGAACCCCTTACCAGGAAGAGAACAAGCTGCTCTGAGCAGCATCTCCGGTTCGGGGTGACGCCTTTGATTTGGGATAGAGCCATGGAGTAACCCCCAGCCACCGTAAATTGAAGAGACTTAAGTCAGGAGGTGTGCTGTTTATTTGGGCGTCTTGAAATAGTAGGTGTCCGGCCCCAGATGTGTACAACTGAAGAGTCGTGTGTCTATGTCGCTGTCCGGACCAGGTGTAGACTACTGTAATTAGGTTGGATGTGAATCGTATTGGGTTTCATGACAGCTGCAGAGACTTATCTGGTTTTAGAATATGTTTTTTTCAACCTCATTGACAATTTGGAATTATCTTTTGAGCTACACTACCTCGTTGGGGGTCAACGGCTAGATCCCTGCCTTTCTGAATCCCCACCACCAAGCAGCCCTCTGTATTATGCCAACTCTCCCTTGTCTCTAGGGCATGGTTCATCCCTGGCAGACACAGTGACATCCATCTGCCAAAGGGCACAGGTACATAGTCATGTGCCATTGTCCTGCCACCGTCTGTTTGATCAGGGGCCTCTGGGCTCGACGCTCCGTAAGGGGCCCCAGGGGCCTCACACCAGCCCCACCAGCGGCTCTCTCTTTTGAGGCTTTGGACAGATTAATAGTTCCTCCTCTGCTGAGGCCTTTGTGAAGCAGCGCCCAGGCGTGTTCAAGCTGTTGGAGTAGCGGGGAGGCCAGGGGTGGACGGGACGGGCCTGGTGACGAGACGGGTTGGCTAATTCCACCACAGGTCAGCTCATCTGAGGCGGCCGGCTCTGCATTTTCAATGAAGTGGAAAGGTCACATCCGCACTGCCTGACACTGGGGAGGAAGAGCTCAAAACCTTGCATTGACAGGATAATTAGGTTAGTAATTCTGCCATCGCAAGGAAGGAATGCATTGACGTCTCATATGTGCTTCTCACAAGCATTAGCAGGGTTCTCTATAAGAACTACGTTAATTATTCTTCCACACGTGCAATAATGTACTGACTCAATGTCCAACTAATCGTGTGCAAGATGGTGGCCCATGTGGTGATTATGGTGATTTCTCAATCACATTGAGGGTGGGAATTATGTGGTAGAAAAACAACTTCAAATGCAATGGACTTTATGTTGATCATTTTGAATGTGTGTTGTTTGTTTAGGTTTATCTTTGGATGCCCGGATTTCTGCCCAGAGCCCTGGTTTGGACTTGGGTATTATTTGTACACACCAGACCACAGCTGAACAATCAAATAGATACGCCACCACACACACAAACGCAATGATGTTTGCCAGCATCGCAATCACGATTAAAGGGTCACTTATATGACTAACAACATTCTGGCAATTTTCTCATAGGCCTATATGTAGAATGAAATTTGCCCATAGGCCTATGCAGACTGCATTTTAACCAGGGGGAGCACTGTGTTCACACAAACTCATCACCAAGGTGAGCAATTAGTATTGTGGTCGGTCTCTGAAGCATCAGTTGTATATACACTTGTGGCCTGAAGCAATCTATCAACCCCCCAACACATAGCACTCGACACACTCATCCCCCAATTACAGAATCAAGCCAGGAATCCATCCAAAGGGAACTTCTAACATAACAAAAAAAGGGGGCCGGGTATTTCTATCCAGGGGACTTTCTGCCTGGAAAACAATTTTAATGACTTTCTTCATTCCGATTATCATTGGATTCCAGCTGAATCACGTGCTCCGGCCCCCCTGGCAGTTCCAAGTGCCAGGGGGTGAGGAAATCATCCAATCGCAGCCTTTGCCTGGAGTTGCACAGAGGCCATTTTGTAATCAAAAGCTACTGGTAAGATTGCGGTCAGTGCTATGCGGAATCCTTAGGACATCCCTACACTGAGCCCTATCCATAAGCTTAACCTTAACCCTTCATTTAAAATGTCAACTTCAATGGGGTAGGGACGTCCCAAGGATCCCGCATAGCACGGACCATAAGATTTCCTGCTCCTCTCTCCCTCCACTGGCTCCCAGAATCGCCCCCACTCTTCCGAAAGGTGGAATATCTAACTAAGTTGAACTAAAACACGATAACCAAATGGAGGAGAAGGGCTATCCAAAGAGGAAGTGGCTGTGGTTGTGAATAAACATGAGTATTGGAGACAGAGGCCCTGTTTGGGAGCATCAAAACAGTAATGTATCATTGGTAAATTGTGACTGACTGATTGATCTACAAATAATAATGAGTCGTTATTTATGATGCAAGGTTATTTGTAGATCAGTCAGTCTGCAGTCGCCTGCATTGTCGGCGAGAGTGTCGAACAAGCCCAGAGAGAAGATAGTATACCGCTGATTGTCAAGCAGACAAGAATGCCTATTTCTTGTTGTATCCATCCACCAGTGGCGGTTCGGTTGATAATCAACAGACTGGCGGATGGATACAGATCTAGATCTGATGAACGATGGCTCAGGGGATACTTCTCATCAGCGCTTTCTATGTTCAGCGATGAACTTCAGAGATATGTTCATAAAACGCTTATCAGATCGACGCGTATCTTCACTCTGACTACCGAGAAAGCTTAAGTGCCTTTGATGAGATCAGCTTTTCGGGGGGGGGGGGGGGGGGGGGGGGGGGAGCTCTACGCTCACTCCTATCACCCATAGCGCCAAAAAACAGTGTAATTATGTTCTGTCCCATATGTGAATTATTATTAATGGTGATTAATTTAATACACTTCCTTTGCCAATTTCCTAAATTAAAAAAATACTGTTGAGAATTTTTACATCACAACCACAGACCCCCTCTCCCTCATCTACCAGTTTCCCAGTCATCGCCATGGCAACTTCCAATCAGTGAAGGATTGGCAGAGCCTGCCAGGCTGTGTGTTTGGCGCGTGCCTCAGAGTGGTGCAGGTGGAGCGCATATGGAACAGTGCCCTTCCCCCCCATGCCTGCCACCTCCCCCCTCCCCCAAAAAACTTGCCTGCCTGGATGTGCCAGCAGTGCCCGTTTTTAATCCCACCGTTACCTTAGTGATCTCCTGATGGAAACGTGGCACTGCAATCACAAAGCCAGGGCCTAGCTTCTGCATGCTGTTATGGTTGCCAGGACCCGCTTCAATATGCCAAGATGGATGCCTGCTATTTTCGTTGTTTTTTAATGTTCCTGGATTTGTGGATTGATGTGGATATGGACGTTCCTCGTGCTGCTTTAATTTCCTGGTGGCTATCACAGTTCCTACAGTTCGTAATGTCCCTAGTGCAACATATTCCAAGGTTTGATTCCTGGTTGTTTGAATCCATTGAGACCCTGTTATCATGCTCCCTATAGTCCCTAGTGTTGTATTTTCAAAGGGGCCAAAGTGACCTATCATGGAGTACTTTACATGTAACAAAGTGAAAATGGCTCCACCTTACCTAGTTATGCATATGCACACTGTAACATCTTATTACATTTCACCGCAGCTCTTTGGAGAGTTGTATGTGTGGGCATATATTGAGAGCTGCATAATGCGACTTCCCATGGCTTGTAATTGGGGGGCGGTAATGTTATGGAAATCACAACCACGTGCGGCAAATAAATCAATCATCCAAGGGGCCTTATCTATCACTGCACATTGAAGCAGTCAGCTCTAGTCAAGCCCTATGTAGGTTAATTAAAGCCCAATAGCCAATAGTAGAAGACATGGCAACGGTCCTGATTCCTGTCTATGTTTAAGCCTTCTCCAGACCTGCTGGGCAGGGGCTTTGGTTAGCTTCGTCAGCTGATAAATGGATCAGCGTTGGCCCCCAGATTCTATTGGTGTGTGTGTCAAGTAATGCCACATGTAATTGCTGGATATCCTTCAAAGCGAAATGCTGTTTCTTTGCACTTATCAGAATTTCACAACTCACGACTGGATTTGAAACAAATCAATTAAGATATAATTATGAATATGTTATCAAGTCCTTTGGTAGGTACCCTTCAAGTAAATTGTAACCGCCGCAGGGAATATCTGTAGGTTTAGCTAGCCTATGGGTGTTTTCAGTACTGGACAGTAGACATAATTTTTTATTTTTTTCACATGTGGCCCAATGTGAATACTATTCCTAACAAACACCTTCCAGAAGGATCGGAGAGGTGTCTCCACGTTGTGACGTCCAGCTGACAACCATAACAACTGCATCTCATTATCCTCTATGCAGTTTCCATAGAGGCAGTGGCAACCCAACACACACACACACCAATAATAGGTGGCTCACTAACAAAAGGCACGGGACCCCCTCTCTCTCTCTCAAGCCAACGCCTCCCATTCACGTTGCCATATTGGATGGCAGATGTCTTGGCGAGCCTGTGAACGTTGCCAGATCTATACGGCCCATGAAGGCATTATAATGATGGGCAGAGGTCCGATCTACTGGGAGCCACAGTCTATTTCAATAAGTCTATTAAAATGAGGAGATGTGTAGTGAGGGATAGGCCTGCATTGTAAAAGGCCTATATTGGAACAGACTCCCTCGCAGTGGAAAGAGATGATAACAGCGGGAACACTCAGCTGATAAGGTCTTATCATGGATGTGTAGGTATATGTGTCTCCTGGAACTGTGCTAGCCCGCTGAGCTAAAGCCTAATCATTTGCTTGGGGGAGCTAACGCAAGTCTTCGGGTCTCAGGCAAGGTTACTCATCACGTTAGTACTCCAGCTCTGTTATACTTCAGCCCCCTTTGACCCCAAGTGTTACTCATAGTATCATACTGGTCTGTGAAACAGGATTTCATGGTTAAAGATTCATATACATTAAAAAAAAGGTAATTCAATTTAGTCATTCAAACAGGATTTGTTTGACAGCTGGCATATGGATATGAATGATACAATTGGCAATATACTGGTGTGATTTATGGCATAACTATTTTTGCAAAGTCAATGTAAAGAAACTGTGCTGCTTCTTGCTGTGCAATATGAGGTAGTATTCACATGTACATTTCAGAAATGAAATGAAATCCCACTTGATGAAAGATGATGATAAACCAGACACATACTGTATGTCCACGTATGGAGAGCTCAGTGTTATTGCCAGGCTGTGTTTCATCAGGTCGAATAACATATGCTAGGAACTCAGGAGGCTGTTGGGGAGGGGATCTTTAGGACTTTTGAAGTGAATGCCACATTAAACAGAAACAAACACAGTTGTGATGTAAAGATGCCTTCTCTCTTGTTCAAAGGGATTGGATGGAACAGCTCCAGGGAGAGAGGAACTTCAAGCGGATGACCCCAGATCCGTGGCTCCATTTCCCCCACTACCTTCTGCCGTGCGTCCCTGCCGCCGTATGCTGTGGTTCTCAAAGACTGGCAGGCTTGTGCCATCTGGCCCTCCTTTTCTGATTCCCAGAACACATATTGGGAATTCTAACTACCAACCCCCCTCAAACACACAGGCATATACACACACACACACCGTCCTCCAGCTATCTCTCTCCTCAAGCTGTCTCTATGCCTTAATGTATGTGTATGTGTATGTGTGTGTGTGTGTGTGTGTGTGTGTGTGTGTGTGTGTGTGTGTGTGTGTGTGTGTGTGTGTGTGTGTGTGTGTGTGTGTGTGTGTGTGTGTGTGTGTGTGTGTGTGTGTGTGTTTGGTTTTATCATCCTTGTGGGGACCAGAAGTCCACCTAATCTTGGTTCCTAGAACCGGGGTTAGGTCCATAAGCTCCAGTAGCCGCTAGATGTGGTTGTAATAAACAGAGCGGTTTCTGTTTTCTTCCGACAAATGTGGCTCTATCTTCTGAACCGTTTAAGTATAAGACTCCCAGGAACATGCACAGCGCATTCGGAAAGTATTCAGACGATTTCCACATATTCTAAAATGGATTCAAATGTTTTTTTCTTCATCAGAATACCCCATAATGATAAAGCAAAATCAGGTTGAAATATCACAATCACGTAAGTTTTCAGACCCTTTACTCAGTACTTTGTTGAAGCACCTTTTCAGTGATTACAGCCTCGAGTCTTCTTGGGTATGACGTTACAAGCTTGGCACACCTGTATTTGGGGAGTTTCTCCCATTCTTCTCTGCAGATCCTCTCAAGCTCTGTCAGATTGGATGGGGAGCGTCGCTGCACAGCTATTTTCAGGTCTCTCCAGAGATGTTCGATCGGATTCAAGTCCGGGAAGGTGATCCTTCGCCCCAGTCTGAGGTCTTGAGTGGTCTGAAGCAGGTTTTCATCAAGGATCTCTCTGTTCTTTGCTCCATTCATCTTTCCCTCGATCCTGACTAGTCTCGCAGTCCCTGCCACTGAAAACCATCCCCACAGCATGATGCTGCCACCACCATGCTTCACCGTAGGGATGGTGCCAGGTTTCCTCCAGACGTGACGCTTGGCATTCAGGCCAAAGAGTTCAATCTTGGTTTCATCAGACCAGAGAATCTTGTGTCTCATGGTCTGAGAGTCTTTTAGCTGCCTTTTGGCAAACTCCAAGTGTTCTGTCATGTGCCTTTTACTGAGGAGCGGCTTCCGTCTGGCCACTGTACCATAAAGGCCTGATTGGTGGTATGTTGCAGAGATGGTTGTCCTTCTGGAAGATTCTCCCATCTCCACAGAGGAACTCTGGACCTTTGTCAGAGTAACCATCGGGTTCTTGGTCACCTCCTTGACCAAGACCCTTTTCCCCTGATTGCTCAGTTTGGCTGGGTGGCCAGCTCTAGGAATCTGGGTGATTCCAAAATTCTTCCATTTAGGAATGATGGAGGCCACTGTTCTGTCAATACAGACATTTTTTGGTACCCTTCCCCAGATCTGTGCCTCCTCACAGCCCTGTTTCGGAGCTCTACGGGCAATTCCTTCGACCTCGTGGCTTGGGTTTTCAAATCAAATCAAATCAAATTGTATTGGTCACATACACATGGTTAGCAGATGTTAATGTGAGTGTAGTGAAATGCTTGTGATTCTAGTTCCGGCAGTGCAGTAATATCTAACAAGTAATCTAACAATTCCACAACAACTACCTTATACACACAAATATAAAGGGCTGGAATAAGAATATGTACATATAAATATATGGATGAGCGATGGCTGAGCGGCATAGGCAAAATGCAGTAGATGGTATAAAATACAGTATATACAGTATGAGACGAGTAATGTAAGATATGTAAACATTATTTAAAGTGGCATTATTTAAAGTGACTCGTGATCCATTTCTTAAAGTGGCCAATGATTTGAGTCTGTATGTAGGCAGCAGCCTCTCTGTGTTAGTGATGGCTGTTTAACAGTCTGATGGCCTTGAGATAGAAGCTGTTTTTCAGTCTCTCGGGTCCCAGCTTTGATGCACCTGTACTGACCTCACCTTCTGGATGATAGCGGGGTGAACAGGCAGTGGCTCGGGTGGTTGTTGTCCTTAATGATCTTTTTGGCCTTCCTGTGACATCAGGTGTTGTAGGTGTCCTGGAGGGCAGGTAGTTTGCCCCCGGTGATGCGTTGTGTTTTTGCTCTGACATGCACAGTCAACTGTGGGACCTTATTAAGACAGGTGTGTGCCTTTCTAAATCATGTCCAATCAATTGAATTGACCACAGGTGGACTTCAATGATGTTGTAGAAACATCTCAAGGATGATCAATGGAAACAGGATGCACCTGAGCTACATTTGCCAAAATTTCTAAAAACCTGTTTTTGCTTTGTCATTATGAGGTATTGTGTGTAGATTGATGAGGAAACATAATAATTTAATACATTTTAGAATAAGGCTGTAGTGTAACAAAATGTGGAAAAATTAAAGGGGTCTGAATACTTCCGAATGCACTGCATATCTTCTGTTTCCCTCTACAATGCCCACAAGCCACTAACAGATTGGCACTAAATCAGATTAGGGGAAAAAGATCATCAATAATGATGCTCTTTTCTACGCAGAAGATCACGCAAAATGATTGCCTGATGATCTTCTGAACTTCCCAATACCTTTCTGATGCATTTCTGTCACTTCAAACATACCTTCTTCATGTGTTCGTATTATAAATTGTTTTTTAATGTTTAAGGACTCTTGGAAGATTAGTCCAAATGGGGACTAAAAGAGATCCAAATAAAATCAAAATCAAAATATATCTTCAGATTGAAATACTGTCAAAAGTCCTGTCAGACTGATTTGTAACAGTCTGTCATAGCCACAATTGTAAAAAGTAAACACTGACTGTTGATTTTACATACCTTCTTGACATGGTGGCGTCACAAAAAAAATATGTTATCAAAATGGGGTCACGGGCCAAAAAAGTTTGGGAACCCCTGGGTTAGATTTAAGGGTTAGGAGTTAGGGTGGCAGGTAGCCTAGCGGTTAAGTGTTATGCCAGTAACTGGTAAGATCGCTGGTTTGAATCCCCGAGCCCTTGAGCAAGGAACTTAACCCTAGTTGCTCCTGTAAATCACTCTGGATAAGATCATCTACTGAATTACCAAATTGTTAGGCATTAGGTTTATGGAAAATAGGATTTTGAATGGGAATCAATTGTTTGGTCCCCACAAGGATAGTAAAACATACATGCGCATGTGTGTGTCTGTGTGTAAACTCAAGCAGGGGAGCTCGCTCGCTAAGCGATCCCAGTTGACGTTTGTCTAATCGCTTACTGATTGATATCCAGTAGGAGACCTTTGGAGTGTTGAGGAAACCACATACAGTTATTGAGATGAAGGATCCACCGCTGAGGAATATCCTCAGTTGTGTTGCCTCGGGTCACCCACCTTATCATTTGACTGATCGAAGTCTCTTCCTGACAACATTGTATATGAATGTTTTGGCGTATATTTGTAAGTGGGAAAACTCTAATACACTGTAATGTAATCAATCATTTGTCTTATGATTGATATGTCTTCATTTGTCTCTCTCCCCTTCTTCTTTCTCCCCTCTTCTCCAACTCAGCTGGGCAGATGACTCCTTAATAATCAGGGAGTAAAAGTGAACAGAGCCGCCACTGAGAATGGCTGAGAATCAAAAGCATGGGAAGTGGTGGCCTGCCATTCATCCAGCCCCCAGCGCAACACAAACCAGATTGGACAGTGCCCGTCACCAAGTGACATCTCCAGACAGCCACATCCCCCCCACCCCAGAGCCAGGGGAAGATGAAAGGTACGGCCATGGGGAGACAGGTTGCGCCAAACAACACCAGATCGGATCTGATGAACAACTGCACGGGGAAGAAATCAAAGTGGCTGGAGCATGTGGCGGGAGGCGTCTGGTGTTTGAGTTGAACAGACGCTGTTGAAGATAGGCTTCTGTTGCGCATGAGAGGAGAGATGTTGGGGGACGCAGGGTATATCACTACTGTAAGTAGCCTAAAAATAAACAGATTGAAATATGAACAGAAGTGTGTTGATCAGGTGGGTCATATAATCATATAATGTGCCATAAATAATGTCATTTTTAGCAATACTATTTTGTCATGGTTTTTGATTATGTTTTGTTTAATGTACTGTATATCACTAATATGTACATTCAGCGTGTGTTCATGAAGCATACTGTATGCATTATGTGCATTTGATATCTGTGAAACAAGATAAAACTGAGGCACTTTGGATATTCAGATCCACTTGTGCTAGAGGAACATGCCAGCTCCTCCTTACTTGGATTTTACATTTGGTACGACTTCCTCCTGGAGAAGCAGTGGGACTCTGATACTCTAATCGCAGCACGCCAGTATTCGCTCAATGTCACCGGCCAGTGAGCTGCAACCAGGCGCCCATTGGGCCCATCCCGCTGCTGGCACCACACTAGAAACATCCAGCACTGTGTGTGATGGTTTGGTGCTTGCTGTTGCTAGGCTACAGTCGACGGAATCAAATTCAGGTAGCTTCCACAGCTGTGCTGTACGGTTGCGTACCATGGGCCATCTGTGGCCGCACTCCCAGCATACACGTGGACACGATAGGGCAGGAAGAGATGGCCCACCATGCCAATTCGTGGGATCACTTTCTTTGTGGTATAGTCAGAGAAGCTACCATCTGGGATTAGTTTTTCAGCAAAATGCTAGACCTACCACTTGTTTTGGTATGCAACGGAGGGATCTTTTGTATGTTTCTGTGGATTTGTAAAGTTTATACATTTGAAAATGTGTACTTGCAAGTTGTCCGCACAGTTTAGCCTGCTGCTGCAACTTGTTCAATGATTTGTACAGAGCAATATTTTTGTATATATTAATTACATTATTTTAAAAGTAATGATCTATGAAATGGCTTTTGTGGGCCTATTTGATATGGGCTGGTCCACCACTTGTCTCTAATAGCGGTTGTTGTTGTTTCACATTATTGCTGTAGTGACGTGTCTTTGCAGAAAATTATTCAGTCCTGTGGGAATTGAGATTTTCGAAATAGTGCAAGCTTCACACACACACACACACACAACCACCCCTCTGTGTGAACGCTCGTCGTAACGAGGGGACTATTGAGATAATGCGTGATTGTTCCTTGAGAGCTTGCCTAAAGGCACGTTAGCCCTCAATGCAGGAGCGCTTCTCACAGTCATAAGTTCTCTCATTTATTGTGAATAGATCAGCCACCAACAAAGGCATTAGAAGGGGCTTAGGCCCCACCAGGCTTCTGCTAATTATGAATGGGGCCCTGTAATAATTCAAGGGCCCTTGGTGCAGCTCGACGTGGAAGAGGAGCTCACAAATCCAGAGCTTCCACGCTCTGCCCATCTGCATAGGTTTCCAACCAGCTGCCTAAAGATCTGACCCACGTTAACCACAGGGATGTCGCTCCATTCTATCGAAGGAGAAGACATATGGGTAACATCCAGTTTGGTAATGAATGATTCGCAATGGTGGTTGAAGCATTTATTAATTACTTTGTTAAGCCTTAACTCGTTTGAGTCATTCTGAGTGATTCGTTACTGAGTAACAGTTGATGTCTCGCATTTCGCAAACAAGGTGGAAGGAATCAGTATGAGTAAGTTAATGAGTGAGGGAATAATCCTGCCAGTCTTATCTAACCTTGACAATCAGCCTTCAGTTGCATTACCTGAATTTGTCTCTCTTGTTTTAATGAAGAGTGCAGTATTTTCATCAAACAATTTTCAAATGGAAAATGTATTTGTTATTGGGGAGGGTTGGGGTCAATTCCATTCATTTCAGACAATTTTATTGAAATTCCATGAAAAAATGTCGGAGGTGGCATTTATTTAGCAGATTCTTCTGATCTTGAAAATGAATTTGAATTCTCTCCCTGGAATTGACCCCGACCCTGTTACTAGGTCATTATCGTCACCATTGAGGTTTTGCAGTAGCATCCCTGAGCCCTTTTTCACCAGAAGAGGGCAGTGCACATCACTAAATTGCCACACAACGTCAGCCTGCCTCTGGCTAAAGTCTAAAAACTGTTCCAAACCAACAAAAGAGGGAATAAAAAAGTTAACAAATGTATTTCAATGGAAAGATTTGTTTTATATCATAAAGCCTTTCCCACGGAACTGGCTCATACATTTACCAGAGTCTTCAGACCTTTCCCAGTATTATGATTTATGTGGTGAGGATGTTACTGACAAATAACAGCACACATATTATACTTTTTTCCAAACAGTGATTGGTTAAAGTCAACTTAAAGTCAAAGCAGAATACTTGCATGAGCCTCCTTTGCTACGATTCATGCTGCATTAAGCAGTCAAGTGAAATGGATTGCTCGCCAGAGGTCAAGGGCTTTCCCCAACTATCCTTTACAAATGTTCTTCAGCTTCCCCCTTGAAAGTGACACAAAATGCTTTATAGCGTTGAAACATCGATTGTTACACATCCTCATATCATTGGTTGTAATAGGGAAGGGTACATCTGATCACTGATGCCAAATTTCACCCTGAAGACATTTCCTACCAAACAGAAGCCTTTCTGCAACTCACCCCCCCTTTCTGAAGGAGAGGCTATAGGCGCTTTTGGTGGTTTGGTGGATGGCAGGTCAAGAGTTTCTTCCCTTGCAGCCTTGCCTTTCCACTAATGAATCCCCCTGGTTGAGGTCCTGTGGGCTGACTGGGCTCTCCCGTTACACACTAACCAATGATTACACCTTGAGGGTGAGGAAGAGGACTGGGCTGGAAGGAGAAAGGGGGTAGAGAGCCCCAGATTGGAGGCAGGTGCCGCGGCAAATCAAGCCTCATTAGCTGTACCTTCTGCTAGCGTCGATGGCAGATGGAGGCTCGCCCTTACATGTTACCTCACATCAGATGACTCGGGGGTTGGGGGAGGTTACTGCTACTATCACTCTCTGTCTGATGCACTATTCCGTTCTGTGGTGGTGGCTGAAGGGTGATGGTAGTGGTTATGGTAGGGATGATGGTAGGGGTGATGGTAGTGGTGATGGGGGGGGGGGGGGGGGGGTAACAGTGGTGGTTGTGAAAGTGGTTGTAGAAGTGCAGGCCAGGGAAAGGAACATGTGAGAGACTCTTGGCTCTGCATGGTTAATCCAGATAGGATGTTCACTGAGTATACAAAACATTAAGAACACCATTAAATGCACTTTACATGTAAAAAAATGTTTACATTTTTACATTTAGCAGACTGAGTGTACAGTACTGAGTGCTCTTACAGTACTGAGTGCTCTTACAGTACTGAGTACTCTTACAGTACTGAGTGCTCTTACAGTACTGAGTATTCTTACAGTAATGAGTGCTCTTACAGTGCTGAGTACTCTTCCAGTAATGAGTTCATACATTTTTGTACAGGTCCTGCATGGGAACCCTGGCGTTGCAAGTGCCATGTTCTACCAACAATCAGTGTAGATGAAAGGGAGGAGACAGGTTAAAGACGGATTTTTAAGTCTTGAGACAATTGAGACATGGATTGTGTATGTGTGCCATTCAGAGGGTGAATGGGTAAGACAAAAGATTTAAGTGCCTTTGAATGGGGTATGGTTGTAGGTGCCAGGTGGTGCACCTGTTTGTGTCAAGAACTGCAATGCTGCTGGGTTTTTTCACGCTCAACGGTTTCCCGTCTATATCAAGAATGGTCCACCACCCAAAGGACATCCAGCCAACTTAACACAGCTGTGGGAAGCATTGGAGTCAACATGGTCCAGCATCCCTAGGGAACGCTTTCGACACCTTGTAGTGTCCATGCCCCGAATAATTGAGGCTGTTCTGAGAGCAAAACTCAATATTAGGAAGGTGTTCTTAATGTTTGGTATACTCAGTGTATGTATGCTGTAGGAATGTCTGTCTGCTCAGTCTTGGGTCAACAGGTGCAGTATGAGTCTGTGCTCATCATGATGCCCTTGTTCCCCTTATAACCGGGTCACAGACTCTATGAGGTTAAGAGATTATCAGATTTGTCAAGGCACAGTCAACAACCCCTGCTGAGGCATTGGGTAACACCTGAGATACCTTCCCAGGGAATGGAGGAAATACTGTATAGTGGTATCATGGAGGTTTAGCCACTATTGTACAGTACCTCTGATTTAGTGCATAGTGTGTTATGTTTGGTTGACTAATGGTCATTTTGAAATCAATTCTAAATATCACAGGCAAGCTAATGTAAGGAGGCTCAAATTTGAGTAATGTGATATATCTTGTGTTTATTAGAACTTGTGGAAGAATTGTATTAACTGTATTCCATTTGAAGATAAAATATGTGGGTTTATACCTAAGTTAGTCAATTTCAGTTATTTAACCTGTGTGTGCTTCATATAACAGAGAGGGTTGTGCTGCACTGGTGTGTATCACAAATATTTGGCCAATAAAAAAATACAAATTATAAAATAATTTATCTTTTATCGCTGTGTTTTCAAAATTTTCCGTCAATGCACAATTGGTTGAATGTCACTGGAGAAATCATTAGAGCAAGTGAAACAGTGCCCCTCTGCCTCAGTATGTGTAGCCCATGTATCTGATTCTGTCTGGACCAAAAGAGTATAACATGTTGCCGCCGTAGCGTTTGATTGACTGATGCCAACAAGCATTTGGCCTCCCTTGATAAAAAATTGAGCTGAGCTCAACTGTCGGTTGTCCTAGTGCAGCAAAACACCCTGCAAGGGAGGCCAGTTTGGATTTGGTTTCAGACCAATCAAATCACTTCCTAAGCAAAACATAATTTTCAGAAATATGTGTCTGTTTCTGGTCTGTCCTGCAGCAACTATCTTGCTAAATCGTCCCTTTCCTAAGCCATGGATCGAGATGGAGATTTGGCTTTGTGGTTTTGACTTAATTCTCTGTACAGGCCAATGATTATGATGCCGATTCTGATCTAACCATAAAAGAATATGTGCCACTGGCCTGAGACGATTTAAGTTCAATATGTAGCCTAGATGTAGCCTAGTAGGCTCACGTTAACTAGCTAACTTAGCTGGTTCATTGTTGCCCATGCCAGGAAGTTAGTCTAGCAAACATTTTAGCTAGGTAGCCTATGACAACAAAAACTAAACGTGATACTTTGTATGACAGAGCCATGGACTGTTTTGCCAACATGAAGAGAGGAGGATGGCATTGGCGTTCAACTAGTCTACAAGTAGGGTGAATCAACAGTTTGGTTTTACTTGCACAACACACACACACACACACACACACACACACACACACACACACACACACACACACACACACACACACACACACACACACACACACACACACACACACACACACACACACACACACACACACACACACACACACACATCAGTACCATGGACAGAAACATGATATTTAGCAACATTGATTGGACTAAATTGTTTTTGGTATCTTTAAGTTAATTTTCAGTGTACTACATGAAGCATACAGCCTTGTTGATTTGATGATGTTTAAATGTTTAAGTTGAAATGGTGCTGGAATAGCGGAGGCAGTGTTCCTGTGGTCTTTGTGCTGACTTGCAGTAACTCCGTGATTTTAAATCAGCAGCTGTTTAGTAAACTGTCAAAAACATTAACTTGCTTGACCATGCTGCAGGTTTGTTAATGCAATTTTTGCTTTGTGGACTTCACTGGGCAGATGTTGGTCTCTGGTTTTGTGATGAAACAAACATATGTGTACTTTAATTTATTCCACCTCTGTGTGACTGTTGTCTTTTTGTTCTCATGGCCTTATTGTATATCACGGTGGCATATGAACTAATGGGATATAGAGAAAACAATGTAAATATCACAACATAGGCTATAATATGGATTTTTTTCCTCAGTAATTTTACCCACGCATGCTACTGTTTTGCTGTAAGGTTACAGTGGGTGAGGCGGCATGTTGAAATTCTTTTAGGAGTGTTGGTGGTTGAGGGGCAAAGGGACAATGGACACTTTGTCTAGACCGGCTAGTGGAGGGAGGGAGGCTGCATGGTGGTGGGGTTGTCGTATGTCATCAATTGATTGAACTTTGTCAGTCATAGGCCTGGAAGCACACAACATCCCCTGGTCTCTTTGGGTGTCGTTTACGCTATAGAAACCACTGTTTTCCTGTGAGTTTGATATTTCATTAATAAAGCCGAATTGTGTTTGTATAGGCTAAGTGAGAATTTATCATGTGTATAAGATCCCATGACATTTGGTTGAAATATTGGTGCTTTCAGTTTCAGGACAATTTTTCAGTTGTTCCTCCAAACACACAACCATTTGCACCTACAAACTTCCTCAGAGCCACTGGCAACGGGGAAGTGACTAACATTGTGGTATATGTTTGGAGATTCCAATAATCTGTCTGTCACCTCCCAGCACTAGCACAGTAGAGTCATGGGATAGGGTGGGTTATTATAAAACAATGGTCAGAACCAAGAACATTTTTAGGGCTGTGAACCTCCTCTAACTGATACTACAAAACTGTATTACTCAAGTGGACTGGCAGCATCTGTGGCTCTGCATCACCCTCAGGAATTATCCACCAACCTGAGACTAGAAGAGGTCTGTGTATCCGAAACAGACGGAACTCCATACATCTGGACAGAGACAGATTGACAGAAGTGGACACTGTATAAACCCTGAGTAATCTGCTAACAGGCTGATCGGTCAACATGTGGGACATGCTGGGCTATAAAACGGGACAGAAAGTGATCTTCAGACACCTGACAGCGTCAGCAGGGGTTTATGTGGTCATCATTTTTCTCGTAGTATACTATTTTGAATTTCAGATTCACCTGCAATGCTCCTGTTCACCTGATAGAAGCTCTTGGCATTGTGGTACCTACTTAGCGTTACCAACTTTGATAATTTTTTCCATGATTCTCTTTGTAGATAAACATTTCAGAAGAATCCTTCGATTTACATGCAAATGTGAACGTGAGTGTAAACCCAGGGGTCATTTCTGCGCGGCACTGTTCAAATTCCTTTTCAAGGCGGCTGCTACAGGGTTACTCTGGGTTGCCTCTGTTCTCATCAATGGGTTCTGGTACACGTGCTGCCTAAATCACAGCTCTAGAGCACTTGCCTGCAAGAAAGGCAGTGAGCTCAATTTGACAGAAAAAGCAACCGTAGCTGACCTAAAAAATGATTCAGAGGTATATGGCTTGCTGGTGGTGCTCGGTATTGTAGGGCTGTTGACCCTGTCTGTATTGCCTTGGAATGAGTTCTGCTGTAGAAAGTCTTCTCACAGGACTCAGTTTGAGAAGAATGTTTTGGAACAGGCAGAGATTCATATGGAAGATAAACTAGAGAGAATAGCTAAGGTGTATGTGGTTCAAGGCGCAATAAGTGATCTAGAGACAATTTCTGAAGTAACATATGAAGATGAGACGAAACAAATTGTGGTGGTCAATATTAAAAAAGATTGGGACAAAATATCAGACTTCGCTTTGCATCTGATCAACTCTTTATCTGATGAAAGTACTGGAGACACAACAAGTGAAGTCTTACTGGAACATTTGACTATCAACTAATAACATTGGTCAATCAAGAACTTTGAGCCTCTGGGACTCTCTGGGCCTCTCAAATTAAACTGAACATTTACACCTAGTAAACAGTAGATACAGTATTTATACACCTATTCAGTCCCTATGGGGAATGATGCTGCATATCGGTAGCCTATACATGTCCTGTAACCTAGAATGCATTGAACTAACATAGATATTCTCATGTGTATTTTGATTGTCTTTATAGATATTTTTTTCGGTTTGTGTTTAAAGAGGGGTTTACCATGTTAACTTTATATTCAGACTCTGATATTTTGTCATTTTACCATTTATTTATTTGACATGGAATGGTAATATTTGTAATTGAAATGTTGTTGTGATGCATTGTACAGATTATATAGTGTCTTTATAGATAGTGTGCTGTATGAAAGCCTGTATGTAAATATTAAAATTAAAATTGTGTATTTGAAAAGTAAATCTTAACATTGTATAATAAAAAAAGGACAAATAAAACAGAATATATAGATAATGTGCTGAAATATACCGTATGAAAGCCTGCATAAGTAAATCTTTATGATTAAAAAATGAAGATATTTTTGCCAGAGGGAACTTTCGTTGTGGCATTCAGAAAGTCCCTTTAAAGCACACTCCTCAATATGAGAGTCTAACTTCATATTTCTACAGCTTGTGATCTGAGCTCCTTATGCAAATGAGGGCTACATATCTGGACATCTAAAACAACATTAATTTCACTCAATCTGCTGAAGAGGGCTTCTGTTTGCTTGGGAACTAACAAAGAGAGACAGACACACATATGGGACCTCTTTATCACTCTCTCCCTATGCCCAGATCCATGCGCCTGCCATATGGGAGTGGATGAGAAGAGTAAGAGGATGGAAGCAGCACCTAATGGATATTCAGTCTCATTCCCAAACGCAGCTGAAGAAATCATGTCTCTCTCGTCTCTAGCTCGCTCTCTAGGGCTCGTATAAGTGAAGGTCACGCTCAACATCTGCTTGAAGAGTCTTGTTAGTGCATTTGCTTTATTTTGCCTTGACTGGATATGCCAGGGTACTGAAAGAGGGCGAGGGTCAGGGAACATTGTATATTAGACAATTGCGCCATAAAATAATGCATGTTTTTGCATGTGAACAGGTTATACAGTCCAATACAGGCTGCACACACCCCAGTGGGCAACATTTGGCATGGGGTGTCATAATGATGTCATTTTCTGGTTGAAAGCTGGTTTTCGGGTTGAAGAGATTCCAGTTTACAACCACAAAAAAAATGTAGATTTCTTGCCAATAAAAAAATCAGTGTAGGCTTGGCCCTAAACTAGGTGCTCTCTGTCATCTCTGGCTGCATGGCAAATGACTCAAGACTTTTAGGGGCTAGTTAACCCTCCCCCTGTTGATGGGCCAAAATGTATCTCTCTCACACAGTATCCAGCGGACTGACTATTGCAATGTTCGTAAGTGATGCTATCGCAGCCATGTTCGGCACCTATCTGAAACTTGTCCTCTGAAGAGAACTTAGATGTCATCTATACGGATGTATGATCTCTGTGGTTACTTGTAGTCGTTCAGAATGAACCCTGACGACACTGTATGCAAGGATCTCTTTTGTCCTCTCAGGAATGCTGTTGTCTCTCTACTGCTCCCAGCCCACCCCCTCAGCTCATCACACATAGATGTGACCGCCTTCCTAGAGGACGTTGGCTGGTTCGATCTGATTGGATACCTTCGTTTTATTACCTTTGGTTTGGTCTGTGGATTGGTCAACAATTGCTTTTGAATATAAACAAGTTAGATCTGGTATAAATGGAATGAAAGTATTTTCTTTTCTCTTTTGTCCTGCTACGCACTCTACGGAAATGTAGTATGAGAAATTCTCATTTCCGAGGCTACTAGGCCTCTGGCCTAACAGGCATCTCTTTGTTAATGTTCTGTCATGTAACCGTAAGATCTGTATGCCTAGATTGTGAATGCTATGTTAGTGTCAGTATTGCCTTGTAAGTTAAGCTTTATGCCTTGTGTGCAATTTTACAATGTAAATAAATCGCTTTGACTTTAGTATTCCACTCTCAGGCCAATTGTTGCTAGTCAACATCAACTTATTGCCTAATGCTATAGATTTTAATCATCTTGATGGAGTCAGATAATTCATTTAATAGACTTTGTTAAATATCACGGGTCGCATGTGAGGTATATATGCAGTGCCTTCAGACAGTAGTCACACACCTTGACTTTTTCCACATTTTGTTGTGTTACAGCCGGAATGTAAAATGGATTAAATTAAGATTTGTCACTGGCCTACACAAAATACCCCATAATGTCAAAGTAGAATTATGTTTTAAGATTTGTTTTCGAATTAATAAAAAATGAACGGCTGTAATGTCTTGCGTCAATATTTATTCAATCCCTTTGTTATGGCAAGCCTAAATAAGTTCAGGAGTAAACACTTGCTTAACAAGTCATATTATAAGTTGCATGGACTCACAGTGTGCAAAAATAGTGTTTAACATAATTTTTTGGGAATGACTACCTCTTCTCTTTACCCTACACATACCGATAATTGTAAGGCCCCTCAGTCGAGCAGTGAATTTCAAACACAGACCAGGGAGGTTTTCCAATGCCTCGCAAAAAAGTACACCTATTGGTAGATGGGTAAAAATAAAATAAATAAATAGTAAATTAAAAAAGGCATTGAATATCCCTTTGAGCATGGTGAAGTTATTAATTACACTTTGGATGGTGTATCAATACACCCAGTCACTACAAAGATACAGGCGTCTTTCATAACTCAGTTGCTGGAGAGGAAGGAAACCGCTCAGTGATTTCACCATGAGGCCAATGGTGACTTTAAAACAGTTACAGTTTAATGGCTGTGATAGGAGAAAACTGAGGATGGATCAACAACATTGTAGTTACTCCACAATATTAACCTGATTGACCGAGTGAAAAGAAGAAAGCCTGTACAGAATAAAAATATATCACAAAACATGCATCCTGTTTGCAACAAGGCACTAAAGTAATACAACAGATAGAACAATGAGACAGATATTTCACCGGATGTATAAATGTGAAGCATCCGCTAGGAGTTTCCACTCACTACCAAATATGGAGAAGATGGAACGTGATGGATTTTGGCCCACATTCTGCTAATTTTCTCATTAATGAAATATTTGATCTCAATCCAGTTTTTTGTTCCCAAAACTAAAATCTCTTATGAACAGAGAGGACTATATTTTGTAGGCTTTACCCTTAGCCAAAGTTAAAAAGAAATGTGTTGTTTAGAAGTGCAAAGGCTAATTCAGTTACTGCACATGCGCACTTCACAGAGTAGGCAATCCATAACGCAAATGCATGCTAGAACACACCAATAGGATCTCGCTAGCTCGTGCTTGGCTCTACCCACCCCTCCTTGCGTGTTTTGCCCAGTATGACTAATTTGTTCCCATTTGAAACTAGAGGCTGTGGTCGATCTTGGTTTCGTTTACTACTCTCCATATTTCAATTATAGTGGTGGTTGCACCATGTTATGGGTATGCTTGTAATCGTGAATGACTTGGGAGTTTTTAAGGGGGAAAAAGTAATGGAATGGAGCTAAACACATCCTAGAGGAAACTCTGCTTTCCACCAGACACTGGGAGATGAATTCACCTTTCAGCAGGACAATAACCTAAAACACAAGGGCAAATCTACACTGTAGTTGCTTACCAAGAAGACAGTGAATGTTCCTGAGTGGCCGAGTTACAGTTTTGACTTAAATCTACTTGAAAATCTATGGCAAGACCTGAAAATAGTTGCCTATCAATGATCAACAACCAATTTGACAGAGCTTGAAGAATTTTGAATAGAATAATAGGCAAATGTTGTACAATCCAGGTGTGGAAAGCTCTTAGAGACTCTTAGAGAAAGCTGTAATCGCTGCCAAAGGTGCTTCCACAAAGTATTGACTCAGGGGTGTGAATACTTATGTAAATGAGATATTTCTGTATTTCATTTTCAATACATTTAAACATTTCTAAAAACATGTTTTCACTTTGTCATTATGGGGTATCGTCTGTAGATGGGTGATTTTTTTAGATGTATTTAATCCATTTTGAATTCAGGTTGTAAAATAACAAAATGTGGAATAAGTCAAGGGGTATGAATACTTTCTGGCAATGTATAACATACATATGATAAATATTACTGCACTACCCCAGCGTACGTGTCACAGAGCCTGGAGTGGTGGGTGCGGAGCCCAGAGAGCAGAGGATACTAGAGAAACCGGACTTTATTTCGGTTTCCAATGTGAACGCCCAAAACAACAGGCGAAATAATCACAAAAAATGTCCAACCCAACACAGGGCACAAACGGCAGGAACACTACACGCACAACCTCGACTAACAGAAACAAGCCTGCACAAAAACAGGCGGGCCTAACCGGCTTAAATAGTCCTGAATCAAAACAAAATAAGAGACAGGTGCAACCAATAAGACCAAACAAACAGAAAAGGAAAAGGGGATCGGTGGCGGCTAGTAGACCGGCGACGACGACGACCGCCGAGCGCCGCCCGAACAGGCAGGGGAGCCCCCTTCGGTGGGAGTCGTGACAATACGACCTGACCAGAATGTCACAAAACATCAGGCTGATGTCTTTTCAACCAATTTTGCACACAACCAGGATGCCATTTTACTTATATATACAGCCACAGTAACCATCCCCTAAACCTAATTTCATAGACATGGGTTAGAGATAAAGTTGGAAAGTGCCAAGGGGCTAATTCTCACTCTCTCATAATGATGTGCTCCAGCCAGGCTAGAGGGTTGTGACTAGAGAGAGTACAGCTAGGATAGGAAGTGACTTTTCATAGCAGGTTCGGAGAGCATTTTAGCCAATCCTAACCCTTTTCCCAACCCTAACCTAAGTCTCCTAACCTGCCACGTTAATGATCCTAACCTGCTGCGTAAATTCTCCTAACCAACTACTAAAAGTCACTTCTGTTCGTAGCTGTAGTCGCTCTAGTCAGAACTAAGCTAGAGCTCTGGAAGCCATTAGAGCTAGGCCTAGTGAAGCTTCAGCAGAAGGTACAGTAAATGTTCAGCAGGTGAAGAACTCTAAGGCTGGGAGGCATGATGTGAGTATTATTATAATGCTGCTGAGGATATGAGAAAAAAATACTTCTACACAAATAGTTGCTCGAAAACATTATCTATCGTGGTTAGGGATATTGTAAAAGTTTAGGTTACTTCTTATCAAATCTAGAGATAGCAAAAATAAATGTACATAGCTTTGATTGTTGTCTGTGTTCTATGTTCTGGATTGTTATTATTATTAGTTGAAGTATTTCATTTTTTTGCGGCTTGTGTCTGAGAAAAACGATTTACAAATTAAATGAATTATTATTTTGCGCAGGCCATCAAATCAAAGGCACTCCTTCGACATAAAGTTGTTTTTGACGAAAATGAAAACGTGTCAGTTTGTCACTTTTACGAGGTTGGAGTAATAACATATTAAACTACTTAAGACATTGGTTAGAATCTAGGTTGTGCCTTTAGATTTTGAGAAAAATATACAACTAAGGAATCATTTTTCACTTCTCTTATTGACTTCTCAAACCCCAAACCCCAAGCCTAGTCTGTTTGGTCTGTTTCGTAAGCGTTCCCGGAAGTCTCAGGATGTTGTGCCATTGGGTTTAGAAACTATGTGGTTGTTTCTTTTGGCATCAAGTTGCTTTTTCTCCTGAACACACCCCAGGGGTAGTTCCACCACCTTAGGATGGGAAGTGGTATGTGAGCAAACATAAATAATGCATAGGGTGAATCTAAATGTTTTCCAAAACAGACCCCCCCCCCCCCCAAGCTTGTTAAGGAGTATCTTTCTTGAAGAAAAAAAAAAGTAATCGAAAACCAGATGTTTTTGGCTTAGTTATTGTGAAAACACATCAATTCTGGTCTTCATTTTGACAGTTTGTTGCAAAAGTGATACACAGTGGCTTCCGAAAGTATTCACCCCCTTTGGTATTTTTCCTATTTTGTTGCCTTACAACCTGGAATTAAATTGGATTTTGGGGGGTTTTATATCATTTGATTTACACAACATGCCTACCACTTTGAAGATGCAAAATATTTTTTATTGTGAAACAAACAAGAAATAAGACAAAAAAATTGAAAACTTGAGCGTGCATAACTATTTACTCCCCAAAGTCAATACGTTTTCGAGCCACCTTTTGCAGCAATTACAGCTGCAAGTCTTTTGGGGTATGTCTCTATAAGCTTGGCAAATCTAGCCACTGGGATTTCTGCCCATTCTTCAAGGCAAAACAGCTCCAGCTTCTTCAAGTTGGATGGGTTCTGCTGGTGTACAGCAATCTTTAAGTCATACCACAGATTCTCAATTGGATTGAGGTCTCGGCTTTGACTAGGCCATTCCAAGACATGGAAATGTTTCCTCTTAAACCACTCGAGTGTTGCTTTAGCAGTATGCTTAGTGTCATTGTCCTGCTGGAAAGTGAACCTCTGTCCCAGTCTCAAATCTCTGGAAGACTAAACCAGGTTTCCCTCAAGAATTTCCCTGTATTTAGCGCCATCCATCATTCCTTCAATTCTGACCAGTTTCCCAGTCCCTGCCAATGAAAAACATCCCCACAGCATGTTGCTGCCACCACCATGCTTCACTGTGGGTATGGTGTTCTCGGGGTGATGAGAGGTGTTGGGTTTGCGCCAGACATAGCGTTTTCCTTTATGGCCAAAATTTTTTGTCTCATCTGACCAGAGTATATTCTTCCATATGTTTGAGGAGTCTCCCACATGCCTTTTGGCGAACACCAAACGTGTTTGCTTATTTTATAAGCAATGGCTTTTTTCTGGACACTCTTCCGCAAAGCCCATCTCTGTGGAGTGCACGGCTTAAAGTGGTCCTATGAACAGATACTCCAATCTTCGCTGTGGCGCTTTGCAGATCCTTCAGGGTTATCTTTGGTTTCTTTGTTGCCTCTCTGATTAATACCCTCCTTGCCTGGTCCGTGGGTTTTGGTGGGCGCCACTCTCTTGGCAGGTTTGTTGTGGTGTCATATTCTTTCCATTTTTTAAATAACAGATTTAATGGTGCTCCGTGGGATGTTCAAATTTTCAGATTTTTTTTTATAACCCAACCCTGATCTGTACTTCTCCACAACTTTGTCCTTGACCTGTTTGGAGAGCTTCTTGGTCTTCATGGTGCCGCTTGCTTGGGGGTGTCCCTTGCTTAGTGGTGTTGCAGACTCTGGGGCCTTTCAGAACAGGTGTATAGACTGAGATCATGTGACAGATCATGTGACACTTAGATTGCACACAGGTGGACTTTATTTAACTAATTATGTGACTTCTGAAGGTAATTGGTTGCACCAGATCTTATTTAGGGGCTTCATAGCAAAGGGGGTGCATACATATGCACACACCACTTTTCCGTTTTTTTTTTAAATAATCTTTTGAAACAAGTTTTTTTTTCTTCACTTCACCAATTTGGACTATATTGTGTATGTCCATTACATGAAATCCAAATAAAATCTATTCAAATTACAGGTTGTAATGCAACAAAATAGGAAAAATGCCAAGGGGGATGAACACTTTTGCAAGGCACTGTATTTTTGGCCTATTAGTTAGCTCTTTTTGCCCCTAGCGGTTCAACTCTACCATTGAAATCCTCTACGCGATGTCAAGGGAGGGGTTTGGTATAAAATACACTCCCTTGTAGATGTGCTGTGTGGTACCACCTCAAGATTTACGATACAGTATGAAGATTATACGCATATATTCGTAGCTACATCCATCCTAACAAGAAATAGATGACAATGGTGGTCATGTGAAGTCGTTGTATTTTTCCCCAACCACTATGACTGATTAGTGGTGCAGTTCGCTAAGACAGTTGGCTCATAGTTCAACGATTGTGACATCTAATCCCACATGGGGCACATATCTTCTTTTTTCAATCCTTTATTTACAATATTCCTCCCTCCACTTCTTATTCTGAAAAGTGAAAGTATACCTGTAAGAGCGGTTTCCCTGGTAGTAGTTGTCGGATTTTATACAGTACCCAAGACCAATCTATGAGTTAATTTGACCATTGGAAAAAGAGCTGCTGCATAAATACTGCAATGCGGGTTGGATTGAATTGAGCCCCTAATCTTCATTTTCAAGGCAATGATTGCACTCTTCTTGCCAACACAATACTGCAATAAATGTGAGCCGACATTTCAAATATTTTTTTTGCGCCACGTGGGGTATTCTAATATACACCGCAAGTGACAATAGATGTCAGGAACTTGGCATCTTACCACTGTGAGTTAACTATCCAGAGACATATTTGCTTGCGATGCACATACTTTTATTATCAGAGTGTGCTAGTGGGCTTCTGGTAAGTATGCTTTAGTGAGAAAGTTTTGGGACAAGGTACAACTAGGTTTACCCACCCCCAAAAGGAATATTTATGAGCAATTCCCCCCAACTACAACTTCTCACCTGAATGCCTTTTTTTCCAATGTGAAGTGGTTGGACAAAGGCTGAAATTGGGGTTGGGAGTTACCCTTTAATGTGCCAAAGATACGACTCCCCACACTTCTCCCAAGTGGCAAAGCAATATGAGTGCGTCAGAGGCTATACGTTGGGCTGTTTATCACATTTTGAAGTCAAGTTCCTCATCAACTGTCACTAACTCACGGCTGTCAGCAAATGAAAGCCTGGTTTAGACGCCATTCCCCCTCTTTTAGTTATTTTATCTCGCCCCATCATTTCTTTGCATACCTGCCAATACCGCAACAAAGATTCTACGATAATTGACACTAATAACCAGAGACAGTGCCAGAGAGAGAAAGAAAACAATTGGGTTTCAGGGAAAAGGGTTTATCGATAGAGTCCCTTTAAGCCCACTTCCTGAGACAAAATGAGGCAATTTTTGTTTTGGAGCAAAGTATGTATGGAGTCTATTGCCAGCTCGCTTGGGCCAGCCAGGATGGCATCACATAGCTGCTACTGCCGACGCCAACAAAAAAACAGGAGATGACCGTCCCCTTTCTCCATTTGCCAAGCTTCGCACCTGCAGCTTATTAGCCAAGCTTCTGTGTGTAATATAGTGCAGGTGCCAGCGTGCCACAGAACCAAATCTGTCTATAAACATACAAAATGCACACATACTTAAGTATTAATGATACAGCTCCACGGAATTATGAGTCTGCTGCTTCAAGCACATCAACATACACTCATCCTTGTTATCTTTCACCTCATTGGGAAACAAAATGGTGCCACTAGATTCAACGAGAATATTCCTACATGTGGCGCTTTTTCTATCAGCGTTTCTGCTCTTGAGCAACCATTTCTGTGTCCGAACTTTTATTAAGTAAGATGTAGAGTGTGTGCGCGCTACTCATAGGGTGACGGCCAATTGTTGGACGTGATTGTTGAGCCCATTGTATTAAACTAAGGCAATTGACATCTTGTTTTCTACTGCACGATACATGAAAATAATGGTGAAAGCAGCGAACTGACTGGTTTCACCAGGTTAGTGAAGCCTAGTGCTTCGACTAAAAATGTATATCAAAGGAGAATATCCATTGAGCATGCTCTTTTAGTCCAGAACTAGGCTTAAAGATGCACTACACAGAAGTTGTTCCGCCATTTCCTGGTTGCTAAAATTCTAGTAGTTCACCTAATAACAGTGTGTGACAAAACAAGCAAGTATAGTGTAGAGCAGTGGTTCCCAACCAGGGGTACTAGGACCCCTGGGGGTACTTGGCCTATCAACAGGGGGTACTTGAGAAGACTCATGAGACCATAGACCTACTGGTAGAATGCACATGAAGGGGTACTTCAGGTGTACTCTGGGCAGAGCAAACTTCAGTTGGTAGTACAGTAACTGAAAAAGGTTGAGAACCACTGGTGTAGAGAATCATTGTACCATCTAAACTGCTGTGAATTATATTTTCCATAACCAAAAATATAGTTTTTTCAGCTGTTTGAAGCTGGTGTAGAAAAAAACGAAAGAGAAAGATGCAAAAATGAAACTTAAGAATGGGAAGCATAGAAATAGCGCACATTGAACAGACCAGCTTTCAACGACAATGACAGATCTATAACATACAGTTCTATGTGAATTTGGTGGGTTGCCCAAAAAGTTACATATTGCAGCTTTAATCTCTGCCTGGGAAACCAACCACTAGTGTTTAATATTGGCACTGTGAAAATTAGGAATGCGCAGACATACACTTTAGGGCAGGCATCTCCAACAGGTCGATCGTGAGCTACCAGCTCGCAGCCCACCTATGAGTAGCTCTCCAAACAATTCTGAAAGTACATGCATTTTTCAAGTGTTGCCCCGCAAACTGTCATAAACAAGCTTACAAGTATCAGACACCGCAAACTCTCAGGTACAACCTAATCAACGCCACGTTTACATTATCCCATCCCTGGTAAGTAACTATTTAGCCGAACCTAACACAATATCTGCCAATGAATTTCCAGCAACATTGCCCCTGCCTGTCTGTGTGGTGCGCGTGTTTGTCAATCACTCAGTTGATGTGATAACTGTCTTGTGGGTTGACAGAAATACTTTTCCCCAAAACCTTCTCAGTTAAATGTTAACTGCAAAGTAGGCTATCCTGGCAGAAGTATATCATGAGTACGTACACTACTGTTCAAAAGTTTGGGGTCACTTAGAAATGTCCTTGTTTTTGAAAGAAAAGCAAACATTTTTCCATTAAAATAACATCAAATTGATCAGAAATACAGTGTAGACATTGTTAATGTTGTAAATGACTATTGTAGCTGGAAACGGCGAATCTTTTATGAAATAAAAGAGGCGTACAGAGGCGTACAGAGGCCCATTATCAGCAAACATCACTCTTGTGTTTCAATTGCACGTTGTGTTAACTAATCCAAGTTGTGTATTGTTATGTTCGAGTCTGAGAGTTGCAGTCCCTTCATTTGCTTTAAATTAGCTTCCTTGTTTGTGAAATCAGCATACAATATTTCGACTGAGGCCAAAAACATTCTTTGACAATCTCCGCATCTGCGAAGGCCTTCTTGTTTCTCGTGAGTATCCAAGAAATTCCATATGTTGCCACTGTCGTTTTCTCTGCAACAATGCTAGATCTGTTCATCATTTGTTGTTGTTGTCCTTTGAGCTGTCCTTTGAGTTGTGCTATTTTGCTGTTTCTGAGGTTGCTTTGTGGTGGATATGTTTTGTCAAAGTTGGCATGGTGTGACTGGAAATGTTGCTATAAATTTGTTTGTTTAAAACAATTGACTGCCTTCTGGCAAATAAAACAAAGTGAGCTAGTCCCATTACGCAGTAGAAAAAAATGGCTTGTCTGTCCATTTCTCTTGAAACTTTCTGTGTTCTTCTTGAATCGATCGTTTCCTTCTCTTATTCACCGGAGCCACGTTAGCTACATTAGCTAGCTGCATTTCCCCGCCACCATCTTCCTGATTTTCCTGGTTCTCCAGTGGTTGTTCATTCATAGCAGTCACGTTGTCCTTCAGCTCTTCCCCCTCCTTTTCATTGTCAATAGATTTATGTATATTTTTTACAATAAATCGATCCATGTCTACCAGACTGCAAAATTAGATAGATGCAAACTGATATGTGGCGGTCGCTGTAGCTGAGCAGTTGCATTGTATTTCGGCAAACGTTCTATTTCGGCCTTTCTGTCCAACAGCTGCGCTATACTGCCATCTATCTGCCGTCCAGAGAACCATAGATATTCAATGAAGTGATTCAGGCCTGCATTAAACACATTGAATTGAAATGGTATCATTTTTATGTATTATGAATGGAAAATAGGAAAATACCACGAGCCGCAAATTAAGGGCTCGCCACGCATTGAGTACCATTGCGCTAGATGCTCAATTAAAGGGCTAGATGTGCAATTTAAGGGGAATAACTTTTTTTTAAATGTTTGTTTTCTTCCAGAACCGCCAACAAAAGTTAATCTGATGTGATGTATGCATTGACATGGACTCAGAACATGCTATTTTGTTGTTTCTCTATAAACAATTGTAATTTTGAGAGTGAAAAACAAAACAATACAAAACCAGGTAAAGTAAAACAGAGTTTGGGGGGAAAAATCTCAGATTTATAGGAAGACATGGAGTTGTTTATTAACCTTTATTTTACCAGGTATATTGACAGAAAACAGTGCACTACTTTCTCTTGTAAATTAAGGACCCAAGGAAGAGTTGCAGGCTAGAGGAGAAGAAAAGAAAGTGCCATTTTTTTTTACCTAGAAAGAAATGACTACCTTGCACCATGTTTATTGTTTTTTAAGTAGCTCTCGTGCAAGAAAAGTTTGGAGACCTCTGCTGTAGGGATTTCTTGTTTGGGCAAAAGTTCGTCATCCGACCTCTCTTTTCCGTGACCGGAAACCAATAAGTGATCGAGCGGTTGAGGAGTGTGTCAATTGGTTAGTAGGCAAGTGGAAGAGTGTCCTCCTGTCCTTGACAGCCACCTTTTCATCAAGGATACTCATTTGTATCCTACCTCGGAAAAGTTTTTAAATCTGCTACAACCCCTCTGAATCAGCTTTTGTTTTGTCAGAGGAGAAAAACATGCACACCTTTAAAAACATTATACTACTTATTGTTTTATCTATAAAAACTATTGCACAACTAACTTAATTTGTTTCCAGCACATTACACATTTATTTTGGGATCCACCCCTGTAAACGTAATTTGCCTAATGACCCACGAGTGGAGAAGGACCGTCTCATTTCAAGCAAGCGCATTTCCATCCACGGTCCCTCTCCTCGCCGACTTTCCTCGATTAACTTTGACCTTTTTCAAAAAGAGGCGAGAGGGGACGGAGGAGAGAGGATGCAGGAGGGGAGCAAATCCTATTTACAAACGGCCTCCCACATCCTTGACAAGCCAACTCCCATGTCTTCCTTTCAAATGTTTACGCTACTTCCTTTTTTCAAACATGTATTTGGACTGTTACCCACATTGTTCAACCATCAGCATCTCCTAGAAAACAGGTTAGGACTGATCTCATTTAGTTATTATCAAATATGATTAAATGTTTGCAGTCTTGTTAAATAAATAAATTAGGCCATAATCTATGGATTTCACATGACTGGGGATACATACAGTATATCACAAAAGTGAGTACACCCCTCACATTTTTGTAAATATTTGAGTATATCTTTTCATGTGACAACACTGAAGAAATGACACTTTGCTACAATGTAAAGTAGTGAGTGTACAGCTTGTAAAGCAGTGTAAATTTGCTGTCCCCTCAAAATAACTCAACACACAGCCATTAATGTCTAAACCGCTGGCAACAAAAGTGAGTACACCCCTAAGTGAAAATGTCCAAATTGGGCCCAAAGTGTCAATATTTTGTGTGGCCACCATCATTTTCCAGCACTGCCTTAACCCTCTTGGGCATGGTGTTCACCAGAGCTTCACAGGTTGCCACTGGAGTCCCTCTTCCACTCCTCCATGACGACATCACGGAGCTGGTGGATGTTAGAGACCTTGCACTCCTCCACCTTCCGTTTGAGAATGCCCCACAGATGCTCAATAGGGTTTAGGTCTGGAGACATGCTTGGCCAGTCCATCACCTTTACCCTCAGCTTCTTTAGCAAGGCAGTGGTCGTCTTGGAGGTGTGTTTGGGGTCGTTATCATGTTGGAATACTGCCCTGCGGCCCAGTTTCCGAAGGCAGGGGATCATGCTCTGCTTCAGTATGTCACAGTACATGTTGGCATTCATGGTTCCCTCAATGAACTGTAGTGCTGGCAGCACTCATGCAGCCCCAGACCATGACACTCCCTCCACCATGCTTGACTGTAGGCAAGACACACTTGTCTTTGTACTCCTCACCTGGTTGCCACCACACACGCTTGACACCATCTGAACCAAATAAGTTTATCTTGGTCTCATCAGACCACAGGACATGGTTCCAGTAATCCATGTCCTTAGTCTGCTTGTCTTCAGCAAACTGTTTGTGGGCTTTCTTGTGCATCATCTTTAGAAGAAGCTTCCTTCTGGGACGACAGCCATGCAGACCAATTTGATACAGTGTACGGCGTATGGTCTGAGCACTGACAGGCTGACCCCCGACCCCTTCAACCTCTGCAGCAATGCTGGCAGCACTCATACGTCTATTTCCCAAAGACATCCTCTGGATATGACGCTGAGCACGTGCACTCAACTTCTTTGGTCGACCATGGCGAGGCCTGTTCTGAGTGGAACCTGTCCAGTTAAACCGCTGTATGGTCTTGGTCACCGTGCTGCAGCTCAGTTTCAGGGTCTTGGCAATCTTCTTATAGCCCAGGCCATCTTTATGTAGAGCAACAATTCTTTTTTTCAGATCCTCAGAGAGTTCTTTGCCATGAGGTGCCATGTTGAACTTCTAGTGACCAGTCAGTATGAGGGAGTGTGAGAGCGATGACACCAAATTTAACACACCTGCTCCCCATTCACACCTGAGACCTTGTAACACTAATGAGTCACATGACACCGGGGAGGGAAAATTGCTGATTGGGCCCAATTTGGACATTTTCACTTAGGGGTGTACTCACTTTTGTTGCCAGCGGTTTAGACATTAATGGCTGTGTGTTGAGTTATTTTGAGGGGACAGCAAATTTACACTGTTATACAAGCTGTACACTCACTACTTTACATTGTAGCAAAGTGTCATTTCTTCAGTGTTGTCACATGAAAAGATATACTCAAATATTTACAAAAATGTGAGGGGTGTACTCACTTTTGTGATATACTGTATATGCATCAGTTGGTCACAGATAACTTTTTAAAAAAGGATCAGGAAACCAGTCAGTATCTGGTGTGACAACCGTTTGCTTCATGAAGCGCGACATATCTATTTTCGTACACGTCGATCTAGAGCACAGGTGTCAAACTCATTCCACGGGGGGCCGAGTGTCTGCGGGTTTTCGCTCCTCCCTTGTACTTGATTGATGAATTAACATCACTAATTAGTTAGGAACTCCCCACACCTGGTTGTCTAGGGCTTTATTGAAAGGAAAAACCAAAAACCTGCAGACACTAGGCCCTCCGTGGAATGAGTTTGACACCCCTGATCTAGAGCATCCCAAACATGCTCAATGGGGGACATATCTGGTGAGCATGCAGGCCATGGAAGAACTGGGATATTTTCAGTGTCCAGGAATTGTGTACAGATCCTTGCAACATGGGGCCGTGCATTATCATGCTGAAACATGAGGTGATGGCGGCAGATGAATGGCACGACAATGGGCCTCAGGGTCTTGTCATGGTATCTCTGTGCATTCAAATTTCCATCGATAATATTGAATTGTGTTTGTTGTCCGTAGTTTATGCCTTCCCATACCATAACCCCACCGCCACCATGGAGCACTCTGTTCACAAAGTCGACATCAGCAAACCACTCGCCCACACAACGCCAGACATGTTGTCTGCCATCTGCCCAGTACAGTTGAAGCTGCGATTCATCTATGAAGAGCACACTTCTCCAGCATGCCAGTGGTCATCGAAGGTTAGCATTTTCCCACTGAACTACAGTCAGGTCAAGACCCTGGTGAGGACGACGAGCACACAGATGAGCTTCCCATTTTGTGTAGCATTTATTTGGTTGTTCAAACCCACAGTTTCATCAGCTGTCCGGGTGGCTGGTCTCAGACGATCCCACATTTGGAGGTGGTCCTGGGCTGGTGTGGTCTGCGGTTGTGAGGCCGTTTGGACGTACTGCCAAATTCTCTAAAAGAACGTGGCGGCTTATGGTAGAGAAATTAACATTAAATTCTCTGGCAAAAGCTCTGGTGGACATTCCTGCAGTCAGTATGCCAATCGTACACTCCCTCAAAACTTTAGACATCTGTGGCATTGTGTTGTGTGACAAAATTGCACATTTTAGAGTGGCCTTTTATTGTCCCCAGCACAAGGTGAACCTGTGTAATGATCATGCTGTTTAATCAGCTTCTTGATATGCCACACCTGTCAGGTGGATGGATTATCTTGGCAATGGAGAAATGCTCACTAACAGGGAGAAATAAGATTTTTGTGCATATGGAAAATGTCTGGGATCTTTTATTTTAGCTCATGAAACATGGGACCAACACTTTACTGTGCTAGGAGAAAACATTGTAGTTACTCCACAATACTTAATTGACAGAGTGAAAAGAAGGAAGCCTGTACACAACATGCATCCTGTTTGCAATAAGGCACTAAAGTAAAACAGCAATAAATGTGGCAAAGAAATAACCTTTATGCCCTGAATACAAAGCCCGTTGTCGAGTTGCAGCAATGAGACAAGATTGAAAGTTGGAGAGAAAAAAGGGGGTAAAATACAAAATAATAATCTATGGGAAGCCTTGAAAATGGCTGATGATAAACAACCAATTTAACAGATTTTGAATAATACAAACATTCAAATACTGTACAATCCAGGTGTCCAGAAATACTCACAGCTGTAATCGCTGCCAAAGGTGATTCTAACATGTATTGACTCAGGGGGTTGAATTTCTTATCTAAGAAAAATATGAGAGTTTAATTTTTCATAATAAAAAAATAAAGAATTGTCTTCCACTTTGATATTACAAAGTATTTTGTGTAGATCATTGACAAAAAATTACAATGAAATCAATTTGAATGCCACTTTGTAACACAACAAAATGTGGGGAAAGTAAAGGTTGTGAAAACATTCTGAAGGCACTGTGTGTAGTCCTTAAAGGGATTATTAAGGCTATATTAATGGCCCACTCTGGGATATTTTTGGCAAATTTTGATAATTTAAAAGCAATAGGGAAAAATCTAATTTGCATCTGAATATCAGTTTATCACCTGAATTGATTGAATTGATCCCAACTCTGATCTCCGAGGTTTATTATTCTCGTTGCGATCGATATTATTTTCACATGGAGGTTTGTGTAATCTCACGTTATATTTTTTCAAGAAAATCACAGTTAAATTCTTCTTGTTGTTTGCAATTGCCTTATAGAGGTTCAGGCTAACTCAAACTGTTTATTATTGGCACAGCATTGTGTGAAAATGTGGGACATGCAGATCACTCTCACACACTTGATAAACCACAGCCCAAGTTCCCCATGTGCTAAGATTTTTCTCATGTGTTGTAGACTGCTGCACAATCTGGGACTTTTCCTGCTGGCTGTATGAAATAATTATAAAGATGGGGAGAGGTCTGTCTGTAATGAAGATCAGACAAAGGAATGTTTTTCTAGAAATCAAACAGGGAGCGACAGCTAAAGATGTTAACCCTCCATCTGATGCAGCACTCCATCACTCTCCTCAGTCAAATAGCCCTTACATAGCCTGGAGGTGTGTTTTGGTTCATTGTCCTGTTGAAAAACAAATGATAGTCCCACCAAGTGCAAACCAGAAAGGATGGCGTATTGCTGCAGAATGCTGTGGTAGCCATGCTTGTTAAGTGTGCCTTGAATTCTAATAAATCATTGACAGTGTCATCAGCAAAGCACCCCCACACCATCACACCTCCTCCTCCATGGTTCACGGTGGGAACCACACATGCAGAGATCACCCGTTCCCCTACTATAAGTCTCACAAAGACACGGCAGTTGGAACCAAAAATATTGAATTTGGAGACATCAGACCAAAGGACAGATTTCCACAGGTCTAATGTCAATTGCTTGTGTTTCTTGGCCCAGGCAAGTCTCTTCTTATTATTGGTGTCCTTTAGTAGTAGTTTATTTGCAGCAAATTGACCATGAAGGCCTGATTCACGCAGTCTCCTCTGAACAGTTGATGTTGAGATGTGTCTTTTACTTGAACTCTGTGAAGCATTTATTTGGACTGCAATCTGAGGTGCAGTTAACTCTAGGTAACTCTGGGTCTTCCTTTCCTGTGATGGTCCTCATTAGAGACAGTTTCATAATAGCGCTTGATGGTTTTTGCAACTGCACTTGAAGAAACATTCAAAGTTCTTGACATTTTCCGGATTGACTGACGTTCATGTCTTCAAGTAATGATGGACTGTCATTTCTCATTGCTTATTTGAGCTATTCTTGCCATAAAATGAACTTGGCCTTTTACCAAATAGGGCTACATTATGTATACTACCCCTATCTTGTCACCACAAAACAGATTGGCTCAAACATATTAAGAAGGAAAGAAATTCCACAAATTACCTTTTAACAAGGCACACCTGTTAATTGAAATGCATTCCAGGTGACTACCTCATGAAGCTGGCTGAGAGAATGCCAATAGTGTGCAAAACCGTCCTCAAGGCAAAAGGTGGCTACTTTGAAGAATCTCAAATATAAAATATATTTGATTTGTTTAACACTTTATTGGTTACTACATGATTCCATATGTGTTATTTCATAGTTTTGATGTGTTCACTACTATTCTATAATGTAGAAAATAGTAAAAGTGACAGTGACTAAGTTCAGGACAGGGTCCTGGGTGGAGGCCGGCTAGTGATGGCTATTTAACAGTCTGATGGCCTTGAGATAGCCTGTTTTTCAGTCTCTAGGTCCCAGCTTTGATGCACCTATACTGACCTCGCCTTATGGAAGATAGCAGGGTGAACAGGCCGTGGCTCGGGTGGTTGATGTCCTTGATGATCTTTTTGGCCTTCCTGTGACCTTGGGTGCTGTAGGTGTCCTGGAGTGCAGGCAGTGATGTGTTGGGCAGACTGCACCACCCTCTTGGAGAGCCCTGAGGTTGCGGGCAGTGCAGTTGCCATACCAGGCGGTGATACAGCCATACAGGATGCTATCAATGGTGCATCTGTAAAAGTTTATGAGGGTCTTAGGGGCCTCCAGAGGATGAAGAGGCGCTGTTGCACCTTCGTTACCACACTGTCTGTGAGACAAAGTGGAGTCGCAATTCAGCGGCTCAAACATGAAACGTATGTGGCAGGGACTCCAGACAATCACGGATTACAAAGGTAAAACCAGCTACGTCGCGGACACTGATGTCTTGCTCCCAGACAAGCTAAACACCTTCTTCGCCTACTTTGAGGATAACATAGTGCCAACGACGCGGCCCACTCCTGAGGACTTTTGGCTCTCGTTCTCTGTGGCCGACGTGAGTAAGACATTTAAGCGTGTTGTCGTGAAAATTCTTACTCAGGGACACTCATTGTTTATTTGTCAGCGCGCTGGAGAGGTTCCAACCAACTCAATGCACCATAGTACACATGTCAATCAGAAGCTCTCCCTGGGCAAAACCAGCAGTTGTCTTATATATGGCTATACACAGACAAGTTATATTTGCATGATTTAGAATAATTAATTTACCAATACAGTTTTGTTTCATTCATGTGACTGACCAATACCGTTTCATAACATGTGACAGACCAACACCTCACGAAGCTTCTCCTCTAAGCTGAGACCTTGAAACTAAGATGTCTTTTGTTTGTTCTCAAAACAAGGTCTAGGCATTATGCCAAATTGCAGCTACTGAGAAGGATTTGTTCAGTCAACCACTTGCATGAACACAGAAATTGGTTTATAGAACAGTACAAACATTAAAATATCTATTACATTCCATCCTCTTTTCACTTGTGTGATACTCATTACATTTTAATGTAAGCATTTAGATTTTAGCTTATATATCAAAATATTATATACTATTTAAGTAAGGGAAATCAACACAGAAAAAAACAGACACTTCATCATTTCAAACCCTTCATTCTGGGTTGTACAATCCACATAGTATGGTAATACTTTAATCATAATAAAGGTTATACTTTATTAATGGGAGTGAGCATCAAAAATGCACACACATACACAACGGATATGTAGATTCAGAGGTGAATAAATCTCTCAATCTTAACCATTATTTCTATATTTCTTACCACAATCGGGTTGCAATGACCTATGTTTTCACTAACTGTGTCACAGATCCCTCTGGAACTTTTATTGCGCACACCTGGCCCCCATTCCCACTGATTGTATTTGTATATATGTGCCCTTTGTTCACCATGGTGCTGTCGATTATTGTTACAATGTCTTTTGGTGCGTGTGAGTACCTGTGCTGTGTTTTGGGCTTTCGTGCCCTTGTGGATTGTGCAGATGATTACGGGTCTCGTCCCGTGTGTTAATCATTGTGTATTTATTCGAGGTACTCCTCACTCTTTTGTTTGGGTTTCAACCTTGTGTTTTTGTTACGTGTTTGTTTGGTCTTCGTCCCCATGCCTTTACACGGCACGCCGTAATTTGTGGCGTAATAAAACACCCGATTACTCATTCCTGCGCCTGTCTCCCGATTCATTTATACCAGCGTAACAAACTGTCTTTGGAACATCAACCTAGTCAAAATACAAAACCCAGTTGTTTAACTTGCTCATCAGCTCAGTGTTCCACATAACGTAAACAGGTTAAGGGTTTAGATGACCTTAATCTCAAATTGTAAAAAAACAAACAACAACCTTCAATCATTACTCATCGTCCATATCTACAAGGGGAAATGGGAGCTCATCCAGAATTGGCATCTAACTGTTTCACCATCCTCTGGAGGAGGAGAAAACAAGATAGCTGCTGAAATCTTATCAGCCAGAGAGGCACAGATCTCCTTACAGCGTGTTAATAACATTTCACAAGGAGGAGAAAGAGAACACATGTTATAACAGTTTCACACCAACCTTGCTAAGAATGAGATTGGGGCAAGGTTAGCCCAAGGTACAATCTAGTGTCTCTCCTCACATTTTTAGGGCACAGCTCGGGACTCTAGAAGCTTTGCCTTTTCAAATCATAATTATAATTATTGATATATTATCCAACCCAAAATTTAGAATGACAGTCCTTAGTGCTTCACGTTGGCTCTATCACTTTAATTTAAGACCCTCACTTTTCTCATCCCTTGTGGTAATGACATATTGGTATTTCAATGCATTCTTAGTCTAAATTACTATACATTATGCAGTGTGCAGATCTCCACAATCAACCAGATACCCCAAATATTTTTTTTTGGACAAGCCTAAATCAATTATGGCACGGTTGACCACCCCCCTCGGTCCCTGGCACTCATCCTTCCTGGTGTTTCTTCATGTTTTTCTTCAGATAGTGTTTCAGTTTGTTCTTTTAAATGGCACATGTTCAAAGTGGATGGCCCTTGATAATGTCTCTCACCTTTCCTTTACAGTCATTATGTCTTTGTCCATTTTCCTACCAGTACTCCAGCAGCATGAGAGCAGTTTGGACTGGATCTCTCTCCATGCTCACTCCACATGCACCCATGTGTACTCGGGAGAGAAAAAACATGAGAGAAAAGGCAGTTGAACGCTTCGACTGCTGTGTACAGGTTGCTGCCTCAGACTCAGGTCTCACGGTAGAAGTGGTGAAGGATACTGAACACTATTTTCAGCCGGTTAGAGGGGGTGTTGAGGTTCACACTGTTCATCGGCCTAATTATTTTCCATGCATCTAGATACCATCTGTGGTCACCTCGCAATAACCTTGAGAGAGGACAGACCAGACAGTTTAGTTAGGACACTTGTAATTCAGGAAATCCGGACTTCTAAGACAAATGTCTTAGAGAATAACAACACACAGTTGACAACACCCCCCCTCAAATTGGCTCCCCTGACATCTTGACGATCTCATTGCGGCGTTACAGGTCAGGGAGTCAGAGGGCTAATCCTTAGGGAGAAATCACAACCATCGAGCAGGCCCAATCTAATGAGATGTGTTATTGAAGCAGGAAAAAAAAAAAATTGAATAATAAATCTAATCAAATTATCTCTTGATAACTCCATAAGGAAATACTTGTATCCAATAAGGTAATGGTGAAATAGACTAGAGACAGGTATTTCTCTCTCTGTCCTTCTCGTGGTCTGAATCACACATAGGACTATTGATAAATTATAAACTTTTTAATTATTTGTTTTTAGATCGTTTTTTATGGGCTATGTATTTTGTCTTCCTAGTAAGGGTGATCAGGCCTCACCAGGAAGTCAGAACAGAGGTCAAAGGTCAGTCAGCCCTATTAAGTGAGTGTTTGTTTTCCTGGAGCTCAGACATAATTTAAAGATATTTCAAAATGTTGTGTATCAGGTTTACATGAGGTTTTTCAGTACATGTCTTCTAATCAACAGAATTTACATATGTGTAACGTGTGTGCTGAGATTCGGGAGGCAAGTTCAGGGACTGAGTGTTTTAATTAATAAATGTACTAAATACAAAACAAGAAACACAAACAACGCACAGACATGACACTGGAACAGAAACAATGATGCCTAGGGAAGGAACCAAAGGGAGGGACATACATGTATATAGGGCAGGTAATCAAGGAGGTGATGGAGTCCAGGTGAGTGTCATAATGCGCTGATGTGCGTAACGATGGTGACAGGTGTGCTCCATAACGAACGGCCTGGTGACCACACGTGACAATATGTGCCACCAAAACTATGACAATATAAACTTTCATTTGTGTACATCTTCATTTCTAACCCGTGAAAAACTCACTAAAACCAAATAAAAAGACTCCACACTTCTAAATCAAACAGAGTATTAACCACTAAACCAACTCAATGCACCATAGTACACATGTCAATCAGGAGCTCTGCCTGGGCAGACCCAGCAGTTGTCTTATATAGGCCCAGAGGGCATCCCTAGCCACATCCTCAGAGCATGCGCAAACCATCTGGCTGGAGTGTTTACGGACATATTCAATCTCTCCCTATCCCAGTCTGCTGTCCTCACTTGCTTCAAGATGTCCATCATTGTTCCTGTACCCAAGAAAGCAAAAGTAGCTGAACTAAATGACTATCACCCCGTTTCATTCACTTCTGTCATAAAGTGCTTTGAAAGGCTAGTTAAGGATCATAATCACCTCCACCTTACCTGACACCCTAGACCCACTTCAAATGTGCATACCGCCCCAATATGCAATCACCATCTCACTGCCCTATCTGGACAATGTTATCATTATGTTAAAGGCGCTATATGTAGAATTTAGCTCCACCATTTCCTGGATTAAAGAATTATAAAATGTCCACCTAATAATAGTTTATGTGACACAACATATATAGTGTAGCAAAAATCATCTAAAATGCCATAAAATATATTTTCAATAACCAAAATTGTCAGCTGTTGAAGAAAAGGAAAATAAAAACAAAACTTAAATATTGGTTTCTTTATCCTGTAAGCAGTCTATGGACAAGGTAAGACAGCAATCGATAATTTGGTTTTGTTTACCTGGCCACTGTTTCAAATGCTAACTTTTTAGCACTTGTGGAACAAATCCAATGCAAGACAATGGTACCTATAATCACATTTTTGCGTTTCATGTCCAAATCACCCTATAGTATGTAAAAATGGATAGTGTAACTCAATGAAGTTACTAATGGTGCAAAAATGCTAAGGACAATTTTATTTTGGTGAATTGTCCCTTTAAGAATAGAAATAGCGCACATAGAAAGTACCTACAGCTTATCAGACTTGCTTTCAATGAGAACGACAGATCTAACTCATAATTCTGTCTGATATCTGTGGGGTCGTACACAACACTACATAAATGGACCATATTTTGAAAAATAAATAAAGTGTTTGTTTGGAATTACAATGGAGTAAAACAAGCTTCGACTTGCCTGTGATGGAGTGAGACAGTTGAACTAAGATGATCTTATATGGCATTTATAAGTTATTCGTCAAGAATCAATGGCTATCATTAATTTAGAAGTCAAAAAAAAGATATGTACCAATACCCGCCCCTTTAAGAAATGCTATTGGTTCTGCTTCATGGCAAATGCCTCACCAAGTTCAGGCTGACTCATATTGTTTGTTGGTTTGTTTGCAAATCACTCTCACACCCTTGATAAACCACAGTCCAAGTGGCTAATTGCATATTGACAATTATGCATGTGAGAACATTTGTGGTTAGAGTGAAATACATGTTTAGGGTACTTCCTCTTTGTTTGGAATTGAGTCTCCATTTTTCAAACAACATAATCTGCTAGACAAGGGTAAATGATCGTGTTAGCTATTGGTGGCACGGGTTAGTTTAACAAAACCAATGTACCGATTGCACTTTCTCCTTGTCCACAGAGTGTATTTAAGGTAAGGAAACAAATGTATTGAAAATGAAATGCAGAAATATCTCATTTACATAAGTATTTACACCCCTAGGATTTGCCTGTGCTTAGCTCCATTCAGTTTATTCTTTATCCTGAAAAACTCCCCAGTCCTTAACGATTACAAGAATACCCATAACATGATGCAGCCACAACTATAATTGAAAATATAGAGTGGTACTGAGTAATGGGTTGTATTGAATTTGACCCAAATAACAGTTTGTATTCAGGAAAAAAGTTATTTGCTTAGTAAATCTCTTTTTTTTCAGTAATATTTTAGTGCCTTATTGCACTCTGTCAATTAGGTTAGTATTGTGGAGTAACCACAATGTTGTTGATCCATCTTCAGTTTTCTATTATCACAGCCATTAAACTCTGTTTTAAAGTCACCATTGGCCTAATGGGGAAAGCCCTGAGTGGTTTCCTTCCTCTCCTGCAACTGCGTTAGGAAGGACGACTGTATCCTTGTCGTTACTGGGTGTTTTGATACACCATTCAATGTTTAATTAATATCATCACCATGCTCAAAGTGATATTCCACGTCTTCTTTTTAAATGTTTACTGTGCGCTTCTTTGCGAGGCATTGGAAAACCTCCCTTGTCTTTGTGGTTGAATCTGTGTTTGAAATTCACTGCTCGACTGAAGGACCATACAGATATTTGTATGTGTGGGGTACATGGATGAGGTAGTCATGCACACAGAGTCCATGCAACGTATTATGTGACTTGTTAAGCACATTTTATTTTTGAGCTTATTTAGCCTTGCCGTAACCAAGGGGTTGAACACTTATTGACTCAAGACATTTCAGCTTTTCATTTGTAATTTGTAAGAATTCCCCCTTGACATTATCGGGTATTGTGTGTACGCCAGTGACAAAACATCTACATTTAATCTGCAAAAAAAATGGGTACCCTTCCCCAGATCCTTGCCTCGACACAATCCTGTCTTGGAGCTCAACGAACAATTCCTTCGACCTCATGACTTGGTTTTTGCTCTGACATGCACTGTCAACTGTGGGACATTTTTATTTTTATTTGTATCCCTTTTTCCTTCCCAATTTAGTGGTATCCAGTTGGTAGTTACAGTCTTGTCTCATCACTGCAACCGAAACACAACCCAACCAAGCCGCACTGCTTCTTGACACAATGCCCACTTAACCCGGAAGCCAGCCGCACCAATGTGTCGGAGGAAACACCGTACACCTGGCGACAGTGTCAGCGTGCACTGCGCCCGGCCCTCCGCACGAGTCACTAGTGCGCAATGGGACAAGGACATCCCTGCTTAGACCACTGCACCACTCAGGAGGCCCCCAACTGTGGGACCTTATATAGACAGGTGTGTGCCTTTCCAAATCATGTCCAATCAATTGTATTTAAGACAGGTGGACTCCAATCAAGTTGAAGAAAAAATGAGCATGATCAATGGAAACAGGATGCACTCGAGCTCAATTTCCAGTCTCATAGCAAAGGGTCTGAATACTTATGTAAAGCTAGAAAATTACCTGTCATGTGACCTGTTAGGAGGAAGTTGGTCATTGTTGCCTCATGTAGAGTTCAGAGTGCTCTGTTTCAGTTGTCTGCCAACAATCTTCATCCATCCTTTACGTTGTATGCCATAGGAAGCTTTGTCAGTGAGTATTTTCATTCCTTTTGCATATATCTTTCGTTTCAGAGCATTACTTGTGAAATTTGGATGTGTATGTTTACTTTGTGGACTAGATGGACAGCACTAGCTACAGTATGTTAGCAATTGCTACAGTATGTTAGCCTAGCTGTTGCTTATTGTCAGTGTGAGCAAAATATCAGGTTACATTCATATCTAGTTTGTATTTTAGGACAGATTACATTGTCTTATGCAGACAATATTGCCTTTGTTTCAGTTTCACACAATTTCAACTCAATGAATCTTGTGAACATGGAGATCATGCTTTGGGGATTATTTTTGTGAAGGAGTTTCTTGTTGTCAAAATATGCACACTAACGCATATGGAGGACAGTACAACAACATACCTGGATGCTGTAAAAAGTGTTACCAAAATGCTAATAAGTTGTTACGTTCCCCAGCAAGAAACCCAAAATTGTCCTCCCAACAGAAGGGGGAACTAACAAATAGTCACTAAAACAAAACAGGTGGTGTTCTAGGAGGGGTTTTGAAAGACACTCATGGGGATGTCCACTGAAATTTGACTAGCAACAACAACTGGGCCCTAAAAGACACCCAGAATGAGCACACACTAAAGTTGCCCAAGGGGCAAACAAAACCCACCCCAAACTTAAAGACAGGAGGCAAACCAAAAAAAAAAAAAAGAAGATCATTAAGTTTCTTACAAATCAAAATAGGGAGTGCCAACTAATCTCCAATAGGGCAAAACATGCAGTCAAAACAAAATGTGTGCCAGGGCTACAGTCTGGCTAAACAAAGCAAAACCCACCCTTGAAAGACAATCAGCAACCGAGTTGTCCCTACCAAGGACATGTCTGATTTCAAAGGGAAACTCCTGCAATATGAGACTCCAGCGAAGGAGTCAGCAATTATTGGAGCTCGTCTTTTGCAGGAAAATGAGAGGATTATGATGATAGACCACCAGAGGGGTAGAGACCGATGCATGAACCTCCGTGCTGAAGAGCCAGTACCAAAGCGAGCGTTTCCTTCTCGATAGTCAAGTACAGTTGTTTTATATGGCCAATTCCTTTGAAAAGTACCCCACAGGTTGCTCAACATCTTCTGCAGAGACCAAAAGGGTCTTTGTCGTCTCAAAAGCTTCCTTTCAACATCCTGTTTCAGACAGGGACAAAATGAGTTACGCAAAATACAGACATATGTCTTGTTGACCTACCATACTACCGTCGTGAGTCAACCTCAGTATCTCTTGTCGAAGTGTGACTGGAACGACAATTTGAGATACTGGGCCAATCGTCTTGCCCAGAAGTGGCACGTGAACGCCAAGGGGGAACTAACAAACAGTTACTAACAACCAAAACAAAACAGGTGGGGTTCTGAAAAACACTCATGGGGGGTGTCCACTGAAAGATGCCTAGCAATAACTGGGCCCTAAGACACCCACCATAAGTGCCCACTAAATTTGCCCAAGAAGAGGCAAACTAAATAAAACCCATATAAACCTTAAAGGCAGGAAGCAAAGCAACAAGTAGAACAAAACAAAAAGGAAGATCAGATAAAGGATCTTTTATTTTTTTTATTAAAAATAGGGAGCGCCAACTAAAAGGTGTTAACCCTCCACATCTCCCAAGCCCACTGGGTCAGCCGCTCTTAAATATTACCTGTGCCAGCACAGGTGATACACTTTCTGACTAACGACATGACAAGCCAGCACAGGTGTAACACACACTGACTAACGAGGTGACACCAATTGGTGCGTCCAACCTCGAAATAGAAAAACCAAAGCCTGTAACATAAGCCTTGTCATGTTTTCCCCCAGAATTGATTCATTATTAGCATCAGTGTAATTATCCCCTTGATCCACATTATCATGGATAAGTTACTTCCAAATGAAATACACAAAAAACAATATGCATCGCCATAATGCAACAGCGACTCTCCTAAACTTCCTTCACCTCTCTATCTCTTGGTGGTTTGTACTTCATTGACAGCCCCGTCCAGCCCTTTATCCCTACAGTAGCTACCTATTAGTGATCGGATGTTTGGCTCTGGTCCTGATGTTACTGGTTATGATTGCCTTCCTGCAGAGGACCAAAACTGAGGAGCAAAACTGCTGCTTCATGTTCTGGATGGGGGTGTGTGTGATCGTTCTGATCTGCTGGATCATAACTGGTGTGTGAGATCCCTAATTCAGACACACGTGGACCTTTTTGAACTACTTTTTAAATGTATATTTTTGTTAATTAAGATAATCACAGATTTGTATGTGATTGGAAATATCAACAAGGAAGGAAGGAAGCATTTCTAATGTGACGGAAAAGGGCCATGTCTTTCTCCTACTTGTGTCATAACATTCAAAACATGTATCTAATTATACATTTATTTTAATTCCAAACACTTTGACTTCTACATTCCTGTGATAATTGGCTAAAAGGACTGTTCAGCTTTAGTTTTTTACAAAGCTACAAAGCTCAATTAATTTCCCAAAACAAGCTACAACCAAACCATCACCAACGGAAGCTACAACCAGACAATTACCAACCCAAACGACTTAAAACTCTATACCTGTTTGCTTTCACTACCTGTGTGCTGTGGATTGTGGTGATTGCACTGACACTGGTTGCCCTCAAGAAGAAACTAGGCACTGTACAGAACAACATAGAACACACATAATGGTTCTTCATCCAGTTGGACCAGTCAGCAAATGATTTTCAGCAAATATTTTCCTTCGCATTGCTGCCCACCACAGTAGTCTCCATCTGCTTTTGTGTCTACTCCTCTGCCTATCCGGGGATAGCAGGAAACTCTGCTCCCTACCTGTACAGGGATAGTTCTGCACTTGTAATCCTTGGGTGGGCCACCTAAGCATTTTTTTCAGGCCGGGATGGAAAAACACTTTCACTGTAAACTTAAACAATCTAAACTAGATATAGGATAGTACAAAATATAATGGACCTATATGTTTAAATAAATAATCTTTGAGGACTAACAATCACCAAAATAAAAGATAGACAGGGCGAATTGAAAATTCCCAAAAACAATGAATTTAGCAGTATTGGTTTTGAAATGTATATATGTTGGAGCAAAAGAACACAGCATTAACCATGGAAACATTTCTATAATTGCAAGAAATTTGCTTTAAAACTTCAACATTTTCTCTCAGCTCCATGTCAAAATGTGCAGAATTGCAGGAAATTAGCTTTAAAATTCTAAAATGTCTCTACACCGACGACATGGGGGCCTCTATGTTCTCAAAAATCCTGCCACCTAAACCCATTTTTTTTATCCAGAAAAAACCCTGTTATAATTTGGCAAGCTGAGTTTGATTAGCTGAGCACCTTCCTAATGTTGGGACCACCTCAAGGAGCAGAGCCTAAACGACAATACTAAATTATCATTCACATGTTATGTTCAATGAAATGTGATGAGAACATCTATTCGGTTGACATGACAGAACCTTATTTTGGGTTATGACAGGGTAAGACATTAAGCTCGCGGTGCATTATAAGTTATTCTTCAAGAATAAATGGGTTAGCTGTAGATCACGAGATGAAATTAACATTGAATAGCAGAAAATATTCCAGATTGTTCCAGAAAATGCCAATACAGTCACTACCTTAAAAAAGCCAACAAGTTAGTTTTAATTACACTCATATAGCAGTTAATACTAACTGAAATCCATGAGTGTAACAGGAATTTCCAGGTGAACCAAAAAGGAGAGCACTTTGATAAAGGCAATCAAATCAACCTGCTTTACAAGTTTTTTTGCAAACAGAGAGAATATCATTCAGCACAGAAGCAGAGAAAATATGTCTAATTCGTCTTCTCTATATCAGACCCTTATATTCTAATCACACAGCGCCAAATGTTCTGTAAACACTGGCCTGAGAGGCGTGTAGGGTGTAAAAACTCTTACCTGGAAGAGCGAGGAACGCAAACATTTCGCTACACCCACAATAGCATCTGCTAAATATGTGTATGTGACCAATAAAATTGTATTTTCAATCATTTGATTTGATCGCAGGTACAATACAACAGTAGTGTGTGCTTTGCCCAGTCTGGCGACAGCCAAATCGACAGGTAGTTAATCTTTACATTCAAGTCTAGAGACCTGCTCTCACACTTTTACCTAGTAACCTCATTGGATATGATTGCGCCTTTCCACCTTCCAATCAACATCGTCCGGTTCGGTTGTTCTACTATTACCTTTCCGCATTAGTATTTTAATTAAACAAGTACAAGATTGCAGCAGACAACCCAGTCAGTCGGTAGCGTTCTTTTGGTCCGTCTTCGCTATAAGGATTCTGTGGCTAAATCAGGTAACAGAGGTACATTGCATGGTACATTACAAGTTGATTTCAAGAAATATAAATGGAAAGTTAAAGTACAAAAGTAATTGCTCAGCCATTTCCTGGTTGTATGGATTATTAGCAGTTTGCGTGGTTTCAGTTTATGTCACAAAACTAGTGTAGAGAATCATTGTACAATTTAAACGGCTGTGAAATATCTGTTCAATAACCAAAAATGATGTATAGAGTAACTGTATGTATAGCCTCTTTAAAGGGAAAATGTCACCCAAATTACAAACAAACCACTATCTCCAAATGTTAACTTTTTATTATTTGTGTGTGCCCAAAATTCAATGTAAATCAGTATCCCACATATTAGCATGTTTCGTGTCCAAATTATACCAACATTTCTAAAATGGATTGTGTTGCTCAATAATGTTAATTGTTAGATGATTTCAACATGAAACATGAAGGGTTGCGCTCAAATTTACCCTATCTGCCTATCCTACCCAATGATAATTTATAGTGCATTTGGAAAGTATTCAGACCCCTTAACTTTTTTCCACATACATTACAGCCTTATTCTAAAATGCATTAAATACAAAAAAATACGAATCAATCTACACACAATACCCCATAATGATAAAGCAAAAACAGGTTTTAGAAATGTTTACTAATTTATAAAAAATAAAAAAGCAGAAATACCTCATTTACATAAGTATTCAGACCCTTTGCTATGAGATTCGAAATTGAGCTCAGGTGCATCCTGTTTCCATTGACCATCCTTGATGTTTCTACAACTTGATTGGAGTCTACCATTGGTAAATTCAATTTATTGGACATGATTTGGAAAGGCACACAGCTGTCTATATAAGGTCGCAGAGTTGACAGTGCATGTCAGAGCATAAACCAAGCCATCAGGTCGAAGGAATTGTCCGTAGAGTTCCGAGACAGGATTCTGTCAGAGGCACAGATCTGGAGAAGGGTACCAAAACATTTATGCAGCATTGAAGGTCCCCAAGAACACAGCGGCCTCCATCATTCTTAAATGGAAGAAGTTTGGAACCACCAACACTCTTCCTAGAGCTGGCCGCCCGGCCAAACTGAACAATCGGAGGAGAAGGTCCTTGGTTAGGGAAGGGACCTAGAACCCGATGGTCACTGACTGAGCTCCAGAGTTCTTCTGTGGAGATGGGAGAACCTTCCAGAAGGACAACCATCTCTGCAGCACTCCACCAACCAGGCCATTATGATAGAGTGGCCAGATGGAAGCCACTCCTCAGTAAAAGGCACATGACAGCCCACTTGGATTATGACAAAAGGCACAAAAAGACTCTCAGACCATGAGAAACAAGATTGTCTGGTCTGATGAAACCAAGATTGAACTCTTTGGCCTGAATGGCAAGAGTCACGTCTTGAGGAAACCTGGCACCATCCCTACAGTGAAGCATGGCGGTGGCAGAATCATGCTGTGGGGCTGTTTTTCAGCAGCAGGGACTGGGAGAATAGTCAGGATCGAGGAAAGTGAGAGAGATTCTTGATGAAAACCTGCTCCAGAGTAGAGGTCGACCGATTAATCGGAAATGGCCGATTAATTAGGGCCCATTTCAAGTTTTCATAACAATCGGAAATCGGTATTTTTGGACACCGAATACACCTTTATTTATCCTTTATTTAACTAGGCAAGTCAGTTAAGAACACATTCTTATTTGCAATGACGGCCTAGGAACGGTGGGTTAACTGCCTTGTTCAGGGGCAGAATGACAGATTTTTACCTTGTCAGCTCATGGATTCAATCTTGCAACCTTTCAGTTACTAGTCCAACGCTCTAACCACCTGATTACATTGCACTCCACGAGGAGACTGCCTGTTACGCGAATGCAGTAAGAAGCCAAGGTAAGTTGCTAGCTAGCATTAAACTTATCTTATAAAAAACAATTAATCAATCATAATCACTAGTTAACTACACATGGTTGATGATATTACTAGTTTATCTAGCGTGTCATGCGTTGCATATAATCAATGCGGTGCGTATTCGCGAAAAAGGACTGTCTTGCTCCAATGTGTACCTAACCATAAACATCAATGCCTTTCTTAAAATCAATACACAAGTATATATTTTTAAACCTGCATATTTAGTTAATATTGCCTGCTAACCTGGCTCGTTTCAAACTCTGTGAAGACTATTTCTTCCTAACAAAGACAGCCAACTTCGCCAAACGGGGGATGATTTAACAAAAGCGCATTTGCGAAAAAAGCAATCGTTGCACGACTGTACCTAACCATAAACATCAATGCCTTTCATAAAATCAATACAAAGAAGTATATATTTTTAAACCTGCATATTTTGCTAAAAGAAATCCAGGTTTGCAGGCAATATTAACCAGGTGAAATTGTGTCACTTCTCTTGCGTTCATTGCACGCAGAGTCAGTGTATATGCAACAGTTTGGGCCGCCTAATTTGCCAGAATTTTACGTAATTATGAGATAACATTGAAGGTTGTGCAATGTAACAGGAATATTTAGACTTATGGATGCCACCCGTTAGATAAAATACGGAACGGTTCCGTATTTCACTGAAAGAATAAAGGTCTTGTTTTCGAGATGATAGTTTCCGTATTCGACCATATTAATGACCTAAGGCTTGTATTTCTGTGTGTTATTATGTTATAATTAAGTCTATGATTTGATATTTGATAGAGCAGTCTAACTGAGCGATGGTAGGCACCAGCAGGCTCGTAAGCATTCATTCAAACAGCACTTTCGTGCGTTTTGCCAGCATCTCGTCGCTGTGCTTCAAGCATTGCTCTGTTTATGACTTCAAGCCTATCAACCCCCGAGATTAGGCTGGTGTAACCGATGTGAAATGGCTAGCTAGTTAGCGGGGTGCGCGCTAATAGCGTTTCAAACGTCAGTCGCTCTGAGACTTGGAGTGGTTGTTCCTGTAATGGCTGTCAATGTCGTTCTCCTCCTCAGACGAGGAGGAGCATGGATCGGACCAAGATGCGGATTGGTAAGTGTTCATTATTTAATGGCAAACCAACAAACACTACAAATTAACAAAACAACAAACGTGACTAACCTGCAACAGTCCTGTGTGGCCCAAACGCTGACACAGGAACAAACACCCACAAAACACAAGTGAAACCCAGGCTGCCTTAGTATGACTCTCAATCAGAGACAAACGATACACACCTGTCTCTGATTGAGAATCATACCAGGCCGAACACAAAACCCCACATAGAAATAGAAACCTAGACCAACCCACCCAATTCACGCCCTGACCAACTAAAACAAATACATAACAAAGGAAAACAGGTCAGGAACGTGACAGAACCCCCCCCTTAAGGTGCGAACTCCGGGCGCACCAGCACAAAGTCTAGGGGAGGGTCTGGGTGGGCGTCTGTCCACGGTGGCGGCTCTGGCGCTGGTCGTGGTCCCCACCCCACCATAGTCAACCCCCGCTTCCGTGGCCTCCTCCCAATATTCACCCTCCATGTCAATCCCGCTATTCCAAAAGGCAGTAACAGACTGAGGGGTAGCAGTTGACTGAGGGGCAGTACCAGGATAAGGGGCAGCACCAGGATAAGGGGCAGCACCAGGATAAGGGGCAGCACCAGGATAAGGGGCAGCACCAGGATAAGGGGCAGCTCCGGACTGAGTGGCAGCTCCGGACTGAGTGGCAGCTCCGGACTGAGTGGCAGCTCATGACTGTAGGGCAGCTCATGACTGTAGGGTAGCTCATGACTGTAGGGCAGCTCATGACTGTAGGGCAGCTCATGACTGGAGGGCAGCTCATGACTGGAGGGCAGCTCATGACTGGAGGGCAGCTCATGACTGTAGGGCAGCTCATGACTGTAGGGCAGCTCATGACTGTAGGGCAGCTCATGACTGGAGGGCAGCTCATGACTGGAGGGCAGCTCATGACTGAAGGGCAGCTCATGACTGAAGGGCAGTTCTGGCAGCTCCTGACTGGCTGGCGGATCTGGCAGCTCCTGACTGGCTGGCGGATCTGGCAGCTCCTGACTGGCTGGCGTCTCTGGCAGCTCCTGACTGGCTGGCGTCTCTGGCAGCTCCTGACTGGCTGGCGTCTCTGGCAGCTCCTGACTGACGGACGGCTCTAGCGGCTCCTGACTGACGGACGGCTCTAATGGCTCGGGACAGACGGGCGGCTCTGAAGGCTCGTGGCAGACGGATGGCTCAGATGGCGCTGGGCAGACGGATGGCTCAGATGGCGCTGGGCAGACGGATGGCTCAGACGGCGCTGGGCAGACGGATGGCTCAGACGGCGCTGGGCAGACGGATGGCTCAGACGGCGCTGGGCAGACGGATGGCTCAGATGGTGCTGGGCAGGCAGGCAGTTCAGACGGCGCTGGACAGACGAGCAGTGCAGGCGGCGTTGGGCAGACGGCCGACTCTGACCTGCTGAGGCGCACAGTAGGCCTGGTGCGTGGTATCGGAACTGGAGGCACTGAGCTGGAGACACGCACCATAGGGAGAGTGCGTGGAGGAGGAACAGGGCTCTGGAAACGCACTGGAAGCCTGGTGCGTGGAGTAGGCACTGGTGGTACTGAGCTGGGGTGGGAAGGTGGCGCCGGATATACCGGACCGTGAAGGAGGACACGCGCTCTTGAGCACCAAACCTCCCCAACCTTACCAGGTTGAATGGTCCCCGTAGCCCTGCCAGTGCGGCGAGGTGGAATAACCCGCACTGGGCTATGCAGGCGAACCGGGGACACCACCTGTAAGGCTGGTGCCATGTACGCCGGCCCGAGGAGACGTACTGGAGGCCAGATACGTTGGGCCGGCTTCATGACATCCGGCTCGATGCCCAACCTAGCCCTCCCAGTGCGGCAAGGTGGAATAGCCCGCACTGGGCTAAGCACGCGTACTGGGGACACCGTGCGCTTTACCGCATAACACGGTGTCTGACCAGTACGACGCCCTCTCACTCCACGGTAAGCCCGGGGAGTTGGCTCAGGTAACCAACCCGGCTTCGCCACACTCCCCTTTAGCCCCCCCCCCCCCCCCCCCCCCAAGAAATTTTTGGGTGAGCCTCTCGGGCTTCCAGCCGCTCTGCCTTGCCTTAGCCTCATACAACCTCCTCTCCGCTTTCGCTGCCTCCAGCTCCGCTTTGGGGCGGCGACACTCCACTGGCTCTGCCCAGGGTCCTTTACCGTCTAGGATCTCCTCCCAAGTCCATTCCTCTTTTCCCCATTGCTGTTGTTCTCTCCGTCCTTCTCCAATCCGCTTGGTCCTGGTTTGGTGGGTGTTTCTGTAACGGCTGTCAATGTCGTTCTCCTCCTCAGACGAGGAGGAGCATGGATCGGACCAAGATGCGGATTGGTAAGTGTTCATTATTTAATGGCAAACCAACAAACACTACAAATTAACAAAACAACAAACGTGACTAACCTGCAACAGTCCTGTGTGGCCCAAACGCTGACACAGGAACAAACACCCACAAAACACAAGTGAAACCCAGGCTGCCTTAGTATGACTCTCAATCAGAGACAAACGATACACACCTGTCTCTGATTGAGAATCATACCAGGCCGAACACAAAACCCCACATAGAAATAGAAACCTAGACCAACCCACCCAATTCACGCCCTGACCAACTAAAACAAATACATAACAAAGGAAAACAGGTCAGGAACGTGACAGTTCCCCTTGCCCTGCAAGGGCCGTGGCTTTTGTGGAGCGATGGGTAACGCTGCTTCGAGGGTGGCTGTTGTCGATGTGTTCCTGGTTCGAGCCCAGGTAGGAGCGAGGATAGGGACAGAAGCTATACTGTTACACTGGCAATACTAAAGTGCCTATAAGAACATCCAATAGTCAAAGGTATATGAAACACAAATCGTATAGAGAGAAATTGTCCTATAATTCCTATAATAACTACAACCTAAAACTTCTTACCTGGGAATATTGAAGACTCATGTTAAAAGGAACCACCAGCTTTCATATGTTCTCATGTTCTGAGCAAGGAACTTAAACGTTAGCTTTTTTACATGGCAGATATTGCACTTTCATTTTCTTCTCCAACACTTTGTTTTTGCATTATTTAAACCAAATTGAACATGTTTAATTTTATTTGACGCTAAATTGATTTTATTGATGTATTATATTAAGTTAAAATAAGTGTTCATTCAGTATTGTTGTAATTGTCATTATTACAAATAAATGTAAAAAAAAAAATTATAATAAAACGGACGATTAATCGGTATCGGCTTTTTTGGTCCTCCAATAATCGGTATCGGCTTTTTTGGTCCTCCAATAATCGGTATCGGTGTTGAAAAATCATAATCGGTCGACTCCAGAGTACTCAAGACCTCAGACTGGTGTGAAGGTTCACCTTCCAACAGGACAACGACCCTAAGCACACAGCAATGAACGCAGGAGTGGCTTTGGGACAAGTCTCTGAATGTCCTTGAGTGGCCCAGCCAGACCCCGGACTTGAACCTGATCTAACATCTCTGGAGAGACCTGAAAAAAGCTGCGCAGCGACGCTTCCCATCCAACCTGACAGACCTTGAGATGATCTAAAAAGAAGAATGGGAGAAACTCCCCACATACAGGTGTGTCAAGCTTGTAGCGTCACACCCAAGAAGACACGAGGCTGTAATCGCTGCCAAAGGTGCTTCAACAAAGTACTGAGTAAAGGGTTTTAATACTAATATACATTTACGTTTTTAATATATATATACATACATATGCAAAAAAATCTAAAAACCTGTTTTTGCGTTGTCATTATGGGGTATTGTATTTAGATTGATGAGGGGGAGGGGGAAACAATTTAATCCATTTCAGAATAAGTTTGTAATGTACCAAAATGTAGAAAAAGTAAAGGGGCCTGAATACTTTCCGAATACACTGTTGGTCAAGCTTTGTTTGTTTTGCAAATTGCACATTGAAAGACAGAGGGTAACAAAGTCTAACCAAACTTGGTTTGTTAATGATTGTTTGTTTATTTGCATGTGAACGAGTGTGCTTACGCTGGAAATAGAATGCATGGCAGTGATTGAGAGAAAAGCAGTGGCCACGAGAATATACAGTTGAAGTCGGAAGTTTACATACAGTTAGGATGGAGTCATTAAAACTCATTTTTCAACCACTTCACACATTTCTTGTTAACAAACTGTAGTTTTGGCAAGTCGGTTAGGACATCTACTTTCTGCATGACACAAGTATTTTTTCCAACAATTGTTAACAGACAGATTATTTAACTTATAATTCACTGTATCACAATTCCAGTGGGTCAGAAGTTTACATACACTAACTTGACTGAGCCTTTAAACAGCTTGGAAAATTCCAGAAAATGATGTCAAGGCTTTAGAAGCTTCTGATATGCTAATTGACATAATTTGAGTCAATTGGTGGTGTACCTGTGGATGTATTTCAAGGCCTACCTTCAAACTCAAGACTTGACATTATTGGAAAATCTAAAGAAATCAGCCAAGAACTCAGAGAAATCTTTGTAGACCTCCACAAGTCTGGTTCATCCTTGGGAGCAATTTCCAAATGCCTGAAGGAAAACACGTTCATCTGTACAAACCATAGTATGCAAGTATAAACACCATGGGACCACGCAGCCATCATATTGCTCAGGAAGGAGACGCGTTCTGTCTCCTAGAGATGCGAAAAGTGCAAATCAATCCCAGAACAACAGCAAAGGACCTTGTGAAGATGCTGAAGGAAACGGGTACAAAAGAATCCATATCCACAGTAAAACGAATCCTATATTGACATAACCTGAAAGGCCGCTCAGCAAGGAAGAAGCCACTGCTCCAAAACCGCAATAAAACCACCAGACTATGGCTTGCAACTGCACATGGGGACAAAGATCGTACTTTTGAGAAATGTTCTCTGATCTGATGAAACAAAAATAGAACTGTTTGGCCATAATAACCATCGTTATGTTTGGAGGAAAAATGGGGAGGCTTGCCAGCCGAAGAACACCATCCCAACCGTGAAGCACGGGGGTGGCAGCATCATTTTGTGGGGGTGCTTTGCTGCAGGAGGTACTGGTACACTTCACAAAATAGATGGCATCATGAGGGAGCAAAATGATGTGCATATATTGAAGCAACATCTCAAGACATCAGTCAGGAAGTTAATGCTTGGTCGCAAATGGGTCTTCCAAATGGACAATGACCCCAAGCATTCTTCCAAAGTTGTGGCAAAATGGCTTAAGGGCAACAAAGTCAAGGAATTGGAGTGGCCATCACAAAGCCGTGACCTTAACCCTATAGAAAATGTGTGGGCAGAACTGAAAAAGCGTGTGCGAGCAAGGAGGCCTACAAACCTGACTCTGTTACACCAGCTCTGTCAGGAGGAATGGGCCAAAATTCACCCAACTTATTGCTTGTGGAAGGCTACCCGGAATGTTTGAGCCAAGTAAAACAATTTAAAGGCAATGCTACCAAATACTAATTGAGTGTATGTAACTTCTGACCCACTGGGAATGTAATCAAAGAAATAAAAGCTGAAATAAATCATTCTCTCTGCTATTATTCTGACATTTCACATTCTTAAAATGAAGTGGTGATCCTAACTGACCTAAGACGTTTTTTTTAACTCGCATTAAATGTCAGTGTCACGAACGTCGTAATCCTCTTCGTCTGAGGAGGAGTAAGGATCGGACCAAAGCACAGCGTGGTTTGAATACATTCTTCCATTTTTAATGAAGAACACTTAAACAAAAACAACAAAACGAATAAGACGAACGTGACTGTTATATAAACACTGTGCTAACATGCAACATGACATAGACAATAACCCACAATACAAAACAGGCTACCTAAATATGGTTCCCAATCAGAGACAACACAAAACACCTGTCTCTGATTGAGAACCATATCAGGCCAAACACATAGAAATATACAAACCAGACATACAACATAGAATGCCCACACAGATCACACCCTGACCAACCTAAACATAAAACATACAAAGCAAACTATGGTCAGGGCGTGACAGTACCCCCCCCCCCCCACTGGACTGAGGGGCAGCTCCGGACTGAAGGGCAGCTCATGACTGAAAGGCAGCTCATGACTGAAAGGCAGCTCATGACTGAAGGGCAGCTCATGACTGAGAGGTAGCTCATGACTAAAGAGCTGCTCATGACTGAAGGGCAGCTCATGACTGACGGGCGGCTCTGGCAGCTCCTGACTGGCGGGCGGCTCCTGACTGGCGGGCGGCTCTGGCGGCTCCTGACTGGCGGGCGGCTCTGGCGGCTCCTGATTGGCGGGCGGCTCTGGCGGCTCCTGACTGGCGGGCGGCTCTGGCGGCTCCTGACTGGCGGGCGGCTCTAGCGGCTCAGGACAGATGGGCGGCTCTGACGGCGCTGGACAGACGGGCGGCTCTGACGGCGCTGGACAGACGGGCGGCTCAGGCGGCGCTGGACAGACGGGCGGCTCAGGCAGGGCTGGACAGACGGGCGGCTCAGGCGGCGCTGGACAGACGGGCGGCTCAGGCAGGGCTGGACAGACGGGCGGCTCAGGCGGCGCTGGGCAGACGGGCGGCTCAGGCGGCGCTGGGCAGACGGGCAGCTCAGGCGGCGCTGGGCAGACGGGCAGCTCAGGCGGCGCTGGGCAGACGGGCAGCTCAGGCGGCGCTGGGCAGACGGGCAGCTCAGGCGGCGCTGGACAGACGGGCAGCTCAGGCGGCGCTGGACAGACGGGCAGCTCAGGCGGCGCTGGACAGACGGGCAGCTCAGGCTTGCCGAGGCGCACTGTAGGCCTGGTGCGTGGTGCCGGAACTGGTGGTACCGGGCTGGGAACACGCACCACTGGGCGAGTGCGGGGAGGAGGAACAGGGCGTACTGGACTCTGGAGACGCACAGGAAGCCTGGTGCGTGGTGTTGGCACTGGTGGTACTGGGCTGGTGCAAGGGACTGCCACAGGCTGACTGGTGCATGGAGAAGGCACCGGATATACCGGACCGTGGAGACGCACTACAGATCTCGAGCACCGAGCCTGCCCAACCCTACCTGGCTGAACGCTCCCCGTAGCCTGGCCAGTGCGGCGAGGTGGAATAGCCCGCACTGGGCTGTGCTGGCGAACCGGGGACACCATGCGTAGGGCTGGTGCCATGTACCCCGGCCCAATGAGACGCACTGGTGACCAGATGCGTAGAGCCGGTTTCATGGCACCTGGCTCGATGCCCACTCTAGCCCGGCCGGTACGAGGTGCTGGAATGTACCGCACCGGGCTATGCACACGCACCGGGGACACTGTGCGCTCCACCGCATAACACGGTGCCTGCCCGGTACGACGCTCTCCACGGTAAGCACGGGGAGTTGGCTCAGGTCTCCTACCTGGCTTAACACCACTCCCCGTGTACCCCCCCCAAGAAATTTTTGGGGCTGCCTCTCTGGCTTCCAGACGTGCTTACGTGCAGCCTCCTCATACCGCCGCCTCTCCCCTTTCGCTGCCTCCAGCTCAGCTTTTGGGCGGCGATATTCACCAGCCTGTGCCCAGGGTCCCTTACCGTCCAGAATCTCCTCCCAAGTCCATTTTTCCTGACATCGCTGCCTCTCCTGCTCCTGCCCGTTACCACGCTGCTTGGTCCTATTTTGGTGGGTTATTCTGTCACGAACGTCGTAATCCTCTTCGTCTGAGGAGGAGTAAGGATCGGACCAAAGCACAGCGTGGTTTGAATACATTCTTCAATTTTTAATGAAGAACACTTAAACAAAAACAACAAAACGAATAAGACGAACGTGACTGCTATATAAACACTGTGCTAACATGCAACATGACATAGACAATAACCCACAACCCACAATACAAAACAGGCTACCTAAATATGGTTCCCAATCAGAGACAACGCAAAACACCTGTCTCTGATTGAGAACCATATCAGGCCAAACACATAGAAATATACAAACCAGACATACAACATAGAATGCCCACACAGATCACACCCTGACCAACCAAAACATAAAACATACAAAGCAAACTATGGTCAGGGCGTGACAGTCAGGATTTGTTTAAACGTATTTAGCTAAGGTGTATCTATGTAAACTTCGACTTCAACTGTACTGTAGCTTGTCAAATTAGGAAGTCTATTTGTCTGACCTCTACGGGAGCAATGCTGGTAAAAAATTGCTTTTAAATTGTGCACTGTTACCTTTGGAATTCTGAAATGTCATGTTAGAAAGTGTCTTTAGGGTTGATAAGTTTAACTGCAAGCCAGCGTTATGTATGGGCTATAGTGGTCATGAAAAAACATCGTAGCAATGCATAAATGCAACTACATTCTACATTTATTAACTGGGTTGTGTTTCACAATTACATCACGTTGTCAATGTCATTTGTCTTGGCAGTATTACCGTTGCTGCTTACAGACGATTTTATCACAAGGTTCAAACAAAGTGCATGGGTATTGAGTGAATCAGATCTTGTCTAGAGATTGAGTGGGTCATTTGTAGAAAGGGAATTAGAGGAATTGTTATGATCTTCCCAACTTTGCTAAGTTAAGTTGTTGGCTAACAATTGTATTGGGCTGTATAGGCTATGGTTTATTTGACCTCTGTCCTATTTGAAAACAATGCCGCCTACTGTACCTGTGTTGGATTCGATCATAGGCATATAGCCTAGGCCGGCTATTCCCAAACTGAGGTACGCGCAATGTAGTCGGGGGTACGCCAAATAATAACAGTCCGTTTAGATTTTACAACAAGGCTATACATTTGGGTGATGTTTTTTTCTTGCCTGAGTAGCCTCGTTTTACTGCCAAAAATAAAATTAAACCATCTAGGTGTTCAGCGAAATAACAACACAATGTCAAATACAGGTAGCCTAGTCAAATAATTAACATCCAGTCACGTTATCCGTTACTTTCTCACGGCAAACCTTCACTCTTGCGCAGACATTTAGAAACGAAACATGCCAATTTGAAAAAAAAGAACAGGAGTTTTTTTGGCGAGAATTAAGACGACTTTCGAGTAGTAAGACATGTATAGCAACAGATACCATTAATAAGAAGGGGCTAGAAGCATCTCATGGTAAGCTACCGAGTGGCTAGGACAGGCAAGCCCCATACTATTGTGGAGGACTTAATTCTTTCTGCTGCCTCAGATATGGCTGGGACAATGCAGGGGGAAAAGGCTAATAAAACTACACAGACAATGCCTTCATCAAACGGCACTGCTTCACGATTCATCAGTGACATGGCAGGAGATGTTTTGAAACAATTACTGCTTTGCATACAAGCCAGTGAATTCTATGCGTTACAGCTGGATGAGTCAGATGTGGCGGGCCTGGCACAGCTCCTGGTATATGTACGTTACATTTATGGGAGGTCAATTAAGGAAGACATCCTCTTCTGAAAACCACTGGAAGCCAGGAGAGGATATTTTTTAAAGTACTGGACAGCTTTGTGACATCAAACGGACTTTTACAACATTCAGAAGTGTGCAGGTTATGAAGGGGCAAAGTATTGACACGTTTTTTTTTAAATTGAGAGACGAGCTTAAAGTTCTTTACTAACAATAATTTTCACTTGTCTGACCACTTGCATGATGACGAGTTTCTCACACAACTGGCGTATCTGGGTGATGTTTTTTAGGAATCTAGGATTACAGGGACTCTCCGCAACTATATTCAATGTGCGGGACAAAATTGAGACTATGATTAAGAAGTTGGAGCTCTTCTCTGTCTGCATTAACAAGGACAACTCACAGGTCTTTCCATCATTGTAGGATTTTTTTTGTGTGCAAATGAACTCAATCTTACGGACAATGTCAAATGTGATATAACAAAACACCTGAGTGAGTTTGTTGCGCAATTACGCAGGTACTTTCCCGAAACGGACTACACAAACAACTGGATTCGTTATCCCTTTCATGCCCTGCCTCCAGTCCACTTTCCGATATCTGAACAAGAGAGCCTCATCAAAATTTCAACAAGCGGTTCTGTGAAAATTACATTTAACCAGAAGCCACTGCCAGATTTCTGGATAGGGCTGCGCTCAGAGTATCCTGCCTTGGCAATTCGCACTGTTAATACACTGATGCCCTTTGCAACCAAGTACCTATGTGAGAGTGGATTCTCGGCCATCACTAGCATGAAAACTAAATACATGCGCAGACTGTGTGTGGGAAATGATTTAAGACTGAGACTCTCTCCAATACAACCCAACATTGCATCCTTTCAAGCACACCCTTCTCATTAACCTGTGGTGAGTTATTCACCATTTTTGATGAACAAATAAGGTTTTATATGTAAGATGGTTAAAATAAAGAGCAAAATTATTGATTATTATTTGTGCCCTGGTCCTATAACAGCTCTTTGTCACTTCCCACATGCCGGATTGTCACAAAACTCACACTCATTCTTATGTTTAATAAATGTATCGTATAATGTGTGTGTGTGTGGCAGGCTTACAATGATGGCAAAATACATTTGAGAGTACGCTGACCCTGGTGCTAGAGGGGTACGCAGTTGTAGGTTGAATGTTTGAAGGGCTACGGGGCTATACAGTTTGAGAACCACTGGCCTAGCCTAAAAACTCAAGGAATGAGAACTCCTATTTCAAGAGAGAATAAATCAAATCAAATATTATTTGTCACATGCACCGAATACAACCGGTGTAGACCTCACCATGAAATGCTTACTTACAAGTCCGCTGCTGCTACTCTCTGTTCATCATATATGCATCCCTTTAATCATATCTACATGTACATACTACCTCAATTAGCCTGACTAACCAGTGTCTGTATGTAGCCTCGCTACTTTTATAGCCTCGCTACTGTATATAACCTGTCTTTTTACTGTTGTTTTATTTCTTTACTTACCTATTGTTCACCTAATACCTTTTTTGCACTGTTGGTTAGAGCCTGTAAGTAAGCATTTCACTGTAATGTCTACATCTGTTGATTTGATTTAACCAAGAATGCAGTCAAGAAAAATAAGAGTTAAGAAAATATTTAGTAAATAAACTAAAGAAAGAAAGTAACACAATAAAATAGCAATAACAAGGCTATATACAGGGGGCACCGGTACCAAGTCAATGTGAAGGGGTACAGGTTAGTCAAAGAAATTGAGGTTATATGTACATGTAGGTAGGGGTAAAGTGACTATGCATAGATAAAACAGTGAGTAACAGCAGTGTAAAAACAAAAAAACGGGGGGTCAATGCAAATAAGCCAGGTATTTTGGTATTTTATTAGGATCCCCATTAGCTGTTGCAAAAGCAGCAGCTACTCTTCCTGGGGTCCACACAAAACATGAAACATGACATAATACAGAACATCTATAGACAAGAACAGCTCAAGGACAGAACTACATACATTTTTTCAAAAGGCACACGTAGCTTACATATCAATGCATACACACAAACTATCTAGGTCCAATAGGGGAGAGGCGTTGTGCCGTGAGGTGTTGCTTCATATGTTTTTTGAAACCAGGTTTGCTGTTTATTTGAGCAACATGAGATGCAATAAGGGCTCTATATAATACTGTACGCTTTCTTGAATTTGTTTTGGACTTTGGAACTGTGAAAAGACCCCTGGTGGCATGTCTGGTGGGATAAGTGTGTGTGTCAGAGCTGTGTGTAAATTGACTACGAAAACAATTTGGGATTTTCAAAACATTGTTTCTTATAAAAATAAGAATTGATGCAGTCAGTCTCTCCTCAACTCTTAGCCAAGAGAGACTGGCATGTATAGTATTTATATCAGCCCTCTGATTACAAGGAAGAGCAAAATGTGTCGCTCTGTTCTGGGCCAGCTGCAGATTAACTAGGTCATTCGTTGCAGCACTGGACCACACGACTGGACAATAATCAAGATTAGACAAAACTAGAGCCTGCATTGACAATGACAGTTTCAATTTAATAACCTGTTATGGCTGCAAGCCCGATATCGGTACACCTATGACAACATCCCCCCACCCCCCCCACACTGATTAGCATCGCTAGCATATCGTCACAATTAAATAGTAGCATCTAAATATCATTAAATCACAAGTCCAAGACACCAGATGAAAGATACAGATCTTGTGAATAAACCCATCATTTCTGTTTTTTAAAATGTTTTACAGGGAAGACACAATATGTAAATCTATTAGCTAACCACGTTAGCAAAATACACCATTTTTCTTTGTCCACCATTTTTTCTCTCCACCACTAGCTATCACCAATTCGGCCAAATAAAGATATTGATAGCCACTAACCAAGAAAAAACCTCATCAGATGACAGTCTGATAACATATTTATTGTATAGGATAGGTTTTGTTAGAAAAATGTGCATATTTCAGGTAGAAATCCTAGTTTACAATTGCACCCACCATCACAACTCGACTAGAATAAATACACAGAGCAACGTGTATTACCTAATTACTAATCATAAAACATTTCTTAAAAATACACAACTCACAGCAATGGAAAGACACAGATCTTATGAATTCAGACAATATTTCAGATGTTCTAAGTGTTTTACAGCGAAAACACAATAAATCGTTATATTAGCATACCACATGTGCAAACGTTACCAGAGCATCGATTCAAGCCAAAGAGAGCGATAACGTAATCATCGCCAAAATATATTAATTTTTTCACTAACCTTCTCAGAATTCTTCCGATGACACTCCTGTAACATCATATTACAACATACATATAGAGTTTGTTCGAAAATGTGCATATTTAGCCATAAAAAACCGTGGTTATACAATGAAAATAGTAGCAAAACATGCCTGAAAATGTCGGTCGCCATCTTTCAGAGTGATCTAGTTTAATCAATAGCTAATCATATACTTGACTAAAAAATACAGGGTTGACAGGAATCGAAAGACAAATTAGTTCTTTATGCAATCGCTGATTTACATTTCTAAAATTATCCTTACTGTGCAATACAGGGTTCGCCAAGCGAAGCTATAGCAAACAAAATGGCGGAATATGCGTTTAAAATTTTTCGACAGAACAACGAATTATCATATTAAATATTTCTTACTGTGAGGTGATCTTCCATCAGATTCTTGGGCAATGTATCCTTTCTTGGGTCTAATCTTCTTTTGGTCGAAAGATGTCCTCTGTCCGTCGAAATGCCCACTAACGTTCGACCGGGACCCCGAAACGTGCCCAAAGCTTCAAAGAGCATCACATAGAACTTCCTCAAAATCGCACTAAACGGATATAAATTGCTATAAAACGGTTTAAATTAACTAACGTATGATGTTTTTAACACCTATAACGGGTAAAAACATGACCGGCGCTATATTACTGGCTAAACAAAGGCTTGGAAAAAGCCAAGTCCGACGTCCTTCTTGCGTTGAGCGCAGGGTCCAAAAGAACGCTACTTCCGGTATTTGGTCATTTATAGAGGCACTGATTGCGCAATCGACTCCATTCAAATTGTCACCACTTACTGACATCTAGAGGAAGGCGTGGGCAGTGTTTGTATCCTCATAGGATTTACAGAAACTTTTAAAACTGATCTGGAACCAGAGGCCAAGATGTCTGAAATCTGACACACTGGGAGGAAAAGTGCTGTAGAATGAGTTCTGTTTCACTCAGAGACATAATTCAAACGGCTATAGAAACTAGAGAGTGTTTTCTATCCAATAATAACAATAATATGCATATTGTACGAGCAAGAATTGAGTACGAGGCCGTTTGAAATGGGCACGATTTAGCTGGCTACTCAGTAACGCCCCCTGCAGCCATAAGAAGCTAAGGTAACTCCGTCTCCTCAACTTGTTCAACAGCCACACCATTCATTACCAGATTCAGCTGAGGTCTAGAACTTAAGGCATGATTTGTACCAAATGTGATTAACTGTTCAGCAGGGGGTAGAAGCTGAGGGATGAGGGTAGAAGCTGTTAAGGAGTCTTTTGGACCTAGACTTGACACTCTGATACTGCTTGCCGTGCGGTAGCAGAGAGAACAGTCTATGACTAGGGTGGCTGGAGTCTTTGACAATTTGTAGGGCCTTCCTCTGACACCGCCTGGTATAGAGGTCCTGGATGGCAGGAAGCTTGGCCCCAGTGATGTACTAGGCCATACGCACTTCCCTCTGTAGCGCCTTGCGGTCAAATGCCGAGCTGTTGCCATACCAGGTGGTGATGCAACCAGTCAGGATGCTCTCGATGGTGCAGCTGTAGAGGTTTGAGGATCTGAGGACCCATGCAAAATCAGGTGTCCTGAGGGGCAATAGGCATTGTCGTGCCCTCTTCACAATTGTCTTGGTTGGTTTGGACCATGATAGCTTGTTGGTGATGTGGACACCAAGGAACTTGAAGCTCCTGTCCTGCTGCACTAATGCATGTGAATGGGGGCGTGCTCGGCCCTCCTTTTCCTGTAGTCCACAATCATCTCCTTTGTCTTGATCACGTTGAGGGAGAGGTTGTTGTCCTGGCACCACACTGCCAGGTCTCTGACCTCCCCCCTATAGGCTGTCTCATCGTTGTCGTTCAGGCCTACCACCATTGTGTCGTCTGCTATCTTAATTAAGGTGTTGGAGTCGGGCTTGGCCTCATAGTCGTGGGTGAACAGGGAGTACACAAGGGGACTAAGCACACAACCCTGAGGGGCCTCTGTTTTGAGGATCAGCGGGTCAGATGTGTTGTTGTCTACCCTTACCACCTTGGGCGGCCCGTCAGGAAATCCAGGATCCAGTTGCAAAGGGAGGTGTTTAGTCCCAGGGTCTTTAGCTTATTGATGAGCTTTGAGGGCACTATGGTGTTGAACGCTGAGCTGTAGTCAATGAACAGCATTCTCACGTAGGTGTTCCTTTTGTCCAGTTGGGAAAGGGCAGTGTGGAGTGCAATAGAGATTGCGTCATCTGTGGATATGTTGGGGCGGTATGTGAATTGGAGTGGGTCTAGGGTTTCTGGGATGATGGTGTTGATGTTAGCCATGACCAGCCTTTCAAAGCACTTCATGGCTACAGACGTGTGCCATGGCTATTTCCATGTAATCTGTGTCATCTTCCAGGTCTATGTGCTTCTGTCACAATGGACTGTAAAAGGTGCTTACCTGTGTTCTCGACTCTTGCCATGTGGCGTCACAAGTATTATTTTCCTGGGACACCTCCAGCCTCCCCCACCAGCAGCCAGAGGCTTGTGAAATCACAAGATAATATTGTAGGAGAAAAAAAAGTTTAATCAGCTAGTAAACCGGTGTATGATCTGATTTGTTACAGCTTTCCTGATAATTTAGTTGCTTGCAACTATGTTGTATTTGGATTGCTTCATGTAACACCCCAAGCGACTGATAAGCAATTACTCTGCAACTTGGTTGCATCCGGTTGCAAAAACTTCTACTTTGGGAAACTAGTTGTAAGCAACAGTCAATCAAAACAAATGCTTTTGTCACCTGATCCATAGCTGTCAGTGCTGCAGGATCCGCAATCAAGTTGAATAGAAGAGACATTAGCCTAATTAGTCAATAAATGCAATTTTTTTGTTGAGGCTAGGTTGTTATAGTATTTTTACAAGAAGATCAACTTTTTTCTGCTCACTTTCTTTCGAAATGGGTAAAGCAATAGTCACATGGGAAAATATGAAATTAAGATGAAATTCTTAATCTGGTGTGCCTCGCCCAGATCAACATGAATTTGTATGGGGTCTAGTCTAGGTCCGATAAACGTACACCGTGTTTTGGGATATCAAATACAGCTAAGGTAATTGGAGAAGCATGTTAACAGTTACCAGCTTCTATGTGTCCATATAAAGGGGACTGGAGACTGGGGCCATGTGGAAGTGCCTGTCCAAATATGTCTGCATCTTCCTCCTGCTGACCCTGTCAGGCTTCTTCTTCCTGTTCCGCAACATCAGCATTCTGGAGGTGAGGAGGAAAGTGATCTTCCCCCAGTACAAGTCCAAGCTTACTTCCATCACAATCTACCTGTGTTACTCTACGACCTTCTTCCCCTCAGTGACCTCTACTCTCATCCACAGTGGAAGTTAGACCTATGCATCTGGGAACTATGCAGCAACCACTCAGAGGGCCCTACTCCCCTGGACCACAATCAAAGCTGTAACCACCTGGGCCAGGAGCGCACACCTGAGGAAGCTCTGGAGGAGCATTACCTCCTGGAGTCCATTGCCTGGCCAGAGCCTCCGCCCCAGCTCATGTCTATACCCCTGGAACAGACCAGTGACCCTGCGCACAGCCATTTTGCAGTGCTGCCAGCAGTGGGTGGGAGAGAGTGGCACGTGGGGGACCAGCTGGAGTCTCTGGTCCTTATGAAAGATTTCCAGGGACGTCCCAAGAGCCATGGTGGGGACTTCTTGCTGGCTAGGCTGCACTCCCCAGAGCTGGGGGCAGGCGTTGCAGGACAGGTGTTGGACCACCAGAATGGGACCTACTCTGCCATTTTTCTGTTACTGTGGGAGGGGTCCGTACAAGTGGAGGTGACACTGGTTCATCCTAGTGAGGCAGTTGCTGTTCTACGAAACTTACGTGAAGAACGGCCCAACCGGGTGCTTTACAAGAGCCTGTTCCGTTGTGGATTACTGTCTGAGACCACAATGTGTAACCTTTGTCTGCCGACCAACCAGGAACCGCTGTGCAATTACACAGACCCCCACACGGGTGAACCCTGGTACTGCTACAAGCCTAAGCAGCTGCTGAGCTGTGACACACGGATCAACCACTTCAAGGCAGGCTACCAGAAAGATCTGATAACCGACAAAGAAGCACTGCTCTTCCAGAGGTTAGTGTGGCGTAAAAAATAGTGTGCGTGGGAATGAGTGTATGTTTTACCTTAGACCTATGCAGCCTTTTTCCCAATATACAATTACAGAATGTTGTTCAGGTGATTGTTATTGCTTGCTTTTAAACATTTCAAATTATTATTTTACTTTTTTAGTGGTGTAAACCTCAAGACACATATTCAGGCTAAGGGGTCTGACAGTGTCACTGTGCTGCCTAAGAAGGAAGGTAGGAAAAATTGTTGCAGTATGAAGACAAATCGGAGAGTGTATGTACAGTGATGGTAGCTGGTGCATCATGTTTCCTCTCGTATTTCAGACAAACCAGAGGTGGAAAGCAGCCATGCAAAGCCAGCGCCTGTCAGGACCACTCCCTCTGGGTATTACTTCCAAGGGTCATGGCAGTCCCTGGGTGATGTCGTGATGCGCCAGTTTAATGATCCAACTGCCATTACTCAGTGTTTGAAGGGCAAGGTGGTGTACATGTACGGAGACTCCACCGTCAGACAGTACTATGAGTTCCTCATCAGCTTCTTGCCAGGTGACTGCTGTTTGCCAAACCTATTACATCTCACACTCAGCTGTTTCAGGTGCGTTCAAATTCTCTCTCTATAGATCCGTTTATACAGGGCTGTTGTGGAGCAGGTCGAGAGCTTCAAGTTCCTTGGCGTCCACATCACTAATTACCTAACATGGTCCACACACACCCGCACAGTCATGAAGAGGTCACGGCAGCACCTCTTCCCCTTCGGGAGGTTGAAAAGATTTGGCATGGGCCCTCGGATCCTCAAAAAGTTCTACAGCTGCACCATCGAGAGCATCTTGACTGGCTGCAACACCACATGGTATGGCAAATGTGGACAGCCCAGTACATCACTGTGGCCAAGCTCCCTGCCATCCAGGACCTCTATATCAGACTCCAACCACTCAAGCCATGGACTGTTCACTCTGCTACCATCCGGCAAACGTTACCGGAGCATCGGCTCTCGGACCAACAGCTTCTACCCCCAAGTCATCAGACTGCTAAATTGCCAGACTGCTAAATAGTCAATTAATGGTGCCCTAGCTATCTGCACTGACTCTATTTTGCACGAACCCTACGCACACACACTAGACTATATGTGCAAACCATATACACACTCACTAGACTATATATACACAAACACTACATTGACACTCCTAAACAAAACCCACACATATTCACATGCACTACATGCGCACATACATAACACACACACGCAGACCGACATAACACAAACACACATACGTGCACATTAGACACACACTCACACACACACACACACACACTTTCCATAATCGTCATTCGCTGCTGCTGCTCTGTTCTTTATTTTACTCATATTATCTATCCTGATACCTAGTCACTTTACCCTGCCTTCATGTACATATCTACCTCAAATACCTTATTATTATCTATCCTGATGCCTAGTCACTTTACCCTTCCTTCATGTACATATCTACCTCAAATACCTTATTATCTATCCTGATGTCTAGTCACTTTACCCTGCCTTCATGTACATATCTACCTCAAATACCTTATTATTATCTATCCTGATGTCTAGTCACTTTACCCTGCCTTCATGTACATATCTACCTCAAATACCTTATTATTATCTATCCTGATGACTAGTCACTTTACCCTGCCTTCATGTACATATCTACCTCAAATACCTTATTATTATCTATCCTGATGTCTAGTCACTTTACCCTGCCTTCATGTACATATCTACCTCAAATACCTTATTATTATCTATCCTGATGACTAGTCACTTTACCCTGCCTTCATGTACATGTCTACCTCAAATACCTTATTGTTATCTATCCTGATGACTAGTCACTAGTTCATGTACATACAGTTGAAGTTGGAAGTTTACATACACTTAGGTTGGAGTCATTACAACTATTTTTTCAACCACTCTAGAAATTTCTTATTAACAAACTATAGTTTTGGCAAGTCGGTTAGAACATCTACTTTGTGCATGACACAAGTCATTTTTCCAACAATTGTTTACAGACAGATTATTTCACTTATAATTCACTGTATCACAATTCCAGTGGGTCAGAATACACTGAGTTGACTGTGCCTTTAAACAGCTCGGAAAATTCAAGATGATGTCTCCTTCCTGAGCGGTGTGACAGCTGCGTGCAGCATGGTGTTTATACTTCCATACTATTGTTTGTACAGATGAACGTGGTACCTTCAGGCGTTTGGAAATTGCTCCCAAGGATGAACCATACTTGTGGAGGTCTACAGTTTTTTTTGGCTGATTTCTTTTGATTTTCCCATGACTTCAAGCAAAGAGGCACTGAGTTTGAAGGTAGGCCTTGAAATACATCCACGGGTACACCTCCAATTGACTCAAATTATGTCAATTAGCCTATCAGAAGCTTCTAAAGCCATGACATCATTTCCTGGAATTTTCCAAGCTGTTTAAAGGCACAGTCAACTTAGTGTATGTAAACTTCTGACCCACTGTAATTGTGATACAGTGAATTATAGGTTAAATAATCTGTCTGTAAACAATTGTTGGAAAAATTACTTGTGTCATGCACGAAGTAGATGTCCTAACTGACTTGCCAAAACTATAGTTTGTTAACAACAAATTTGTGGAGTGGTTGAAAAATGAGTTTTAATGACTTCAATTGTACTGGGTGTATTGATACTGATACACCATCAAAGTGTAATTAATAACGTCCCCATGCTCAAAGGCATATTCAATGTCTGCTTTTTTTTACTCATCTACCAATAGGTGCCCTTCTTTGCGAGGCATTGGAAAGCCTCCCTTGTCTTTGTGGTTGAATTTGTGTTCGAAATGCACTGCTTGACTGAGGGACCTTACAGATATTTGTATTTGTGGGGTACAGAGGTGAGGTAGTCATTCAAAAATCATGTTAAACACTAGTATTGCACACAGAGTCCATGCAATTTATTATGTGACTTGAAAAGCAAATGTGTACTGCTGAACTTTTTTAGACTTGCCATAACAAAGTGATTGACTCCAGCCATGTCAGCCTTTCATTTCACCTATTGACTCAAGACATTTAAAAAACATAATTCCACTTTGACATGATTGGTTATTGTGTGTTTTGCTGTTACTTTCTGAAAGCACTTTAAAGTGTAATTTGTCCAATGTCACGGTTGTCCCGCCCTCTCAAAATAAATCACACCAGCCAGTTGAATGAAGATCATGGTCTTCATTAGAAGCCAAGTGCCTACTGGCAATGTGGTCGGATGCCACAGTCCATACCACGTCAATCCCTGAATAAAATGGGCCTATAGAGATACAACTATTTATGAAGAGATATCTTCCCGAATGAGAGAAAAAATAGTTATCCCGTTCCCACGTCCAATGCCAGTGCAAAATCAAAAACATCGTAGGCTACATAAAGGCCAAGGACTGAGTTTAAACTGAACTACAAATGTATTGGGAATGTATGGGACAGAGTATGATGGAGTTGCAGAAGAAATGCATGACAAGCGTATGGCCTAATTTTCCACCTGTAGGCTACCTTTAGATCGAGCCAGAATGAAAGGTGGATGGGTGGTGATTAGTCTATTTCGGTTGCTGTATCAGATATGAAAATGATACATTAGCATTGCAATCCTTTTCGATTCTATTATATTCTATAGTATTCTGTGAATCTTTGAGCATTTTCCAGCTGTCAGTAAAGTGCAGCAGATGTCCAAACTGATGCGTAAAGGCGCGTAGCTTTCTGCAAGCATGAGCAAGCATGAGCGAGGCCATTATCCAATATATTGCAGGCTTCAATATGAAGGCCTCTTTAAGATACCTTTATATTTATACTTTATTCCTTTATAAAGCCACTTGACTTACATGCATGTTTCTTTGCACTTTTTATCAATTGCTGCTTTTATCCATGCATTTTCAGAATTTGACCACTCATCTTGCTTATCAGAATTATTGAGGTTCCATTAGCGAATGATCAATGATTTGTCCTATACTAAAGGTTATTTAGAATACAAGATTACAATAATATAAGGACAATGTATGTAAACATCCATGCGTAAAGAACAACCCTGTCCAGACATGTTTGGATAATATGTTGCGCCATTCAGAGATGCAATTTGTATCCTACTCTTTAACTTAACCTGTTTCTGTTTTTACTGAGGTAAAAACTGTGCAATAATTGTATTTTATACACATATCCAGATGTGGTGACCTTTTTAGGGATGGGAGAGATTCACTGAATATTTATTTGTATGGCTGTGGACAGGTTGAGGTTATCGGGACAGTAGCCTATTGCGCCCAGTCTTAAATCGTTGGATAACAAAAGTAGGCTGTAATGATGTGAGTATAAAACTATTGTCTATAAAAGTGTGCCGTTTTCTGTCGATTTACACAGCTTGTGTCATAATGGGAGGTCCAAGGCAGGTTCGATTAAGTTGCATACAGGTAGGGACCAGGAAATCTGGTCAAAATACAGACGAAGTGGGTAGAGAAGAGACATATTTAATTAAGTGTAGACAACGAATCTCGATCAGACAGTGATCAAATCTTGATCGCGATGGCGACAACCATGTTTATGCAAGGTGTAATCATGGCTTCTGTCACATATATATCTCGCAACATTAATCTCACTCTCTCTCTGTCACAGAGTTGAAGGATTTCAACCTTCGAAGTCCGGGGAAGGCAGGGCCCTTCATGGCGGTGGACATCCCCCACAATATTCTGCTGAAGTACCGCAGCCATGGGCCCCCCATCACCTGGACCCCTCTCAGCATCAGTCAGCTGCGCTATGTAGCTAATGAGCTGGATGGCCTGGCCGGGGGCTCAGACACTGTTGTAGTCATCAGTGTTTGGGCCCATTTCTGTACCTTCCCTGTGCAGGTTTACATTCGTCGACTCCGCCACATTCGAAGGGCGGTGGTGCGGCTTCTGAACCGGGCTCCGGGGACTGTGGTAGTGGTGCGCTCGGCAAACCTCCGGGCCCAAAGCCTAAAAGAGAGTCTCATCGTCAGTGACTGGTTTTCGGTTCAGTTGGACGGGGTGATCAAGGCCATGTTCAGGGGCCTGAATATCAAGTTAGTGGATGCCTGGGAGATGACCCTTGCCCACCACCTCCCACACAATATCCACCCGCACCCTCCAATCATTAAGAACATGATAAACACTATCCTCTCTCACGTCTGCCCAGTGAAGAACTAGCAGAGAAAGTTAAATTATTTCTGGCACAATTTACAAAATAACTAGCATGGGTGGAGCGTTGTCCGACTAGGTTACATGATTCATCACTTGAGCCTGCTAAATTTTAACATCTACGAGCAAAAAGTACATCTCAACGCCATGAAGAGTCTAAATGACAATGGCATTCTACTAACATATCTAGTGACAGAAAGATTGCCTCAAATCAACATGTAGCTTTTGTCCAGGCTGCGCTCTCCAAATTCCAAAGATTGTACAACAAATTGCAATGAAATAGTATTTTCTTACAGGTTTTATTCTTTGTACTGTACCTCTGCTTTAAAAAAGAAAGGAATTCACTTTTCAATCAAATAAAGCCATTTGTGGAATTTTTTCAAAGGTGTGTGAAACTGGTGATGTCAATCTTTTTGTGTGTTTGACAGAAAGACATCAGCCCAAGGGACACCTGCCCACGGGGCTCAAAAGTTTTAATGATAAGGTTTCGCTGTACCGTTGTGTCCAAGTGCCCTACAGAAACAAGGGTGTGCAGATTTGTTGGCGTCATGGTTGCACCACTACTACAGCAGAAACGGCATGCTTCTCGCTCAACCAGGTCAACAATGTTTCTCCGGTAATATGGGTCAGATCATTTTTCTTCCTCTAGCGAATCTCCAGGACCACATTTTACATTCAGAAACCATGTCGTGGGCCGTTCTAAAAACTATTCGCGTGTCGTTAACCATTTGTTTACACTTTGTTCAGTCATGTTACATCATTGGCTAGCTAGCTAACAACCTTGTAACTTTACAAGTATATCCAAACATTTCAGGGCACAGAAAGAAAGGAAACGGGATAGCTTCTTCAGGAGATCAATGATCATAGCAATGCATGACAGATCTCTTGTCTGTCATCATTACAAACCTGACATTTTTAAGGAGACAGTGTACAATTTTCAATGTATGCTGAACAAAAATATATACCCAACATGTAAAGTGTTGGTCTCATGTTTCATGAGTGGAAATATAAGACCCCAGGAATGTTCCATATGCACAAAAAGCTTATTTCTCTCAAATTTTGTGCACACATTTGTTTACATACCTATTAGTGAGAATTTCTCCTTTCCCAAGATAATCCATCCACCTGACAGGTGTGGCATATCAAGATCAAGAAACTAATTAAACAACATGATCATTGTGCTTGGGACAATAAATGGCCACTCTAAAATGTGCAGTTTTGTCACACAACACAATGCCACAGATGTATCAAGTTTTGAGGGAGCGTGAAATTGGCATGCTGACTGCAGGAATGTCCACCAGAGCTGTTGCCAGAGAATGTATTGTTCATTTCTCTACAATAAGCCGCCTCCAACGTCATTTTTAGAGAATTTGGCAGTACGTCCAACTGGCCTAACAACCGCAGACCATGTGTAATCATGCCAGCCCAGGACCTCCACATCCAGCTTCTTCACCTGCGGGATCATCTGAGACCAACCACCCGGACAGCTGATGAAACTGTGGGTTTGCACAACCGAAGAATTTCTGCACAAACTGTCAGAAACCGTCTCAGGGAAGCTGTGCTCTTCATGGATGAAACCCAGTTTCAGCTGTACCGGGCAGATGGCTTCGTGTGTGCGACAAGTGCTACCCATTTATTTATATATTTATTTTTTTGCCCTGCCTGCTCATCAACATTTTCTGGTGCGGTTGTTTTTCTAACGTTCCTTTGTTGCCTGGTCAGACTCTGGCAAAATATCATCAAATCAGATAGGGCTAGTCATAGTTCAAGTCTTTGAGACAAATAAGCCAATCAGAGTGCTAGGGCGGTTCCCCCCATGAAAATGAAAACTAAGAAATGCCAATAAGATCGTGGCTGTAAGTCTTTTATCAAAAAAAGTACAAGACCGTGACAGACAATCCAGTCAGAGGCACTCAGTAGCAGTTATTTTGGTCTGTCTTCACCTAAAGGATTCTGTTGCTTTATCAGGTAAGAGAGGACTACAGATGGTGTTTATGCATGTACCAACAATCAAAGTTGATTTCAAGAAATATAAATGGAAAGTTAAAATATGCACTTTTCTCTCTCCGGACCTTGAACTTAAGCATGAGAATAGCATACTATTCACTAGCTATTCGTTGGCAGTGGAGATCGAATCAATGAAGGTGTGGCGGATGTATGTCTACAGATATACCGTAATCTGAATTTGACTTTACAGGTGAGGAAACCATGAATAAGGTCGAGCAACCTGCCAGTTCCAAGTGGATTTATTTTTCTCCAGATAGAAATAACACCATTCTCCATGCACAGAAGTGTATAAATTGACAATTGCTATTGATAAGAACTATAGAGCATTGGGAAAGTATTCAGACCCCTTGACTTTATCCACAATTAGTTACCTTACAGCCTTTTTTCTCTCATCAATCTACACCAAATACCCCATAATGACAATGCAAAAACAGGTTTTTATACATTTTTACACGTTTATTTAAAAAATTTAAATGGAAATATCACATTTACATAAGTATTCAGACCTTTTACTCAATACTTTGTTGAAGCACATTTGGCAGCGATTACAGCCTCGAGACTTCTTGGGTATGACGCTACAAGCTTGGCACACCTTTATTTGGGGAGTTTCTCCCAATCTTCTCTGCAGATCCTCTCAAGCTTTGTCAGGTTGGATGGGGAGCGTCGCTGCACAGCTATTTTCAGGTCTCTCCAGAGATGTTCGATCGGGGTCAAGTCCGGGCTCTGGCTGGGCCACTCAAGGACATTCAGAGACTTGTCCCAAAGCCACTCCTGCGTTGTCTTGGCTGTGTGCTTAGGGTCATTGTACTGTTGGAAGGTGTACGTTTGCCCCAGTCTGAGATCCTGAGGGTTCTGGAGCAGGTTTTCATCAATGATCTCTCTGTACTTTGCTCCGTTCATCTTTTCCTCAATCCAGACTAGTCTCCCAGTCCCTGCCGCTGAAAAACATCACCACATTATGATGCTGCCACCACCATGCTTCACCGTAGGGATGGGGCCAGGTTTCCTCCAGACGTGACGCTTGGCATTCAGGCCAAAGAGTTCAATCTTGGTTTCATCAGACCAGACAATCTTGTTTCTCATGGTCTGAGAGTCTTTAGGTGCCTTTTGGCAAACTCCAAGCGGGCTGTCATGTGCCTTTTACTGAGGAGGGGCTTCCGTCTGGCCACTCCCATAAAGGCCTGATTGGTGGAGTGCTGCAGAGATGGTTGTCCTTCTGGAAGGTTCTCCCATCTCCACAGAGGAAATATGGAGCTCTATCAGAGTGAACATCGGGTTCTTGGTCACCTCCCTGACCAAGGCCCTTCTCCCCCAATTGCTCAATTGAAGCGGCCAGCTTCAGGAAGAGCCTTGGTGGTTCCAAACATCTTCCATTTAAGAATAATGGGGGCCATCCACTGTGTTCTTGGGGACCTTCATCGTTGTAGAAATGTTTTGGTACCCTTCCCCAGATTTGTGCCTCGACACAATCCTGTCTCAGAGCTCTACGGACAATTCCTTCAACCTCATGGCTTGGTTTTTGCTCGGGCATGTACTGTCAACTGTGGAACCTTATATATAACCTTATATAGCCTTTCCAAATCATGTCCAATCAATTCAATTTACCACAGGTGGACTTCAATAAAGTTGTAGAAACATCTCAAGGATGATCAATGGAAACAAGATGCACCTGAGCTCAATTTATTTATTTTTTATAAATTTCCACAAATTTCTTAAAACCTGTTTTCATTTTAGGATATTGAGTGTAGATTGATGAGGAAAACATATAATTTAATACATTTTAGAATAAGGCTGTAACGTATCAAAATGTGGAAAAAGTCAAAGGGTCTGAATAGTTTCCGAAGGCACTGTAGGTAAATTAGTAATCCGTTTGGATAAGGGGTTTGTAAATATGAATGACAATTGTTTTATATCTATTTTACCTTATGATCGCTGGAAACAAATGTGAAACCAGTCATGGAAACAAACAAAAAAGCATGTCAATATGACAGGTATATTCCCCTTTCCCACAGTGAAGTATGAAATGCGGTGCCGTTATACAGAATTTAAATTGAATGTCCTTATCACTTGTAGGGGTGAAATTTGGAGACCCAAGCTACAGTAGCGCCGAACCTACCAAATTATTTATGCGCTCTAGAATGTTTGAATTACCGTAAAACTTGAATTAAATGCAGTCTCAAATCGCCGCCTATCCCACATTAGGCATATACTATGATTCTATGAACAATAACATTTAATTTAAAGATAAACATGGAAGGTTAAAAAGCAAGCCTGTCTTGGGAAAGTTATGTATAGCCTCTTTAATTAAAACTTCTTCAAGATCGGTGTCCCGTCCGCGGGACGGTTGAGCTAACGTAGGCTAATGTGATTAGCATGAGGTTGTAAGAAACCAAAACATATCCCAGGACATAGACATATCTGATATGGGCAGAAAAGCCTCTTTAAGGCATATTGATAGAACTGACCTTTTTCTGAGACAGCTTATTTTGTCTATTCAGTCAATTAAAAGAGTGAATAAAAATGCGTTAAACCCTGAAGCATTTATAATGCACTAACATAATGAATAATTTGTGAAGCATCTAGCCCAAGGGTGGGCAAACTTTTTGTCTCGAGGGCCACATCGAGATTTCGAAATTCAAAGGAGAGCCGCACAGATTTATTACATGGAAACGGTGGCACCAACACTGGGAGGACTTTGGAACTATCATTCATTATTACTGTGAGTGTTACTTTTATGACTGGGAGCAATAAAGGGGCAATCTGTAGTTCAAACAATTACAAACCAGGAACCCCGCCACTGTTTTGGTTAACAGCTGAGGGATAGGGCTGTAAAAATGTAACCACTCTCAAATAGACAGATCTATGGACAGTGCTAGCAACAAACATCAAGCGCTATGATGGCCCTCTGCTGCAGAGGACAAGTTCATTAGAGTTACCAGCCTCAGAAATTGCAGCCCAAATAAATGCTTCACAGAGTTCAAGTAACAGACACATCTCAACATCAACTGTTCAGAGGAGACTGCGTGAATCAGGCCTTCATGGTCGAATTGCTGCAAAGAAACCAATACTAAAGGACACTAATAATAAGAAGAGACTTGATTGGGCCAAGAAACACGAGCAATGGACTTTAGACCTGTGGAAATCTGTCCTTTGGTCTGATGAGTCCTAATTTGAGATTTTTGGTTCAAACCGCCGTGTCTTTGTGAGACGCAGAGTAGATGAACGGATGATCTCCGCATGTGTAGGACCCACCGTGAACCATGGAGGAGGAGATGTGGGGCTGCTTTGCTGATGACACTGTCAAATATTTATTTAGAATTCAAGGCAAACTTAACCAGCATGGCTACCACAGCATTCTGCAGCAATATGCCATCCCATCTGGTTTGTGCTTAGTGGTACTATAATTTGTTTTTCAACAGGACAATGGCCCAAAACACCTCTATGCTGTGTAAGGGCTATTTGACCAAGAAGGAGAGTGATGGAGTGCTGCATCAGATGACCTGGCCTCCACAATCACTCTACCTCAACCCAATTGCGATGGTTTGGGATGAGTTGGACTGCAGAGTGAAGGAAAAGCAGCAAACAAGTGCTCAGCACTTGGAAAAGCATTCCAGGTGTAGCTGGTTGAGAGAATGCCAAGAGTGTGCAAAGCTGTCATCAAGGCAAAGGGTGGCTACTTTGAAGAATCTAAAATCTAAAATATATTTTAATTGGTTTAACACTTTTTGGTTACTACATGATTCCATATGTGTTATTTCATAGTTTTTATGTCTTCACTATTATTCTACAGTGTAGAAAATAGTAAAAATAAAGAAAAACCCTTGAATGAGTAGGTGTGTCCAAACTTTTGAATGGTACTGTATGTTACAGCACTTTGGTTTCACTAATAAATATGTTGAACTGCGGCCTCCCGAGTGGCACAGTGGTCTAAGGCACTGCATCACAGTGCTAGTTGTGCCACTAGAGATTCTGGGTTCGAGCCCATGCTCTGTCGCAGCCGGCCGCGACCGGGAGGCTCATGTGGCGGCGCACAATTGTCCCAGCGTCGTCCCGGTTAGGGAGGGTTTGGCCGGCAGGGATATCCTTGTCTCATCGTGCACTAGCTCCTGACTCCTGTGGCGGGCCCGGCGCAGTGCATGCTGACACGGTTGCCAGGTGTACGGTGTTTCCTCCGACACATTGGTGCGGCTGGCTTCCGGGTTGGATGGGCATTGTGTCAAGAAGCAGTGCGGCTTGGTTGGGTTGTGTTTCGGAGGACGCATGGCTCTTGACCTTCACCTCTCCCGAGGCCATACGGGAGTTGCAGCGATGAGACAAGACTGTAACTACTACCAATTGGATACCATGAAATTGGGGTGAAAAATACAACAACAACAAAAATATATATATATATATATTGGAACCAAAGTACTGTATCTGTTTCTGTCTTCTGTCATTTTAAAATATCTGTCATCTTCTGTCATTTTAAAATAGGATATATGGTCTACTACGGTATAGGTCAAATGTGATAGTCCGCCTATAACCAGCCTGAGTAGACCTATAACTAAATTCCTATTCTATTCAAAGTTTAGAGAAATTAATCAAATTTGAAATTAGCTATAATCAGGCTGGTTAATGCGGGTTCATGCGAAGAAAAATCCACCCGCACTCGGCCCCGCCTCACCTAAGCCAATCAAGAGGCACTTCTGCGTTGCCTCTGTGGCATACTACTAACTTTTTACTTAACAGTAGGTGCTAAATTTAATAGACGATGAGTAAACAGTACGCAGTTTAAGTATGTAATACGCTATGATGGGTATTTTACATTGCCTGTGTCTTCTTTCAGGTCTGTGTGCTTCTCTCACAATGGACTTTAAAGGTGCGTACCTGTGTTCTAGACCCTTGCCATGTGGCTTGACGGTTTTTGAAACTGCACTTGAAGAAACTTTCAAAGTTCTTGAAATCCGGATTGACTGACCTTCATGTTTTCAAGTAATGATGGACTGTCGGTTCTCTTTGCTTATTTGAGCTGTTGTTGCCATAATACGGACTGGGCCTTTTACCAAATAGAGCTATCTTCTGTATACCACTCCTACCATGTCACAACACGACTGATTGGCTCAAACACATGAAGAAGGAAAGAAATTCCACAAATTAACTTTTAACAAGGCACACCTGTTAATTGAAATGCATTACAGGTGACTAGACTACCTCATGAAGCTGATTGAGAGAATGCCAAGAGTGTGCAAAGCTGTCATCAATGGGTGGCTACTTTGAAGAATCTCAAATATAAAATCTATTTTGATTTGTTTAACACTTTTTTGGATACATTTGGATACTATGTGTTATTTCATAGTTGTGATATATTCACTATTATTCTACAATGTAGATAATAGTAAAATAAAGAAAAACCCTTGAATGAGTAGGTGTGTCCAAACTTTTGAATGGTACTGTAAGTATTCACACCCCTGAGTCAATACTTTACAGAAGTACTTTTGGCAGCAATTACAGCTGTGAGTCTTTCTGGGTAAGTCTCTTAGAGCTTTCCACACCTGGATTGTGCAACATTTGCCCATTATTCTCTTCAAAATCCTTCAAGCTCTGTCAAATGTGTTGTTGATTATTGCTAGACAACCATTTTCAGGTCTTTCCATAGATTTTCAAGTAGAATTAAGTCAAAACTGTAACTCGGCAACAACATTCACTGTCTTCTTGGTAAGCAACTCCAGTGTATATTTTGCCTTGTGTTTTAGGTTATTGTCCTGCTGAAAGGTGAATTAATCTTCCAGTGGCTGGTGGGAAGCAGACAGAAGCGGGTTTTCCTGTAGGATTTTGCCTGTGCTTACCTCCATTCCGTTTATTTTTTTATCCTGAAAAACTCCCCAGTCAATTACAAGCATACCCATAACATGATGCAGCCACCACTATGCTTGAAAATATGGAGGGTGATGGTCAGTAATGTGTCGTATTGGATTTGCCCCAAACTTATTGTAACACTTTCTATTCAGGACAAAAAGTGAATTGCTTTGCCAATTTCTTTTGCAGTATTACTTTATTTAGTGCATTGTTGCAAACAGGATGCATGTTTTGGAATATTTGGTCTTTGTGATCTTTGTGGTTGAATCGGTGTTTGAAATGTACTGCTCAACTGAGGGACCTTACAGATAATTGTATGTGTGGGGTATAGAGTTGAGGTAGTCATTGAAAAACCATGTTAAACACTATTATTGCACAATCCATGCAACTTATTATTATATGATTATGTTACTGTTTACTCCTGAATTTATTTAGGCTTGCCTAAACAAAGGGGTTGCATACGTATTCACTCAAGACATTTCAACTTTTGTTTTTTTATTAATTTGTATACATTTTTAAAAACATAAATCCTCTTTGACATTATGGGATATTGTTTTTAGGCCAGTGAATAAAAATCTTGATATAATCCATTTTAAATTCAGGCTGTAACAAAACAACATTCTTTAAAATGTATGTATAAGTGTGGGTTGGACACCAAGAGATTGTTGCTGAAGGGAGGACTTCCCAGTGAGTTGCACTGTTTTTTGTTGCAGTTCGCTTGCTGTTAGCTATCTCTGTGAAACATTTGAGCATTTAAACTTTAGATGAAAGATGAAAGTGATCAAATATATTTGCAAATGGAAGTACTAGCTGGTTTGTCAATTTAATTTTGGACATGGAATGGTGGTGCTTTTGTATTGTTCTGACTTCATGGGGACTACTGGAGTGAATGGGCCGCTTATTCTTTAACATTATTTGATGTTGTGTGTGACTGCTGTCTCCTGTCTATCAGCCGTGTCTATGTGTTTGAACAAAATGGTCTCTCCTTCAGCGCCATGGAGTGCACAGGTATTACAGTCGCTGTCCTTTCAGCACCATGAGCCTGTCACCATTGATGTGACACTGTTGTTGATGCTATTGATTGTGGTGTTGGCTACCATATGTTGTGTAAACAGTGCATTATTTTATGCTGTGGGTCATGTTGTGTCCATGCCGGTTCTGTCTCTTTGTGTGTGCCAGCCCGAAGCGTCGACAAGCCTGTCGGATTCATTCATAATGTCATCATAAATAATTGCTCCTCCTTCTCTAGAACTAGAATGGTCTGACTACAGAAGATCTAATGTTGGGCGCATTAAGATGTTATTATCTAGATAATTTTTTTAACATTTCATATTGGAAGATTTTTTTGTCCCTCTGAAGGTCCTATAATTACGGTTCGCCACTGCTAAGAAATTGTATACAATATTATAAAATGGGTTGTTCTGATCCTGGATGCTTATTGATTGATAGCAGGGAGTTATTCACCACAATCCCCAGGTAATGGCTGTTAAAAGTATAATTTAAATTATCAATGTGCCTTCACTGTCCCACAACCCAGCCAGTCAATGCATAAACTTAATCTTCCCTGGAAAATGTCAAATGTATTTCCCCATGCTACTAGGCTAGCATTTGGTTAGCAACAGTTGGGGTTTGTCCAAACCTTGCTGCTCAGATTCTCTGACCTGCGCAGCAATGTTGCAGTTTATTGTTCTGCGATCTCCATCATGCCATAGAGAATGAATATGTGTGGACGAGACTGACTGCTTCTCTGAGCCAGGCAAATTCATTTATCAGTATCCAGGAAATGGCAAATGAAAAGGCACAGTTTGCTGTGATTGTGTGTTAGCTTTAGTTGGCTAGTAACATTGTCCCCCGGCTCTAATTGCCGGCATATTGAATCTTGTAACGGTGTGGGACTGTTTGGAACTTATGGTGTGTACATTTACTGAGTGACGGGAGAGGGAGGGAGCCGGCATTAGATGGGACTTAGAAAAATTGCAAAAAAAATTGCAAAAATCAAAATCATTAACCATATTATACATTTTTTGGGATAGCAATCAGCATGTTTGGCTAGCAACTTCAGAATCTCAGAACTAACGACTGACTTTTGCCATGACTATATCATATGGTGTTAGGATGAATAAAAATATATTTACTTTCACCAATATATCCTCCAAACACCGGCTTCGAAGGCATTATCACATTTCCCAATGTTTCTTGAACTTGGGATTTCATTTGAACCTATCTTGTATTGTTATATAAAATGCTGATAAAGCTAATGAAAATGCTAATTCGTTTTGTCATGTATTCCCCCAGAATGGATCAGTGTCATTATCATTTCCAGTATCTATTCAATTATCCCCTACGCCCATATTATTATAGGTAAGTTGTCACGTTCCTGACCTGTTTTCCATTGTTTTTGTATGTGTTGAGTTGGTCAGGGCGTGAGTTGGGGTGGGCATTCTATGTTATGTGTTTCTATGTTGGGTTAAATGTGTTGCCTGATATGGTTCTCAATTAGAGGCAGGTGTTTGACGTTTCCTCTGATTGAGAACCATATTAAGGTAGGCTGTTCTCACTGTTTGTTTGTGGGTGATTGTCTTCCGTGTTTGTGTTCGTCACCACACGGGACTGTTTCGTTTGTTTAGTCTATTCCTGTTCGTGCGTTCTTCGTGTTATGTAAGTTCTCATGTTCAGGTCTGTTTAACGTCGTTTGTTGTTTTGTAGTTTGTTCAAGTGTATTTTCGTCTTCGTTATTATTATTAAAATCATTATGTATTCATCACCCGCTGCGCCTTGGTCCGCTCATTCACCACAAGACGACCGTTACATAAGTAGAAGTTACTTTGAAATGAAATACACTTTGTACAAATAATGTCAATAATGAAAAACAAATAGTGAATGCATCTCCATCGTGGAAAAAATTCTGATACGCCTTGTTCTTTATCTCCGCCAGCATTGATCTTTCTCATCATCCGCTGTGTTGTTACAATTATTGTTTCAGTTATCCCCTTGGTCCACTTTGTCATAGGTAAGTAGTAGTGAAGAAATACCATTTCGCAAAAACATTATTGCAAAAGCTACCCTTCTAAAATTCCCTTACCTCTCTATCTTTAGGTGCTGAGTGCTTCAATGACTGCCCTGTTATGTTCTTCATCCCTATCTACCTGATAGGGTTGGGATGTTTTTATGTGGTCCTGGTGTTACTGTCTATGTTTATGGCCATCAAAGACTGTCAAGGGTTCTGCTCATGGGTCATAAGGATCAGTCTGCTCATTCTGATGTTCTGTCTCTTTGCTGGTGAGCGAGATTCCCAGTCCAGACATATGTGGCACTGTTTGAACTTATTTTGAAAATGCATCCTTTCTCCCTTCCTTCAAGGAACAATCATGGCACTCCCTTACCTGGGTCTTGTATATAACAGTTTATTATATGAAAAGCTGTATGTACACGTTTATTATACACTGAACAAAAATACAGTATACAGAACAAAAATATATACGCAACATGTAAAGTGTTGGTCCCATCTTTCATGAGCTGAAATCAAAGATCCCAGAAATGTTCAATACGCACAAAAAGCTTATTTCTCTCAAATGTTGTGCACAAATTTGATAAGCTAGCTTACATTGCTAATAATAAAGTTAGCTATCTTGCTTAACATTGAAAATCGGGTACAGCTAGCTACATTATCCATATGGTTGAAAAGGTGAAAGGTCTGTGGTGAAAGGTCAGTTCTCCCAGTTTCCCATTTGTAATTACGACTTGGAGGGTCATTCATGTGAAATTTCCAATTCGGAAATCCAAACTTACAATCACTCCAACAGCATGTAAACACCCCACTAGACTCATAGAGTCTCCAAATTTGATACATAGGTTCCTCTCCTTACAAGGAAGAAATTTGTTTTAGGGATCCACCATGATCCAAGAGCTGTGAGTCCAATTTCAACTGATGGTGGTATTATGGCACCGGCTTGGACTCTGTCAATAATAATATTATAAATACAAATATATTATATTTATACATTTATTTCCCTACCACTTTATCTACTATAGGTAGTGGGGTTGTTTTCGCTGTATTTCAAACAACAAGCTACAACCCGACCCTCAGCGACGGGAGCTCCAACCAGACCATTGCCAACGAGAGCTACAACCATACCTTCTGCAGTGGGAGCAACAACCAGTCCATCACCAACCCAGAGTACTGCAACAAAACTCTATACCTGTTTGCATTCTCTACCTCTCTGATATGGATCCTTATGGTTGTTCTGTTAACGGTTGGCCTCAAGTTCTATGGATGCGTCAGAATTGAGATGATCTTTAAGAGCTTGGGGTTGTGGTTGTTAGGTCATGACCCTATTTATTTGTGTTTCGAAGATTCTAATATATGATAAGAAACAGTAGTCATACTCATATGGAAGCTATTATGAAAGGCAGCCCATAGGTGCTTTAGTTGATTGTTTTTTAAATCTTTGGATTACAATTTTGGGGGATGAGAAAACATCTTCAGAGAACTTGGAACGATTAAAAGTGGATAGAAAGTATTAATGGACCTGTATACCTTTAAATCATTTAATCTTGGAGTACTCCTTTTGTCTTTATTCGTCTTTTCAAGGCATGTCTGGTTGATTATGCCTGCTTCAAAACGATTAGAGGAAAAAGTGTTTATTTACAGTTGTGCTTTCATTCTATGTACTCTACCTTTTGATTCAAAATAAAGCCAGTTAGATAAATTGTTTGATAGTGTGTAAAGTGAATGGGTCATGCAGTTTGACATACTTTATCACAAAAAGGGACAACCAACTGAACCACCACTTTCAATCTATGCGCTTGATATCTGACCAACAGATCACTGACCATTTCGAATCCCACCGTACCTTCTCCGCTGTGCAATCCAGTTTCCGAGCTGGTCACGGGTGCACCTCAGCCACGCTCAAGGTACGAAACGATATCATAACCGCCATCGATAAAAGACAGTACTGTGCAGCCGTCTTCATCGACCTGGCCAAGGCTTTCGACTCTGTCAATCACCGTATTCTTATCGGCAGACTCAACTGCCTTGGTTTCTCAAATGACTGCCTCCCCTGGTTCACCAACTACTTCTCAGACAGAGTTCAGTGTGTCAAATCGGAGGACCTGTTGTCCGGACCTCTGGCAGTCTCTATGGGGGTGCCACAGGGTTCAATTCTCGGGCCGACTCTTTTCTCTGTATATATCAACGATGTCGCTCTTGCTGCGGGTGATTCCCTCATCCACCTCTATGCAGACGACACCATTCTCTATCTGGCCCTTCTTTGGACACTGTGTTAACAAACCTCCAAACGAGCTTCAATGCCATACAACACTCCTTCAGTGGCCTCCAACTGCTCCTAAACGCTAGTAAAACTAAATGCATGCTTTTGAACCGTTCGCTGCCCGCGCCCGCCCGACTAGCATCACTACTCTGGACGGTTCTGACTTAGAATATGTGGACAACTACAAATACCTAGGTGTCTGGCTGGACTGTAAACTCTCCTTCCAGACTCATATTAAACATCTCCAATCCAAAATAAAATCTAAAATCGGCTTCTTAGTTCGCAACAAAGCCTCCTTTTCTCACGCCAAACATACCCTCGTACAACTGACTATCCTACCGATCCTCGACTTCGGCGATGTCATTTACAAAATAGCCTCCAACACTCTACTCAGCAAACTGGATGCAGTCTATCACAGTGCCATGCGTTTTGTCACCAAAGCCCCATATACCATCCACCACTGCAACCTGTATGCTCTAGTCGGCTGGCCCTCGCTACATATTTGTCGCCAGGTCATCTATAAATCTATGCTAGGTAAAGCTCTGCCTTCTCAGCTCACTGGTCATGATAACAACACCCACCCGTAGCACGCACTCCAGCAGGTATTATATCTCACTGGTCATCCCCAAAGCCAACACCTGCTTTGGCCGCCTTTCTTTCCAGTTCTCTGCTGCCAATGACTTTGCTGAAGCTGGAGACTTATATTTCCCTCATTAATTTTAAACATCAGATATCTGAGCAGCTAACTGATCGCTGCAGCTGTACAGACTCCTTGTTGTCCCCAGTCCACCTGGCCATGCTGCTGCTCCAGTTTCAACTGTTCTGCCTGCGGCTATGGAACCCTGACCTGTTCACTATGATTACTATTATTTGACCATGCTGGTCATTTATGAACATTTGAACATCTTGGCCATGTTCTGTTATAATCTCCACCCGGCACAGCCAGAAGAGGACTGGCCACCCCTCATAGCCTGGTTCCTCTCTAGGTTTCTTCCTAGGGAGTTTTTCCTAGCCACCCTGCTTCTACACCTGCATTGCTTGCTGTTTGGGGTTTTAGGCTGGGTTTCTGTACAGCACTTTGATATATCAGCTGATGTAAGAAGGGCTATATAAATAAATTTGATTTGATTTACATAGCCCATCTGTAAATAGCCCATCCAATCTACCGACCGCATCCCCATATTGTTTTTATTTACTTTTCTGCTCTTTTGCACACCAGTATTTCTACTTGCACATCATCATCTGCACATCTATCACTCCAGCGTTAATTTGCTAAATTGTAATTACCTCGCTACTAAGGCCTATTTATTGCCTTACCTCCTCACGCCATTTGCACACACTGTATATAGACTTTCTTTTTTTCTATTGTGTTATTGACTGTACGCTTGTTTATTCCATGTGTAACTCTGTGTTATTGTTTGTGTGGCACTTATTTACTTTATCTTGGCCAGGTCGCAGTTGTAAATGAGAACTTGTTCTCAACTGGCCTACCTGGTTAAATAAAGGTGAAATAAATCAAATAAATCAAATATCTGTCGGCCATATTTGTGCCCCAGAATAATACAAACAAGTTTGGTTTTCCTTTTCTCCTCCTGCAGCCTACACCTGCATCCAATTTGACTGGACATGAGTAGAGAGGGAGAGGGAAGGAGTCTTGGTTAACATATTTAATCCCAATGTAATTTAGGAGGGTGAAAGCTGCATGTCAGCAGTAACAAAAGAGGGTTTTGTGGTCGCTTGAAAGGTTTTCATGACAGCTGGGTTACAGTTACTCTTTTTTTTTGGTTATCATCTGACAAGCCGCGCTGATGAGGTGGACAGACGGCACATAGCTGAAATAGTTCCTCCTCTGAAGATGATTGTTCGATAACACAGAAAAATGCTATAGTTTTTCACCCAAACACATTCAACTACTGTATTATAATATATTACATGTTTGACTCCACTCACTATAACATTTTAGTTTTTGCCTGCTGCAGTTATAGCAAAATATACTGTACATGGCTTACAGTAACAGTACAAGGGGTAAGTCGAAGTGAAGCTTGTCATTTGTGTTCCGACTGTGTTCCCTGCATCTCCTCTCATATTTCAACGAAACGGTCCCCGCCGCAGCCAAGGAATGCATCTCATGCCATAAATCTGGGCCTTGATAGGAACTTGGCTGCCCGACAGCAGTGCAGCACAGCTATGTGATGTACACTGTATGGTAAAGATGTTTTAAGGTGAACATTACCACCGTGAACGAGGATGTACTGTACAGAGGTATAAGGACAAGGTCTCCTACAAAGAAGGAATTGGGGGAAATGGCAGAACAAAGAAAACCAACCTGTCTCACCTCCTCCTGGGGATCCTGCTGTTGACATTCCTTCACTAGAAAATCACTATGATCAAATGAAGAATAGGCCTACATGTCTCTACTGTGGTCGGACTTTGTCATTTGGCACATGCTGTACAGCTATGCTCCAATCCCATTATAGCAGACAGGCAGTATCTTCTGTCGTCTCCTGAGTTAAAGCGCCCCCTGTTGTCTGAATGCACGATGGTGTGACAGTTTGAGAGAGACCGTGTGTTTGTGTGGTGTTCGGCACGGTTCTTCAGAGAGGAGGGAGTTAATGAAAAAGCCAGCCGGTACTCTGTGCCAGGTTTGTTTGTCATATCTCTCTTGTCTGTGCCTTATGCAAATAGGCAGGGGGCTGCGCAAGACGATCCATGGGAAACTGGTGGAGCTAATCCACCATGTTGAAGAGTCTAGGAGAGGAGGACTTTTCAATACAACCCCCCCATTTAACCCCCTCCTGACACACACAAGCACACACAAACACGCACAGCCGAACACCTGTTTCTATTCCACACATCAATATGTGTGTAAATCCCACGGTCTGAAGAACATTCAAACCTATATGTCCCACACTAATTGGCCTCAGTGTGTTGATTGTGGATGTCATACCACAAAGAAAAACATTTGATTAGGAAATGGAAGACAATTTGTATGGGAATTGTCAGTGGGTTTTTTTAAATAATGAAGCTATGATTGGTTTTATTGATTAAAAAAATACTTACAGTGCCTAGTTAATTAAGTATACACACCCCTCGCTCCGTCTATACATTTTGTTGCTGTAAACTGTTATCTATATTATTTGTTGCCTACAGATCTACACAACCCCTCAACATTTTCAAAGTAAAATAAAATGATTAAGCATTTTCCAATAAGAAGATGTAACAAGAAGATGTAAAAAACAAGATGTCTTGATTGTGTTTGTCTTCACACCCCAGAGTTAATACTTGGTGAGAGCACCTTTGGCAGCCATTACAGCTGTGAATACTTTTTAATAAGATTCAACCTACTTTTTATAACTTAGGGAAACATATATCCATTATTTTAGTCAAAATTGTTCAAGCGCTAACTTCGGTTGGGAATCATTGATGGACAGCAATTTTCAAACCGTGTCTCTGATTTTCAAGCAGATTTAAGTCAGGACTGAGAATGGACAGGAACACTCAACATCTCTTGGAAAGCCATTCTTGTGAAAAATACAACTCTATCCCAAATTTTTACTTGGGCTTTGCTCTTTTCATATTTCTTTTGATCCTGACAAACTCCCCATCCCTGCTGTTGACAAGCATACCCATAACATGATGCTGCCACCTCAATACTTGACAATAGAGAGGGTTTCACTCTGTTTTGGATTGGATTGGATTTGACCAAAACCTGTAGTTTTTCATTTAGGCCAAAATGTTTATTTATTTGCTGTCTTGTCTTGCAGTATTACTTAACGGCCTTGTTGTAAACAGAATGGATGATTTGGAGTGGATTGTTTAACACCGGCTTCCATCTTTTCACTTTGTCACACAGGCCAGTAATGTGGAGTGAATGCAATGTTGTTGATCCTCTGTATTTTCAAGTATTGTGGTGGCAGCATCATGTTATGGGTATGCTTGTCAACAGCAGGAGAAAAAGGAGAAAAGCCCTGGTAAAAAGGAAAACCCGCCGTGGTTTTCGGAAAACCTAACCATGGGAAAAGTTGAGGTGTCCCTGAATGATCCAGTCTTAGTCCTGACTTGAAAATCCGAGACAAGGTTTGAATATTGCTGTCCATCAATGATTCCTAAACGAATTTACTGAGCTTGAGCAATTTTGTCAAAAGCAATGGACATATGTTGCCCTAAGAGTTGTGCAAGGTTGGTAGAATCTTAATCAAAATTATTCACAGTTGTAATGAAAAAAACATATACATATTTGAGGTTGTGTAGATCAGTAGAAACAGTGTGTACACTTTCACTAGCAACCTTACCTTTCTGTTTAGATATTTATGCAGAATAATGTCCTGATGTGTAGCGTCTCATTTTCAAGAAGATCATGATACAAGTAGTTACATCTCAAACAGTATGTAAGAGTAGTGATGAAACAATACATCCGTGAGGCAAGGTTAGTAAAAACAGAGAAAGTATGATCAAAATGAACTGTAAACATATTATTTTACATTTCTCTGTTTGACTGCACCCAGGGTTTAGTTCCTGTAGGTACTCACATGTCTGTGTTAGAGAACTGGTTGTTCCTGTCTTGCTGAAGTAACTCCGTCCTCCCCTCCTTCCCTCTCTCTCTCTCTTTACACTGCAGTAGTTTACTGAGAGCGCTCAGGGAAGAGCTTCATGTTTCACGAGGCTCCACAAAGGTCCACCCCGGAAGAAAAAAGGCCAAAAACAAAGGCAATCATGAAATCCCCTTTACTTGAGGCCCGAGAAACCTAATAAGAGCGAATCGCCATCTATTTAGTTTCTTCAAATCACTGACAGCAGGCTTTGATAAAAAAGAATGGAAAATATGTAGGATACGAGAACCACCAAAACCCTTCAGACTGTAGCTCCTCTATTGAAGCCAGATGTTGACTTTAACTGGGCAATTTTGATAAATGGCATAATGATTACTATTATACATCGGGGTAATTTTCTATCAGTCCGGCACAATGTTGTTCTTCTTTTATAGACCAAATGAGTGCTCAAGGCCAGGTGCTAGTTTCACCTTGATCAGAACCATGGCATGTGTGTCTCCACAGCGTCCTGTCCTAGAGGAAATGCGGCGGCAGCCATTTTTGTTTTTGCAGTGGCTTATCTTGTGGGCACAACGATGGGGGTTTTGATGGCAGATGATATTGTAGAGCATAGCAATGGTGTTTCGGTTGGCTTTAATAGGAGTTAATTGGAGTATTTTCCTGCGTTGTGCCTTATGCAATGTCCAGAATCCCATTAGGTCTGTGTGAAGGGCTAAGGAGTTCAATGTTTCATAGTCATGACCAGTGTTGGGGGAAATGCGTTACAATAATAATATTACTTTTTGCTGTAACAAATAATATAACAGAATACTGTTTCAGTTTGAGTAATAATATTACAGTTACTGATCAAAGATAGGTTGTACTGTAGTTACTTTGTTACTTTTGTTATCATTCCCTTCCTATTACAGTTATTGATCCAAATACATATTTGTGATGATTATTATTCCCTGTTGGTGCAATATTTAAAACGCCCCCGCCCCAGATTCTAATTGTTTTCGTCCTAGGTCTGACGTCCTCTCGCCAAGTGCCGGTTTACGCACGCATTACTCTGCTTTAGTAAGGGAGATAAAAAATGGTGTCTGAAACATTTTCTCCGCTTGGAAGTACTCCCATTGCTTTGATTTGTTAAGAAGACAAATTGAACATAACTGTTAAACTACAACGGTGCCCAGGTGAGAAACACCTCTCCACTGCTAGAAACACAACTTCCAATCTCTTGAAGCACCTGCAAAAGTAACACGCCAAGACAAAACTCGTAGCGAAAGACCCCTGATCACTGCTGCTGAAGATAACTGTAGGCCTACCTCATCCAAACAACCAAGGCTGTAACCCAGGGAAAGCTGAACAAGCTTGTAGCTGGGTGTGTAGTATATTTTGTGTCTGTCATTATTAGGTTACTTGTGTTGGTGTATAGGCCTACATAACATTGACATTGTTCTACTGAGTGAGGACGCGCAACATTTTGGGTGTAATGTAAAAGTAATATAACGATTAGTGTAACTAATTACTTTTCCCAGTCAAGTAAGCCAAGTAATTTGTTATTGTTGAAAGAAATAACAAGTAATAGGTAATATTACTTTTTTTGAGTAACGACTGGTCGTGTCATAGTGACCCACATGGGGAAATACATCCCTAGCTCCTCTGTCTGCAGTCAGCTCCCAACTCAACATATATCAGAATATTCCAAGTTAAAAGGCCCATGTGTAGACAAAGTTAAACAATTAGCTTGAAATATAACCATACAACTTCTCCATGCCAATCTTCCCCCTTTCCTTGCTCTCAACCTGTTTCATAAAATAAAAATGCCTGCAACCCTTTTGAATGCAGTGATGAAGTCAGTTGAGGCTCTAGGCATGTTATCTCATTCATTGTGATTGATGTCTCAACCACAGAACAGTTATTACGCTTTGAGTTTTGTCATTTAGCAAAGTGAGTGTCTCCAATTGTTGACTTAAAACAAAGTAACTATTTCAAAAGAAAAATGTACAGTTATATGGAAGTATGTAGTCCTGAGATGTTTAACTGACACAGAGAAGACATAATACAACAGCCATTTTTGTAGCATAGCTCATTTTATTGTTTAAACAGTTTTGCATAGGAAATATATCCACTTCCAGTAATTGACTGCAGTAAAAACAGCTGCTAGCAGTATAGGCTGGATATTACAGTAACAATCACAAAAAATGTTGAGCCTTATTTACATTGATTTTAATCTTGTGGCAATTTTAGCCCCTGCACCAAATGTAACCATCTCAAAGGCATTGCCTACTGCTTTAATGTTCTAAAATCAATAAAAAAAGAAGGGATATCAAGGCCTTCGCTATACAGTTCACAATGGATACCTGTGGTTCCTAAACTGTAAAATAACAAGATATAAACAAAAAGATTTCAAAAATTCTCTAAAACGTACATTCAATACATACATAGACCTTTTGCACACACCTGCAGTGTTACTACAATTCACTACTGGAGACTGTTACATTATTTCGTTGGTGTTGTTGCTGTTGTTGTGTTTTTTAATTCACCTTGAAGTGATTCGCCATCGTAATAATGTGTGCGCAGCGGGAGTAAAAGTGCCACAAGACCCATAAGAAGTCAACCCTGCGGAGAAGTTGGCAAGCATTCGTTTCTAAATGACATTAGTTTACATAATGTAGCAATTGACAATCCAAATAAATACACTGTCCAAATGACGTGTACACATAGTTTTTTCCCCTCAAAGAGCAAGCATGAGGCGTGCGCACCCAGTTGACCAAGACCTTCAAATGAATGAAGCACAAAAAAATGAAGCTCAAACCAAAACAACAAACAAAAACCAAAGATTTGGGAGAACACGCCAAGGCGCCCCACACATACCGCTTCATTTTAAGTTGTTGAACTTTTTCAGATTTCAGATTTATTAACAATGGACACTCCACTGACACGGTGAGCTTGAACAGGCACTGAATTAATAATATATTTTGTTTGGTGATTAATAATACATAAAATGCTGGTTTTTATGTTTCCTGCTTACAACAACAACCTGATGTTAATAATCAATACATGGAACACGTCTATTGCTTGCGTAAAAACACACCTCCTGAAAGCGTTTTCGGCCATCCATCTGTCCTCTTAGTCCCTAGAGCACAAAACCTTCAGTAACTAGAACTACACAGATATTGCATGATTGCCACTGGTCCTCCTTGCATAAGGTACTAACTGAACGGTTGACCATGGATAGCTTTCAACAATCATAACTGAATATTGAATAATACTCATCTACCAAGCCTTTCTTATCCGTAGGCCTACATGTCATTCTGTGAAAACGGTTTCACCTGTGTACATACTGTCCAGAGATGATCAAATTAAAGTAGCCCTTTGAAAATAAATATTACCTTAAAAAATGTGCGCAACTAAAAAAACTGCCAATACCTGTATTTCTATGAAAGATATACCATGAGTGAAACACTGATATAAAAGGTCTGGAGAATCTAAGGGCAATTTCTATACGAGTACTTGAAGGGCTTGAATCAAATGTAGGTTAAATTATAGAAAGTGCAAAAATGTGTGATGCCTAGGGGCCACAAGGGACTTACATCAACCAATCCTCACAGCGGAACTACTTGCTTGATGTTGCATACACATGCCTGTTCCAAAACCCTAATAGACATATCAAAACATTGTCAAATGCTAGCGCCAAACTTCTCACGGATTGTTGCATCATCCTGTAATTACGATTTTTCTGAATGAAACGCTATACGGCACATTTCTAAAGGAGGACTTACGTACGATTGACACAACACACTTTAGCACAGTAGAACAACCTATGATGTCACTTAAGACGTTACCCTGGTATTCACTGGTGGTAGGCTCAAATCAGGTGACTTTATTGTAAAGTGACATGAATAGATATCCCCTACCGTTAAACATAGAACCCCAATCAAACCTCTATTTATCTCGCTCTCCGACATGGATTCAAAACCACATAATCACATCACACTCTGTACTATGGCCACACTAACAAAAACAAGAATTTAAAATATTACTGAAATGTTTCCAAAATGGAAAGTTTATAAGCACTAAACACAATTTAAAAAAACATATATTTTTTTTTACATTTTAGGGTTCTGTATAGGATACTTCCCCTAAATACAGGAATATGGAAAATTGATAAAATACTTTTATTTTCGATTATTTGGGGAAAGCTGGAGAGTTGTAACTCAAGTCCTGCCTCCGCAACCAATTTATTGTTTTTTCTTTTTTTCATAAAATGGAATTGACTAATATTCCCCAAGATGTTTGAAAACATTTACAAACAAGGGCGTCAAAGAAAAATCTTGAAAAAGACTACAGTGTACAAACTCCTGCCTATAAGGCAGGCTTCTCAATAGAAATACCCTCATCTTCGCTCGTTGTGTAGTTTCATCCTCTCTATCCCTCATACATTCTCTCTTACAAGCACATACACGCATACTCACACATTCTCAAAACACACATTACTCACAAACTGACCCCAAAGGACTACTGCTATCGACGCCACCACAGTATTCACCTTTATATACACACAGTCTTCTACCCAAAATATCAACACCGCATCTGACACGTTTCTATCAGGGAAAATGCCCTTCAGTGGGGTCTCCAATGGCCAGAGGCTGCAAAGCACTTACGTTTTCACACAAAAAAGGCAGAACAGTGCACATGGAACGGGGTGGCTTTTGTTTTTGTAATGTTTTTTTCTTCACAATATCAGAATAAGTATCTTGGTGAAGGAGGAGAGAATAAGCTTGACTTGAGTTTAATGCGTTTTATATGCTTTCTGGCCTCTCAAAAAGTGTTGGGTATATAATACAGTACCTTTCTTCGAATTAAGCAGGTAAGAACTTTCACAATTGTTGGGATGGAGCGCAACAGGTAACAAAACATCATTGTGGATAGTGTCTATTTGAGTTATAAAAGTAGTTTCTCATATTACAAAGTGGGAGAGTTATCATTGGAATTCTTAATGCCCCGTAACGCCTGAGATTTTGTTTTTGTTTCTTATATGTACGACTTTTTATCTTTTATTATTATTTATTATATTATTTATTATGTACGAGTTATATATTTGACACAACACACTTGGGGAAGACGATTAACCAATGCCCATGTGCTATGCAAGGGCTCCATTTTTGTTCTTATTCTTCTGGCCCTACAGAGTACAAGGAAAATAGTAGATATCCTTCCTCTGTAGTCCATAGCTTATTACATGATAAAATACAAGGCTCCCTATAGCGATAAAATAACTCCCCCGAATGGGTAGAGTTATCCCTGGGATTTATACAGATCGAGTGCATAAATTTGACTACTTCCAAATACTTTCTTGAGACTGATTTGACCGGTCTCACAAGCATTTGTCGGTTTGTTGATTGTAGCGCATGTGTAACAGGTAACTTTATATATAGTTTAAGGCATCTACTTGGGAATTGCACACAGCGACTGATAGAATGGCACCGATGATTGTTAAGGGTTAATGCTAATATAGCTTCCTGCATACAAGTAGTATGAGCAAAGTGTTGGCTTTTCACAAGTACGCAGTATGATTTCAGTTTGAAATTGCGGGTCTGATTAAGGTGAATGTGAACATTTTTTTTTTGTTGAAATGATTGTCACACTCAAGTCAAGCCGTCTCTCCTGTGAAAATGAGCTTAGTCAATGTCACATGCTAGCACCCCAGATGGGAAGTTGAAAGAAAAGAGTAGATTTTGTCACAGTAGACAGATCAGTGACTTTGCAGCCATACGAGACCAACGGGTGCATTCTTTATAGGCAAACTGTAAGGTTAGAAAAAAGACCCCCTCCCTCCCCCACCAAGAATTCAAAACACACTGAAACATGTCTCTCCATCTCTCAGTACACTAAAAAAGACCTTGTCATACACTGCATAGAAAGCAGTCCCCGCTTTGGTCAATTAAAAAAGGAAAACAACAACAACAACAACAACAACAACAACAACAACAACAAAAACAACGATATCAACAAAATAAATGCATTACAATAGTCTCCAAACTAGCCTCTAATAGTTGCCGTATCTATAAGCACTACCTACATAGGCAAAAGTTGGTATTGCATAATTTTCATACATCTGAATTCCTCCCTCCTCGATAGTAACTGGAAGATGAAAAACAAAAACGAAATGACAAAAACGATAACAACAAAAATTAAAGGTTATTAAAAAACCACCGAAAATACTGAAAAAGAATGATGGTTGATTATAAACTTTAAAACGGCGACGATACACAGCCTTGATATGCAATGTAACTGTGAGATAAAGTAGTAAATGAAAGTTACAAATCAACAATGTCACAATTTTCATTCAGAGTACAAAACAATTATCTTATCATAAAAATGTTAATTTCTTTTCTATAATGGTAATAAATGCAGCAAAAAACAAGTGTAGTGATGTCTCTATATTCAAAAGGCAAGGCACGTAATGTGGACTAGTATGTCATCGTGCAAATTAAGAGTATTGGAGAGATTTGTCATAGAAATATATCTGGACTTGGAGAGAGGCCAAGGCAATAGACCTGCCGTGCACAATTCTAGATTTCAGGGACTGCCACCACTGTATCTGGGATGTGAGTGTTCAAGAAGCAAAATGTGCAAACCTCTGCAACCTTGAAGGTTCAGGGTTGCACAAAAGTGTAGATTTTTTGACATACACATACCTTTTCGTGAATGACTTTAACAGCCTGCATTCTTCTTTTTTTCCCCCTCGTCAAGTCATATTATAAACACAAGCTTCATAAGCTGATGGCCAAATGCATATGTTCTTGATTTCAGATGCCATTTTATACACTACGTGTGTTTCAAAAAAAAAAAAAAAATGTAAGTATTTTTTTTCTCACAATAAATAAAAAGCTCCCCATGAGACTGAGTAGGGCTTAATAGAAGTGCTGTCTTGTTCAGTTCTGCACAGGTAGCTTAATGCACACCTTCAAACACATCTCTGCATTTCAGGCTTAGTATTCTTTTCTTTCCATATTTAGATACACGGAAATGCGACTGAAATCAAATCAAATGTTTGTTTTTTTAAAAACCTTTTTACGTTTACGTATTTAAAACAACAAAGTTTCATATTTACCCTCCTTCCTTTAGAGTCTTAGGGCTGACAGACATAGCTTCCCTTCAAAAATTCAATTGCACTTGCCTCTTTCGAGATTTTTAGATCATTTTTTGTCTTTTTTTATCCTTTTCTAAAGGAGATACGAATTCTTAAAAAACGGGTCAAATCTCTAACCTAAAAATATAGTGTTTTTCTCTTCTTTTTTTACCATAGTAAGAGTTCACAACTCTAAGGAGTATAACTAACTTTTAAGTGGATAGCAGTACAGAATCAACAGGATAACGAGTTTCAGACAAAATAAAAATTGTATCACAGTAAACTGAAATCAAAGAAGAAAAACAAAACACTGAATTCACAATTTGTTCCTATGGTTACATAGTCAATAGTTTGACATGGGAGCCTCTTCTGCAGAAGGGGTAAAGGTCAGAGTTGAATAACTTACAGTCGGGTAATCTACTACCAGCCAGCCTTTGTGTGTTTCAGATCACTTCCCTTGTTTGTAAACCAAGGTTAAAAACTCCCAACAACAGAATGAAGAAGAAGAAGACCACCATCAGACTAAGAGTTGTCATGCTAAATATTAAGGCATCTAAATGTTTTTGTACAGAATACGTCACAGCATTTTGAATGGAAAGGCTCTTCTCACACAATGACTGACTGGCATGGCATAGGATTAGCTAGAGCGGACCGAATCAGATTCGCTCCAAACCAACTCCAAACCAACTCCAAACCAACATTGGCCAAGTCTTCTTGGCCAATGTCCCGATGGGAGGAGGGGTGTGGGGAGGAAAGGGTGGAGGGGAGGGGGGACAAAGGACAAACACAATTGTTTTAAGTGCTGCTTGCTGATTATTTCCCCCGTTGCCGACACTTCTTGCGCCCCCCCCCCCCCCCCCCCCTCCGGGTCTTCAGTTCTCTGCCTCTGTGTGGAGGAGGGGGGGCTCACCAATGATGTTTATGCTGTAGTTCTGGTGGACATTTGTTGGCAGAATCGGAGTCCCGTTCGTGACTTGGAATGGAACTAAGCTCGCCCAGGTACCAGGACTGTGGAAACACAACAGAGAGAGAAGGAGAGAACAGAAGCGGGTTTTGAGTCACCTGCATTGAGCATCGGAAGCTTTTGAAAGCATAAGTAGAGATAAGACAACAGCACCAATCAGATGCTCTACACGCACAATGATGAAATGCTCTGCAGCAAGTCATTACATTTATACTGTCACACATCACTATTAAATGAACAGTTACACTTTAGAGGTGTAGTCAGCTGAGGGGGAAAAAAAGACAAGGGTTTATTCATAATGTTAAAAACCACATTCAACTACCCAATTATTTTGTTAGGCAGAACACAATTCTGAGTAATTAGCATTATGTGTTGTTAACATCCGTCATTATTATGCACCGCCAATCGCATTTCTACGAATCAGATTCTATGGCAATGTTTAATGAATATCCCCTAAAACTATTTCAACAAAATGTTCATGCAGACCATTTGACAACAGCATGTCCCAAGTCCACTATAGACTCATCCCTCTTACCCAATCACTTCCCACCGGGCACAGACATCAATTCAACGTCGATTCCACGTTGGTTCAATGTAATTCCCTTGAAATGACGTGGAAAAAACGTTGATTCAGCCAGTGTGTGCCCAGTCCGTTTGCTTTACCCAGGAAGAATGATGGAAAGGCCTTATGTCTAGTCTAATCAGTCTATGGTTCGAGGGGGACACAGTCAAACAAAGCGCTTCCGGTGTTTTCCACCGATTCCTCTGAGGAGGATGTCAAGCGAGGATCACACCTAATTCCATATCGACAGACCCTCTCCATGTTGATCAATGGTGCTACAGAAGGGGGTTGGGGTCTTTACAAATCCGCCCCATCCCTATTCAACGCACGCTAAAGCAACACAACACAGCGATTGTTCGCAGGAGGCGCAAACTGAAAACGCGGTCTGCCTGCGAAACAAACAATGTGTTGTTCTCAAGGGGCTCAATGATACGTACATGTTGAATAATTAATCAATTACCCCCACTACCCACTACATCTGAAATACCTGTCTCGCACAATTGCTACATTATAGGCCAACACTATATACAGAGCCTGGTATACAGACACTAGACAGGAGGAGGATATAGCGTTTGGGGTGCAAAGAATGAGGGATATGTTTGAAAGGTTATGTAGGTTAACCAAGTCCCTCCACTGTTTCCATGCAGGTGTAAGCCTTCCTCGATAAAGAGAGAGAAAAAGAAGTTGATTATTGTTGTCAGTGGGATAGGAAGACGAGCTAACGGGGGAAGAGGAGAGGAGTGGGGACCGGATATGTTGAAACACAGACTTAATTCCCCCCCCGAGGCTGTCCCATCTGACACGACTGTCTGTCTGTGTCCATGAATGGTGTCTAATGATCTGGTCTGCATTTCATACAAAACACTTCTCCTAGTGGCTCAGCCTCAACTAAAATCAACGGGAACCACATGTTCAATACCTGTTTCTAAGGGGATCAGACTCCTTAGAAAATAAAACAAGAAAGGAAAAAAGAGAGAAGGAGAGGAGGGAAGGAGAGAGAAAGACTAAGAATTAAAGAAAGAAAGAGAGCGAGAGAAACAGAAAATTTGACAACTACATTTTTAAGTGGAAAATATTGGAAGCCAGATCCAGTCCTATAAAGGGTTAAAACACCAGAGATGATTTACACAGGCTATTTGGGCAGGGCTTTTTTCTCCTCCTTACTCCCTTCTCTTTGGACCCCTTCCCTTCATCATTCTCACTCTTAATTTCTCTCCCTCTCTCTCTTTGCCTCTAACTCTCGCTCTCTCGCTCTCTTTGCCTCTAACTCTTGCTCTCTCACTCTCTTTGCCTCTAACTCTTGCTCTCTCACTCTCTTTGCCTCTAACTCTCGCTCTCTCACTCTCTTTGCCTCTAACTCTCGCTCTCTTTGCCTCTAACTCTCGCTCTCTTTGCCTCTAACTCTTGCTCTCTCACTCTCTTTGCCTCTAACTCTCTCTCTCTCACTCTCTTTGCCTCCAACTCTCGCTCTCTCTCTCTCTCGCTCTCTCGCTCTCTTTGCCTCCAACTCTCTCTCGCTCTCTTTGCCTCCAACTCTCGCTCGCTCTCTCACTCTCTTTGCCTCTAACTCTCACTCTCTTTGCCTCTAACTCTCGCTCTCTTTGCCTCCAACTCTCGCTCTCTCTCACGCGCTCTTTGCCTCCAACTCTCGCTCTCTCTCACGCTCTCTTTGCCTCCAACTCTCGCTCTCTCTCGCTCTCTTTGCCTCCAACTCTCGCTCTCTCTCTCTCTTTGCCTCCAACTCTCGCTCTCTCTCTCTCGCTGTCTTTGCCTCCAATTCTCGCTCTCTCTCGCTCTCTTTGCCTCCAACTCTCGCTCTCTCACTCTCTTTGCCTCCAACTCTCTCTCTCTCTCTCTCTCGCTCTCTTTGCCTCCAACTCTCGCTCTCTCTCTCACTCTCTTTGCCTCCAACTCTCTCTCTCTCTCTCTCGCTCTCTTTGCCTCCAACTCTCTCTCTCTCTCTCTCGCTCTCTTTGCCTCCAACTCTCGCTCTCTCTCTCTCGCTCTCATTGCCTCCAACTCTCGCTCTCTCTCTCTCGCTCTCTTTGCCTCCAACTCTCGCTCTCTCTCTCTCGCTCTCATTGCCTCCAACTCTCGCTCTCTCTCTCGCTCTCTTTGCCTCCAACTCTCACTCTCTTTGCCTCTAACTCTCGCTCTCTTTGCCTCCAACTCTCGCTCTCTTTGCCTCCAACTCTCGCTCTCTTTGCCTCCAACTCTCGCTCTCTTTGCCTCCAACTCTCGCTCTCTTTGCCTCCAACTCTCGCTCTCTTTGCCTCCAACTCTCGCTCTCTTTGCCTCCAACTCTCGCTCTCTCTCTTTGCCTCCAACTCTCGCTCTCTCTCTTTGCCTCCAACTCTCGCTCTCTCTCTTTGCCTCCAACTCTCGCTCTCTCTCTTTGCCTCCAACTCTCGCTCTCTCTCTTTGCCTCCAACTCTCGCTCTCTCTCTTTGCCTCCAACTCTCTTTGCCTCCAACTCTCTTTGCCTCCAACTCTCTTTGCCTCCAACTCTCTTTGCCTCCAACTCTCTTTGCCTCCAACTCTCTTTGCCTCCAACTCTCGCTCTCTCTCTCTCTCTTTGTCTCCAACTCTCGCTCTCTCTCTCTCTCTCTTTGCCTCCAACTCTCGCTCGCTCTCTCTCTTTGCCTCCAACTCTCTCTCTCTTTGCCTCCAACTCTCTCTCTCTTTGCCTCCAACTCTCTCTCTCTTTGCCTCCAACTCTCTCTCTCTTTGCCTCCAACTCTCTTTGCCTCCAACTCTCTTTGCCTCCAACTCTCTTTGTCTCCAACTCTCGCTCTCTCTCTCTCTTTGCCTCCAACTCTCTCTCTCTTTGCCTCCAACTCTCACTCTCTTTGCCTCCAACTCTCACTCTCTTTGCCTCCAACTCTCACTCTCTTTGCCTCCAACTCTCTTTGCCTCCAACTCTCTTTGCCTCCAACTCTCTTTGCCTCCAACTCTCGCTCTCTTTGCCTCCAACTCTCGCTCTCTCTCTCTCTCTCTTTGTCTCCAACTCTCGCTCTCACTCTCTCTCTTTGCCTCCAACTCTCGCTCTCTCTCTTTGCCTCTAACTCTCGCTCTCTCTCTTTGCCTCTAACTCTCGCTCTCTCTCTTTGCCTCTAACTCTCACTCTCTCTCTCTCTCTCTTTAACTCTCTCGTTGCCTCTAACTCTCCCTCTCTTTGTCTCTATCTTTGCCTCTAACTCTCTCTCTTTGCCACTAACTCGCTCTCTTTGCCACTAACTCGCTCTCTTTGCCACTAACTCGCTCTCTTTGCCACTAACTCACTCTCTTTGCCTCTAACTCACTCTCTTTGCCTCTAACTCACTCTCTTTGCCACTAACTCACTCTCTTTGCCACTAACTCGCTCTCTTTGCCACTAACTCGCTCTCTTTGCCTCTAACACACTCTCTTTGCCTCTAACTCACTCTCTTTGCCTCTAACTCACTCTCTTTGCCTCTAACTCACTCTCTTTGCCTCTAACTCGCTCTCTTTGCCTCTAACTCACTCTCTTTGCCACTAACTCACTCTCTTTGCCACTAACTCACTCTCTTTGCCTCTAACTCACTCTCTTTGCCTCTAACTCACTCGCTTTACCTCTAACTCACTCGCTTTGCCTCTAACTCACTCGCTTTGCCTCTAACTCGCTTTGCCTCTAACTCGCTTTGCCTCTAACTCTCTTTGCCTCTAACTCTCTTTGCCTCTAACTCTCTTTGCCTCTAACTCTCTCTCTCTCTCTTTGCCTCTAACTCTCTCTCTCTCTCTCTCTTTGCCGCTAACTCTCTCACTCTCTCTCTTTGCCTCTAACTCTCTCTCTCTCTCTCTCTTTGCCGCTAACTCTCTCACTCTCTCTCTTTGCCTCTAACTCACTCTCTTTGCCACTAACTCACTCTCTTTGCCTCTAACTCACTCTCTTTGCCTCTAACTCACTCTCTTTGCCTCTAACTCACTCGCTTTGCCTCTAACTCACTCGCTTTGCCTCTAACTCGCTTTGCCTCTAACTCGCTTTGCCTCTAACTCTCTTTGCCTCTAACTCTCTTTGCCTCTAACTCTCTCTCTTTCTCTTTGCCTCTAACTCTCTCTCTCTCTCTCTCTTTGCCGCTAACTCTCTCACTCTCTCTCTTTGCCTCCAACTCTCACTCTCTCTCTTTGCCTCTAACTCTCTCTCTCTCTCTCTCTTTGCCGCTAACTCTCTCACTCTCTCTCTTTGCCTCTAACTCACTCTCTTTGCCACTAACTCACTCTCTTTGCCTCTAACTCACTCTCTTTGCCTCTAACTCACTCTCTTTGCCTCTAACTCACTCGCTTTGCCTCTAACTCACTCGCTTTGCCTCTAACTCACTCGCTTTGCCTCTAACTCGCTTTGCCTCTAACTCGCTTTGCCTCTAACTCTCTTTGCCTCTAACTCTCTTTGCCTCTAACTCTCTTTGCCTCATATCTCTCACTCTCTCTCTTTGCCTCCAACTCTCACTCTCTCTTTCTTTGCCTCCAACTCTCACTCTCTCTTTCTTTGCCTCTAACTCTCTCTCTCTCTCTCTTTGCCTCTAACTCTCTCTCTCTCTCTTTGCCTCTAACTCTTGCTCTCTCTCTCGCTCTCTTTGCATCTATCTATTGCTCTCTCTCTCTCTCGCTCTTTGCCTCCAACTCTCTCTCTCTCTCTCTTTGCCTCTAACTCTTTCTCTCTCTCTCGCTCTCTTTGCATCTAACTATTGCTCTCTCTCACTCTCTCTCTTTGCCGCTAACTCTCTCACTCTCTCCCTCTCTTTTAACTCTAACTCTCACTCTCGCTCTTTGCCTCTAACTCTCACTCTCTCTCTCTTTGCCTCTAACTCTCACTCTCTCTCTCTGCCTCTAACTCTCTCTTTGCCTCTGACTCTCTCTCTTTCTCTAACTCTCGCTCTCTCGCTCTTTGCCTCTAACTCTTGTTGCTTCTAACTCTCTCGCTCTCTTTGCCTCTAACTCTCGCTCTCTCTCTGCCTCTAACTCTCACTCTGCCTCTAACTCTCTCTCTGCCTCTAACTCTCACTCTCTCTCTTTGCCTCTAACTCTCACTCTTTCTCTCTGCCTCTAACTCTCTCTCTGCCCCTAACTCTCTCTCTCTTTGCCTCTAACTCTCTCTCTCTCTCTTTGCCTCTAACTCTTGCTCTCTCTCTCGCTCTCTTTGCATCTAACTATTGTTGCTTCTAACTCTCTCTCTCTTTGCCTCTAACTGTTGTTGCTTCTAACTCTCTCTCTGCCTCTCTCTCTCTATTTGCCTCTAACTCTCTCTCTCTCACTTTGCCTCTAACTCTTGCTCTCTCGCTCTCTTTGCCTCTAACTCTCGCTCTCTTTGCCTCTAACTCTTGCTCTCTCTCTCTCTTTGCCTCTAACTCTCGCTCTCTTTGCCTCTCTCTGCATCTAACACACCCTCTGCCTCTAACACACCCTCTGCCTCTAACTCACTCTCACGTTGCCTCTGCCTCACTCTCTTTTTGCCTCTGCCTCTCTCTAACTCACTCTCTCGCTCTGCCTCTAACTCACTCTCTCTCTCTCTGCCTCTAACACTCTCTCTCTCTCTTTGCCTCTAACATTCTCTCTCTATTTGCCTCTAACTCTCTCTAACTCTCTCTCTCTCACCCTCACTCTCTCCTGCCAAAAAATCATCTGACAGGAAATGAGAGATTACGTTTTTTCCTACCTTGCTGAACAAAGAAAGCTCAGAGCAGGCTAGTTCCCTGCAGCATTCTCTTCTTCCCTCCTCTCTCCCTAACAGACACACACACACACACACACACACACACACACACACACACACACACCCTCTCTTTCTCTCCCACTCCGTGTCCTACTCTAAAGGCCTTCTCAGGTGAAGACAGAGTAGACACATTAAAAGGTACTATACAGTCCATCACACTGTCAATCCCATACAATTACATATAGAATTACAGGATCTCTTTGATCAATCCATATTACTATTCCATTTCTCCAAATGACTCTTTGTATACTAAAAAGATGACGTCTATGTTTGAGTTGGGGATGTCATTCATTAAGCCCAAGTTCCCTTCGCCAACACAGGTCTGCAGGTGGCTTCAGACGAGGGCACACACAATCCCTAATGAGAAAAACAACTTCCCTCATGGTCACCCCCTACCTTTACCCATGGCCTCCTTTAGCCCTATCTTAGAGCTCCACAGCCCCAAATCACACTAATTCTCCTCCACACAAGCGGAGCTCCAGTGTCCAGTGGGCTTCATTTAAGGATTAACCCATCGGAATTAGATTATCTAATGGCATCTTAATGGATTGCTGACCCATTTCCTGTCGAACGGCAACATGCAAGTGTGGGAGTGTTTTATTTTGGGTCCTACTGTGAGGGACTATATAAGACGCAGAAGTGGGCGCAAGGCAATACAAACACGTGTG